>NC_051162.1:109972201-110573862 GCF_013339745.2 Dermacentor silvarum | reverse complement strand
CGTTACTAACCTTGTCACAAATACATCCATTCTTTATCAAGTCTTATCGGTTTTAAACCTAACCTTATCGAACTAGGTCAGACTCTTATCAACACTTATCGGTCGCTAACAATCTTATCAAACCACCCTAGGTTTGTACTTATCTGAACACTACGTTTAACAGTAGTCGGTGATAGTCGGTCCAGGAAAACGTTTACAATGTACACGTGTTTCTCTATATCATGTTTTTAAGAAGTATTTCAGACAATCATGCACAATAGAAAAGGATTTGAACACAGCCGAAGAAGGTCCTCTGGCGCCACCTTCCGGGAATGAAAAGAGCCATTCTTTTATAAGTAGTCCTCGCACCTACGTTATTGCGACTGCGTCATGATTGCTCTCAGAGGTGTTTAGGGCCGGTACGAATAGCGTGTCATAACACATCTTATACGAGAACAAGTCCTTTTCGTGCACAATATTGAAGGGGTGCTTATTTTGCCAGCAACATAGTTCAACACAAAACTAGTCAGCAACAAATGATAGCATAGTAAGTACTTCAGCGAGAGAGACATTCTGAAGTAAAAAACAGCTGATCAGGGCCATATGAATTTTCTCGGCCGTAAACTTTTTGGCTCTGCACGTCAGAAACTGCCAGGTATTCATCGATCACTCTGTCATTGAGCAAATAAGCTAACGAAATGCAGCAATTACGTTTTTAGGAATGGTGAAGCTGTTGAAATCGCAGAACGGAAGTTGGTCGCGCATCCAAACGTATACGAGTACATTTAGTAGCAAACCTGACACTATACTATAATTAGACTGATGTTCGTCTCCAAGCACTGGCCTGGGCTTCACGTAGTTTTTCAACATTTAGGTTCCGTGCACCTTTCGCACAGATCAATGCTCCAGTTCTTCTTGTTTCTTCAAATACACTAATTCTCCGAAAACTCTACAGCGAAACGCAAAACCATTTCGCCACAAGTTTGCTTACGGACATGTAAGACCCGGTGCTAATGTCGGAATACCACGTGGAATGCACTGAGCGCTGACTGGCTCCAGGTCTGCAGATAAAACTGTTACTTAAGTAATTAAGAAAAAAACTTTACGAATCAATTTTCGCTTTATCAACAGTTAGTGATCATAGCAAAATGTCTGACGTCAATGCGGACGAATATATTGTCGCCAAAGGCATAAAAATACTGCACTGAAGGCATATTGATTAAGAATCGCTGGAAATTTCACTGAACCGTCTGGCATATCACACAAACGCTTCGTTTGTGCAGCACATAAAAGCATCTTTTTTTTTCTCTCTCTTTGTTCCTGCGAGTATCTGCAAGCACTACAGTCTTTGTAATTATGACCCTTTTGCAGCAATCGGCGGAAAAACTGGTGATAAATGAATCAGGTAAGTTTACACTGTCCTTATATTAGTTCTAAACAAATTCTGGGCGTTTTGAAACAGCATTTAAAAAATATTTTCAAGACTAAAATAAATGATTTCATTGATGTGTAGATATCATAAGTACGTGCGCTAAGAGATTATTAGAGGCCACACCTTGCCGAAGATATTTGTAAATTATTTTATGCTGAACAGCATTATTCACATATACATTTATTCTACCTAAGGCTGGATAACGTTTTTAGGATTTGGGCAGCTGTGTAATAAAGCCAGAAACTTGAGAAAAACATTTTCTGTGATCACACATTCATAAAATAAATGATCAAAAGCAATAGAAATGCATGGGCAGCCGTAATGATAGTGCAGCATTGAGGAAGGCTCGCTAAAAAAAGGGGCGTGCATGGCTCGTAAAATGTGACGCAAAGTTTTAAATCAGCTTGTTCTGTTGCAAATTTGGAAATGATTGCATTTGTTAAGACAATGCGCACCTAATGATCTGCTGTTTACCGATTGCTTTGCAGTTTGCGGCATGTCCGACGACAGTAGAATAGTGAACGGCACGGAAGCCCGACCACACAGTTCCCATGGGCGGTGAGATATTTTTTTTAGTTATTATCATTTTAACTTTTAATTTTAATATTTTAACTAAAATGTAATGCGTAGGATGGTAACCGGTGAACCGAGAAGGGAAGCGCAGTCGGGACGGCAGAAAACTAGGTGGAGTGATGAAGTTAGGAAATTTGCAGACGCAAGTTGGAATCAACTAGCGTAACACAGGGGTAATTGGAGATCGCAGGGAGAGGCCTTCGTCCTGCAATGCACATAAACATAGGCGGCGGCGGCGGCTGCTGCGGCAGATGCTGCTCCTTGAGCAGCATCTGCCGGATCCTTGGGCAGGAAGTAGTGTATAAAAATGGTAGATTTGAATAACAATGCAGAGTAGAGGCCCATTCTGTTCTTAGCGGAGTAAATTTCCGTGACGCGTTCATTCGTTCATGAGTTCGTGACAGTTATCACCTGAGTCCCCGTTCCGAAAATTTCAGCGCCGCAGATACGCCGCTTGGTGTCGGGGGATTTCCCACGGCTGTATACAGCTACGGGTGAAGGTGTGGCCTGCTTGGTGTGATACAGCGCAGTGGAGTGCCCCTTGCGTTTTTAATTCGAAGCATTCTTTCTCAACTTCATTCGCTTTGATCGTAATATATCTATCTATCTATCGATCTATCTATCTGTCTATCTATCCGCCTACGTCGTGATGTCGTCGTGGTCATTTCTCCAATGGGGTATAAATCAGATTAAGCATGGGAGGGGCATGACATGAATGCGTACTGTCATGAACGACATGCCATGACATCACTGTCATGACAATATCTGCCATGCAATGCATGTCGTGACATAAATGGTATGAATGACCGGACGTGATTGTGGTCATTTTCCTAAGTTAATATACAAGGTGTCCCAACTATCATGTAATAAGATTCGAAAATATGTAAATACCGCGTAGCTGGACAGAACCAAGGTAATATATATGGCTTGCCGTCACTTGAAGATACTCGGATTATTTTTTTGCATTCCGCCTAATTACGTAATTATTCTTGATCAATCAGCTTCTCAAATATTATAATTAGATGAAAAGTGTCGATGAGAAAATTGTAGAGCATCATGAAAAACTACCGACGCAGCTTTCTGTTGGTCAATACGTGCTACATAAAAGTGTTTTTCCGAGCGTGAAAGAAGCCCGCAAATACACGCAAAGGGCCTCGAGCGGCTAGATGCACGGCAATTTCGCCTGACATATAAAGCTTCGCTTCAAAAATACAAGCTCATATAATATTTGCCAAAATGGCGTAACATGGGCATGCCAGCGAACATGCGCGCCCCAGTTTCCGTTACGCCAAAGACGCTCAACTGCAATGGATAAATTTATACACTTCGTTACCCGCTTCACTAAAGCTTTCCTTTACATGGATTCCAACATGTGCTTTGGGTATGGATTTTTAAAGCGAACGCTTATACGTCTAGGCGAAATCGTATATGGCTAGGCGAAATCGCCTGTGTGGAGAAAACTATCGTCATCAGTTGTGGCTCGAGCGTGGTCGTGTTCTTCCGCAGCTGGCTCGTTGGCTGCGCTCGTGCCACTGCTCCCGCGTTCGTCGTCATCGTCTTCCACAGCTGGCTGCGTTGCCGCTCAACATTCCAACGTAGAATTTCACTTTTCTGTCATCGTAATAGGGAGAACATGTTCACGTTGGTATGAGCCCTTGCTTAACGGGGTATGATCCGTTTCATTGTCTTACCGTAACGGACAGATTTATTTCGAATAATTTCGAAGAATCGCAAGGTGCAATGGCGGGCGAATGCTGCTAACCACGCCACCGAGCAAACTCGAGACATCGAACGCAAGCGACCACGGCGGACTGCGGTCATACCGTCGGTGACGTCGTTCTGCCCGCAGCCGAACGTGTGTGTAACCTCATAATAGAGAAATATCTTAACGAACCCTCGGGATTGACCCAGTGGTAAACACCGGTGCCACACGTTTCAGCTTCGCTGGTTAACCATCTTCAGGGAGTGGAAGGATTGACGAATTTTTTTCTTATTTGCAAACGAGGCACAAGAACGAATGAATGTATGAAGCCGAAAATGCATAACGCGAGCGTAGTGTTGCTATCGTGCGGTCGTTTGTAAATCTCAAAGTTCGCGTGCCGGAGTTGGAACACGACAAGGATTTTAACGCGTTAAGGGCCCCGTGTCGCAGAAAATCCAGCGTTGACGTCGGTGTCGCCTTCGGCGTACGTGTTAAGCATTGGCGTCTGGCGGAAATAATCCTTCCGAGCCACATCATCCCGAAGCACCCCGACCACACAGGCCCTCCGCGTGGCGCAAGGCGTTAGTGAAGAAAAATTTAATTTCTCAAAGTAAAATTCATCATAAAAATTGTAAAGTACGACTTAACCGCAACCTACAGGCGTGATAGCGTCGGATTGTAATTTCAATATACGAGAGAAAAGCCTGATGGGGAGCCAAGGATCATTGAATGCTATCGAGTTCCACTCTTAAAGGTGGAGCTTAGGCGTCCTCCAATTCTGATGGTGTTTCGCTGTACTTTGGTCCTAAGCAACATTGAAGGGAATGTTGAAAACCCAGCCTTTCTAAATTTTGGACACGCGCACGCCTCGGGGCAACCGCAAACAATTATTAAAATAAAAAAAAATGTCGCAGTTTCACCCGATAGGCGAAGCATCAATTGCGATAGCAAATTAGTTGAGAGTAAGTAAGGATAGTAGTTTTACCAGCAGTATAAACTTGGACATGCAGCAGCGTCAGAAACGCGCAGAACTGTTGCCGACGCCGTGAGCGTTTTGCCCGCGTTCGCAGAGAACGCGCACGGCGTTGGTGACTGTTGCCCGTGTCTCTGGGGGCGGCTCGGAGGTTTTCGACGAGATCAGAACGGGACACTCGTCGAGCAGCGTCGGAAGTCCTTACCACCTTCTCGCCTCGCAACGTTTTATTGCGATAGCAATTATATGGACACTCAAAAGCAGATTTCTGCCGTCGGCGTCGCCGTGAGGTTTCCGTATGACGTCAATGGAGATGAATCGTCGCCGCGCGCCGAACGCTGTATGTGCGAGTGAAAGAGCGCGAGGGGCGCGCGCTTTCACGGGGAGTGAACGCACGGCGGGGAACAACGCGCGTTCTGCGCCGTGCTCGCTTAAGGGCTGCAGAAGTAAGCGTCTCTTTCCTCCTTTACAATCACCATATATGTAGAGCAAACGCGCCTTCTTCCGACGCGCGAGAGGCCGTGGGGGAGGGGGAGGGAAGGGAGGCGACGTTTAGCTGCGGCACCAAGTGCCTATTTATATCAGAGGCTCCGGCAACAGTCACCAACGCCGCACGCATTTTGAGCGAACGCGGGCAAAACGCCGACGGCGTCGACAATAGTTCTGCGTGTTGCCGGTGCTGCTGCATGTCCAAGTTTATACAGCTGATAAAGCTAATATCATTACTCCGTATAGCTCTCTACAAATTTGCTATCGCAATTGATGCTTCGCCTTTCAGGTGAAACTGCGACAACTTTTTATATAAATATGCATTTGGTGCCGCAGCTAAACGTCGCCTCCCCTCCCTCTCCCCCCCCCCTGGCCTCTCGCGCGACGACGTCGCGTGTGCTCTCCGTCGTGCGTTCGCTCCCCCCCTCTATGTGGCACATACAGCATACGGCGCGCTGCGACGATTTCATCGTCGTTGGACTCTATGCGGAACCTCACGGCGACGGTGACGCCGGCGGCAGAAATCCGCTTGGCGTGTCCAGATAATTGCTATCGCAATAACCAGTCTTAGGGCCTTCACATTTGCATATAAGACACCTTCAATTGCTCATGTACAAATGTCTTCCCAGCAATGCATTTGTGTTTAAAAGTGATGCCGAGTTTAAGGGATCAGTGTAAGCTTGTTGTTTGTAAGCTGGCTTTCCCCCGTTGTGTATTGCAGTGAAGCCTACTCATAAAGAAAAATGTGATGCGAACGGAGCCCGATAACGTTATTGCGTTCCACTCTTAAAGGCGAAGCTTATGCCTCCTCCAATTTTCTTTCACATTTTTGTATATGGCACTTGTTTGAAGGTATTGCTATTGATATTGCTTTATTTGCTTCGTCACAGTATAGTGTAACAGGAGGCGGAGGGAAAAGCCGTTCAAATGACGGCTTGGGGGATCCTCCGCCCCCTTTGTGAAACAGTATATGTGATATCAGTATAGGTGATATCAGTATATGGGTTGATAATTTTTAGGTATAATAAAATGTTTAAATATTGCTTGTGGCGATTGCTTAAAATTAATGTTCGTTTTTTTTTACTCACCAGGTGTTCTTATCGTTGTACTACTACTCCAATAATGAATATAACTGTGGAGGAACCATCATCACGAGGCGTCACGTGCTCACCGCGGCCCACTGCCTTATACTGTGAGTAAATTTTGCTTACTATATGCATTAGATGGAGATGGATAGGCGGCGTTGAAAAGCCTCATGGTCAAAGAAGGCTTTTTGTTCTCAAATGGTCTGTGAAGCCATGTGTATTGCTACACAGATATTAGACACAATAGCTGTCGATGTGAAAGTACCAGTCCTTTTTGTTATTTTTTTGAAATGCTGGAACGTGTTACGCGCACGATACCAGCCGCAAGCTAAAGAACAACCACGGTCCCGCAGGGATTCGAACGTTCGTCCATTGTGTGGAACAAGAGAAGTCTAGCTAAAAAGATTCTTCGGCCCTTCCACTCCGTGAAGATGGTTAACCAGCGAAGCTTAAACGCGCGGCCCCGGTGTTCACCACTGGGTTAATCCCAACGGTTCATTAAAGTATTTCTCAATTATGAGGTTACGCACACATTCGGCTGTGACGGAGAGAACGACGTCACTGGCGGTATGCCCGCAGTCCGCCGTTGTCGCTTGCCTTGGATGTCTCGCGTTTGCTCGGCGGCGTGGTTAGCAGCCTTCGCCCGCCATTGCCGCCTTGCGATTATTCGAAATTATTCGAATTAAATCTGTCCGTTACGTAAGACAATGAATGGTTCATACCCCCTTAAGCAATGGCTCATACCCCCGTAACATGACCTCTCCATTACCACGACAGAAAAGTGAATTTCTACGCTGGAATGTTGAGCCGCAAGCGACAACGGTGGACTGCGGGCGTACCGTCAGTGACGTTTCTCTCCGTCGCGACTGAATGTGGGTAACCTCATAATTGAGAAATACTTTAATGAACCCTCGGGATTAACTCACTGGTGAACACCGAGGCTACACGTTTCAGCTTCGCTGGTTAACCATCTCCACGGAGTGGAAGCGCCGACGATTTTTTTTTCTTATTTGCTCTTATATTTAAATGTGCCGGCCGCTTCTTGGCGTGTCCCCCGTTGCGACTACGTGCGATAGTATGGAACTAATAATCGTCATCAACAAGAAGCCATCATTTAGAAGAGCTAGTACTACCCACTTCTTGGCCAGCACCCGATTGTGGGTACGTGCCATTGTATGGAAATAATCATCATCATAAATCAACACACGGACACACTTAGTGACCGGTCCCCCGTAGGTAACTGCGCTAACAAAAACATTTTTTTTTCAGCAGGGGGGAACTGGAATAAAATCATTATATTTTCCACATTCGGTTACGCTAGCCATTCTCTGCTGTGCAGCATACGACTTTAGAAGCGTCGATAACGACAAGCGAACGGCAGCGCTGTTTTCAAGTGTCTGCAATATAGCGTACATCCGTTTTCCGTTTTATCTTGGAAAAGAGACGTAGCTTTCCAACGCAGCCAAATACAGGATGCCCTCTGGGTTTTGGTCGAGGACTGATGACTGGTACTAGGAAAAGCACGTGGAACCATCAACCTGGTCGTTATGCTTTTCTACTAAACAGCCGGGGACAGATTGCCACCTCGTAGGAAAAAAAAGTCGTAGTAGTTACTAGTTTTAAGGTTTTTGCCAGCTGGTTTGCGTTGGAACGATATGTACCGCCCCCATTTCTACCAATACCTCGTTTGGTTTTGTACGGATGTATGAAAATCATCATCATAATCGACGTGCGTATCACAATATTGACTACGTAGTTATTAAAAGCAGGTAGTAACGATAGTTGTAGAAGCTTTACCCACTAAAAAAGGTAGAAATCATTATTAATAGAACTCGCAAAAATGTAGTAACCACTCATAATGTGCTCACTTACCACCTACAATGCGTAGTAACCGCTACTAAGTCAACTGCATTATGATTACCAGCAATATAGTAGGGACTAATGTATTACAAGTGCCATTTCGATTATCATATAGGGTAGATGCTATTTCAAAACTTAAACTAAGTAAACAAATTAAAACCGCAGTTTCCGATATCTGCACACATGCAGAACAACGAAGGTACTTCGCGGCACCGGCATTTTATGATCTGTCTCAGGAGTATTTATAGCCGTATTTGAAGGTGCACGGCTAGTACCTGTAGGGACTTATTTAAGCACTAGAAAAAAAGAATCAAAGTTATGCACCAAAATCTTTATAGCGTACTCTTTGCGCGACTGCGCAGCACAGAACTGTCCATCCAAGCTAATGGAACCGTAGCTGATCTACATTTTGCATAAATGTCGCAATAGTAGCAATGACAAGATACTAGAGTTACTAACTTAGCCTCCATTCTATTGGATTAATCGTTCATGTTCGTAAATAGGTCGTAAATAGTTCGTAAAGCTCTATTTAGAACTCTAGGCGAAGAAAGCTTTGCTTTAATAAATGCAGTGATGCGTGCGGCACAAGACCATTATTAAAAAGCGTTATAGTGACGTTCCACTTCGTGAACGCGGATGACGCGCAAGCGTATGGGTGCTATAGCGCACACGAAGCTATCGGCCCTTGGTGCACCTAGACACCTAGACTCTCAGCATCGCAGCTCCATTACAAGATAGAAGCTTGCGTGGCAGCGCCATACGCAGCAGTCGCCGGAGTAGAACGCCCCCTCCCCTCCCACCAGTGGGAAGACGGCGCCCCCTCCCCCCGCTCCCACACATACACTTTCTTCCCATGTGCGCACAAGACCGAGCCGCCATCGTCGGCTCACCGTAGCACTCTTTCACTCGCACATGCAGCATACGGCGCGCAGGGACAATGTTATCACGAGACGAACCCCGGTACGCCCATACAGCACAAAGAACCCGTAGCAACTGCCCTAAGAGGTCAACCCAGCGCGCATCCGCCTACCCTCCTCCTCCGCAACGCTTCGCCTCTTTTCTCCTTCCTCGCTTCGTTCAACGCCACGTAGACTTTCCTCTACGTGGCGTTGCTTTGCCGTGCGCTCAGCGCGCTCTTTCGTACTCGGCGCGCGATTCTGTTCACCAGCAGGCGCCTTCCTCCTCAGGCGCTCGCTTCCTTCGCGGCTTCACACTACCTATCGCCGATTTCACTGGCGGGCCATTTACGCTTGCGCATAAAGTGGTATAAACGAATGTTATATCCGACACTTCGACGATGCTATGTAGATGCCTCCACGGAGCAATTCATTTGGGACCGAGTTCTCATTTTTGTATCTACCCTTACGTTAGAGATTGTTAACTTGTTCGTAAATGCACCGGCAGTTTATGCAAAAGTAGAACATGGTAAAGACAGACGGGGCAGCAAGAGTTTGGTGAATATAGGTTTTGTCAGGAGCTGGCAGGAGCTGGCAGGAGCTGACCAACTATCTCGATCACACTGCATCTAAGCAATATAAACCGCACCGCACTTTCACCTGGTACAGCGGTGGGGATTAGCCCCCGTAAGCAAATGTGGCAGATGACCGGCACAATAGTGATAGCGGGAAAGCCGAGCTTAAGGACGCTATGTGCGGAAAAGTTCAACATTTTTGCCGTGCTACGTGACACACAACGAGCCGTCGTTGCACGCGTGAAACTTAACAAACTTTTGACATCGGAATGGGACAGCACTTGTTTTCTTTTTTGTTTTTTCAACGCGTCGAAATGACTTACCAAGCTCATGAGCTGTAAGCAGTAATATAGCAAGCTAAATATCTCCTTCGCTTAACTTGGAGCGATCGGTTTAACCATTCATCGTGTCGAATGTTGCGAATCCAAGAAAGCGTCTCGTAAACAAAATAAATATACTAGGACGGTCATTCACACGCGAAAACTCCGTAAGACGGCCTAGTGACAGTGGTTACGATCAAACTGGCGCACGCGATACGTTCACAGAACGTACGCACTCTTTCTCATCCCAAGTGGCGCCAGCAGAAAGGCACCTCGCAAATTCTTGAGCGCGGAGGGGAGTGGATCCCCGTGGTGGCTGGAGCCTTTAGTCCAGGGCCCCAGCTGTGGTGCCAGCACTTCGGGCTCGGGGAATCAGCTTTCGCTGATCCTCCAGTGTCGAGCTGGTCAGCACCATCTCCCATTGCTCGTGCGTTGCGTTTCCTTCGGGGGAGTTATTGGGGATTTTTTTGCGTGCCCATGTGGTATGGTAGAGGGTACCTCGCTCTGTACAGAAAGGACAGAGGGGCTGATAAAGGGTGGGGTACATCGTGTGAAGGAGCGTGAGGTGAGGATAGGTGCTGGTCTGGAGTTGTCTCCAGGCCATGGCTTCAGCTCTGGTCAGGGAAAAAAACATTAAGAAATAAAATAAATCAGTGCTCCGCAAAAGGCAACTTTCACCCCTTTCTCAGACACTGAAGAGTTCGTAAGTATCAGAAGAGCGCACGATGCACGGCGTCGTCCAGCGCAGCCGAGGCGCAGTTTCTCGGAAATGTAGACCATGGTAGAATCCACAGTTCTGCAAATGACGAAGGGCTCCTTTCCTCTCGGAAGTTGGGCAGTCGGAAACATGGTGTGTCTCCTAACTCATAGCGCTCAAGGGCTACACACGTGTTTACGCGGCAGTTATTCGTAGCAAATGCGAGCCCTACTCCCGTTGCTCTGACAGGTGGTGTAAACATGGCGACGCCAAGTTCACCGGGACCGCGGTTGTGGCCACTGGTACCACAGCGATTGACTACGTCAGCGGCGCTGCGACACGAAAATTGGGCGATATTTGCCCGTGCGGGTAGCGACCTGACATGAAAATATCGCCTAATTCTCCTGAAGTGTATATATATTACATGACTCTGTAGCAAAGCGCTTGTAGTGCCGTCTTTTGATGTAGATGTCAACTTACAGCACGCAGAACTGAAACGACCATGTCCCATCTATCTGCTGGTGCAAGGGCGTATGCAGCAACAGCCATAATACTGTAAAGTAAATTTCTGTTACAGAAATTTCTGTTATGGGTTCATTAGCTTAGTTATTTCGATGTCCGCGGATGGCACCGGTGTCCGTTGCACGAATCCCAAAGAGCGTTGCGGGAATTTTATAAAGAAAGCAAGGGCGCAGTTTACTCCGAACTCACAGATGACCAGCCTATTGTCGTGTACATAAATCATCTACATTTACGCAAACACTCATGAACACACGCTGTACCCCTACTTCCCCCATGGACAGTACGCTCTACAACACCTACAATCAATGTCTCCCACTGAAAGCCTTTACACTTTTTTCTCAACTTATTCTCACGCTCTCTTAATTTTCGTGCAGTGAGAACGTGTACGTGGGGAGAGTCGACGTCTTGTACGGCAACGTCGACCATCGCCGCGCCAGGAAGGTGCCGGGTGAGAAGATGCTCATTCACAAGGATTATCACAGGACACATCACGTCAACGACATCGCCCTCCTTGTGGTACCGTAACTCACATTCGTGTACACCAGTGCCCCGCGGTTTTTGTTGCGATAGCTATTATATGGGCACTCCAAGCGCATTTCTGGCGTCGCCGTCGCCGTGAGGTTCCGTGTAAAGTAAAACGGCGATTGAATTGTCGCCGCGTGCCATACGCTGTGTGTGCGAGTGAAAGCGTACGAGGGAGAGCCTGCGATCGCGGCTCCATGTAGCGCACGCAAGGCAGGAATGCAGGCCGCAATGCAGGAAGGAATGCAGGCTGTGCTTTCGACGTTAATTAGGTCGCGTTGAAGCGAGACCAGACAGTGCGAAGGTCAATTTGCCCGCTGCTGTTGACGCGCTTTCGCACTCCGGCGTTTTGACAGCTAGTTTCCGTGATCATCGAGTGAGATGCGTTCATGTTTGCTCGTGCGTGCGTGACACCAGCGTTGTTAATTTCGTTAGTGTGCTAATGTTTACAAGTTTATACGGCCGGTAAAACTGCTATCCTTACTTTGCATAGCTGTTCAGTAATATTCTATCGCAATCGATCCTTCGCCTTACGGGCTGAACTGTGCCTTTTCTTCTCACTTTTGATTATTTCATTTTCTGTTATCTTATTTTATATAGAGAAATTATAGAAACTGTTCAGGTAAAAAAATATGAAGCAGATCCAACGAGTTATCTGTATACATCTAAACATTGTGTGAGTGGATAAAGAGTCGGAACATGAGTACATGCATGCACGCACACAGACACACACACACAAACAGACACAGTCATACCGAGTCTATTTGTTAGCCGGAGTTGCTGACTACTAGAGAGTACGACGGAGGACTTTAACGCATCATGGTTTAGGAGGCAGCCTGAGCATAAGTACGTAGCGCAATTCGAATCCATTCTATGCGTAAGAAGCGTTTACTTCCTCATTACCATGCAGTCATCGATGCGCGAAGGCGAGGTTTCTGGGCATTCTTTTCTTTCTATCCCACGCGCGGCCAGCGCTGCGGCTTCCGTAGATGCACGGAGGCGAGCGCCATCTTGTGGTGCTTCTAGAACCCAGCAGCGTGCGCGGCGCGCGTGCTTCGCTGGGACTGGTTAGCCTATTCGCCAAGGGAACATCCAGGCCGCAGCGCCCACGGTCACGAAACCCGGCGAGGTTCGCAAAGCTTCACGTTTAAAAGGCTGGGTGAATATTGTGGCAGTACGCTCTCTGTTATGCTATCAGAGGAGGATGTTTGCTTCTTTTCCGGATCTGTTATGCACGGACAGTGGGCTTGTAACATCTTGTTATTTTTTTTTCGTTCGCGTTGTACTTGTGCGAGTCTTCGCTTCAGTCTTGTACAACCAGTATTCTGTGCGCTCACGGAATGAACACTCAGTTGCTAGGGCGGCTTCTGATCGCCCCCGTCCCTGTTTCCTGTCTGTCGTGTTCTCAGGTGCCATTGGCCGTTATAATGAATCAACTAGCCCAGCAAAACGTTTCAACAAGTATCAGTCTATGTTTGTGCCCTTTTTATTAAATTATTTCATTTGATTTATTTCTTTATGGAAGTAATTCTTCGCCATGAGTTAAATAAAGTTGGCCGAGATATACTGCCTTGACTCTTTGCACTATTTCCAGTTGGATCCCAGTTAACACATCTTCTCTACCTATACCTCGTAGATAATATCCAATAGCTTGAGAACAATTCTGGAGCTGGCTGGTCTGCAGTCCTATTGTACTCATCGACATGACACAAAATGTTGTTTCTGAGGCGTGAATAAACTATTTCTGATGCCTATGAAAAATGTTCAAGATGTAACGGGCAAAGTTTCAAGTCTTAAAAGCCGACCGCCAATATACCTTAGTGATTTCAAACAACAAATCATTGACCACGGACTGCAACCAAAAGAACTTATCCAGAAATGTTGGTGAAGTTTATATTATCATTATCATCGCCATCATCAGCCAATATTTATGTCCACTTCAGTACGAAGGCCTCTCCCTACTATCTCCAATTACCCCTGTCTTGCGCGAGCTGATCCCAACTTGCGGCTGAAAATTTCCTAACTTCATCAAACCACCTAGTTTTCTTCCGTCCTCGACTGCGCTTCTCTTCTCTTAGTACCCATTCTGTAGCTCTAATTGTCCACTGGGTATCCATCCTACGCATTAAATGGCCTGCCCAGCTTGATTTTTTTTCTTAATGTCAATAATAATATCGACTATCCCCGTTTGCTCTCAGATCCATACCGCTCTCTTCCTGTCTCTTAACGTTAGGCCTAACATTTTTCGTTCCATCGCTCTTTGTGCGGTCCTTAACTTGTTATCGAGCTTCTTTGTTAACCTCCAAATTTCTGCCCCATATGTTAGCACCGGTAGAATGCAATGATTGCATGCTTTTCTTTTCATCGACACTGGTAAGCTCCCAGGCTGGATTTGGCAATGGCTGCCGTATGCACTCCAACCCAGTTTTACTCTTCTGTAAATGTCCTTTTCATGATCAGGGTCCCCTGTGAGCAATTGACGTAGATAAACTTACTCCTTTACAGACTCTAGAGGCTGACTGGCGGCCCTGAATAGTTGTTCCCTTGCCAGGCTATTGGCCATTATCTTTGTCTTCTGCATCGTAATCTTCAAGCCCGCTCTTACACTTTCTGGGTTGAGGTCCTCAATCATTTGTTCTAATTCGTCGCCATTGTTACTGAATAGGACAATGTCATCTGCAAACCGAAGGTTGCTGAGATATTCAGCGTTGATCCTCACTCCTAAGCCTTCCCAATCTAAGAGCTTGAATACTTCTTCCAAGCATGCAGTGAATTGGAGAAATCGTGACTACTTGCCTGACCCTTTCTTGATAGGTAACTTTCTACTTTTCTTGTGGAGAGCCAATGTAGCTGTGGAATCTTTGTAGATATTTCCCAAGATATTCACCTATGTGTCCTCTACTCCTTGATTACGCAATGCCTCTATGACTGCTGGTATCTGTACTGAATCAGATTATATTTCTGCAATCAAATGGTTGGCGCATTTGACGTTTTCAATTGGAAGGCCTTATTAACAGTGTATGCGAAAAAATGTCAAGCATTTTACCCATAAATTCGGCAGCGGTGGACGTGAGAATGGTACTCTTTTTTGTCTCCTGTACACTGACCTTTCAATATGAAGTGAATGAGCTTTTCTTGTTAGCCTATTCCTACGTGTGAAATATACTAACAAACAAAATAACCTGAAATGGCAGTCCTGGCCTTCCTCTTGAAGCATTCTGGAAAAAAAGTTCCTTTTCTTACAAATTTCTGAAAATGTACTGCAGAAATCTGTAAACTCTGTCATAACTTCTCTCTGAAACGATATTAAATCAATGATGATAAGTCTAATGATATAACTGCATACGCGAGTTTTCCATTTTTCCGCGGCATACATATCTCACCTATCCGCTATTAAATCCGTTTAAACTATTTACGAAAGGAATACTGGTGTAACTACACGTCGATATTGCTCCGCCCTCCTGCTGTAGACACATTACAGCGTAAGCTATTATGGGCTAATTCTAACAGCCGTTTCGTGTGGCGATGGTGTCCGCCGACGCCGCCGATGTCCGGTGTCCGTAGCAGCTATTGCCGGGAATGAAAAAGAAACATTTCCCGCCGGAATCGAACCCGGGGCCTCTGTGTGGGAGTCAGTTACTCCACCACTGAACCACGCCAGCGCTTACTAGCTACTTAACTATTGTGCCGGCTTGTTTGTATGAGAGGTTAAACTCGATATTGACTCCTTCTAGCGCCCTTTCTATCCTTACCATGTACATCATAAACAGCAGCGGGTGTAAAGGGCACCCCTGTCTGAGTCCCTTGTCGATATGAACGTTATCCTCGCTCTTCATTGTTTCCCATTCAACGCAAACGGTTTTTTCTCGGTGAATATCCCTCAAAAGCTCCCTCAAAGGGAAGGTAGAGGCAACACAGTCGTTCTTGCCTATACCTTCCCCTTCCAGAATTTACCACAAAGCGTTGTGGTCTACGTTGTCATGCGCTTCAGTATTGTCTAAAAAAGCTACATGTAATGGTCACCTTTCCTCTCAGGATATTTCTATACACTCAGTGAGAACAAATAAGTTGTCGTTCCGGCGCCTACCGATTCTGAAGCCATTCGAAAGTGCGGGGGTGAACGCCATCTGGTGATGGTGCAAGAAGCACAGGGACGGTGACATCGCGCGCACCCTCCGCTGTGATTGGTTCGCCTATTCGGCACGAGTATAACCACGCAGCAACCACGATCACCAAAACCCGGCGAGGTTCGCAAGGGAAAGCTTCGCTAAAAAGAAACACAAAGAAAACACAAAAACAACAGAGTCCGCGCGCAGGGTAACAGACAAATGACACTGAGCTGTAAGCTCGCACAAAAGAGCGACTGCATAGTGTGCTTGTGTTCAGCGTGTACAACGCAGGGTGATCACATACTCTATGCCTTTATCTTTGCCTGATGCAGGTAAAATACCCGTTTGAGTACAGAAGAGACGCCGGGCCAATTTGTCTCCCCTTGACGCCGCTACCAGTCTTCAACACAGCAGCCACTGTTGCCGGATGGGGATCCCTCGACTACGGTGAGCTTCACTAGGCACCGACAACTGCACCGGATTAGTGTAACAGCTGTCAAGACCTACCATGTATATCGCAAGTGCGCACAGAGCCGCTCAAACAAGAGGCCCCTTACGGTAAAAAAGGCAAACATTAAATCAGTATCAAATGTTCATTGCGTCCTAGAGAGCTTGCAGCACTTATATTATGCTAATAGATTGCTTAGCTGCCAAGTATCAAGTGGGCGAATGGGGACGCATGGTTGTTCCTAGATGCACGTCTCCAGTCAGAGGGAGTCACTTCCTGAACTGCGCCGGTAATCACAGAGGCCCCGCGCTTCCAGGCACTAATGCCTGCTTTGAGTCAGAGGACCGCGAACCGAAACCATCATAGCCCCGTGTGTTATTTGCAGTTTTCTTTTCTTCTTTTTCTCTTCCTTTCTTTACTGCAACGTTTAAATATGCAGGTCAGACAGAGTCAACGTTGACTTTCTGTGAAACACATGTGGAATGCTCAAACACCAATAATATACACTCGCGAAACGGACTTGAATCCCAAGTTATACTTTAGACAGAAAGCCCAACTCGACCGATTTCCGAAAGCAGGATAATGCTTCAGAGTGCAATTTTTTTATTTATCTAATAGCAAGAAAGATATCACAGAGGTTTAAAATCCGTAACTTCCCACCAAAAGCAATTGTCACAGTTTTGCGCATGTCTTCTGCTAGAGTGTCTCAGTAGAAAAATATGACGTATTAACAGATTACGCGAATCATTTCTTTGTTCTTGGAAGTTTTGTAAAGGCCAAATTCGGAAACTAGTGGTAAATTTAAGAGCGATGCATGGTGTATCCATTCCGCTGGCGTTAGACATACAACTTGCTGCACTTTACGTAGTGGGGACATCGTTTTTGCTGACGAATAAGAGAGCTCCAAAATGGGCGCTTCCTTTTTTTTCTGTTTTGAAATGTTCAGCATTGTTCTTTCCAAATGATGCCAAACTAAAGTTCTCTGGTGTGCACATAATACATTGCTATATTTTCTCTTATTTTAACTGCAACACACCTCATCAACATAGGAGGAGTGGATGCCTAGAGAAAAAAATTCCATGTTTCCTTCAACGTATATAGACTTGAATTTGCGAGGAAAGTAGAGCCTTAAAATTCTCTTTTTTTATTCTATTTGTTTATGTCACAGGGGGACTGGCCGTGAACCACCTTCGCCTCACGGAAGTCAAAGTTTTGCCTAACGAGATATGCCAGTTGACATTCCGGCACCTCGACTACAAAGAGTGCGGTCAATACTGCGCCGAAAGGAGAGGCACAAGCGCGTGTCGAGTAAGCATTACCTCATGTGTCCCCTCGCAAGCGCGCCAGCTCACAAACCATCTTCATCTTCAAGGCCAACCTACTTTAGGCTCAGTTCTGGACCCCTCGAAGATCACCACTCACCCCTGCCCTGGTGCAACCAAACTCACCTTTTGCCTCACGTTTTCCTGCTTCGTATACCGACATTCGGGACAATTCCTTCGCTTTCGCTGCTCCGCCAGCAAGTAGAGTACCCCGAATTTCACCGCCACAAAGCTGAGCATCCTGAATTGGCGAATTCCCGCAATGACGGAGACGGTGACGTAAAGCGCTGTTCTGGAGCCATCGGTTAATTTAACGATCGAAGTGGTGAGAAGATAACAAGTCGGCGTAAGAATCCAGCTAAATCTTTCTCGCCATACCATTAGAGTACTTGTGCGAGTTAAAAATCGCTCGGCAACACGTGGGTGGGGGCTAGTTGCTGCCGGGAGGTTTAAATAGTATGCACTTCCCACATATTTTTTATTGTATGCATCCATCCAATCATTCATCCTTCTGTTTATCATCAGTTCGTCCATCATTCGTCAAACCCCTCATCCTCTACACAGTCATCCCTCCAACCAGACTCCACCCCGAACAGCCCCTTACCCATTTTTGTATTCGTCCACCTATGCTTCCACCAAGCCACAAGCTAGGCATACATTCATGTATTCAGCCATCCATATATCTAACCTTGCCTTTTTAGTACAACCCATTGTTGGCGGCCCTCAAATGCATTTCCTTTTCTTTCTGGTTCCGCAGTAGTTTTCTTAACTACAAAGAGAAACAGAGAGAGGCGGCAATACAGAAATTCACTTCGTTCACTCGTCGCCCAGGGTGACTCCGGGGGACCACTGATGACCCGTGGCCAGGATGGCCGCTATGTACAAGTTGGCGTTGTATCGTACGGAACCGGCTGCGGGGGAATATTCACTCGGCTGGTGTACACACGAGTGGAAGGCTACATCGATTGGTTGACCAGGAGCGTGGCTTCAAACGCCGAATACATGGACTTCAACAAGCCAAAGGAGTACATATATAGACGGCAGCCGCACCTTCACTTTCCAGTTATGACGAATTGTCTAGGCACTCACACTCATTACGCATAGGGCAGTATCGATGTATGCTAATAAATGCCTACCTAATAATGACTCACCATTCCTAGGATAGTTCACGAACTTTCCGGGGGCTATGTGTGTGTATGTTTGTCTCTAACCATTGTCTCGCCTACGTGGGTCCTGCCTACGCGAGTCACTGCATCCTGATGGGGTAGCGCATTAGGATTCTGTGCTCAGTGAACAGGGTTCGAAACAAACCATGAGATCACACCGAAAGTGATTGTACTATCCATGGCTAATACTCCAAGGAACAGACAGACCGGACCATTGAAATTTGGCAATGGAATTGCTGCACGCTACGCAAGAAATTGGCTAACTTCACGCACTATGCAGAATCAGTGCCAATCCCTCCCGACGTTATCTGTATTTAGGAGGTAGGGAAACACAAGCAAAAACTTACAAGCTACAAGCTTGTAAGTTTTGTAAGGATACAAGCTTGACGCTCACCCGGATCACCCTCGAGTAGCCACCTTTGCCCAGAAGTATGTCGTGATTAGCGTACATTATTTTGGGTAGGAAGCTATCCAGCATCAGATAATCACGGTTTGGCCGCAGGAAAGAGGCAAACCGAAAACAATTATTGCCAACATTTATAGTCCTCCCGAGAGAAACAGGCGGATTTCGGAAACGTGGTGGCCACCGCGATGTGACTCGCTCGAGGTAGGGGCAAAGTCATATTGTTAGGAGGCTTTAACGCCCATCACTCAAATTGGGGATACAGTAGAGACAATCCCAAGGGCATCTTGTTAGCCGAAGTCGTAGAGCGCTGCGGACTTTTCTAAGTACCCCAACCGTATTTCCCCACGCGAATCGAGAACAGCGCGTCCAAGGACACCTCCCCGAGCCTCAGGTTCACCAACAACGAAAGTGAGACGCGATGGCCGCACCTAGGTGAGAACCTAGGAAGTGACCACTATATTTTAAGCTTATCGATTAATGCAGCGAAGATTGGAAGAGCTATTGGCAAGGCAAGTCTGTCCTACTAGACCAAATTCCGTGAAAAACAAAAAAAAAATAACAATTGGAAGCACAACAGACATGCGAGAGTGGGCTGAGCGCATCAGAGTTATCCATGCTGTGGTCACGAAAACGATTGAAACGACAAATGAGACTCCAGCCATAGAGGGACACCTCTTGCATCTCTGGGAAGCCTGGAGAAGTCTCACAAAATGATGGAAAAGGCAGAAGCTTAATCGTAACATTAGGATTCGCATAGCTTAGCTAGAACAGGAAGCTAACGAATACGCAGGAAAGTTAAGCTACAACAATTGGCGTCAGTTATGCGACTCGCTTCGGGGCACGTTGACTACAAAGAAAATGTGGCACATTCTTCGAAGTATGGTCGACCCGGGGAGAACAAAAACAGTCACGAACCGCACACAAGTTTCTGGAAAACGAATTGGATGGCAGGGAAGCCGACATCATAGAAAAAATTTAACATATATATGTAGGAACGGCGCCTACCGGGCAATCCACCAAACCCGTTTGCGAAGAACAGGACCAACCAGACCTGGACGCCCTCAGAACCTTTGAGGAGGTTTACGCGGCGCTACATTCTTTCAGGAAAAACACCGCCCCAGAGGTAGATCAGATCACGAACGCGATGAATCGCAATTTAAGTGATGACACGCTAATGAGCTTGACCAAATTCTCTACCAACACGGTCTGTACAGAGGACGGCGTCCTTCCCAAAGAATGGAAGGAAGCGAAACTAATCCTGATTCCGAAACCGGGCAATTTCCGTAACATCAACAACCTACGACCCATCTCCCTAACGTCATGCGCAGGGAGACTATTTGAAAAGGTTGTGCAGGTCCGGCTCTCGAACCACCCAGAACTGAACATGTTCCCGTCCAACATGTTCGGTTTCCGACCCCACGTGTCGGCGCAGGTCATTTTTCTACTACTAAAGCACGAGGTCCTGCACCCCAACAGAGGTTCGGACGATAAATTTGTATTGGTATTTTGATATCAAAAGGGCCTTCGACACCATGTCCCACCGCACTATTTTGCAGGCATTGCAAGTGGTAAACTGCGGAGAACGAATTTATAACTACGTAAGCTCGTCCCTCGGTGACCGCACGGCTACAATCGGACTAGGCTCCACGAGGTTCGACAACTTCACCTGTCCCGACAGAGACACCCCTCAGGGAGCAAGACTCTCTCCACTGCTATTTAATGTGGGAATGAGAAATCTAGCTCTGGAGCTAGATAAACACCCGAATCTTGGATGTGCGATATAGGCCGATGACATCACGCTTTGGGCTAACCAAAGGTCCTACAGGGACAAGCAAGATGCTCTTCAAAAGGCTGTAGATGCAGTCGTGGAATATACGAGGGCGGCGAACATGGCATGCGCGCCGGGGAAATCTGAATTCATTCGGGTGCCTGCGAAATACGCAAGAAAGAAAGATTGGGTGCCTATCACTCTGAATCTCGACGGGGTGTCGATTCGAGTAGTGGAGACTCTCAGAATATTGGGGATGTGCATACAGCAGAACGTTGGAACATCACACACCCTTCAAAAACTAAAGGCGATCACAGGAAACGTTCCAAAGATGATACACAGAGTAGCAAGAAGCATAGGCGGCCCAACTGAGGGAGAGACCATCAGCCTAGTCCACGCATTCGTAATCAGCCGGGTCACATACGCCCTTCCGTATCAGGCCTCGACGAACCAAGAGATAATACAGGTAAACAAAATCATCAGAAAAGCCTTCAAAGCCGCCCTTGGTCTTCCCGAATGCGCTAGCTCAGAGACATTCGAGGGACTAGGCCTGCACAATACTTTTGACGAGTATGCAGTCGCAACGTTATATGCTCAGAAAGAACGACTTTGTTCTTCAACTTAGGGCAGGGAAGTATTGGCGAGGTTAGGCTTTACACTGAGACCCCAATATTGCGCAGAGGAAACGGCACAGATAGACCGCAACGTCCGATCGCACATTGCGGTGGCCCCAATTCCCAAGAACATGCACCCGAAGTACCATCCCGGATGACGCATAGCAAGGGCTAGGACTCTCCACAAACGTTTCGGCATGGGACCGGGAGTGTAATAGACAGATGCTAGTCGAACCAGTTCCGACACGTTCATCGTAGTCTCTTCGTGCCAGAACAACGTAACAGCGGCATCCTTCAAAACCTCCTCGGCATGCGTGGCAGAGCCTGCAGCTATCGCCTTGGCCATTCAGGACGCCGAGCGCCAAACCAATTCGGCTGTCATATTATCAGACTAACAAGCAGCTTGCCGCCTGTTTCTAAGTGGGATGGCACCCCCGTCAATAATCAAATTTTTAGCCAATCAACTAGAAGTGCACCAAACTATCATCTGGTGTCCGGCACACAAGGGTCTAGCAGGGAACGCGAGAGCAGAGCGTATTGCTCGAGGATTAAATGACCGAGCAACGGCAGCGGTCAGCGATGACCTTCCACCGAATTCTCGTGACATCCTTCTACAGCAAAGGCAGGAGCGGATACGTTTTGGACATGCTCATTTGAATTTAAACAGCCAACAGGAAAGGGACTGGCGTCGTATTCAGACGAATACATACCCCAACCTGCACCATTTACACAGAATACACCCCACGAGGTTCATTGACGGGTGACCGTGGTGCACAGACACACCCACACTAAAACACATCACATGGGAGGGTCCCAAGAGGCCTCCGCGTATAGACAGCCCAATAGTACTCAAACATTCACTCATGAGGAATAGGCACTGGGAGGCATGGCTTGCGGACGGGGGCTGGCAGAGCCAATTGGCTCTTCTGGACCAGGCCCAGCGAGCCGCTCATGCCAATGGAGCCCTGGAATAGGGGCACCAGCCACCGTGCCTTCTTTATTTATTTTCAATAAAGTTTTACTCACTCACTCTTGATGCCTACTTGGAGCACTGGGATGTTCCATTCTGGCTGTGCTTGTCTTTAATAAACCTCTGTGTGATGTCAACTTGTGATGATGATTGTTGGAGTTTAGTGGCGCAAGGGCCAGGTATGGCCAAAGAGCGCCATGACAGTATTAGTTCGCGCCAAGACGATGGTAATGGCTTGTTAGTGGTAGATGAATAGGGAATTATATGAACATTAGATGTGGCATGGCTGTAAAGGGGCCTAAAATCAGTCGCTGTAAAGTGCGTAAAATCTATAAGTAATAAGATTATGCAATGAGTGATTATGTGTACTATGGACATGAACAATGCATTGCGAAAGAATGATACGAGTTACAAATAATTAAAGATACAAGAATTGGCCAGAGGCACAAGTGCCTAAACAGAGCCCTTGAAACACAAGGGCCTGGAGGCATGTGCAGTTAAAAAACTATCGCAGCAACATCCTCTAGAGAGAGGATGCACTACGAACTTATTGGGCTAGTAACATGTAGCACAACATCTTTCAAGAAAGCAAGGACTGCGTTGGTGCTGAAAAGTGGTTCTTTACCGAGAAACATAGCGGGATGCAGAGGAACACAATAGCGATATGCGAGAGGAAAATGTTTCTTTCTTTCTATTTCGGCTTCCCGACACTCCAAGAGGACGTGGAGGTCGGTGAGCCTGTCGCCACATCTACCACATGTTGGAGGATCATTTCCATTCAATAGAAAATTGTGAGTACCGTATGTGTGTCCTATTCTGAGACGACAGAATAGGACATCAGTACGTCGTGTTTTAGTTGTACAGGGCCAGAAACCTAACTGTGGCTTAATCAAGTGGAGCTTATTAGTTGTTTCAGCGTCCCACAGACGCTGCCAGTGGCCTCGCAGTTTCCTTCGCAAAAAAGGCTTCAGATCTGTGGAGGAGATAGCAGCGGCAGGATTAATAGCTTGTGATGTAGTTGATGTGGCCAACTGGTCTGCTAGCACATTGCCCTCGATGCCTCTATGGCCAGGCACCCAGCATATTATTACATGTCTACGAGATTGGTAAATGTTACACAAGAGTGAGTAAAGCTCGATAACAACAGGATTCTTATGCTTTTGTAAAGATGTTAGCGCTTTTACAAGACTCAACGAGTCTGTGAATATTATTGCCTTTTGTAGTTTCAATTTCTCTATATGCTTCACCGCAGACAGTACTGCATAGGCTTCTGCGGTGAAAATGCTTGTTAGGGGGTTTAATACGTCGCATTTTGAAAAGAGGGGCCAACCGCGGCGTAAGATACGCCAGCATAGGACTTGGATGCGTCGGTATAGAATTCCAAGCACGAGTACTTCGATTGAAGTTCGCGGAAAGTTCTCTTACACGCAGTGAGAAAGGCCGCCTCATAGAGGGTCGATTATAGAAAAGCGTTGAACACTTCAAATTATTAAGGGTTGTAAAACAAGGATGTTCCCGATCGGAGTGCACTTTGAGAAAATAGGTGAAGCTGATGTATGTTCTCTGGAGGTGGAGTGACCACTCATTCGATTCTACGTATAAACTTTCGACGGGGCTTGTTCTGAATGCGCCAGTGGCCAGGCGGATACCTAGATGGTGGACAGGATCTAGCATTTTTAGCGCGCTAGGGGCGGCAGAGTGATATACTACGGCACCATAGTCCAATCGTGACCGAATGAGGCTCTTGTGAAGATTCATTAAACACTTCCTGTCGGTGCCCCAGGATGTGTGAGATAAAATTTTCAGTAAGTTCATTGTTCTTAGGCATTTCGCCTTGAGATGTTTTATGTGGTTGATGAAAGTAAGCTTACAGTCAAGTATGATGCCTAAAAATTTGTGATCTTTGTTTATAGGTATTTGTTGTCCATACATTCGATAGTGGGATCTGCAACGAGACCTTTCTTCCTGGTGAAAAGAACACAAGAACTTTTGTGGGGGTTTATTTTGAACCCGTTTTCGTCTGCCCACTTTGACACTTTGTTCAACCCTGCTGTACCTGTCCTCTCGCACACTGCGAGGTTACAGGACTTGAATCCTATTTGTATATCGTCCACATAGGTGGAATAAAAAATAGCGGGAGGTAACGAAGCACGAAGCGCGTTCATTTTAACGATAAAGAGTGTGCAGCTGAGCACGCCTCCCTGGGGTACACCAGTTTCCTGCACAAAAGGTCGTGATAGAACATTGCCAACTCGAACACGGAATGTGCGATTCAGCAGATAACTCTCAATCACATTTAACATATTACCACGTATACCAAGTGGGAGAGGTCTCTCAGTATTCCAAACCGCCATGTGGTGTCATAGGCCTTTTCCATGTCTAGGAATACAGACAGAAAGAACTGCTTGTGAACAAAAGCTTCGCGTATCTGCGCCTCGATACGTATCAATAGGTCAGTGGTGGATCGACCCTCGCGAAAGCCGCACTGGTATGGGTCAAGCAGTTTGTTTGATTCAAGGAAATGTAATAGGCGACGGTTTATCATTTTTTCGAAGACTTTGCAGAGACAGCTTGTTAGCGCTATCGGCCGATAACTCGATACAGACGATGGATCCTTCCCCTGCTTCAGGATAGGGATCACTATGGCCTCTTTCCAGGCAGAGGGGATCTCGCCGGAAGTCCATATAGAGTTATACAGACACAGAAGGGTTTTCTTCGTTTCAGAGGGCAGGTTCTTCAACATTTCATATAATATGCGGTCAGGGCCTGGGGCAGATTGGTTGCAACAGGCAAGTGATGCCTGAAGCTCTGCTAAAGAGAAAGGCAAGTTATAAGGCTCGTTCCCGGTGCTCTTTCGGTCTAGTTTTTGTTTTTCTATTGCTGCTTTGTGTTTTGTAAATTCTGGGGAATAGTGCAATGAACTGGACACATGTTCAAAATGTGCACCCAGGTGGTTCGCTTGCTCTTCCAAGCTGTCGCCCTGTGTGTTTACCAAAGGGAGTGAATATGTTTGTCGTCCTCTCACCTTGTTAACCCTGTTCCAGACTTTGGCCTCATCTGTATACGAGTGTATACCTGATAAAAACTTCTGCCAGCTCTCTCTTCTGGCCTGTCGGCGCGTTCTCCTGCCTTCGGACTTTACCTTCTTAAAATTGATAAGGTTCTCCGCAGTTGGAGAATCGCGTAGCAACCCCCACGCTTTGTTCTGTTTTCTACGAACGTTCCTACATTCGTCGTTCCACCATGAGACACGGCGTTTGCAAGCCGCACCACTTATTTCGGATATGCATTTAGAAGCGGCATCAATTATGAAGGAAGTAAATATTCCACAGCAGCATCAGTTCCTAACGAAGACATGTTGGCCCAGGAGATGCTACTAGTAAGATTTCGAAATTTCTCCCAATCGGCTGTGTCAATCTTCCATCGAGGGGCTTGTGGTGACGGCTCAGTTTGGTTGTTCGCAGTAGTATTGGGAAGTGATCGCTCCCGTACGGATTTTTGGTAACTTCCCATTTAAGTTCAGATAATAGAGACGGGGAAGCTATGCTAAGATCAATAGAAGAAAAGGTTCTGTTTGCGAGACAGTAAAATGTAGGTTCCTTCTTGTTCAGGAGACACGCGCCAGAGGAGAAAAGAAATTGTTCACAAGACGACCTCGCGCATCGATACGAGAGTCGCCCCACAGACTACTGTGCGCATTGAAATCGCCAAGAACAAGATAGGGTTCTGGCAATTCATCTATAAGGGACTGAAATTCATGTTTATGTAAGTGGTAATTGGGGGGTATGTAAGTGAGCAGATGGTGATGAGCTTGTTTAGAAGAACAAGTCGAACTGCCACTGCTTCAAGGGGCGTTTGTAGCTGCAAACGTTGACATGCTATGCTTTTGTGAATTACAATGGCAACACCGCCTGATGATGCGAGAGCATCATCGCGATCTTTACGAAACGTAACATACTGTCGGAGAAAATTTGTATGTTTCGATTTTAAGTGCGTTTCCTGTACACACAGCACTTTTGGATTGTGTTGGTAAATAAGTTCTTGGACATCGTCGAGGTTCTAAGAAGGCCTCTGACGTTCCATTGAATGATTTGTGTATCCATAATGAAAGTAAATTGGTGCTGTGTGTACTAAAAAAGGAAATGTTGTTTAGATTACAGAGCCCTTTCCAGGCCCCGTAACTCGGGATTTGTCCTTTCTGAAGCGGTCGAGGGAGCCTCGCCGCTCCTTAGGCGCTTGGTGCGCCGTCGGGATGGGTGTAGTGTCCATTGCCTCTTGTGAGGCGCCGGACACGCGCTCTTGCGAGCGAGATGTTTCGCGGAAAGTCTCGCAGCGAAGGAGGAGAATTTGCGCCCACCAGCCCGGAGGTCGATGGGGCTGCCTTTGGGCCTGAGCTGTGCCGGCTGTTGCCAGCGCTAGCTGTGGCCGGTGAGGGTGAGGCAGCCTTGACTGCACCCACCGTGGGAGCTGCTGGCGGGCCTGCGGGTTACTACGCGCGGCGCAGGCTGCCACCGAGGACTGTGGCGGTGCCGGCAACCCTGAGGTAACCGGACTTGTTGCTGGTTGGGTGGAGTGGACTTAGCTCCTTCACCCTGGGGGCAGGAGCCACAAGCGACAGCTCGCTGGCGCGCGGCTGGGCAGGTGGCAGTAGCCGCTGCGACGCTGCCCCTTGACGCGCCGCATCAGCATAAGTGGTAGTGTGGAATGGTGAGCACCTTTTGCGTGCTTCCCTGAACGATTGTGTTTCACGGACTTTCAGTGTTAGAATTTCTTTCTCTTTTTTCCAGCTTGGACAAGACCGGGAGTAGGCTGGATGATCCCCATCGCAATTTATGCAGTGAGGTGTAGCCTCGCAATTGTCTGAGGCATGGCCTTGTACTCCACACTTGGCACAGGTGAGTCGACCACGGCAGCTCTGCGAGCCATGGCCGAATCTTTGGCATTGGTAGCATCACCTAGGATTTGGGATATATGGTCTTACTGCTATTTTTGTGTAGCCGGTTTCGATGCTTTGTGGCAAGACGCTTAATTCAAAGGTAAGTATCAGGTGTTTCGTGGGAATTTCTTTGTTGTCCCGTCTCATAACAATGCGCTGCACATTCGTGACATTCTGCTCCTTCCATCCTTCCAACAATTCGGTTTCAGATAAGTCGATGAGGTCTGCTTCTGATACTACCCCCCGTACTGTGTTCATGGACCGATGCGGTGAAACAGTAACTGGGACATCACCAAAAGTAACAAGTTTGCCGAGTCTATTGTATTGTTCTCTATCACGTAGTTCAAGGAGAAGGTCCCCACTTGGCATTTTGGTGACCTTGTAGCCAGGGCCTAGCGTGTTGGTCAGCTTTTTGCAACTACAAAAGGGGATATGGTTCTTGCTAGTTTTTGGGTTTCTTTCACTGTGGACTACTTGAAATCGTGGGAAAATGTCTTTAGGTCGGGTGAACAAGTTTTAATCTCATCGGTGCGTCCCCTCTTCTGAGGGAGCGATCAAGAAGCCTAGGAAAAGCGGGTGTTCCCATAGCAATTTGGTGTAGTTCGGCAGCAATGGCAGCCCCACCTCGGAGGACGCTGCACCAAGGGACGCTGCAGCACTAACGTGTAAGTCTGCAGGCGCCAGCCGTACATTGCCGCTATAACCTTATATACAAACCCAAGAGAGGGCACCTACACAAGGTTACCCAAGCCGCCTATGAAAAGTGAGGAATAACTGAAGAGAAGAGGTGACAGGACAGTGAGGACAGAAAAATAGAGAAGAAAAAGATCGGAGAGGGGGACAGGAAAAGGCGACCGCCGATTTCCCCCGGGTGGTCAGTCCGGGGGTGCCGTCTATGTGAAGCAGAGGCCAAAGAGTGTTTGCCTCCGCCGGGGGCCTAAAGGTCCAAACACCCCATCGGCTCAACCCCAGGATCCCCTTTCCCAGACACGGCTAAGCCGCGCACGGCTACACGCGGGAGGTCCAACCCCCATGTGCTCGGGTCCGTGGTGTCGCAAACACCAAACGCCTGCTGACGCAGACGCCCCTGCGGGTGATGTCAAACTTGTGTCACTGGGCAGGTGCCAGTATGAGTGTGGTGCGCTTTGATGAACATTTTTGAAACAAACTTGGGGTAACTAGGCATGTGGCGCTAGGAATGTACCACTCTGCAATGACCAAAAAGATCCTTTACATTTCGCCGATGCTGGCCCGTATCGAACCCACGTTCACAGGGCTTCCTCAATGACAAACCCGACGCTTTAGCATGCTGCGCGACAATTTCAGTGGGTATGTGCCGCTTTTCAGTGAACGTTTTTTTTCTCGTCAACGCCTTAGCGAGCTTAGCCTTGAGTGCATTGAGTATGTGTCTTCTTCAATTAACCTCTCGCTAACTTGGGTCACTAATTATGTGCCACTGGGTGTGCTTCAAGCAAGAGAACAATTCTCAGCGTTTGCAGATACGGAGCGCCACGCTTCTCGCCACGGATGCCGCGTCACTCGATTTCGTAGCATGTCCAGAAAGAAGAGCGAAAGAGGAGCACCGTTGCCGAATTGCGTGTTTCTCGGCGTTCGCACATCCCGTCGCGCCAGGCATTTCTGAGGCCACGCGTAGGCTTTGAGGTGGCACCACTAGATGGCGCTGAGCGTTCTTAGCTAGAATGAGAAGAAAGAAATTAGAAGGGAAAATCTGTACGATAACACAAAGGGCAGTGCCTTGCTTGAGGCTCGAGCCGGTTGCCTAAGGACGAAAACATATCGGAACAAATATTCGGAACTAGATGAGACACGTGTATGCTGCAGTAAAGATCCAGAGACCACTCAGCACATCCTAATGGAATGCGACGGGATCCACAGCGAGAACCGTAGGTAACGTGCAACTCCCAGAAGCGCTTGGGTTTAAAGTGGAAGGAAACATAAACAGATCAGCCGTAGAGATCAGCAAGAGACGATTAGAGTACTGGTGGAAAAAAAGCAGGGAAAAGATGGATACGACCTGATCTCTTAAAATAATAGGCAGCGGTAGAAGGTAAATTTTTGAAAAAGAAAAATAATGAGAGGTATACAAAAATGCTAGATAAAGAACATGCATAGTATACCTGATTAAATCAAGCAGGCTAGGTGACTATTTGTCGCCGCCCCGTTTCAAAGGGATGCAAAAAACAATCATAATCATAGATAAAAACATGTGTAGCACGCCTCATTAAATCAAGCAGGCTAGGTGACTATTTGTCATCGCCCCGTTTCAAAGGGAATACCATTAAATCATCATCATCATCATCAAGCCGCGACAGACGAATCCGGCTGCAGTACACGCCTCATGGATAACTCGATTCGACGGTGGCAATGCATCATGTCACTATATTCATTCAATAATAAACGCCATACGGTCGACAGTCATTGTGATATAGCTTCTGCCGATATTATTGCGTTCGCATTCTCAGGCTACTTCACGCACTTTCCGGGGGTTATGCATATATGTATGTATGATCTATGCAGGTTAACATAGAAGCTCGAGAACAAGTTAAAAACCGCACAAAGAGCGATGGAACGAAAAATGTTAGGCCTAACGTTAAGAGACGGTAGAGAGCGGTGTGAATCAGAGAACAAACGGGGATAGCCGATAATCTAGTTGACATTAAGTGGAAGAAATGGAGCTGGGCAGGCCATGTAATGCGTAGGATGGATAACCGGTGGACGATTAGGGTTACAGAATGGATACCAAGAGAAGGGAAGCGCTGTCGAGGTCGGCAGAAAACCAGGCGGGGTGATAAAGTTAGGAAATTTGCAGGCGCAATTGGAATCAGCTAGAGCAAGACAGGGGTAATTGGAGATCACAGGGAGAGCCTTCGTCCTGCAGTGGACATAAATATAGGCTGATTATGATGATGATGATGTATGTATTTGTGTATGCGTGTATGCATGTATTTATTATGTATGTACGTATTCATGTATGTAGTACGTATGTGTAGACGTTTTCCCGCCAACTGTATCACTGAGTAGTCAGTGGTCGAATAGGTAGCGCATCGGGCTGTTGTGCTGAGGGAACCGGGTCCGCAATTAATTATTGGACCAACTTGAGTCACTGAGTATGTGGCAATGAGTAAATACGTGCCGTTCTTCAACGAACCTAATCACGCCGACATCGGTCACCGTAGATGCGCGACTGCGTAGGTACCCCTGTTCACAGAAAATCTTTGACGCTGTCTTTCAGCACTGGGTACGTGCCACCCAGTCTGTGCGGGTCTTCGATGAACCTCGTTGACGCCAAGTTCATCGACTATGTATGCGCGAATTGGAATGTGCCGCTCCACAGTGACGAGAAAGAATCCTTAAATTTCTGCCATGAAGAGCCGAATCGAACCTATGTCACGAGGGTTCCACACGGACAGCAACCCGACGCATGAACAGGCTGGGCCACAACTGCAGTGAGTATTGGCACTTTTCAATGAACTGCTTTCATGCCAACGCTTTCGCGAGCTGCGCCATGAATGCATTCTGATGGGCCACTCTTCAGTGATTAGCCGCTTCAGAGTGGCCCATTCACTTCAGTGAATGGGCCACTTCGTCTCGCAACGAAGAGAGAGAGAGAGACAACTTTATTTAAGTTAAGATTGTGCTTGGTCACTGTGGATGGAGCCCCTCTTCCAGGGCCTCACTGGCTATTGCGGGCGCCGGGCCTGGTCGAGGGTCGCCAATTGGCTTCCCAAGTCCAGTTCGGAGAGTCGCGCCTCCCACGACCAATTGCTAAGTGTATCGTCAAGTAGCGGCGAGACGGCGTCTGCCGGACGCTGCGTGCATTGGTAAGTGATGTGTTTAGTGTCGGGGTGGAGTCGCACCACGGACATCTGTCGCTGTGTTTGTTAGGAATATTTGGTAGTCTATGTAAATGTGGGTAGGTGTTGTCTGTATTCGGCGCCAGTCCCTCGCCTGTCGCCTGTTTAGCTTGGGGTGAGGTGGAGTTTTGGTTCGTCTCCTAGTCGTTGTGCCTCAAGTATGTCTCTCGGTGTGCTGCCGGGTGTCGGAGAGGCGTCCGTTCGAGCGGTATGTATCGCGGCTTGGCCTGTTATACCTCGAGCCAGACGATCCGCCCGATCGTTTCCTTCCACCCGGTGTGCGCGGGACACCAGGTTATCCCGTGGTCCATTTGGAGGCTTGGTCCTAGTATGCGGAACCCCGGCCGGTATAACTCCCAGAAGGAAGAGCCGGCAGGCGTCTAGCGAGTCTGTGAGTATAAGCGACTGGCTATTGGCTCAGCGTTCGGATGGCTAGGGCATGGCCACGGATTCCGCCGTGGCACTTGATGTCGTGCGTACGGACGCTGCGACTATCGGTCTCCCCCGGTTTGTCGCGACAGCCACATAAGTAGGAGTCACTGTTCACCTCTGGGGTGAGACAGCGACCGCGTCAGTAAAGTATGTGTCTGCATCCTCCTGCCTTTTGCGCAAGATGGCTGCTCGGGCTTGTCGCCGTTTCACGTGGAAGTGAGGGTTCATGTGACGTGGGATGGGGTTCACATGAATTCTTGTTCGTAGATCAGGTGGCATAAGTAGGTCTCGTCTCCGCAGAACTGTGGCGTTAGAGGGTATCGTACTCGGCCTGCCCGAAAACACGAGCACTGACCGTCTCAGCGAGCTGGGCATGATGAACACATACGAAGAACTCGCCGCGGCCACACTCATGGCCCAGCGCGAAAGAACTAAACGCAACACCCCAGGGGCGCTCCGTGCTAACATCTCGCCAACGAAGACTCTTCGTCTCGCCAACTTCGGTCGATGAGTATGTGCTACTGAGTGCGCGGTAAGCGAGCGAAGAATTCTGAGCGTTCACAGGCACGATGCGCCACGCTTCTTGTCTAAGAGGCCACGGGCGGACTTCTCGGCAGCGCCACCAGATGACAAAACGCGACCAGAAACAAGCGCGATAGAGGAGCTCGGTGGCGCATGACACGTCTGTAAGAGTTCGCACGCATTGTCGCATCATAGCACCATGCACCGTCAATGAACGCAAACAGTCCAGATGGCGTCGCTTGCATCCACTCCCAAGTGCGTGGGATCTGCACGTATCTTTTTATCTAACCGTTTTCCTGGCTACCAGGGTCACGGTAGTCTGTGGACGAATGGTTAGCACATCGGGCTACTGTGCTGAGGGAAACTTGTTCGAAACCAACTATTTGATCAGATTGGCCTCTGAGTATATGCCAATGTGTGCATACGTATCTCACTTCGACGAACTTCTTTCGCACCGACATGGGTGCCATAGCGCTTGGACCCTTTCTGCACTACAGCCAGGATCAGCCCACATTTCTTGCGGACGACTAACGGACTAACGGTCGGCTTAAACAGCTCCGCTTTTAAAATTGAGAGCCCTTCCAGTATTACGAAGATGGAAGCCAGCGAATCTGTGACTATGGCGGTCTGCTACAGTGAATATTACTATAGTGGCTTCATATTTTATCATTATTGACTATATTGAGCGTCTTCGGCATGCTCGTCAAAGAGCAAGGACACCGGCGTTTTGTTTTTGCCCGGCGCGATGGCCAAGGGCGTTTGTGCGTTTGCTGCGCCAAGTCCGCCCCATCGTCATACTAGCGTATGAGCCACAGCGTTCACAGCCGCGGCACACTGCACGGCATCGTCAGGATCCTGACGTCAGGATCGTATAAGATGTGGTTAAACTCCAAAATGCGACTGCTAATAACAGCGCTAGCGCGATCTCTACGTCACGGGACAAAAGGGCACAGCGATTGGTGGGACGTGCCGCCGCGAGTATGACGACACTGTGAAAGGCATCGGTGGTGGCGAGGGTATAACAATGGGCCATACATAATCCGTCCTGACACCTGTGCTAAGGCAATTTATACATAAACCGATATATATTCGCCACCGAAAATTGTTGTTATACGCGTCGTTTTTTCCGTAGTTCAGTAAGCTGTAGCGAAAAACACATGGCCGCAAATGTTTCGAGCATTACTCGGATAAAAGTTCAAATGTACGAAGAGGTTGTTTGAGTGCGCATAACGATGCTATTGGTCTGATACTGTATGGCAGTTAACGTCACATTAACTTGCGCAACCATAATTAAGTCGCAGAACATGAAAAGGAAAATCCCCCATCATTCATCCGAATGGGTGGAGTTACTAAAGAGTTCGCTAAAGACGATAGTGTTTGGTGTGCAGTTGTAGCATTGAAGTTTACTGAAGAACACTGAATTATACGATCAAAAAGTTTGTAGGTTTGAAGTAAGACGTGAAAGTCAATCAATGACTTGATGGACTGAATGCTTAGCAGGTATGTTGCATATTGCAGGTATATTGTATAATAAGTTATATGAGTGAGGAAAAATAGGTGACGGAACTGACAACTACTCGGCAAGCTCGAAAAATCTGAACAAAGCTACAAATACAGAAAGTAAACAGGAAAAGACTGTAGGGCATCACATATTTCAAGCATATATAAACATATTTATTTGCCCAAGCTTTCATATGCCAATATTTACGCGCAGTCAGAGCAGGAGATACCTGCCACACATGAACAACCTTTTCTTTACTCCGTGCAAATTACCAGTACATCTAGCACGACAGTTCGCAGCTTTCCATAAAAAAGTCACCTGAATTAAAATCCTTTCATGCCGTGATATATTTGTTCTGTCACTTTTCTCCACTAACCCTGCATCCTCCTCTTGATTGCCTCGACCTGGTACATATTAGTCTCTACCAGGGGTACATTCAAATGGCAAATTTCGGGTTTCACTGTTTGCCTTGGCTGCTTGAGGCAGAAATGAATTGCACCTTACAAAAGAAAATACCCTGACTACAATGACTATTTGATTACCTTTAATGAGTTACTGCTAACACCAGTACCAATCTCTAGCCGTAGATCACTTAATGCGTTCAGAAACTGCTACGGGTGCTACCAAATAACTTCGATTCAGCGCCACCTGGTATCCTCCGGGGATCGCCTGTGTGGCGCACTATAAGAGTCTGCCCTGAAACCTTAAGAAGCATGCATTCTGTGTGCACTAGCAGATGTGATAACGACGCTGAGGGTGCCAGATTACATTAAAGACCACGATAATAATGACGACGGTTTGAAGAAGGGCAGCCTCGCGTATTTTTTTCATGCCATCCTCTTGGTAATCATCATCGGCAACCTGTGGCCGACGCAATCATGACGTCGTCTACGTGACCTCCTTGTCACCATACCACCTTCTTTGTCATTGTCGTCGTCACCGTTGTCGCGCCGTTTATGCAGCGTTGAGCAATTAAGAATAAAAATGCGAAATCGTGAAGGGGGCCTACAGATTCAGTAGCACACTGTGGTATAAAAGTTACAAACAGGGATATGTACCTCAGAAAAGCTGGCCGACGTTTCGAAAGGAAAGCCTATCTTCATTCATAGGTCCTCGTACCGAAGAGTAGGCCAGCGTTCCTGATGCACGTTATCCCTGTAGGTAACTTCTATCGCAAGAGTAAAAATGGCAGTTTGAAATTGACAGTGCCTTCATATGTCTGCATGACTCAAGAGCAACGAATTAACGAACAGGTCAGGCTTATTTTCACACTCATAACTGCTTGTCGCTGTAAAATTTAGGAGCTTCGTAACTTTGGCTGCTTGAGACGGCTTTACGCCTCTGACAGCGTACGAAGCTATGAACAGCTGCATGAACGGAAGATCTTCAGCTTAAACAAAATCAATAAAACACTTAGGCAAGGTCTCGTCACTCCATAAACGCATATTTCATAGGCCGTCCGGATTTTACAGTGAAAGCTGTGTGCCATCTTCGCACATTTCATTGACGCAGACAAAGCAAAATAGTATGCGACTGATATTGTCTGAATGCCGCAGCTGCAAAGTGACGCCATTGACACGCCTTCCGAGAAATGACAGAAGCGAGCGTCGCGTCCTATGGCCGTCTATGTCCTCCTATGTATAGCGTATGGCCTGTCACGGAGCCAGCGCGTAAGTATAGATGCAACTTTTGTGCATTCCCAAGGGGCTGAAAAATCGTGAGAGCCAAACATATCAGGTTGTTCTGCAGATTGTTTATGCAATTAACATTCATAGGATATTTCACGCACTTTTCGGGGCATGAAGTATCCGAGGCCTGCTCGCCGAGGCCTCAACCCACGTCCGCCCTGCTTCAAGCATTGATCACCCTGATGCCTCTTGGGTGCCCTAGAGATCGTGCGCCGCCTGCTTTATTACAATCAGTAACCCTCCTGAGGCCTCCGTTGCCGGTTACGTGTGCCCTTCTGAAGCATTACTTGTAAAAAAAAATCGTCTATCGAGACGACGAAAATTATCGTGACGTTTCACTACGTGAACGCGGGTTACGCGCAATCGTATTGGTGCTGTTTGGGAGTTTTCTACGCAAGCTATGCCGTCTTGCCTGACACACACGTATTATCCTAAGCCGCCTAGTTTGTGGTTCAGGAGTCTCCTGAGCACGGAAAGTTCGCGCCTTTTGCCGCTCTTTTTCAGCTCATGCCCGGTGCTTGCCGACGACTTCGGGGTCGGTCGCCTCGCGCTCCGCCTGCCACCGCTTGCGTTGCTGCTCCGTGTTCTCGCTCGGTGCTTGGCTTCTCTATCGTCACATGAATCCGGTACATGCATAGCGCACACAGAGTCCGTTGCAACAGCCAGAGGAGGTTAGAGGAGGTGAACGCAGCGCACCTCCTCTTACCCTTCTCCTCGGCAACGCTTCTTCCTCCTCCCCTTGCACCGGGCGCTCCTGCGTACCTTCTCTGGCGGGCGCTAGTCATAGGTAACTGTTTGCAACCGCCACGTTTCGCAGGAGATTCCAATAACTCATAATCATCGTCAGCTTCGTACATGAAACTCCAGAGAGGAGCCCGGAGGCACTACACCCTCATGTCACGTTTCGCAACGTTCGCGAACGACATCGTACGACGCATCTCGGTTGCTACGCAGGACTTTGTTGTAGCGCCGCTAGATACCACAGCGTGTCCAAAGAAAATAGGGTGTCTCGAAAACAGCGCCGCCGTTCAGGTTGTAGACACCCTACCTATGACCCAGTTGCCTCCATCTTTAGAAAGCAATGGCTGATGTTGGTGCTGTCGGGCGTGGTCGTGCATTGCTGTTACTGCTTGCCGGACACCTTACTTTAGCGTGTTTTCGGCAAGCTTGGCGCTATGTGCGTATGTGTGTGTGCGTTCATTTGCGTGCACGTGTTTCCATGTATCTGTGTGCGCGTGTTGGTGCGTGTCAATGGGTGTGTCTGTGGTGCGTGTACAAAAAGTCGCAGTTTCGCCCGAAAGGCGAAGCATCAATTGCGATAGCAAATTAGTGGAGAGCTATACGGAGTAAGGATAGTAGCTTTATCGGCTGCATAAACTTGGACACATTCGCTAAAGCACGGTGTCAGCGCGCACAAGCAAACATGAATAGATCACACTCGATGACCGCAGACAACCGCTGTCGAAACGCTGGTGTGAGCAAGCGCGGCTGTAGCAGCGAGCGAAGGTTCGTGTGGTCTATCGCTTCAATGGAAATTGAGCGGCGAAGCACCGCGCATACAGAGATGGAGCTGTGTGCAGATCGCTTTGAGGATACGGTACGCACCACCGCCCGCAGCCGCGCCAAGTAGAAGTACGCAGTTGCTGGCAGAGTAGAAGCCGCACCCCCTCCCTCCTGCGCTTGCCTTTCCGCTTTCCTCCTTTCGCGTGCGAGATTTAGTCACCAGTTCCCCTTGTGCCCGGTCGCAAGATACGCAGTTGGTGCCGCAGCACAACGTCGCCACCTCCCTTCCCCATCCCCCACGGCTTTCCGCGCGACGGTAGCGTTTGCTCCCGACGTGCGTTCGCTCTCGTGAAAGCGCGCGTCCTTGCGCGATTTTACTTGCAAATACAGCATAAGGCGCACCGCGACGATTTATCACCCTTGGACTTTATACGGAACCTCACGGCGACGGCGATGGAGAAGTCCGTGTGGAGTGCTAATATAATGGCGATAGCAATTACACGCGGGGTGTGCCTGAATGTTTCTGCTCGTGCGCGTGCGGGCGTACGCGTATTCGTGCGTGTGCTTTATGTGAGTGCGTGTGCAAGTGTGCGTCTGTGTGTTTGTGCTTGTATGTCTACGTGTGTGAATGTGCGTATAGGTGTGTGTGCGTCTACTGAATGTGTTGTACGTGTGTGTTTATGCGTATGTGTATGGTACACTATTGGTGCGTGCGTGTTTGCGTCCGTGTGTTCGTGCATGTGAGAGTTTACGCGCTAAATTGATTGCTTGTTCATCGCATTAACGTCAACATTCATCGGGAGATAGGCTCTGCGAAGTTTTTTTTTTCGTCATTGGATAAAACATACTGCCGCAGACTTATGTTCAGTAAACAAACTGCAGTTAAATTTCCAATTTAATTTCAAGTAATTTAAGCTTCTGATGGCGTACAGTTAACTAGGAGCCAGTAGTTTTTCATTAGTTAGGCGCTCATTCTCTAATTAATTGAATCATGTTATCTTTCAAAATGAATATAGTAAATATTTGGTGGAGTGATGCTACAGTACTGTTATGGGCCTAACATGATTATTATTACTGTGATTACTGACATTTTACAAAAGCTCGGGTCAAAGCGTTGTCATTCCGTGCGGTTACATTACACTTATTTACGAACACTATACAATTGTTTTGCAGTTTGTAGTTAGTTGCCACCAATATATGGCATGTTTTTTAATCACACTCAAAAAGCCTCCCAAGTATTTCATTCACGCTGCAAAAATGTTTCTGGAAGTATTCATCGTGTTCTTTGTTTTTTTTTTCATTTTATTGTGATATAGCAAGATATGCATCTTCTTTCAATCCCTATTACCTAATTTTATAGTCAATTTAGTACAAGAGCTCTGTCTAATTCTTTTACTCCACAATCACGCAAATTTATGCCACTCATCATTGGTCTCGTATCGACTTCAGAGACTCAGGCTTATTGCTCAAAAGTGTTCCTATACGTAAAGAATTTGTGCAGTGTTTTTATAATAAACTTTTAAAATTATCAAATGCAGGCGTCTCAAGACTTGGAGAAACAGTTGATTCGCCATGACCTGTTTGTGCAATGTTCTGCAATTAATTCTTGCATGTTTGCTTCTCGTAAGTAACATCACAAGTTGATTTCACAAAACGCGTTACACATTGCACAAAAGGAAATATATGCAGCTTGAATTTTTTTGTCTATCTCCTGTAACTACGGTAAAGCGTTTTATTGACGGTAATGGTGTTCAATCTATTGGAATATAACTTTGAAATAAATGTTTTAAAACAGCGATTCTTAAATGTATATCATTTTCTACAACCTGCAGTGTTCGTCAAATATTTCGAGGTCTCTGTTAAAAGTTGCAAATTCTCTTGCCGCCTCCTGCGGTGGCATTCTGAAGACGAGTATGCTGAGGTATACTGTTTCTGCCAAATCCTCAGATATCTGCAATATCTTTGAACGCAGCGGGACTACAACTAGTCCACGAGTATTTGCTGCAAAACTATTGACAAAGGCTGTACATTTGCATAAACGCTTCCCTCTTCGTTTTATGATGCATATTTACGTTGCAGTCTAAGAAACAAAGTGAAAGTTGAGAACTGTTTAAACCTCCACTGTTTCCGTCCACACGTCCATATACACTGCGCCTATTCGCCAGAAGTTTCAAAGCCCTTGCTGAATTTTGTATCCTCGAACGTAACTGAATCGCTTTCGTTAAGCACAAAAGCTTTAAAACTTGTAATGTTAACGTGTGGTAGCTTGTAATATACGCATGTACGGATTTAGATCAATCCTAGCTAACGGCTGTTAGAAAAAAAAGAAATCCGCATTGTAAATATTTCGTGGTATTTGCTAATAACGGTAAAAAGGACGCATGTGCAAAAGGAGAGAGAATCTTAAAATGATGATCAAGGTAACGACAGGACACACACCTAGGAGGCATATTTAAAGCTTGACATGTCAACTTTACGTAAAGTTCAACTTTAATTGTAATATATTATTAGCAACTATCGCAGAAAAAGATTAATATTCCTTAAAAAACATACATAGGTTATTTATTTCATTGTCCCTTTTGTGTTTCAATTAACAATTTTCAATGTACAAAATATTTGTTTTGTAAATGTTCGTATTCCACTCCTGCTATAGCGCTGGTGTAAGGGCTGGCAGTATCTGTAAATAAATAAAGAACACAAATTGCGCTATTAGTTGACTGTTTGACGCTGCAACCTGCTTTTCTTACATCCCACAAACCCGTTCTTTGATCACGCAGGGATTGCTTAGTGTTACGGGCTGATTTATACTGAATATCCTAACATTTAGCACATATCAGCTTGCCTGTGTGGACGTTTTTTGCGAAATTATACTTCTAGAGCACGCATGATTGACGCCTTGTATATTTATAACACGCCATAACAACTGAAAGTTGCGTAAACAATTTTTCAGATTGCTGCAGCACCAAGTGAATTAAATGAACCAGGTATGAACTCATTTATTTTAATTAATTATTTATTTACTTGCTAAGAGCATAAAACTCAGAAAGACGTGGCATTGTTATGAAGTTGTTATTGAAAATTTAAAAAAAAAAACGCACACTGCAAAAAACCAGTTAATATTGCATCACTGTACATAAAAATGCCTAATAATACTAAATAAACATTCCACAACGAAGAAATAACGAAAGACCAATGGTGGGCATTTAAAATGCGTGCATATAGTGAAAGGCTCAAACAACTGGTACCATGAATACATATATGCATGATGCATATAGAATATAAAAATATAAAGCGTCCTTACTGCCAAGAAAATAACCAAATAAACATTGCGAAAAAGTGCACTGTCGGTGATAAATTGTTTTGAAAGGAAAGTAGAGCAAAATCAAAACAGAGAATTGGCGTTGATATTGATATTGCCCATAAATCAGCTCACGAGAACATGAACTTTCCGCGACAAACCGTAAATGACTGAAAATCAGCGTAGAGTGAGGAATTTTCATTTCAAATATTGGGCTGTTCATTTCCAATTACATATAGTTAAAGCGTTCTTCCAGTATTTAGGACTCCGTCATATCTCGCTGCATTTAAAATCCTCATTAGGCATTTCCCATGTGCTTGTATTATAACAGAAAGCATCTAAAATAAACAAGTGTTAAGGAACAAGAGATTTGTTTTCACCGCATTCAGCTCATGTCAACAAGTACTTTATTCCCATGTTAAAGAAAAATACGAAGGGTAAGGAAAGTAAAAAGGCGTGAAGGGAAGAAGGAAAGGGTCAAAATACACAAAAAGATGAAAAATGTCCACACAGTACAGAACAGTCCGCACAGAACAGTCCGAATAAAGAACGGCCCGCTTAGCCACCTAACGTTATCAATGCGCCTGTATTTCAGATTGTGGTAAACCTGATGTCCTCCAATTTATTGCGAATGGCAAACCAGCGGAAAAGTACCAATTCCCATGGATGGTAAGCAAAACAATAATTTTCTTTGTTTATGCAGTCGAATATATTGGTTTGTTCTATTGATTTCTGTGAACTCTTACTGCTTAGTGGATTGAGTGACCTACGCTGAAAGTTGCACCTTTCGGTATTTCTATTTTTGTTATCTTTCTCCTCCTGCTATCACTTGCTTACTCCCTTTACCTCTTGCCTAACGCAGGTTAGCTTGTCGGTACTTAAACTATAGGTAACCTTCCAGTTTTTTTTTTTTTTTTTTTGCTCTCTTTTCCACTTCGTCACAGCGGCAGCTTGGCTTATCAAAGCGGCTGAAAAAAAATTCACAGTGAACGCTCATTAGGGCAAATGCCTGGAACCTAAATTAGCCTATTATTCTTAGATTTGACCAGTCAGGCGCACATGATTTCAAGCCAACAGCTAAACCATCAATCCGCTAGGCATACATACATCTAAGCCCCATGCTGCGTTTTTACGTGTCAGAAGGCACGTTCTGCCATTGATGTCACTAGACGACATATCCGGCGCTCATGGCTACATCCCAAGAATAGAATCCGATGTAAGAAATGTAGTCCTACGAAAACATTCTCCGTGCCTCTTAAAATTAGCAACAGATGGGTGACCAAGGCTCAAGCATGGACTCGAGGATGAGCTCGCGCAGGGCCATAAGATAACCTTCGCTGCATCGGAGCTGCTACGTGTAATGTCGGAATGAGTGGTAGACGTCTGGTATAAGAGATGATTTAGTATAGGAATGAACTTATTCTAGGAATTTGTTACATATTTATTGAACTGAAATAGATGACATAGCGTGCCTTTAACATGCAGCAGCACAACATAGTTGTAAACGACATACATGCGCAATGTGATATTCACCTTATAAGATAGTATATTCTAGCCTGCTGCTGTGCACAAGTTAGAAGCAAACGAGACGAAAAATTAAGGATTAAAGATTATGAGGACACAAAACGGGATACGAATATAAAATAATCACGTCCCCATTGCGGTCTGTCTAAGGCCTCTTGTTCGGTACAGCCTCTTGTGCGCAGTCGTAACCGCTATTGCTACCTTGTATCACGTCAAAGGCCTAAAATACTAGCTACCGATATTTCTTGCATTCTGTGTATGATTATGGTCAGCAGGGTAGTCGGCGGCGTCTGTGTACCAAAGTTCCAACTGAAGTACCGCATGTCTGTCTCATCATATTTAGCACAGCCAGCTTCCAGAGGACGCAGCGGACTGTAACATTATTTTCCCATGTAGTAGGAACTCCACCTCTAAGAAACTCGATCAGCTCATGTATCGAGCTACACCTGAGGAACACTCAATGTGAATGGTAGTCACCACGACGCTGTCCTTTTTTTAATTTTCTGCTGCGCAAATCAGTAGTGTCCAGGAAAACCAAAAATCAGTGCAACACTTCATGTAAATGATCAAACTGCGAAGTTTATATCATCCTCATCAGTATGATAAATACATATGAAAATGAGATTTGTGTAAAGACAGCGGATCACCTCAAGATGAGTTCTGTACAATTTAAAGGAGGTGAAATAATTGGCGTAAAAACAATTAATTGCTAAATAAGACAGATTTAGACAGCTGTGGCTAGTGAAGCACGGTGGTTTCGCGACACTGACTTTCAGTACAGCAGTCATTCTTCGAGTTCTAAGACAGCTTTTCGGCCTCTTAGATGGTCGCAAACGTAGTGTCGTCGTTATCTCTTAGTCTTGCTGTGGACGTTGTACCGCAGTCGTCAAAGTCGCGTGTCATCATGTAGTCGTTGATCTAGCATTTACTGTTCCGCGCAGTAAATGAATGACTTACGGATCCCGAAGGTTGCTGCATGTGCGTCTAGTTCAGCCCTGCCTATGTCTTGAAAGAACGTATTACTACTTGCTGGTGATCTAGTTTCTTTTACTTCTTGTGGTAGCAAAAACGCGAAGTCATGAAAGAAAAATAACCAGACGTAAAACATGGGTGATGTTCTATCCTGTCCACATCGTTTCTTGCCCTGTCGCCTGCAAGTCGTAAAACAGTAATGCCATCGTTTATAAGTCCATTGTATTCTTCTATTCCTCTGATCTATAGCGATACATCTAACCACGATAACCTTGACGAACTTCACCGTTGCATAGGTTCATCTAGAGTTGACTGTTCCCGATGGAAGTGAGTACGGATGTGGAGGAACCATTATAACGAAGCTCCACGTGCTCACCGCGGCGCACTGTCTGCACATGTGAGTAAACTCAGGCTTTCGTAGTGCAAAACATAGAACTAATCGTGGATGTATTCATAATTCACTTCGCGCACGTTCTTGAGAATTTTCACCGATCTTTTTTGCTACTAGTAAAATTTGCTGCTAAGTATAATTTGGTGAATCGTACTGTGCAAGTTTCACAGACCTGCCTGGTCATGTTAAATGAACTCTGCAGCTATACAGTGGTCCTCCTGGTGCAGTAAAACGCCTCATATGCATGTAAAGAACAAATAGACTGCGAATCTATCATCAAATTCAAAGAGTCCACCACAAGTCCTCACACCTCAGTAGTGAGGTACAGTCTGTAAAGGGACTGAGTATTTTCAAACATACAGCAGAACAAATAGCCCGATTGCTTCCCTCATCTGCCTTAGGTTGTCATTCAAACGTGCTCATTTTGACAACTATCATCTTCTCTTCGCTAGTATCATGAACGACTAATTTGAGTTTGATGGAGCAGAACTGGTCCCTGGCGAACTAAATATGACTCTTGACGCCAGCCTCTTCAAAGTAAGCCAGGTCATTACCAAGTGTGCGCTTTGGCTGATGGCAGTGAGCTGTTATACAATCCCACCACTTGCCTTCAAAAAGAATAAATGGTCCATTCTCAAATACCCTCATGCGTGAACGCTTGCCTTCCTCATTGCAGCAACGGCGCTGAAGTAACCAGCATCGATGTGGTCTATGGACACGTTGAACGGCTCCGGGGCAAAAGGGTGAAAGCCCTGAAGAAGCTAGGGCACCCCTACTACAACGTTTTGTCACACGAAAATGACATCGCCGTTATAAAGGTATGGTATTAGCTACTACATTAGGCTACCTTAACTCAAACGAAAACAAGTGTGGAATCACATTAGTTCCAGCGATTTCTCTAACGGCTGCTGCGAAATTCCCAATGCAGAGTTTATTTTGCTACGTTAATTTGTAACAGTTACAAGGTTTCAATAAGTTGCACTTGATTTCAGAAACATCAATACCTTTATAGAATGACCCGCACATTCCCCCAAAATTATTTCTGAAATAAAGGATTCAATAATTTATGGCGAATTTAAACAATGTTTTCAGTGGCCTATCTGCTCGTTCATCTGCTTTATCTGCAGTCTTTTTTGCTACGTCAAAAAGAAAACAGGAGACAATGCTTAACGCAAGCACAGAAATAACAGTTACAAAAAATTATTTCGACAGTATTGGGAAATGAATGCCTAAGTAATATTATCAGTCACTTTGGTGCATTTAGTCACGGATATAATGTTCATCTGCGTTACCCTGTGTTTTTCGACGTCACAAAGAAATGATGTAGCAATATAGTAACGCAACCACACACATATCAATTACAAAAGTAGCTGTTTTTTTTAGTCTACAAGAAATATACGAGCATTTGTAGCTAACCTATCTAGACTGTCTATTTTGACTGTCCATGGGCCATTTTAAACATTACTCTACAGAACAGCCAAGAAATTATCATTATTATTGACTTGTTTGTATTTAATGTTTATAAGAAATGTATTAGGCTATTTAGAGACAAATATTATATACTGATCTATAGACCGGTTCCATTAAATATTTTATTGGCTCTTGTCAACGAAATGCAATTTACAGACAAATATTGCAGCCCTGTCTATAAATATTGCAAAAAACCTGTCAGCTGGTATATATTGTTGACAGCTGTCGGCATACAAAGGTCTAGACTGCACTCAGTCGGAATGTATCAAGAATTGCGCTTGAAATTAACTGAAGAGTCAGTGAAATCGAAGAGGCAGAGGACGTACAAAGTTTCAGACATTTTCTCTGCCCCATTTGTCTCTTCCTTGCAGCTCTAAAGGCTGCATTCAGTTTATTAACGGAATAAGACTAATTAGAAGAATTGTGCATTGTTATAGGACATCGTCAGTTCCAGTTGTATGTCGCATGGTGGGAAATGATATACAGTTATAAGATTTCTCAACTTTTTCAGGTAGGCATCTTTGATGAAAACATTTAACAACGTTACGCACATTACCCATGCAAAAAAGGACGTATTTCAGAGAAAACATCTTTTTGGAACTAAGCTTCACTTGCCTTTTAATTTTTTCCCATCAAGCCGAATTTGTCAGAAAATTCAAATGGAACATGCTTTAGATATCTGTAAGTAGAAAGCATGCCGACAAATAGTTCCGGCTATTTTTTTTTATTTGTGTAGCCAAGGCTAGAGATAGCTCGCGCGAGACCACAAAAGATGTAGCTTCTCACAGCCTAACATGGTGGCTCGGATCAGGTCACTAGAGAAATAATGCAGAACCTTAACACTAAATCGCGGGCGGCAGAGCCTTTGTCCAGAGAAAATATTGAAACAATATTTGCAGGGCGAATGTTTTCCAATCTGGCTATGCTACGTCACACCCACATACTAGCATTAGAAAGCCACCGAAAGTAGGAGAGTTCGCGTCCCACTTTAGAGCCTTCGACTGCACCAACATGCGGCTGGATAAGTTTCCCAGAGCATACTTCAAGCAAGTGAGCAGTGACATGATTTCTTCCGACAATGGTTTCATGCACCACAGTAAGTATTCCTACTGAATATCCACAGTGAAAACCTCCTCTCCAAAACCAATGCGATAGCAGGACACGCAGCATATTGATACACATAGGAGTTCATGAGCAGATTGATGCGGTTCTACAACTAAATTTACTGCGTACTGGAAACTATAGATAGCACTGAAATGGAAACTATAGATAGCAAGATGTGGCTGCACTGTATTAGGGTAAATGAAAAGAGCTGAGCAGTATTATAACAACATGCGTAGAGTATACGTTGTCTATTTCAGGTAACTCAGACTGAGTACGTGTGCAACAATCTAAAAACTGCCGATGTTTAGCAAAAACATAAGAAATCAAAAGAATAGGGAGCCTAAATTCCCTTCAACGTATTACACTTGTTCACAATACCTGGCCTTCCCATATTTTGACCGTTTACGTTCACTTGAACATTCAATTCTTCTCAATTTCTTTTTCGCTGATACTTTCCTTACACTGTTTTCTGTAGGTGGAACGACCATTCCCGTTTGGGAAATATGTAAGGCCTGTATGCGTTCTCTTGGAACCTGTGGACATCACCAACACTGAAGCTTTGGTCGCTGGGTGGGGACGTCTCGCAGAAAGTACGTACTGCAAACCCGGCGTGATATCTTAATCGTAAACACCTTTGAGATACCTTCCGCGCCTTCACGGCGCATAAGATACAGCAAGAATGCCTCGTGGTGTACAACCCTGGCCATTTTTGCTAACCCCCTACTAACTTGCTCCATAATTAAGTTCATGAGCGAGAATAATAATAGTATCGAAGGGGCTCAATGTTTCATTGAACGTAATCACAGCAAGTGACAGAATATAGAAGCACACAAAGCATAGTGGAAATATATCTTTGATGTGGTCCTAATATGGTGTTACTTGGGATGGTTGCCCACTTAATACAGTTCCGTATTTTCGTATATTTTCATTGCTGTTCATAACATTGTAGAAAAACAAATAATTGCGTGATAACATTTCTATAACAGTCAAACTCCGAATATCGGGCATCTTCAGATCAGACGTCGTTGTCGCCATAGTCCAAAATCTGCGTTTTTAAATGAGCGTTTCAGGTACCCGATCGAGCGAAGCAAAATACTGTCTCTCTATTCAAAGCAACAGTGCCGAACACACCATCGAAGACAGCACATAAACACAGCGCTGCATTTCCTTCCTCGTGTTACTGCCTTGTGCGCCAAAATTTTTTTTATCGCCAAGGCCATACATGCATACCCACCCAGTCTTCACCAGTCAATCGAAGCCAATACGGAAGGTTCCACGAAGGTTCGCAGTTGTCGCGGAGAGCAGCCATGTCTGTTTCAGGGCATGATTGGGCCCTGAAACCGACATAAAAAGAAAGAACAGAAATAATAAGAAAACAAAGTGAAAAAGAATAGAAAAAAGAAAAAAAATGCTATGCAGATCTAACTCGCATGATGGAATATGAGCAGTGAAGCTTTCGTGAAGCGGGTAATTATAGCCCATGCAACTGATTATATTTGGCGCCACGTTTGGCATCATAGCGATTACCTGCCTGCCAGTGAAGACGACAAGACATGAAGACACCACGTGACCCACGCGAGGGCGCAATATGGATGGATGGGATAACTTTATTGTAAGGTCCTGCGGGCTACGGGGCGCAAGGCCCCATAGAGCGGGCTATTCCCACGTTGGGACCGGGAGTTTTAGCTCCCTGGCCGCATCGTGGGCTCGCAGGACGGCCCAGAGCTGTTCCGCCAGGTCCATGCTGCGTAGTGCTTCTTGTAGCGTGGCGGAGTCTTGATTCTTGTTTGCGTGGGTCCGACCACACGGCCAGAGCAAGTGATGTACGTCTAATGTACTAAGGCAATTTTCGCAATATGATGTTGTGTACAGCTCAGGCATGTAGTGATGTAGTCTGTTCTGCGTGGGGTACGTGTTGGTTTGAAGTGTTCTGAAGGCGATGGCTTGAGGCCTGGTGAGCTATATACTGTTTCCGGGATTGGTCACCTTTGCTATGACACTGTATCCAGGGTCGGCGCACAGACCAGAGCGGGCCGGCCGTATAGACAGTGCAACAGTACAACTGCACATTACTTCTCGAAACGCCAGCCAACCAGATGCGTCAAACCCAATACCCTAAAAAAAATCATACAAACGTTTGCGTTATAAAGGAATTCTACTTATCATGACCTATATTTGTTGCAATGACAACATTTAGGCATCATTTCTTTTATCAAAGAGTAGTTATGCAGAAAACGATGTCAGCAGCCAGGACACCTGTAAGGCTAACAAAGATGGTAATTCTGTCCTGCGTGCGAGCTATTCTACAAGAAAACTGCACCCAGCATGGTCAGGATAGTCCGGGAGGGTTCACAAAGAGATCTCCTCTTAAAATGACCTTGGAAAATGGCGGCGCAATCAACTGTGTAGCAAAGAACATTTTCTTCATTCTCCCCTTCTCTTCTCCTTTATACCGCATATGGCTCGCTCTGGAATTGCGTAACAGCTTTTTCTCAACCTTTCACGTCAAGTTTTACCCTGTCCACTTTTCTGACTACGCTCTTTAGGTTGTGGCTGCGAGACGACAAAAGTTTGCCTGCGAGGTAACCAAACAAATTATATCGCATTTAGAAGCCCCCAGCACTACTACGTACATACAATGCACTCCTTAGAGTGGTCGCTCCACTCATCAGCGCCATCCGACATCATGCATGGGGATTAGATAGACGGGAATATGAGAGAAAGAAGCAGTTGCCACTGGACACGGTCACACACGAAAGTTGAATTCGTCCACGGAAAAATGAAAAAGAAGGCAATTCTTGCAGTGTAGACCATCGTAAGCGAAGCCTCCGTATAGCGTCGGATTTGCACGGAACAGAGCTATACATGATGAGAGAAGTAAGGGAGCGTTACGCGCACAAAGCACATCGTGTACTGTTTTTCGCTTTTTCCGTGCTTGAGCGTTGTTCGCTATAAAAAATGATGTTCATTCACCATCTCGTATTTATGCTTTATTGCTCAATAGCGTGACGTTTTTACTTGGTCCCTTTACGTCCCGCATTTCTGCAAAATGTCCAAGGTCAAGGCTAAGTCGCCATTCTCTCTTTACCAAAGTATCCTTCTCAGTTGCTGTTGCACCTGTACCATCAGGTGTTTTTGTCTTACCTTTCTACGTGCCCTTTCTAAGTTACAAACAAGTTGACTAAAAGTTGTTAGAAAGCACAAAAGCGGAACCATCTATTCAACTACGAGGGCCAAACAATGTAATACACAAATTGATTTGTTATCGTTGTGTGCCAAAAGTGACCCAAGTGAACTTTAGCAAATTAAGAGGATGATCTTTGCCGCTTCCCTGCAGGTGGGGAGAGAACGAAATACCTCCATTACACGTCACTGAGACTTCTGCCGCACGACGTATGCAAGAGTGTGTACTTCTCCAACTACAACCATGATGTGAACTACTGCGCGTACAAGAAAGACACGGATACCTGCCAGGTTTGCTACTATTCCTCTCCAAACTAATGTACCATTTTTTCTCACAGTCTCATGGTCAAGTATTTCGACACCATTGGCAGTCAGTTTAATCACTTGAAAACGGTGCCGTACGGCGCGCAGACAAAAGTTCATTAAAGGGAGGTCACAAAACATTGCTCAAAACACGTCATAAATGGAAAAGCATGGCACAATCCATGATATGGTGATACTGTGCTGCGCTTTGCATTATTAAAAGAGCCTAAATGCAGATCAACCATCGTGTACTGCATCATCAATCTATTTATTTGTTAGATCCTATGAATTTATTGTGGATAAAATTTGCGATATCACGTTTTTTTTATTTGCCCTGGTTCTTGAAGGTTGAAGTCTGCAGCTTTTTGCGTGTCATATGTGCTTCCTGGACGTTCACCCAACTGTCATTTTACTAGCCACCCCAAGTTATATTTAGTATTTGCATTAATAAGCGTTATCTCGTCTGAACCTTCGTGTGCATTATGTGCCTAATCACGCAACACAAAAACCAATAAAATAAAAAAAGACAGGAAAAGATACGAAGGCGTAAACAAAAGTATTAGAGGAAACAGATGTCATGGGCCGCCTACGCTCTAAATGGTTCTGCATAACCACGTAGCAGCAACAGACACCAAGGTGCGTAGAAGCTGCGTATTGCCTGCACTAGTTCTTCAACGCCCCCCTCAAGTGTCGTTTGATGATGAATACCACGCACGTCAGTGGCATCATTCACAATAAACAACTGAACATGAAGATATTTCATTCATAGTTTCATGAAATTTGTTCAGAGTTTCGCGAGCGCCATTATATGGCGGCGGTCAATCGTTACGTGCTGTAGCTTCAATCTGTCTACGTTATTTCACGAATTCGATTCTAGGATGGTAGTCTGCACAATTTCCGAGCACAGCTTTTCAGCGCTCACTATAGCAATAACGTGTTCCTATCTAACTGGCTGTTCATGTAATCTAAGAATGCCATTTGTTTTGTCAACGAAACATTTGAGCATGAACAGGTTCGCATTTAACAGCAGGGAACATTTGCAATATTTGAAAGCAACCGTTAAGAACTATTAGCGTGCTAAAATTATACCTTGTATGCTACTCTGTACTACGTCACCTATCTCGCTTCACTTCCTCTATGTTTGATTCATTCACTTCAATCTCAGATTCCCAACATCTCCAGCACCTTTAAAAATTCGTCTTTCTCTCAATATCTCGTGGCCCATTTGGTAACTTCACTTGTTGTAGTTTGAAATAAAGACTTAATTGTCACCGATTCGCGCGAGGTTCTCGCGCCATCATTGATTTCTGTACGTAAGATTGAGACCTCTTCGGGAGTGGCATCGGTTATCCCTGCCTTAAACAATGAACACGCTCGCAGTATAGTAGCCTTTACTAGAGCATTAAGGTCCATGTATTTCTACACTTTACATCTCACCTAGCACCAAATTGACAAACGGGGCACTAACGTGATCAATGAAAGTATTCATGGCCTGCCATATAATATTCTTCCTGCAATCGTTTCTGCCAGTCCTAATGGCATTTGTTACCAGTCCGCTAACTGCACTTGATTGGTCGCTTACAGTACATCCAAACTCAAAAAGTAAACTAAATTAGGGGGATTCTTATCTGCATGTCTTCGAAACCCACGCAGGGTGACTCCGGTGGACCACTTAAAATCAAAACCACTACTGGTATATACGTTCAAGTTGGAATAATCTCTCATGGGATTGGCTGTGCTCAAGAAGGCGTGCCTGGCGTGTACACACGGGTGGATGCATTTGCGTCATGGCTGACCGAGGCTGTGGCGTCCGACGAAGGCTACGAGGAATTTCCCAACGCATCTCTGCGGCAGCCCGTGCCATACCAAGCGCACTAACTGCCTCGACTCTCTCGTTCTGAGTAAATTTATCTCAGAATACAGTGTATATCATTGAGGGAGAAAGAGATAGAATAATCGCATACCGTTGTGTCAGAAATTATGGCTGAGTGTTCTTTAAATGTCCAAATTTAACTATTTTTCTAAAAAAGAAACTCGCCGCGAGCTTTAAAACATGTTTCACCTTTAGCAGGAATACTTAGGCCACATCCGGGCAATCTTCATAACTACGAAAGAATAATACATTACGGTTATTGAATTCTTAAAGATGCTGTGTTATATCATGAAAAGAAATAAAATGCTCGTTACACGTAGATTTGCTCGGTATTGCTGAATTGGCTGCTTATGGTGAAAAAAGAACACACATTATTGCCAGTGACACAAAGCCACAGGCCGAACGTCACCTCAAACCATGTAGTGCCCCTCTTAGGAGGTCACGGGTTGCACTATTCTCCAAAGTAAACTGGCTTAGGGCATTGTTTCTTGTTTAGGAGAGAATTTCTTTTAGATTCAGCGCTGTACGTGTTCTAGATTTCTGTCAACACTAGTAACATTCACAAGTAAGTTGTATCGGTATGAAGACACCAGGACTAAAAGGGGTATAAACAGTCGCCTCACAGGATAAAGCAAGTATAGAAGGTAAACACTCCTTCTTGCCCTCATTTTCCGTGCAATGACGAGTATATGCACTCTCAAAAGCTCTCAAAAAATAAAAAAGCAGGTGTCTAACACCAGAAGCAATCCCTCTGACTTGCTGTGGTGGCGTAGTGGCTTCGGCGTTAGGCTGCTAAGCCTCACGCCGAATAAAACTCTGACGGGATAAAATTCCGGCCGCATTTGGATGACTCACAAACCGCCTGCAGGCCTTTGGCACAAGGGATGGCGACACCCTACACATACCGAATCCTTACATCATTACATCCCACAGCGTTGCACAGGGTGCGTATCATCTGAAGTTCTGAACACATGGACAAGCCTCTCTCCATGGAAATGAATGCGCTAATGCGGTAGCGCAAGAGCTCGCTAACTGGGCGCCATTGGAAGAGCTGCCCAACCCATATGACGCACCGAAAAAAAAACCCCAATAAACTACAGTCTACACTGAAACTCTACAACATTACAGAGATAGCAGGAGGCACTTCCCCCCCACCACGCCACTCCTTCAACCAAGAAGATACCGTCACGTGGCAACAGCTACAGAGTAATTCATTCCCCTGTTTCTTTTACCTTCACCTCTTTCACCCCACACAATATCCCTCATACTGTCCTTTCTGTGAAGCAAAGCGCACGATATATCACTGTACCTGGCAAATGCCCACACCCACCGGGTTACTCTCTTATTCCTTCACCTTTTACCTTCCTCCTGGGAGACTGCGCTGACCACCTTAGACGCGCAAGAGCAGCGACGGCTGGTCCAGTGGTCACGCGAAGTGGCACGAGCCAATGGGGCCTTGAACTAAGGGCTACACCCTACGAAAAAGTCACCCCACCTCATTAAGAATAAATGTTTTTACTCTATCTCTGGATGGGGGCGAAATGCGAAAACGCCCATTTACCGTGCATTAGGTGTACGTTAAAGAGCCCCGGGTGGTCAAAATTACTACGGAGTCGCCCACCACAGCGTGCCTCATAATCATAATCGTGGTTTTGGCCCCTAATATCCCAGAATTTAATGCAATATCTTTGTTTTGATAGCAATTATATCCCCTTCAGTCACGAATTATGATAGATTTTTGATAAATGTATGAAATTTACAAATATTTATGTCAAGGTACTGCATGCTCCATTGAAAGCAAATCTAGGTAGTGGAAGGACTCCTTGTGCATATTATGATGACTCATTATAATTATAGAGTTATCGAATATCTGCTTAGTGATCAGTCAGTCATACTACGTTTCTTCATAAAATAAATTTAGTAAACCGCTCGAATTACATACATAATTTAATTATTCGCTGCAAGCATTACTAGAAAGGAAAAAAAAAGTTATTTCACAGCTGCAGCCAAACCGCTGCACGTCGAACAGCCCGTCAAACACGGTAGTGCCTTCACCAAAGCGGTCGTCTATAGTGACACATTGCACTCAGAAATAAAATGGAGGTGCGTTAGGGTAAGTGGAATTTTCAAGTTATTATAAGCTTAATGTTCGCGATCTATTGCTTGCCACCACTGCAGAGAAATTGCGAAATTAAGTCGCGTACACAAATGTGTACGCCGTGACTGAAGGGGATATAGACATTTGTGGCATTTACACGCAAGCGCATGGCGAATTACAGCCTATTGATAAATGGTCAACGAATATCATACATTCAAACTTACAAGTTTCTAGGTGTTGCAATTGACAAAGACATGTCATGGAGCCCTCATGTATCATACATGAAGAAGCGGGTAACAGGCATCTGTCACATGTTTAAGTTCTTCACTGGAAAGACATGGGGAATGTCTGAAAGTGCTATGTTGCAATATACAATGTGCTGTTTCTCGGCTTCCTACGGTACCGCTTGCCAGCCTTAACTAACGGAAACAAAACGAGTCTCCGCACAATACAAAGCGTTCAGGCCCAAGCCCTCCGCATTTGTCTAGGCCTGCCTCGGAGTGCATCAACAGTGGCGACTATAGCAATCGCTGGAGACCACCTCGCCCAGACTGACATTGAGGTGGAAGCACTGAGGACACATATCAGACATCTTACCCGGACTCCCCACCACCATCTGGCATCTCTACCAGAGCACAGACCACGTACCTCTTTCTGCCAAACAGTAACCGCGCATGGTGAATCATTACCAACTTGCTTCACTCCTGCCGCAAGACATTCGTTTCCTCCGTGGTGCCTTACTCAGCCTAATCTCAACCTGACAATACCTGGCAACCAGAAAAAAGCAGAGCTGTCATCACCAGCCCTTAAACAGCTCGCTTTACTTCTGTTGTACAAGAAGTACCAAGACTCTGCCCATATATACACCGACGGCTCCGTCCTGCCGAACAGCTCTACCGCGGCGGTGGTGATACCAACGAAGGTCACAACAATTAAATTCAAGACGTCTCACGTCACAACATCGATGGCCGCAGAACTCTCAGCTCTTTTTACCGCGCCCTATTTCATTAGTAATCAAGTGACACACAAATGGACGATTTTCTGCGACTCAAAGGCGGCTCTGCAGTCTCTACTATCACCTTTACGCCGCGGACCGCGCGAGCAGCTGGTCTTTGAGATTGCCGAGGCAATACACAATCTGACTGAGATAGGGCAAGAAATAACTTTTCAGTGGCTTCCAAGTCACTGTGGAATTATCGGCAATGAACGGGCCGAACAAGCTGCCCGCACAGCTCATAAGAAAGTGATCAACGACCCATACCACTTTGTAGGACTGACGCTGCACGGAAGCTCCGCGTGCTTGCTCGCCAACGCACAAGAATCACAATGGAATGAATCGCACTTCAAGCATGCTCGCTTATACTCTCTGGACCCAACCCTAAGCCTTCGAGCACCAAAAGGCTTCGCCGAGGAGACGCAACTCTTTTGTGCAGATTATGGTTGGGCGTTGCGTTTACCAACGCCTATGCGTTCGGCATAGGAATGGCCGACAACACCGCCTGTGACCACTGCGACAATCAAGAATCTATTGTACATATTTTGTGCGACTGCCCGCAGTACAGTGCGCAGAGACATTCTCTTACCAACGCGTTCAACCAATTGGATGACCGGCCTCTGTCGGAAGAAAAAATTCTCCACCACAGACTGGACTTAACGTCACAGAAGAAGGCCGTGCAGGCGCTTTTGCGCTTCTTGCGAGCCATCGGCCTATCTGACCGAATGTGATTAGAAGGCTCTTCCGGTGCAACGAAACAATCGCACACCTTCTTTGTGAATGCCCTCGTTTCAACCCGCAGAGAGCATCTCTCTCAGCCACGATAGATCAATTGGACAAACGCCCAATAACGCAAATCAACAACCTTGGAAACTGGCCTACACGAACAACAGCGCGAGCCACCCTTAAGGCACTGTTGCGTTACTTAAGAGACAACGGAATCAGTGAAAAATTGGGGCTCTACACTGTGTGACGTAGGATAGGACGTTGACACTATGCAACACTAGAACGCCTTAGCAGACTGCGTGACAGTGCCCACAGAAACAGTTCTGTTTGGTGTGTGCGCGTGAATTTCTTTTCTTTCCTTTCTTCCCCTTTTTTATACTTATTTTTTCTCTCTCTCTCTCCTGCCGAATCCCTTTATCCCTCCCCCGGTCCAGGGTAGCCAACCGGAGATAATCTCTGGTTAATCTCCCTGTCTTTCCGTTACCTTTTTTCTCTATCTCTCTCTGGTTCCACCGTCTATGGGACTTACCTAATGGAGGCTGTGTGGTCATGTATTGGTCATGTGTGGTCATATAACGGGCGCTGCGTAGTCATTTAACACCAGCCTTGTATTGGCTGCTGTTCAGCGAGGCTCGGTCCATAACGTGGATGCGGCCGCAGAGAATATGCGTTCTGAACATAAAATCTTCATAAAATGTGCATTCGCCTGTGTTACTTCTTTCATTTAGATTTACTTAAATGAAGTACCTGATCAAGCGAATAAAAGCCAGAACAGACGACAAACCATCACAATGTGAACGCTGACCTTGTCGTCTGTCCGCCAACTTTAACGGCCCACCTCCTATACTTTCAAAGCGAAGCATTCTTTGCCTCTTGCTTCGAGTGTTCCACTGCTGCTGCTGCTGTTGTCTGGCACGCCATGCAGGAAGTTTTTAATAGTATGTATATACATCGCAGAAGTGTAGAAGAAAGGAGAAGTGAGCAACTCGTCCGGACATATCCGTCAAGTCTCCACAATGCCCTCTGGAGCTCCAGGACGTCGGCAAAATGACCTATCGACTATGTTAGTATATGTATATTTTACGCACTTTACAGCGAATATTTTTAAGCCCCCTTACAGCCACGTTTCATCTACTTCTCCGAATTCATCGCCCCGCTGCACACTCACAAACACTGGCATGGCGCTCTTTGGCCATAACTGGCCCTTGCGCCACAAAACACCACACACCACGAAGAACTAATGTCCTATTCTCTCGTCTAAGAATAGGACATACATACGGCACCCGCAATTTTCTCTTAACTGGAAATGACCCGCCAACTTGTGGTAGATGTGGAGAGACGCTTACCGTGCTCCACTTCTCGTGGAGTGCAGGGAAGCCAAAAGAGAGAGAAAAAGACACTTCCCTCTAGCGTACCAGTACCGTCTTCCTCTCCACCCCGCTATGTTTCTTGGCGACGATTGGCGCTGAGCCGTGCTCCCTCAAGGGCTGCAGAAGATAGCGCCAACCTTTCCCTTTCCCTCAAGAACCACTTATCATCAATCTCTGTTCAACACCAAAGCTGTTCTGGATTTTCTGAGCGAAGTTGTACTGCATGTTATTTGCCCAATAGTTTCGTAGCGCATCCTCTCTTCAGAGGATGTCGCCGCGATAGTAGTTTTGCACAGCCCGCGCCTCCAGGCCCTTACGTTTTCAAAGGGTCTGTCAAGGCAGTAGTGCTTTTTAAAAAGATTTATCTGTGATATATTTTCGCTATCGTCATTATCTTGCAATTTGTTCTTTCGTGATCATAGTGCACCTCATTAGCCATTGCAATAATTTTATTGCATATACATTTTACGCATTTTACAGCGATTGTTCTTAGCCCCTTTTACAGTCACGACACATCTACCATTCGCAATTCATTGCTCCATTGTAAACTTATGAACACTGGCCTGGCGCTCTTTAGCCATACCTGGCTCTTGCGCCATTAAACACCATACATCATGAATGACCTATCGACTGCTGAGATAATCCAAAAGCCCCCACCCTCCTTCCTCCCCATAAACGCATTGCAGAAGCTGCAGCCCCTACCTTTGTACTAGGTAAAAAGACGCGGCGTATAGAACCAACGCAGTCACGAAACGAATGAATAAAATCTTGCCATTCTTCGCTCGTTGCAGCTCGAATGCCAGGGAGAAGCGCAGGAGCGGGCAAAGGCGTAGGAAATCAAGAATGCGGCACTACTGTACTCGGCAACAGTTGCGGACAAACCGCATAAAGATCGAGGTATGGTACGGTAAGTGTCGGCTATTTCTGAAAAAAAAACCATTCTGCAAATGTGTGCATTGTCCAAATTGTCCATTGTGCTACCGATGCAGGGTGTGCATCCCCAAAGCACATTAACGCCACACTGCGTCTACAGACGACACTACTAAAGAGACCGCCCATCAACGAAACACTTCTGTACCTGCCGCGGTAGCTCGAGGGGGCTGGTTCAATCGCGACTGCGGCTGCCACATTTCTACAGGGGCAAAATGCAGAAACAATCGTTTGCTTAGATTTAGGTGCACATTGAAATATTTCACGTAAAATATTCTACGTCAAAATTATTCCGGAGTCCCACCTGCTGCGTATCTCATATAAAGATATTGTTGGTTCGACACCGCTTAGGCTGGTCCAATGGACCGAGAGGATGGCTAGGGCCAGCGGGGCCCTGGACTAGGGATCCCGACCAGAGGCGATTCTGATCCCTTGATGCAGATCGGCTTCCCATCGCCGTCAAATTCAAGCATGAAACTGCGGCGGGAAGTTTGATTTTCCCAACAGAAGAACCGAAATAAACTTACCGGCAGAACCTATCTACCATAATTCCTGCAGCAGCCATTCTTTCAGCGCGCACGCATACATTATTTACCTTCCATTTCAGCCGATTGAGCTACACGTGATGGTGCCTCCATTGGGCTTCGTCACTTTTGCAGCCAAACGCACTGCGCATTGATGCAGACCGTCTAACCCTAATCGCGGAAGCCGCGAATGTGCGTCGACACGACGATGGCAGATCTATTTCACTCTCAATTGCACGTGATTCCGCGCTCTCTTTTTCGTGACTGCAAATACATGCTCGCTACCTATCGGCCGCGCCGAGAAAGCAGCCGATCCAGGTTTCAATTTCGAACCAAAAGAGGGTGTCCTATCACGGCATGCGATGAATGCCTAATAGCTCAAATCGTCGTGATGCCGCATGACAATGAAAAAAGACCAATGTCGAAAGATATTTGTAGTGCACCATAACACATGTCATCGCGGTGAAAAGGCATCAATGTATTATTTAATCGATTCTAGAAAGAAGCAGACGACGTGAATCGGAGAGCAACTTGGATATGGAACTTCCGCATTGGCAAAAGGTGACTGATACTATACCGTTTTCTTCGAAACACTTCACTCGGGACTTCTTCGTTCTTCCCGGTGAGCAGATCTTTGCATTCCTTTTGTTCGTTTTAAATGTGTTGCTGGTGTTTCCAATCGCGGAGTGTACTTTGTTCAGGCAGGCGCTTTTTAATAAATTAGTCATGCACGGTAAGCTTCATCTGGGTTTGGTCGTTTATATAGTTTTCTGCCCCAGTATAATTGTTACTAATGCTTTAGGCAGCAAACAATATGCTCGCTAATGTACTTTTGTCTGCAGAGATGGTAGCGGGAATGCTAACGACCTCGGGAAGTGTGAAGTCGGTGATGTTATGCCTTGCGGCAACATATCGCTTTCATAGCATGCTTTAATTTAGCTGCGCAAGCAGAAGATGTTGTTTTCTCATTCAACGCTGTGAATTGTCAGTTTATTTTCCCGCAATGAATTTGGAAGCAACTGCAAACTGCGCCCTTTCCAGCTTTGAAACGTTCGACCTGCGCACAGCGCCACTAGTTCGCTTTCCGACACTGCTCACACAGCTACATTCCAAACTGGTTAACTTCGTTTCCAAGTCATGCATTTACACTAATACAACTGACTTATCCAAAACAATACCCTTGCGAAATTTTGGAAGCCTATTAGAAGAAGCTCAACCTGTTCTTATAGGTTGTTTTTATTCACTTCTCACGTTTCACGGGGTTTCAGAATTTCTACGGGCGGCAGGTGTCTGCTGTGTTCCCCAAGCCTAGACCGTATACCTCGAACACTGCCTGCTGCGAGCATGAACAAGCGCCAGTCGTCGGACGAAGATGACCTTATCACACTTGTCAGCCACTATAAAAAGAAGGGGCCACACCAACTCGGAAACAGAACACTTTTTTTTTTTTACCAAGACGCGCTGATCATGTAATGTAACAATTTTTAGCCTCCTTCTATCAATGCAGAATATGCATATTTAGCTCCTGAAAGCACGACAGCCGTTAGTGCCTATATATTGTGAGATGTTTTATGTGCTTTACTAAAACACGAGTCGCAGTGCAGGGTTGCTCATGAAGGTTGAAAACAGTCAAGTATCGTACCTCTAGCAGTGGATCAATCCCGCGAACAAGTGCTTGACGCTTTTGGAACGATTCGCTACGCACAAACGCTGACTTTGATTACGATAACAAGTATATGGACATTCTAGTCACATTACTGCCGTCGCCGTCGGCGTTCCATGTAAAGTACAACGGCGATAACCCCGTCGGCGCGCGCCATATGCTCTATGTAAAGTCCCTATATTAGAAAAGTACCGCCATCTACTCTTTCCTCCGTCGTCTCCTCTCCTAAAGCGCTTGCTTTTTTCTTTATTTTTTGCTTGCGAAAGCAAGTCGACGGTGGCGGCCCTAGAAAGTCCACGCCGTCGGAGACTGCGGCTGCGCAGAGGTACATTCAACATGGCTCTGAGGCGGAAAAAAAACTAAATATAAAGAAGTCAAAGCGCGCGTTATCGCCGTCCAATCAGAGATACAGGAGAGAGCGAAGCGGCGTTGATCAAAGGATGGCGCACTTTTCTTATACAGGGACTTTAGCTTGTAGGAGGTACGTGACGGCGGCTGTGCGAGCCGTGCCGTCGTCCCTACTCAGAAGGCGAAGGCGGCGAGCCGAGCGACGGGGCTGCGACGACCAGCGTGGCTGGCTTTTAGAACGACACTGCGCGTGCCGAGCTTGCGCCCCGAGCACGCGCTGCGCTTCTTTTATTTTCTCCTTCGACAGCCGGCGCCAAGGCACCAGCTGAGAGCGCCGAACGAAGCGCCCCGCGCTGCGGCGTCGGTGGGCGCTACAAGCTCTATGTGCGTGTGAAAGCGCGCGAGGGTGATCCGACGCTCGCGGCTTATTCTGGCCCGCGCAAGAGAGGGAAGGTGACAGTAAACGGGCCGTCTTCTGTCGTGCGAAAGACCGTGGGGAAATGGCCGGGAAGGAGGGGGGGGAGCGTCGTCATTCTACGACGCGCAAATGCGCATTTCGCGACCGCGCGCATGGCGAACCGCACATCGCGGCTGAATCGCGCGCGCGCAAGGACTGAGACAGTGCGGGACGGAGGGGGGACGCCGTTCTATTCCAGCACCAACTGCGCACTTAGCACGGCCGCGGGCGGTCGCGCGCTCCGTATCTTGAAAGCAATCTGCAGGTGGTTCATTCCTTTGTGCGTGCTGTGTTTTCGTCGTTCAGTTCGCGTTGAAGCGATGCACGTGAGCGATGCACGTCACGATGACGTGAGCGTTTTGATAGCGAGTGTCCGTGTCTTCAAGCGCTAGGACCACCTCTGATGTATCTAACCAACTAGTCTAAAAAAGCCATACTTTTACACAACATGAAGGCTACGTTCACACTTGGTCTCTAAGCAGGCGGAAGCGGCAAAAACTTCTAAAAATCCGCCCGCCTAGGCGGCGAAGCGGGCGGAAAACCAGGCGGAAAGCAAAATCGGTCTCGGACCGATTTTTTCGCCATGGCGAGGCGGAATCGCGGCGGAAAGTCGTTCCGCTCGACCGGAAGCTCCACTAGCATGTAAACATCCGGTCGTAAAATTGTACATGGCACCAAAAGTGTAGGCTGCGATGGTGCTCGACGCGATCTAGATCCACCACTTTCTCTACAAGAGTGGTACTAAAACGTACTGTCAGCAATACTCGCGATAGTATTCAACGTCGCGCGACCGGAGGTGCAGCAACGAAGCCTTGGGGTGACCCAACTTCTCGCGCTTTTGCAAAGCTGGGCGAACCCACCACAGCCGCTTCTGAGGTGCCCGCTCCTTCCGTTTATTCATTGACCATTTCTAGGAAACAAGTAGGTAGAAGTATAAAAAACAATTTCTTCGCCCACTTCTGTGGCAGAAAAAAGTTGGGCAGATTCCTTGTTGGCGCTCCGCAATTCTGCTCGCACGGGCGCGGTATGTTGCAGAAGTCGCAGGGCGCTTGTTTCGTTGCGCGGTGGTTTTCTCGTCGCGACAATAGATTGGGACAACGCCTCCTATAAAGACTTTTGATTGGGAGCATAGGTCTCAGGTCTCACGTAGAACGCGCAGGCTTCGGCGAGCCCCAACACAAGGGCCAGCCCGGGTTTTAGCTTTGGTGTACTGGAGGCACTGCCAATAATACGAAATGATGAAATGTTATTACAACCTGTAAATAAAAGCTATTAAAGAAATATAATCACGCCTAGGCACCAACCTTTGACTCAGCGATAACGTGCCCGTATGAGAATTACGGAACGGCTACGAGGAATTTACCGAAGGTCGCAGATGACACGCAAAGTTGCGCGAAATGAACACTTTTGATGACGGGTGGGAAAATGAATGAACATACCGCTCGAAATGGTGCGATAATGAGCGCCACCACGCCGACAAACATACGCAGACTAGATGGATGTGGGCGAAAGCGGCAGCGGTGGCAGCGGCGATAGCAAAAGAAATGTGAACAACTTGGACAAACGCGGAAAAGATTTTCCGGCCGCTTTGGCCTTTCCGCCCGCTTGCCGCTTCCCGAGTGTGAACGCAGCCGAAGACGGATTTCTTGTACTCCGGTAGAGAAAAGTTCCAAGCTATTCTGTTACGACCTGCGCCCATCCCGAAGGCAGTACACTGTTGCTCAGCTTCTACTTACCGTTAGCTGCTGCAAGGAGTCGACTGGGGAATGTGGGCCGATCAAAGTCTGTGCCATCTAATGCAGCGTCTCAAGGTGGGGGCTGCCACTCGCCTTTAGAAGCTACTTGTTGCTATGTGACGTGGCACACGCTCCAATAATCTCAAAATGATAGTTTATGTTGGGATTAGATGAGCATGCGCGGGAGTGTGGCCTGTACGAGTATGACCCAATTGTTATAAAGAAAAAAAATGTGGCCTCATCATTAGAACGGGAGGCACTTGAGAGGGGGTCCGAGGTTCGATTGAACTATTGGAAACTTCAATTTTTGTCATTGACGACGCCCGAAATGATGCGAGACGGGAACCGCCCTATACCTACCTCCCACAAAGTGCCTGCCGTGAGCCAAGGAATGCTTCGCATTAAGAAGATCGATAGCAGACTTGTGCGACCTTGCAGAATCACATCGCAGTTTCCAATGAACGCGTTTTTTGCGAGTACATGTAGTTGCATTAAGAACTTCAGTTGCCGGCAATTAGTCCCCACATTTTTAACAGAGCCCACATGTGACTCACGTGTAGGGTTTTAATTACTAGTTCGTGGAAGTTTTGTCACAGTCTGTACTTTACTCACGCACATTTACCGTCACGTGCACATAAATGCAAAGAGCACTACGACTGTCACTCTACCAAGTGGCAACAGCTGTTTGTCCTTAAATGCATCACGTGATGATAACCGATGAACAAGGCAGCTGCTCTCTAGAAATTCTCCAATCATACCTCCCCACTTTCGAGCGCGTATGTTTCAGTAGACGTTTTACATGCGCCCAAGCTGCTGGAGTGTTCGTCTCGACCTACTATGGCGATGTTATACAGCTTCTCCGTTTTTAACGATACACCGCTTCTAAGTGAACTTCCTGTCTGGATAATTTCGTCATAAGGAGGGTTTACTGTACTTACCCTGCTCGACGCCCCCCCCCCCCCACCCTACCCCCAAGTTCGTATCAACAAATTGAAAAGTCACCGCTACTCGTGTTTGCTCTTCTTCCCACCAGAAGTTGCCAGGTTGCACGCCTAGTTACATGCTTAAGAAGCAAGCCTAACGTACCATTTTCTTGCACTTCAGCCATTTACTCCGCTAATCATTACCCGATTCGCGGTCATGCGAATGCAAATTGTATGTGCCACTGGCGAACGCCAGCTGTAAACACAATACTCACAGCTTTAATGGGTTGCTCGGTTGAACACAACTCATTCCTTTCGTTTTCTCGCGTGCACGAGATACAGGCAGGGCCGTGCCGAGAAGTCGTCGTCGCTCTTCCATTTCAAAACCTCGTTGGTGACGTCCTTGCGGAGGAGTGCATACTCGTGAGGTGATAGCGTGGTCACCACAGGATTGACAGAGAGCTGGATGTCTGAGACGGAAAAATAAAATATACGGAAGGGAAGGTGGGATTGGCAAGTCAGAGGCGGACACTAATGGTCTAATGTCAGAAGGTTACATTTTGCACGTACGGACTCGTGAGATGAATATTTAACAATAATAGGGATGACAGTTTAATGAAGTTGGCGGGGATGATGGTAGTGTTGGGAACCAGGGTAGTCAAATGGGTTTGTTTGTTCATCATGGTAAGGCGAGTTGCAGCGCAAAAAGAACACGGTAACGCAAGAATACACATTGGAAACACCTTATGGGGGAGTTCCGCAACTGTTGGTGTGCCGCGATAACCTTCGGGAAAAGGCGGGTGCGCGTCGACGTGGTCGGTATCAAAGAACTGCTGGCAATGCAAAGTGCGTCGGGGACAGTGGGTGCCTCCAATTTTCTTTGAAACGTAATTATGAATAAAAGTATGAGTAAAGTTGACTGGCGTATACCACACTCAAGGAGACAAAAACTTCATTGCGCGGTTCATTTTCACCAGTAATCCTAAGTTTTGCGTTGTTTACAGGTATTGCAGAGGAGGTAACTAAAAAATTGGGTCAATTTAAGTTTGAATGAGAAGAATGGATCCCACATATTGCGAGACTTGAAGCCCGCCGTTTGAAGAGCTTCCTAAATTGTCCGAAGTTATGAACTTTGGCAAATTTCGCCCTCGAAACTGAAACTAATGTACCGGAGCCACATTGCCGAGACCTTCAGCGGGAGGACCGCTTCTGCTTCACTCTAGAGGGACATCCCTCGCTTCGTGTTCGCCCGACGACAGGGAGGAAAACAGTGACCTCACTCATGGTAGTCAGCTAGTAATGTAGAAGTGGCGTTCTTCGGAACCTTAGTTTTCGTTTACTGGATTCCGTCAGCTGAAAGAAATTACTCTGCGCAAATTAGCACCATCGGCATTGCCAAGTTCTAAAGCGGTAAATACACTTTCAGCCATGGCCATCACGTTTCTTTATTGTGATCAGTCGTATGAGTAGAGCTGCTAAAATACGGTCATTTTAGTTTTAATAATTAATGGCTAATGAACAGCTGTATTTGTTTAAAGACATACACCGCCGTGGTGAAAGTATTCGGCGGAAATTACGTTACAGATATTTCCTATTCGTTAGGAATTCAGACAGCAACTTGTATTTTTAGAAACACCCTATTGGAAAATAATACTCATGACTCATAACTGGAGTTAGGTTAGCTTAGGACTTAGGAAACTTAGTATAAAATGGACTTAGGTTAACTTAGGACTTAGGAAAACAGCATTTGGTATTAGAGCACTTCTCAAATCACGTGCATGTTTTTCCAAAGAAGCACTATTATCGTTATACTTCGCTTTCATTCATAGTCATATCATTTATGGTATTGCTTCTTGGGGTAATACTTATCATTGCCATCTTTCCTCTATTCAGCACATTCAAAATCAGGCCATTCGCATTATAACCCGAAGCCATTTTTTGTCTAATGCCTCCTCTCAACTACGTACAAACCGCATTCTTCAAGTGACAGATTTGTTCAACTATCATTTAGCGATATTATTTTTCAAACTATTAACCAAACAAGTTTCTCACAACTTCGTTAGTTCTGATCTACTTCTTAATCTTAATAACACAAGGTTTGCAGCAGAAGGAAATTTCCTGTTACCTTTATGCCATACTAATTACGGAAAGATGTCTTCCTTTTTTTGCGCAATTAAACTTTGGAAGTCTACCATATGCCATTAAATTGTCATCTACCTTGTACTCATTTAAACACCAACTTAAAAATTATTTGCTTTGTGATTAACTTTGTATAATGTTATATTGCTAATTTGTATTTTTGCTTATTCCATTTTGTTGTTTCTCTGCTCTGTATTCCGCTTTATTTTTTATATACCAATTAATCAAGGGTCCCGGTGCAGTCGCTGACTATGGGACCCTTGTCTGTATATTATATCTTGTGTAAATAACTGTGTGAATGAATAATAAACTGAACTAATAAACTAATAAATAAACAAGTGTAGAGCGCATCGAGATAGAGGGAACAACTTTATTGATTGTCCAGGATGGGGTCAGGCGTGGGGAAGTTTGGGAGTTCCTTTCCTCCCCTGTCAGCCATCGGCCAGGCGCCCCCTAACGGCGGCCTCCGCCATCCGGACAGCCCGGTGCTGGGTCTCGGCGTCCGAGCCGAGCAGCAGCGTCTCCCATTGCTGCGTTTTAGTCCTCGTTTCTGTGGCTTTGTATGTGGTAATGATTGCAGGGCATGCCCACAGTATGTGCTTGAGGTCCGCCCTTTCTGGGCAGTTTTTACATCTGTGGCTGTGTAGTTGTGCGTAGTTGTGACCATATAGTACGGGGTTGGGGTACATACCTGTCTGTAGTAGTCTTCATGCAACTGATTGTATTTTGCCTACTGTTCTGCGTGCTTCTGGATACTTTAGCCTGCCCAATCAATAGTGACCCATGATCTGTCTATAAGTCACTATACGGTCACTGCCGGTTCTTCGGGGAGAGGGCCGCTCTTGTGTGTTTCTTACGCAAGCTCGGCCGGTTAATTCTCGAGCTAGGTTGTTGGCATCCTCGTTGCCGGGTAGGGCTGTGTGAGTGGTGCGCATATTAATTGTACACTTCTGAGCCTTGCTACGCTAAATTCCTTCATGATCAGAACGCTTCGGTTACTTACCGACGTGCGCTTGAGGATTTTCGTAATCAATCCGCTCGTACAGTAGCTCACAGGTGTTGACCGTCAGGCCAGCAGAATGAAGGACGTCACGCATGTAGGACAGTCTGGCGTTGTCGTCCTCCAAGTCATGGCTCTTGGGCGTGAACTCATCGAACACCTTCAAAGGCAGAGGTAACGTTGCTCTACCTTTGTAAAGGGCCACTAGAACTGATCGTTAAAAACCGCAGTATGCCTTTTACGCTAAGATCTCGTTCAGCGTGATTCAGGAGATATTTGTTTCGCCAGTTCTATCCAGAAATGGCAAGAAAAAGCCACGGGCAATGACCTGCTGGTCATTTGATCCCTCTGCTCACCCAAACTGTCTCCAGGTAACTTCAGACTGTACACTTGCTACTACCGGCCACATTATTAAAGGCACTACCACGTTCACCGGGACGATCGACCCGCGGGGTTTCGTCAGCAACGGGGAAGAAAAGCTTTTTTTTTTTTTCTCTCGTAATGCCCGCAGCCACTAATCAACTTGTGCATGTCGTCTCATCCGCTGAGTCAAATCCTTTTATTTTAATGAAAAACGCGGCATGACTTGGTGCGCCCTAAAGTGAAATTTTATTGCTATGTAGTAACGGGGACTCATTAGGAAATATGCAAAGGGCTCTAGCCCGTATCTTTGGGCTCGTAGGAATTTGCAAGTAAGTACATAGCGAGGAGAAGAAAACACAGTAAAGAGTGAGACAAGACTTAGCGCTGACTAAGAACTGGTGAATTACTGCGACGATGAAGTATCAGCTGCTGAAAACAAAGTGTTCTTTGTAGATCGATTTGATGTTTTGGGGTGTGTGTATCTGGCCTCTTTCACCTCGGAAAATTGGACTACTTCAAGCCTTCTATAGTAGCTAGGGCAATGGCAAAGATGTCAAAACGAAGCTCCGAACGAAGACGATGCACCAGGTTAACGTGGAGCAATAATAGTGTGTAATTAGCGCAAAAAGGGTGACATGAAACCTAGATGAGTTGGCCAAAGCAGCGCAGGTCTAAAACCGGCACCGCAGTGTGGCATTACTCAACGAAAAATGTGGACCGATCTTGGAGATAGTGCAGTCTAAAAATGTAGGCCTATTTCGAAAGTTATAAAGTCTAAGCATAAGACCACATTGTATTGCGCTGCGCCCAGGAAAACCTTGTGTTTCTTCAATGTCAACTTGACTTTTTTATCACTGCTCTGTCCTATCTCGATCCTTGCTCCGTTTCTTCGTCTGCTCGCTTCATTCGTGCGATGGCCAGCTACCATCGTGACTTTCTTGTCCTGAAGTCTGCGGCCACTTAGAATGAAATCATGTAACTTATCTAATTTATGACACATTTATAGGCAGCCCATCATAATTTGTGAGTGAATGTGATATCATTATAATATGAAATGGCAATACAATCAAATAGAATGGTAGTATATTAGGCCGTTCACAAAAACATCTAGGGACAGTAGGAATGTCATTCCGCTTTGCCTGCCAGGGACCCAGGCCCATTAAACTCACCCACGTACAGCCAAAATAAACAATACAACTTTCGCATTACGCGATTCGACTCACGTTTGAGAACTTTTTCCAATTGTCGAGCTGCGCCATCTTCCTCCACAACGCCCTCGTGGGTGACACTGCGGGAAAAACCATGAGACACTCGCCGGCGGGCGTCATCAGTCGAGACACGTTCTTCATGGCCTGCTCCTGGTCCTTGAGCCAGTTGAGGCAAAAGAAAGAGTAGACGCGGTCGAATCTTCCATACTTTTTGATGAATTCACCGACGTCATCGCCGACATTGAGGTGATCATACTGGATCTTAGGGTGCGCGCTGTTTTCGCGAGCGTACGAGAGCATCTCTTCCGAGGCGTCTACCGCGACTAGCCTTCGACAGGGCGGACATCTCGGCAGTAGCCAGTCCCGGGTGAAGTCTCCCGTACCACAGCCGATGTCCAAGAATTGCTGGCTCTCGGTGTTAGCCGGTATAAAAGCAACGTGAAGGAAGTCCACAGCCTTGAGGTTGATAATACGCTGCAACTCGTCGTTATTAGCGTATGACTGCGAATTGTATCTGAGGTTTCCAGACATATTGGTAGTCATATTGGCTGGCTAGAAAGGGTGAAAAACAGTGCCCACTGGAGAACTTTGCCCGAAGATTTTTCAGATTTCTCAATGTGGCATCCGCGTGTTGACAGCGAGCTTCCGGTTCTTGGTGCCTGCGATAGGAATTCGGTTTTCAGAGTTGGGTTTTGGAAACCTGTTGCAGAACAGGTCGCATTTAGTTTCGGCGCAGCAAATATGGAATGCTCTACAAACTATGCTCGCTGATAACCTTAAAAACGAAAATTGAGTGTCTGACGTCCAAAACTACCACAGTGTGTTATGAGGGATGTTCCAGTGGAGGTCTTCAGAATAAATTTGGCCCACTGGGTTTCCGTAACCTGCAATGTACGTTACGCCATATTACACCATGTTACGCTGTTACGCACGTTATGTCATAGCCGCTGATCTACCGTGGCGTGTGAATGCCTATAAATTCAGTACAAGGTTCGCCCATGAAATCGCACTGCATCTGCGCTGTGTGCTTCCGCGCCATAAAACATTTCCCAAGGGACGTGGACATCAAAACAACTTCGTCTACGCAATGATGGCGCAGTTGTGAGCCGGCGCAGCGGGCTCATGCATTTGTGCAAATTCTGTTTAATTTTTACAGCGGTGTTCTTGCTACTACATTCATCGGCTGTCCCTGGGTGAGAGATACCAGCTTCAATGTGAAACTCGAGACTTTAACCACTTCAAATGGCCTGACGCGCCATCTACTCCAGATGCAAGGTGCCAGAGGAGGCGCAAAGCGCTACTGGATCAATTACGCACAGAAACGCTAAACCGTATTTGTAGAGCCTCGCTAGGACCTGTAGCTGTCAGGTAAACTCAAATCACTTTCTTTGCCTGCTGTGGAAGAGGGGGTACACTCATGATCAAAAATATATGCATCAGGGCTTGTGCGAAAAAGCCGATTCCCTCGATGAACTGACGTATTAGTTCGAACTGAAGACTGTAGTTGCAACTTGGCATTCCCAACATCTCAGCCAATTCTCTAGTTTTGTGACGTTTGGTTCAGTTGCTAAGAAATTCAGTTATTTAGCAGAAGCCTTAGTAAGCATCGCTTGTGTACATCTCTGGGCAGAGAATGAAACGGATGAAAATGTGTGCGTTTTCTTTATTTTTCTCCACCGGCCTGCGAATACGTGCTCACGATTATGGTTTTTGTGTTCTTAACCTTTCAGCACGCCTGAAACATGAATGATTCATTTGTACAGTCAGTTCAAGTTGCATGTCTTCTTTTGAGAAAAGTGGTCCACTCAAGAATAGGGGCCCGGGAGAGAGGGTATAGCAGGAGGAAGGAATGCATTCACATATTGTGCAATTCTGCCGAATAAATAAACAAACAAAATAAATAAATAAATGAACTTTTTCAGATCCCACGAACTGTGAAAATTGATGTCCTGCGAAGCGTTTGCCTGAAACCACAAACAATGCTATCCAGCATTGTTTGTGGTTGCAGCCAAACGCTTCGCAGGACATCGATTTCCACAGTTCGTGCGGAAAAAACAATGCTATCCAGCATTGTTTGTGGTTCCGCAAAGCGTTACCAGGTGGACCGACGCGTTCGTTTAAATTCAGTAGCTGTGTGTGTAACGGAAGCGTAAGTAGGTGTTACGACAGGAGCAAGATGACGACCACGTTGGTGTCGATTGCGCGACGGCAGCATCCTCAGTTCTACAGGGGCCGTTCGACACGAACTTATATACCATGACGATTGCTGGGTTGCGCACATGTACTGAACGGGCTTAAGCTAGGTAAACACGGATTCTGACGTGATCTGCGACTAAATGCTCTACAACCGTACTTACCTATGTCCGCGCCATGAGGACAATGTTAAAACGGCGGAGGTATTTGCACGCCGGCGCACAAATGTTAAATCTTAATCAAACTGAGTCAATCATGAAGGTGGTACAAAGTCGCACAGTTTCTACATAAAGTGAACTGCTACAAGGATTGTACTGTGGAAGGTGGGTCGATCTGAACACAAATCAAGTATAACACAGCCCCCTGACGCGCCAGCTGAAACGAGCAAAGGACACGAGAAAGTGGTATGGGACGCACGCGCCAAATATTTCAAACAGCTGGCAGAGATTAGAACGATAGAAGTACGCGTGCGATCTTATACTTCTCTCGTTACAAGTCCAGCCAGCTCTTAGACTTTTTGGCGCATATAGAGTATGTGAGAAGTCTTGGCCTAATTAATAAATAAAAAGCCGAAATTGGGGCCTAATGGTTAGAGAACCGGGCTGCTGTTTCGACGGCAGAGGCTCGATTCGAACATTGGTTACATATATATTTTATTTTTATTAAAACGAGGCGAAATGGGAACCTACTTGCCTACCTACCGCAATGTGCCTAGAATAAGGCAAGGAATGCTTCCTATAATTAAATCAATAGGAGCGACTTTGTAAAGTTTTTCTGCAGATTCCACTGTGCTGGTGGAGATTAGGGAGGGCAATAAAGCGCCGCTTTGCATCGTGTTGGCCGCAAAACAGTGTGATGGCCTCAAAAAATTAGTGCATACACCAAATAGTGCATAGGTGCTGTGAGCCTTAACAGAAAGATTTAGCACGGGAGATTCTACCTAAATACATGGGAACACAGAAATAGTGTTTATTGGCTACCACTATACAGACTTTGATTTTGTTTGCCACACTTAAAGGGGAAATATAAAATATGGAAACTGTAGGAAGCACATTTCTTTTCATGCAATAAATATTGTCAGATAACATTGTCACAATCGCAAACTTTCAAAAAATTCAAGGATCAAGTTCACAAATCTGGAACGCAGTAACCAAAACACGGTGCAAGAATTCCGTAAGCTGTACCTAAGTATGCACATAAAAAGTGGTCGAAATTGACGTATTCAGCCCTGCTATCTAATTTACTTGTCGTTTGCAAAAACCCTCTAATCATAGTCACAATTTATCACATTTGTCCGTATTAGATACTCCAATAGAAGCAGCCCAAAGAACTGCGATATGTATTTTTGCATCAGAGTTAATGATATGTAAATTTCCTGATTCTATTCGTTGGAATCTTACTGACATGGATAAATTTTTATAAAGCTTTCTAGATCTTCAATTTTGGTTCATAGAGTTGCTAGAACTTGTTTTGTTTTTTCTCTCCTATGCAACAAATTTCATTCAAATCCCTCCGTCGTCGTTCTCATGAAAGCATTTCTGAGTTTTACATTTGTTTGGCCGGAAAATCGGTGTTGACCCACACCTAAAGCTTCTTCGTAACAAAGCTAAGCACGCTTGATGATTTCCACCGAGGCCACGTGGCCTGTGCACGTCGCAAGATTAAAGGGGCTCATCCTCGAAGCTTGCATCACACCAAGACCCACCGTGGTGGAGTATCGGCTCTGGCGATGCACTGCTAAACCAGAGAGAGCGGGATAAAATTCCCGCTGTTGCGGCCGTATTTCTATGTGGGCGAAATGCAAAAACGCCCGTGTATTTATCACTGGATGTAAGTTAAAAAACCGCAGGGGGTCAAAACTGATCTGAGGGGCCCCCACTACGGCGTGCCTCAGAATCATATCGTGATTCTGGCACGTAGAACCCCAGAATTCAGTTCTTTTAATCGCACCAAGCTTTGCAAGAAGCACTACGCAGCACGGACCTGGCGGAACAGCTCTGGGCCGTCCAGCGAGCCCACGATGCGGCCAGCGAGCTAAAACTCCCGGTCCCAACGTGGGAGTAGGCCGCTCTATGGGGCCTTGCGCCCCGTAGCCCGCAGGACCTTACAATTAAGTTATCCCATCCATCCATCCATCTACCAAGCTTTGCAGACGTAGCATGTCGCTCGATGGAAGTGTCGGGTTAATTATTGTGAATATATTGAATAAATGACTTTTGACTGAATTACTGAATTGTGGTTTTACGTGCCGAAAGCACGATTTCATTATGAGGCACGCCGTAAAGGGGCACTCTGGATTAATTTTGAGCGATTCCCGAGCCCTGACTGCCCCCTGTGTGGTGGTTATATATATATATGCGGACTTCGAGCATGTCCTGCGGGGATGCGCCTATGCCGATGCCCCTTTCACCCAAGAAGAAATGATGAAGCTCATTAAGGCACAGGATCAGACCTCTCAAATGCTGGCAGTCGAGAAGGCCCGCGAGAGGGCCGTCAGATTCGACCTGATGGTCCCCGAATGGGCCTAGCCAGGTGGCGTTGAGTTTACTCGCGTGTATTCTGGACCGAATAAAGTTGTTTCACTCACTCACCTCCAGGGGATCTTTACCGTGCCCCCAATTCTCGTGACATGGATGGTTTCTTTTTTTTTTTTGCATTTCGCCCCCATCGTAAAGCGGCCGCTGCGGCAGGGATTTCATCCCGCGACCTCAATAATTACATTGGGTTTTAGTGGCATGAGCAGCGAGTGACACTCTTTGTTTCTTAAGCAGCGACATCCGGTCGACGACCGATTTCCGGTTTCTGCGAAATTAAAAAAATGCTTCTGAATAAAAAAATAAGAACACAAACTGTACGAAATAGATGGTTGTACCTAATGTATAGATATGACATCAGAGAATAAGTTTGGTTACAAATTGAGTCAATTAAGTGACCGGAATAATTAGAAAATAATTAGAAATGACTAATTTTCGCACACTAAATGACAGAATCTTAGTTTAGATACAAGCCACGTTAATACAAATTCGCCCAAATTTGCTACGTCATGCACAACCGGAAGGGACGTCAGTGACGTCACACACAGAAAGGGGGCAAAGTAATATACGGGCTAATTACTAGTAAGGGGGGGGGGGGGGCACTGTCTGTCACACATAGAGTGAACATCCGTCTTGCGGATGTGCAGGCGGACGTCACATACTCTCCACTGCTCGCATCACAGGCTCTCGCTCGCACGCAGCGGTTGCGCGCGCTCCTTACATGCTCTGACCAAAGCGTGGGTAGGGCATGTGGGTTGCGCTTCGCCCGCCACTCGCTAGGGGGCTATGCGTCACTCCCTCCTCGCCATCCTTCGTTCACACGCCCGCATGTTAAGGCGCGCTGCGCTACATCATCAATTTACTCATACCTCATACTCATACGTCATACTTTTCTGTAAAGGGCTTAACCCTACAGTGCAAAGCAACGGGGCTGATTTTTTCAAAGCATTGGGGTTTAGGCACAGTGAAAGCAAAATAGACTTTAAGCGGGCAGAAATAACCAAACAGAGGTTATCTGATTGGTGGATAAAATCAAGGTAGGGGTGAATTTTCACCCACCACAAAGTAGAAAATATGTTCATAGTCATGGCTAGGTGGCGTATGCCACCGCCCGATTTAAAGGGTTCAGCCTCATCCATCCATCCATCCATCCATCCATCCATCCAATTGCTCCTCTGTGCTTGACAGGGGGAAGACGTTCGTTCTCTCACTCCTCCGAGTTCGGTTCGCTCGTCGCGCTCGCTATGGCTGTGTCTCTGTCGTACTTAAATAACACAAGGTTAACACAAGGAAACAAAAAGTTAACCAAAGGAATACACCAGGACACGCAAACGCCGACGTGCGAGTGTCACTACCTTACACCAAAGTCAAGGATTAGGATCGCCTCCAGCTCTTTTTTTTTTTTACAATGCCAGAACAAGCCACAACTACCGAGGAAGCTTTGTAAGCATGGAAGGACTACACAACTTTTTACAAAACATGAATTCCCTCCAACTCGCCCAAGTTTCCCTTCTAGGACTACACAACGAAAAATTTGGAGGCGCTGTCCCCTTAAAATTCGAGCGCTAGCATGGGGTGACATCATCAAATTGGACGATGTCTTCCCGGGCCTATCGGTAATTCTTCTTTTGATAAAGATTGACTTCATTGAATACACTTGTAAACAAGCTAAAGACTGAACTTAGCAAATTGTGACAACGTGTGCTGCGCCGTAACAGCCAAATTACGGGAGAAAAGACAACTTTCGATTCTGTGACGTCACACTGAAGTACCGGCGCAGGAATATCGCTGCGAAATTTAAGAAAAAATTGAAGTAACGCCTTCATATTGTCTCCCAGTGGCCAACCTCTTAGCGGGAAATTAACGAAACTGTAGTTCCGGAAAAGAATACTCTGTCAATGCAAACTGAAATCGGGTTTCTCTAGGCTTTCTTTAATGCGAGTCTGAATGTGAGGTGCGCGTTATAAGATTAAATATGGTATAACGCATTCGGCGAAATCAGCATGGAATAAGAACACGAACAAACGAGGAGGAGAGATAATTTGTGAGAAAGGCAGAGAGGTCGACCTGAGTTAACATGTTCTGGCATATCCCCTCTGCACAGGGGAAAAAGGAGAGGGTACAAAAAAGAGTGATGAAAGGTGATGAGGACAGGAAGGGCTGCCCATATACACTAACACAGTGGTTTGCTTAAGGCCTTGCATCTAGTCTGGTGATCTTCAAGTAGTCCAGAGCAGCTGTTGTAGCTATTTAGGCTGCTGTACGGTCACACATTGCAGACGAAATATTACTTTCCGACAATGTTCGCCTGTCAATGCCTGCTAGCGTCGAAGCCAGCGTCTTCCGCTGTGTTGCGTATAGAGGGCAGTCGCAAAGCAAATGCTGGTGAGTCTCAGACACTTGGCAGCGTTCACAGTTCACACTGTCCGTATGGCCAATAAGATGTGCATAGGGTCGAGTGAAGGCGACGCCCAGGCAAATTCGGTGAAGCATGCTTGCTTGGCATCGTTGGACTTTAGCCGGGAGGCGAAAAGTCCCGCCACAGTTTATTTTCTGCAGGCGCCTGTACCGATGGTCTGGTTGAGCCTATTAATGTGCTGTGCAATCTGGCATGAGCGTGCTCAACAGAGAGTTTACATCGCTGCGTGAGTAAGGGATCTTTACTTCGACGGCTGTAGGAATAGCGGTTCTTGCTTCCGCGTCAGCTAACTCGTTGCCAGCAAGGCCGCGGTGACCAGGTACCCATTGGAAGGTAATTGAGACACCTGTTTTCTGAGCAAGATCAAATATTTTAGAATGTGTAACGCTAGCATGTATTGCTGGCTTCTCACCGAGAGAGAATCGATGGCTTTGCAGCGCTGATCTTTCGTCAGACAGAATAGTCCATGTACGGGGGGGTGTCACGTAGGAGACAAAAAGGACAGCTTCTCATATTGCGGCAAGCTCTGCAGTTGTTGAGGATGATTTGTCGTCAAATTTGTAGTGGTGGGATGTGCCCAACTGAGGGATCACAGAGTCCGCGGGGGAGGCGCATGAAGGAACCGATCTGTCTGTGTATCGCATATATGCACAAAGCCGTCGTATAGCCCAGGCAAATGGGCCAAGGTAAGTTGTTTAAGGTCAGTGGAAGGGACACGCGACTTCTTCGAAATCTCAGGTAGGTGAAGGCGCACCTTTGGTCTATGCAGTGTCCATGGTGGTACTTCAGAGATGACGGTAGGTGCGAAGCCTGAGGGTATTATATGCCTGTCAGTAGTAAGACATCTTGAGTAGGTGCAGCTTGGGCGGTTTTCTGGCATTAAAGACAAGGAACGGTGTGTGTGTCGAGTCAGCAGTCGGAGGTGAACTCGAAGTTGCTCACAGGACATGTAAACTTCAACTGGATAGGCACGTGGTTCCTCTATAGTGCCGCAAGTCGGTGTACACCATGGCAGGCCTAGGCATGTTCGAAGAGCTTAGACCTGGAGGCTTTCGAACGACCGAAGACAAGTTATACGTATATTGGAAAGCACCGGACTAGTGTATTGTAGGTAGACCAAAAACAACGCCTGATATAGCTGCTAATGACTTTGTTCAGAGGGACCCCACCTATGCCCAGCTACAACACGAAGGACGAGTACAAAGCGGGATAGGTTGGTCCGCAGTGCACTGACATGCTTCCACCAAGACACGCCGCAGTCAATGACGACACCTAAATATTTATAGTGCGTCTCAGCAGGGATCACTGCTCCGTCAACGAATATCTCATACCGCGTCATTAATTTTCTTGTGAATTCCATTGTAGCACATTTTGCCGAGGAAAGTTGCAGGCCTTCACGGCTCAAGTATTTTCATGCTATCGCTGTGGCCCGTTGTAGTCTTGCACGCATATGCGGACGCGTTACTACAAAAAGATTGCACCCAATAATCGCTGACGTTGTTTTTCTGTTCTACTTAAGAAACGAGGTCGGTAACACCGCCTATAAGTGACCGTCCTCTGTGGCATCCATTCATAAAATCGGGCAAGGTGGCATTTTTATCCAAGAGCCATTCGAATCTTGTCAGCACCTTGCCCCCCATTACTTTGCTGATGCAGCTGGCTAAGCGATAGGCCTATCGGAAGAAAGCTCGTATTTACACTTTCCTGGTTTCAAAAGAGCCCCTATGCGACTGCACTTCAAGTTGGCCAGAACTGTCCCCATGTCCCACTTATAAAATGGCAGAATGTCATTCCATGTAGAAGGACAGAAGGACCATGTGCGCTTCCTGGCTGAGTTGAGAAAGAGCAGAGTAGATGATGCAATCAGGCACTGAGGCGGACGAGCGTCGGGATGCAGATATCACAGCATCCAGTTCATGCATAGTGAATCGGCAGATCGAGGCGATCGTCACAAGATGGCGCTGAATCGCAATATGAAAGCGATACCGGTGAGATGGATGCGCCTACAAGTAATTGGCAATAAGCTTCAGCCACTTCCACTTCACTCCGACCTTGCTTTAGTGCCTTGTACGGTGCCTGAAGGCTCCGTACAATCTGCCACATTCTAGATGGAGGTTTTTTTGTGTCCAGAGAACCACAAAATGTGACAACATTTAAAACGGACACCGACCACGAAAGTTGGAAAATATAATAATTATTTTATTATTATTATTTAATTATTATTATATTTTTTCAACTTTCGTGGTCGGTGTCCGTTTTAATTGTTGTCATGCATATTCCCGACCAGACGGGTTTCCGTCCAACTCTTGACTTTAACCACAAAATGTCCTGCAGCGTTGCTTATCGAGTTTATCGAGGTGCCTGAAGTACATGTCGCTGGGCTTGGCGAGAAGTGTATAAGTTTGACGGTGACTTCTAACTCCGGCACGGCGACGGATTGCGCGGAGGTGTTCGTACGGCACATAAATCTGCGATCTTAGTGTGGTCACGCTGGTATGCCTTGTTCTTGCAGTTAGGGCTGATGCAATAACATCATTGTACTTCTCTTTATAGCTTCTGTAAGGTCTATACTAACTACATTTATTGCATTAAGACTACATCGGCTGTTACAGGATAAGTGTAGAGATGATATTACAAATACATCATGTCTCTAAACGATGTAGAGAAAAGTAACTGTGTACTTAGTAACGAAAAAAGACGATATTCTCGGTTCACCTGAATGTCCAGATTGAATCCTTGTATACGATACTTGACGGCCGCGTTTAAACAAGTGTGCTAAAGTGATCTACAGAAAGCAATGCAATATGAGTCAACGAGTAGTTAACAGCACATCATCGTATGCTCGAATGCAAATAGAGCTCAATGAATAGGGCCGGGCATTTACCTTTGGTGCTAACAGCCGTGAAAATGTCGGCGTGCAGCCCTCATTGAACTTTCGGATTCTTCACGGTTAGCTTCCCTTGTTATAAACCAGTCCCGCTTGCTGGATTTCCAGTTGTCGTCCGATACACCGCTATCTCGCTTACCTGTTTATAAGCGTGGAGCGGCACAGTTTTTGCTTTCTTTTCTTTTTGACCAGTCGGAGTACCTTGACAATATGTATCTGTCCGGGTGAAGGGTCTCGCAGACAGCACTGGCCTGGTTACATGCAGCAAAAATATCGTAAAATGAGTGCTTCGTGGAACTATCGCGATCGTCCTGTACTTTCATGTTCAGCCGTGGCACTGATAGAGAGAGAGAGAAATCCAAGCATCCAAACGTAAATTGAGGCTTGAAGGGTGCACTTTTCAGAGTCATCATTTTATTGATAGTTCACGTGTTGAGTACAGATGCGCCGTATCCGCCTCAAGCAATAAAGAGAGGGGAAAAAACTGAAGCATTATCTGCTGAGGCCTGAATTGAAAATATGAGATTCATTCCTGGCTGCACCGAGTCGCTTATATAGCTTTAAGTCTGCCTGTCATTGTTTCTTGATTTTCTTTCTCTCTTTTCTTTCTTTGTTGCGGTATCGCTGGAGCATGTCGGCCTCCAAGCCTTCCTTCTTTTTTTTCCAAAATGTACCTTGTTGAATATTCACGGATTCATGAGCACTTTGCTTCAGCCGAACTTTAAGGTAGCCTGGATTTCATTTCACGTTAGAGCTCAAAATACCAACCCGACACCGGTCCCCTTTCGTTTGATTTATAGAGAAAACGTTATACGAATGAGCGCAACCCCTACATCATGGGACATATTTATTAGAGTTTTGTAATGTAGGTTTAGTAGTAGACAAATAATCCTACTGTAAAATTACTTCTATTACTCTTTCCCGTGTAGTTCGGCTTTGTGTTGAAATTTGTAGAAAGTATCGCTGCAGGAAGTGATTACAAAGGCGTGATAGTAGGTGACTGCAAGTAATGGGGCCCGAGAAGTGGTTTTCACGCAGTTGAATGTGTTAATTAGTGCTTTAAACAAGGCAGCTATATGACACAGAACTAATAAATATTCGACTGAATATAACCCCATCAATGTGATAATTAAATCCAGCTGGAAAACAATCTTGTAGGTGTTTCTGATTAGTAAAGCTTTCGAATCAATCAGAGAGAATACAAATATTTAGAACATTATGCTGTTTATTTCAAAGCCACAGACGGTATCGTGGCACGCCGTAGTGGAGGGATCGTATTAATTTTGACCGACCGGGGTTCTTTAACTTGCACTACAACGCTCGGGGAGAACGCTGAATCACTGTTGCGCTGGTACAAACAGGAGAAAGTCAGGAACATCAGGGTACACATTAAGCCGATGCAAGGCGCCGTTCTTGAGGTTGAACATACACACGGAGACGTCGCTGGGCGCTAACACTCGGGAGCTGTCTCGATTGACTCAAAGTGACGAGGCTACTTGTCGCCAATGCGTGTAATAGCTGAAATGCAGAAAAGCCGAATTTGATCATTTCTTTTTCTCAATAGTCCGCATCGGCCACAGGGTAGCGAGATAAACAATCGGCGCCATAGTGCAAGCGACCTGTCTTGCAGACAATATACTGCGAGCATTTTTGTAGACGCACAGCCCAGCGGACGAGTCTGCTGCCTGTAGGGTCTTTCAAAGAAGCGAACCAGCAAAGGGCATGGTTGTCGGTGACTTCTGTAAATGTTTGGTCAAATATAGGTAGTATACGAGGGAAATTTTGTAGCGGCCCACAAAAGTGCGAGGTAGTCGCACTTGGTAATCGAATAATTGTTCTGCGAGATGCGTAACAACCATCTCTCATAAATATAACGCGGTCCTGGCAACGTCGGCGTCGGGTCACAGCAGCGAATATACTGTAACTAGCATCTGTGTGGGTTTTGGTTCGGACAGTTTAGGAGGGCAGGCAGGGTGATGAAGTGGATACCTCCGAAAAAAAGGGCCTTCATGCGTGAGGAGATCAGTGAGGGGTCTTGGAATGACTGGAAAGTTCTTCACGTACCGTCGAAAATAGAAACCGAACCCCAAAAGCTATGAACGTGTTTGGAAGACGTTAGGACAGGGAAGTCGGTCACGGCGTGAATTTTGTTCGCGTTAGGTTATACTCCACTAGCGTTCATGAGATGCTTAAATATGCAATTCGGTGGCATCAAAAGTGGCACTTTAAAGAATTCAACTGCAGCCCGGCACAGTGAAACGTATCAAGAATGGCTGCGGGGCGGTGACGTTGCCTAATTAACATACGTCTGAGTGTCATTGAAGCCATGGAGTAGAGTGCAGCATTCGCTCGAGATGCTGGGTATTGTAGTCTTATTGACATAATCTTCAACTAGTAACGCCCATCAGGAATGAGCGAGGCTGTTTTTCCCCCGTCAGTAGAGCACACAGCTACCTGCCAATAACCGAAGCAAGCGCCCGGATGGTCGCTGCTGGCACAAAGCTGCAGCTTGTTGACTGAAAAGCGTCGAAATGCTATTATTACTGTACATGAGCTGAGACACAGTTATCACAGGATACTGACGTCATACACGTGCATGTGCACCCCCCCCCCCCCCCACCCCCTCGGACGACTCCAGGAGCAATGCACGCTGATCGCGGTACCAACGGTGACTCTGCTTGATTTAGCGGCGCTCAGTGCCGTAAATTATACCGTACTTTGCAGTACGAGCATCCGGACCCACGAGGTTGTTTAAAAAAAAACAGTCGTATATTTTCCACAGAGGCGATGCATTGATAGCAATAGCAGAGTATTAAAGATCACATGAGGTAAAGTTCGTATTTTATTGCGATAGCAATTATATGGACACTCCAAGCGCATTTCTGACGTCGTAGTCGCCGTGAGGTTCTGTATAAAGTCCAACGGCGATAAAACTGTCGCTGCGAGCCATACTCTGCGTGTGAGAGTGAAAGTGTACGAGGGTGAGCCGGCAGTCGCGGCTCAATGTAGCGCACGCAAGGGAGGAAGGCAAGCTGTAAGCGCGCGGTCGTCTTTCGCACGCGCGAGGAAAGGGGGCGAGACAATGGAGAGGGAGAGGGGGTTGCGTTCTGCCAACTGGCTGGTGTTGGTTCTGCTCCGTCGGCTGCTGCTCACATCGCGGCCGCTCGGGCGCCGTATCTTGAAAGCGATCTTCAATGCGGGCGAAGTGCGCGTCCGCACGGGCCTCATCTTCTAAGCAATCTGCAATGGGGACAAAGTGCGCGCGCCAAGTGCTGGTAGCTTCGTATGCGCTTTGCTTTCGACGTTTAGTTCGCGTTGAAGCGAGTCGAGAGATAGCGCGAAGGTCAATTTACCCGCTGCTGCTGGCGCGCTTTCTCACTCCGGCGTTTTCACCGCGAGTCTCCGCGGTCATCGAGCGAGATGTGTTCATGTTTACCTGTCCGCGCGTGACAGCGTGCTTGTCTATTTAGCTAGAAGCGAATGCTCACAACTTTATCCGGTCACTTAAACTACTATGCTTGCTTCGTATAGCTCTCTACAACTTTGCTATCGCAATCGATGCTTCGTCTTTCGGGCGAAACTGCGACTCTTTTGTTAGCCGTGTAAGTTACAGTAAACATTGGCTTACTAGATAAATTAACAAACACAGTGTCATGAGTGCCCTGGCAAGCATCAACAGATCTGACTCGATGGCCGCGAATACTCCCTATCCCAACGCCTTGCGTGTGCCTGATTACATGACCTTCAACACTGGGTGCTCGGGAGGCGGAGCTAATGAAGCCAACATACTTTTCAGCTTGCGCTCGCACGCCTTGCCTTGCACTCGCAGCATAGCGCGCCTTGCCCATACTCATTTCTGTCCTAATCGCACTAGGTACGGAACATCACGGCGACGTCGAATGTTGCTGTGGAGTTTCCATGTGGCTGCTATTACAATAAAAACACGTATTACGGTGCTTACATACCATCCCACTGATATACTTTCCCCAATATTTGCAGATTGATAATCCGAGCCTGAAACGAAGTTTCGCCTTCATCCTACTAGTAGCTTGCGGGACTTTACTTTCACAAACACATTCATACAATGGAAGAGCACTGCTTCTTATCATTTATTCACTGATGCATCTTACACCTCGCGATCAGCCGGTTCACCATTTGTCTTATTGATATTTATTTATTTATTTATTTATTTATTTATTTATTTATTTATTTATTTATTTATTTATTTATTTAAAAATACCTTACAGGCCTAAAGGGCATTGAGTAAGGGGGTTTTACTTAATACAATCAAAGCACAAGCAAACTAGTATGGAACAGGGTTACAATGCAAGTGAACATCAAACCGCAACGCAACAGAGTAAATTGCAAAATGCAAAACAAGTCTCCAACGCAAGTGAAGAAAAAAAATGCAGCACAACAGAATACGTTTTCGAAATAAGCACTAAAAGAGCCTTTGAGTGCAAGTGAAGAAGAAAAAAAAACAAGAACGCAACACGTAGCAAAATGAACAAAAGAACTTAAACGACGAGACCATGTTACAGCACTATTTAACAAAAAATATGTGCCTCAAGCTTGTGGCAAAATGTGTTAAGGTTATTATCAGAGGTGATATCATGGGGAAGATCAATCCACATGCGGATGGCTTGTGGAAGTGCGGATGTGTTAAAAGCGTTCGTATTGCCAAAGATGTACGTGAAGCTGAGGTGATTATGTAGCCTGCGTGACGTGAAAAGGTGTAACGAGGCTATTTTATTGCTGTAGACGTACTTGTGAAACAGGCATAGGAGAGACATTTGACGGCGAATGGCCAATGGTTTAAGGGAACGATCAAGTTTAAGTGGAGTCACACTTGAATGATTCTCATAGTTCCTTGAAATGTAACGGGCGGCTCTGTTCTGAACTGCTTCAAGCATGTTAATTGGATAATGAGCGGAAGGGGACCAAACAGATGAGACAAACTCAAGTTGTGGGCGGGCGAAAGTTAGATACGATAATTTGCGAACGTTTCAGGGGCAATGACGGAGGTTACGTCGTAAATACCCTAAAGTTCTTGAGGCCTTCGCGCACGCAGCAGTGATGTGTTCAAACCAGGAGAGGCCTGGTGTAAGGTAAACGCCAAGATATTTATAACATGATGCCCGCGAAAGCTTATCTCCCTTTATGTGGTAGAAAAAAATGGAAACGTCACGCTTACGTCCGAAGGAAATAATTTTACATTTGTTAGTATTTAGGGTCATGAGCCAGGTGCTACACCAGATAGAGATAGTGTTGAGATCGTCTTGAAGGATCGGCTCGGGACTGTTTATTGCTCTGTATAACATGCAGTCGTCAGCAAAGATTCTAATACTTGATGATATGTTATTTGGCAGATCATTTATATAGATCAGGAAAAGAGGCGGGCCTAGAACAATGCCCTGTGGAACGCCAGAAAAGACGTAGGAAGGGTGAGAGGAAGTGTTATTAACAATCGTGAACTGCTTGCGAAGTGAAACGAAATTCCGAAGCAATGATAAAGTTAGAGAATCTAATCGAAGGGCAGTTAAATAATATGTGTTTAATATACGAGTTAAACTTCACTCACTAGCCATCAACTCTTGCTGAGTAGAGAGAATTACGTTTCTGCAAGGACTTCTGTATCTTTTTGACCAGAGCACATCAAACACACTTCTGCTTAATTTATAGAGACTGCTTGTCGCTACTGACAGCGATATCCCAAAGAACCGGGAAAAACCCACAAGTCAGATCAATAAAACAGCTGCTCCTTACGAACTGAAAAACGCGAATCCTGCGCTTGCTGTTGAAGTCACCGACACAGCTGCTTCCGCTGCAGCCATTGTCGGAATCTCACGTACACCACTCTCATCGCTTCTGTCTATTCCGCCAGCATGCTTCATTCCGTCCGCAGGGGTGTGCTACATAGACGGGAAAAAATACGGGCACAGCACTTTTTTAGTGGGTGGATAACACGTACTCAATTGAACAGTTCCTGTCGCTACAAAGACCATTCATACGCTTCCCCATCACGGACGGCCGGTTGTTCTTGTAGATTCAACGCTTCAATTTATCTGTCACACATACGTGTACATACGGCAGGCCATTAAAATTATTGGACATTATTGTTTGCACGTTGCCTGCATCAACATTCAACCTCTTAACGAACACAACCTCTTATTGAAATCCCTCCTGATTCATATGAACACCTTCGCACAGACAAAGATGGTCCTACATATTCGTTTATTCACAATCTTTCCATAATTCATCCTACCAATTTCCACACAATTAGTCCATGCTTTCTCCGTTCATTTTTCTTCTCGTTATTGAGCTCTTTGTTTCCCTTTCTTTGAACCCATACAAAAAATGCATCCTTGCTTTCTTTAGAACTCTTTACAACTATATATAAACTTCATTAACATCCTTGTACTTTTAATTTCTATGATCACATGTTGCAAGAAAGTTGGTAGGCTCTGTTTTTATTTTCGCTTGAAGAAAGCTTGTTTAAAGAAAGTTGGCTGGCTCTGTTTTTACTTTTGTGCAAAGAAAGTTATAACAATTGTGTTTGCTTCATTCATTTGCTCATTTAACACTAACACAAAGAAGCATAACACACAAAACTGGTGATACAATAATTACTACGAATACCAGAGTGTCATAGTGAATTTCTTCCTGCAGCGTCAGAGAAAGCGAGGAGACAGAATTTTTCTTTCTTTTTTTCTTTATTTTTTTTTGCTGCGCGTGGGTGGTGAACAGTAGCAAAAGTAAAACACATTTGCCTGCCCCAGTGAAATGGTCTATTTATGACGCATCTTCTACTTCAAAATAAAATTAAATTATGCACTAGTAGTCGAACCCAGGACTTCTGCGTGTGAGGCAGAGATCAGCCCAGCAATTCACCAGGCTCCCCAATACTGCCGCATCGTCATCATGTGAGGAACCACTACCTACGTTGCAATCGCCGGTTTCGAACACTTTGACACGGATCGTTCGCCGGGCAACATAAGGGCAATGTAGCATCCCAGTCGCGGTGGTCGGCAGAAACATACATGGACAGCATGTCGGTTATGGTGCGATTCAGGCGTTCGGTGAGGCCGTTTGTCTGAAGGTGATAGGCGGCAGTGACTTTGTGTTTCGTGGAGCATGAGCGCAGAAGGTCATCGATGACACGGGACAAGAAGTAAGGACCGCGATCGGTGAGCAGTTGACGAGGCGCTCCGTGATGCAGAATAACATCGTGAAGGAGGAAGTCGGCAATATCGGTAGCACAGCTGGTTGGAAGTGCGCGCGTAATAGCGTAACGCGTGGCATAGTCTGTCGCGACAGAGACCCATTTGTTCCCTGATGCTGATGTAGGGAAAAGGTCCGAGCAAATCGAGGCCGACGCGGAAGAACGGCTCTACTGGGACATCGATAGGCTGAAGAAGGCCGGCGGGAAGCGTCGGTGGTCTCTTGCGTCGCTGGAAAAGTTCGCAGCGGCCAACATACTTCTGTACGGAGCGATAAAGCCCAAGCCAAAAGGAACACGACGCTGCACGCGATCATAAGTGCGCGTTACACCAAGATGACCTGCTGTAGGTTCGTCGTGAAGCTGCTGGAGGACAGTAGTACGCATGTGGGAGGGCACCACAAGCAAGTGTTCAGGGCCTTCGGAGTATACACTGTGGCGGTATAAAGTTCCATTATGTAAGGTAAACATCCGAAGTGACTCGTCACGGGGCCCGGAACTGAGACGGTTGATGATGGAACGTAACGCCGGGTCACGCCGCTGTTCATGGCAGAAATGAATTAACTGAGATGTAGAAAAGACACAGGCATCGGTGTCAGGGTTGGTGCTGTCGGGTGGATCCACGGGATAACGGTACAGGCAGTCCGCGTCCTGATGTAATTGGCCTGACTTGTGGATGACGGAAAACGAGTACTCTTGTAATCGCAAAGCCCAGCGTCCGAGACGGCCTGTAGGATCTTTCATCGAGGAAAGCCAGCAGAGCGCATGGTGGTCAGTGACTACCGTGAATGGGCGGCCAAAGAGGTACGGCCGAAATTTGCAGATTGCCCAAACAAGGGCAAGGCATTCACGCTCGGTAATTGAGTAATTGCGTTCTGGGGCTGAGAGCAGGCGGCTGGCGTACGCTATGACGCAGTCACGACCATGCTGGCGCTGGGCAAGGACGGCTCCGATTCCGATTGGCGGAAATAAGGTGCCTTGATGCGCTGGCATCGAGGCACCCTAGGCGGACACTGAGGATCGCGTTGATTGCGCGCCTCGTCTGAATCGCATGTCGTCGTCTGCACCTGCGCACGCTGCATTTGCAGGAGCCTTAACTAGATTGCGCTACCATACTGGCAGAGACTCGGGATCGCTTTGATAGCGCACCTGGTCTGAAACACATCTCGTCGTCTGCGCCTGCGCGCCGGCCTAGGGAGCGCTTATAGGGCATTTTTCCGCTGTCCGATAGCAAGCGCTTGCGTAGCTCAGTGGTAGAGTGTCTGACTCCTAGGCAGGGGGTGCGGGTTGGATCCCGGGAAGAACCAGGTACTCTTTTTTTCGCATTTCCGGCGATAGCGGTTACGTTCACAGGCGGCGGTGGCAGAATCGGCGGCGGCGGCGAACACCATCGCGAACGGAAACGGCTATTGGAATGAGCCCGTAACTGCTTACGCTGTAAAATATAGGCAGGACATTAGGCAAAATAATAACAAGAGCTTGGTGGCGCAATCCACCACCCCTTTTTAAAGGAGATGCTCATATCTTCCGTCCTTCCTGCAGGAAAGAAACAATTTATGATAACTCAAAGGGAAGGTCCTCGCTTTTCGAAGCGAGTTCAGGATGCCTTAGAACGCTTAGTTATAAAGCACAGAACACCAATGACGACGACTCATTTTCATGCTGCGGTAAAGCTAGGGAAACGATGCAACATGTTTTATTGGAATGTGAAGATATCTACCCAGCTGCCAGTTTAGGCTTCTCTGAGCTCCTTAAAGCCCTTGTGTTCAAGGATAGCAGGCGGAAAGTAAACATGTCCGCTATAGAGATTAGTAAGAGGCGATTGGAAGTTTGGTGGCAGAAAAGCAGGGAGACCACAAACAACGGAGACGTACAAACACAGAGTTTCCGGTGATAATTCAAAAAGTTTGATGCTGAGAATTCTTTGCATCTGGGTGTTTTCTCAAAAATATAGGCAGTACATTAGGCAAACTAATAACAGGAGCTTGGTGGCGCAATCCACTACCTCTATTCAAAGGGGATGCTGACAGCATCCATCCATCCTGTAGGAAAGAAACAATTTGTGATGGCTCAAAGGAAAGCTATTTACTTTTAGAAGCGAGTTCAGGATTCCTTAGAACGCGCAGTTACAAAGCGAGGTACAACAAGGAAGAAGGAGCACGGGCTTGCTGCGGTAAAGCTTGGGAAACCATGGAAGATCTTTTTTTGGAATGTGAAGATATCTACCCAGCTGCTAGTTTAGGCTCCTCTGACCTCCTTGAAGCCCTTGGGTTCAGGGATAGCAGGGAGTAAGTAAACATGTCCGCTGTACAGCTTAGTAAGAGGCGGTTGGAAGTTTGATGGCAGAAAAGTAGAGAGACCACAAAGAACGGAGACGTACACAGAGTTCCCAGTAATGGCTTAAGCAGTTTGATGCTGATAATTCTTTGTATCTGTGTGCTTCCCCAAATATATAGGTAGGACATTAGGCAAAATAATAACACGAGCTTGGTAGCGCAACTCACCACCCCGTTTTGAAGGGGACCCTCATAGCATCCATCCACCTTTCTTCCACCTGTCACAGCGCTTACTCAACACACCGCTGTGACAGCGAGTTCCCGCGGTCATCTAGTGCGATGCGTTCATTTTTGCTTCTGCGTGCGTAACACCATGCTTGCTAATTTAGCTAATCTGCCTATGTTTACATGTTTATACGGCCGATAAAACTACTATCCTTACTTCGTATAGCTGTCCACAATTTGCTATCGCAATCGATGCTCCGCCTTTGGGGCAAAAGTGCGGCTTTTTTTTAGGTATATTTGTGGTATATTCCCCACCCGGCTGTATGACATGTGGTACGTGCCGGTTATGTTGGCACACCATTCTATCACGGAAGTTGCTCATACCATTTCTTTTGTTTTTGACGAAATTATTTCCTCAGAATTTTGAGGATGGCAGCCCACAAACAAATCCATTGAAAGGAAACACCGACAGCAGATGTCTTTTATATCAAACCTTCTCAGACTTAACTATTAAAAGTGCGAAACAATAACAGAGTTCAAACGCGCAGATGATGCAATTTATTGGCGCGGTTGTGCACCACCACCGGGATCGTTCCATCAAATAGGTTTGAAACATACCCGATACGGAAAGGAGCGGTAAATGCGCGGAGAGAAACGTTGGCTTCAATTAACAAACATAAATATAAATTTTCCGATGGCAGGATTCAAACAGAGGACCTTCAGCACAACAGCTCCTTTTTAGCCCGCTTACATTTACTTCAATTCATACTGCCACTGCAGCTACGAGTCTTACAATTGGTGTATCATGCTAACGCTTTGCTATCGCATTCATTGCTTCGAGCTTATGGCGAAACTGTGATAGCTTTACATATTATCGGTGCCGCAAACATTTTTAGATCAATAGACATGAAGGATGAATTTTCATATTCTGATGGAATAACTTTTCCTAATTGCCTTGTATTAGCTTCTCGGAAGGCTATTCAAGTCGGGAAGAATACCCTTTCTCAAGAGTGAACACTTATATGTAGTGAGTAAACTTTCTCGCCCTATTAAGTGATTTCGTGTGAGGCGGTCGTAGGAGACGATGCGTGTTTGTTTTAAAACAAGGCCAGGGTGTACGTGGCATTGTTGTAACAATGTTGCCGAGAGTGGCATTCATGTACTTATGTTTAGCGTGCTAGATGACCTGTCCCAGTTTGCTGCTGAGATCACTAATTTTTGCAGATAGGTTTGAAGAAGGAATGTAGTTCGTGTTGCCTGTCAGGAGATAGCCTGCGTTTCATATGAATAATTTCATTACTTTTTCCAGGGGTTCGTTCTTCCTTTGGCCTGTGTTTTACTACGGAACGTAGGCTGATAGGAAATGCTCTATTTCATAATGAAACATTAGCCACAATTCGTTAATAGCAGATTCTCATAATCGACACGGTTTCCGAATTTGTTAACGGAGTTGTCAAGAAAATCAAGAACGCTGAGGACTTCAGCTCGCGTTCACTCATAACTACGGGTTTTATTTATGAATGCTTGGTTTTACTCAGATGAAAAACAGCCGATATGCCCTGTGCTATCCCACATGACACAAGATTGCCTGTAATTCACTCAACAACAAACGTCAAATCTGGTGTGCTTCTACTGATGTCAGTGCCAAGCGTAATGTATGACCTGCCTTGATCCAAAGTTGATTGCAAATCAAGAAGTGCTGCGCCATTTTTATCCTCAAACTGCACATCCTGATTCGCGTGCCACGTCATAAACGGAAGAATTAAATCGCCGGTTAGCCCTAGTGTTGAGTCATCACGTATATATAGACTATAAGCATATAACCTCAATAGGATATATATATATATATATAAGCATATCATCCAGTATGCCTTGCAACGTGTCTTTCTTATCGAAAGCGTCTGTTACATAGTGGAAATATGTAATTCCATTGCCCAGTTGAAACTTTGTGCCAGATAGCTTTTTGAGTTTTCAATGACTAGCAAATGCGATTAATACATGCAATCTTCAGGAAAGATCGTGACTCCACCACCAGGCCAACATAGCTCTTTACAAATGTTTTTACATAGCCGGGGGCAAAAAACGCCTTATTTGCGAGATCAGCAGAAAGCCCGGTCCCGGTAACAGTCTGGACATTTGGCAAGTGCTCTAGAGGAAAAGCCTCTGGTTCAACAGTTTTGCTGGCTACATCCATTGCATTGACGTTGCAAAAGGCAACTTGTGAAACAAAGACTTTCACAAGTTGCTTTTTGTTCGGCATTTTTTTACGCTGCGTTATTGTTTTGTAATCGGCTCATTATTATTCTTCTTTTCATTCTAGAAGAAATTCTTGTCGGCCACTTTATTTTGTTGTACACTAGAGTAACATTGTAATCATTTTCACGATTCTGCCTGCAAATATAACCTTAAACTTTCTGCGAATTTTATGTGCGCGCTTCGGAAAGTCACCACTTATCGATGCTGGAGTCTCTTAGTTTTTTCATCTACTTCGTATTTGCGCCTTATCTCCTAATTTGCTGGCCTGGTTCTATTTGATTTTTCGTTGCGAAGCAAGAAAACTAATAAATCTGTCGATGCAAAAGGTATTTGGATTTTTCTTCTTTTATGATCCTCTTGGATACTTTACTTAGCAACTGCTAAGCTGTCTCACACTAACTTTCGGGTTGGCCATAAATTATAACATTGGAGCGCGTGTTCTGTTTCTCGAGATTATCAGTCTGGCTTATGTAGTATTTCAAGTTATGCGCAAGCTGCTCAATTTTGTCTTCTGCCACTGCCATCCTACCGTGAAACTGTGTGATCCTGCCCAGCTTCTCGACAACTAGTGCAAGAGATTGCTTTGTCTGCTCACTTTCCCTCTTGATGCCACTAACAACAGGAGCAATCTTTGTTATCTCAGCAAGAACATCTAGCAGGATGGGGCAGGGATTAGATTTCACATCACGAGACAGTAAAGGTAGCTTTTTCAAACATATAACAAAGCTACCGAGATGAGAACATTTCCGGCATGGTAATGGCAGCACCAACAGAAACGTTGCTAGTACGTAAACATTTTCCGAAACGGTTCTCACCGGGTTTGTAAGCAATATTGTTGCAGCGATGTCACCGTTCCCAAATGCCAATACCTTGCAATTCACGTAGTTTAAACGTTTCCAGATGTGATGCTGTCACAGATTGCTGGTCGATATGAGGCGGCGTTTAAGAGTGTGTATATTTTGGGTTTGTGAGCAAACTTCTTGCTGCTCTGCCACAGTGCTTAATGCCAGGACCTTCCAATTAGCCTAGTTTAAATGCTTTAAAATTTTATGACGTTACAGATCACTGCTCATCGGTTGGATTAGAAACGAGAATTAATTTTGCGCTGATGTGAACCAGCCAATACTCAACCGTCATACTTATCCTTTGACTCCCAATCCCTACCCAATACTGGACTTGTCCCATTGCCAACAGCTTCAATGGATATACTTTCTGCCACCGTCACTGTTGTGACTGCTGTTACTACTACTACAACTAGCACAGCTGCTGCTGAAGCTGCTGTTACTATTACTGCATCCATCTCTTATCGACTTCAATTAATCGCTGTTGACCTTCGTGACTCCTCACTGTTAAATTTTCGCATCAGTAATTGATCCTCTAACATTACTTAAAGAGGAGGACAATATTCATTTTCATCTAAATAAAGCAAACAAATTCAACTCACGTTGTTATGCAGTATGCAGATGTGAGCACATGACGGCTGGTTATAATGCTCCGTTGACATTCCTTGTGAAAACGTCCTTCGGTGAACACTTTCACGTAGACCTTAACAGAGCAGACGCCAGTGTCGTGAGAATTCATGAGGTGTGAATTTATTCCATACGGCGAATAATTTGACGCAAGCGCCTAGGGACCATGAGGTCCAATCAAGTGGCACATAATTGGAGGCAAAGAGAGAGGGAGAGAGAGAGAAAGAAAAAAAGAGAGACGGGTGTTGTTTTATGAAAACTGGGGATTCGCAGTGAAGACACAGTAGGCCGGTCTAGACTGGTAGGCTGTTCTTTCAAAGCCACAATTAAGTTAATTTCGCGTGAATACATTTATTTTTTTTCCTTACTCACAATTTTCAACCGCCATTAAATCCACGTCACTTCTGTGAAATTGAGGTCAGCCCTCAGGAGGGTGTAACCTAGTGAGGACGCCTGCATATGACCTGTGTCACAGGGTGGGTGCGCGCGTCCATCTCGACATGGCGGCCATTGCCACCGCAGCCGCATCAGCGCTTAACCTGTGAGGGACGGAAGCTCCCCATTGTTCCTCATGTCGTCCGACCTGTTCGTCACGTGAGTCGCCGGCGCGTGAAGAGGGACGAGATAGCCGCGGTGGGCAGGTAAATCGGTTTGAAAGGCGGACTGGCATGGTGGTGCGTCGAGACAGCTGAAAGATGTGGTCAGTGAGCTGAAACCCCAGCTCGCAGTCTTTGGCACTGGACTGATGGTCGGTGAAAGGCAGCCATGATCTCGGGCATCGGGATGCCAGCAGCCCGACGATTCCTGAGATCGCGTTTTCGACGAGCACGCCACACATAAGCCTCATGTTCCAACCTGCTCTCAGAACTTCCCGCCGAACACTTTTAAAAGCGAATCCTCTCTTTGCGAACATCGCCGGCTTTCGTGACCGTGGCTGTGGCCTGGCTGTTCTCTTGCCGAATAGGCCAACCAATCACAGCGAAGTAGGCGTGTCGCTGGGTTCCTTGCACCACCACCACCAGATAGCGCTCACCTCTGCGCATCCGCTGCGGCACCGGCCGTGCGGGGAAAGAAAGAAAAATATCCAGAAAGCTCGCATTCGTGCATCCGTGGCTGCACGGTAATGAGAAAGTAAACGCTTCTTGCTGATAGAATGAGTTCGAATTGCGCGACTTACGAATGCGCATGCTGCGTCTGAAACGATGATGCGTTCAAGACGTCCGTCAGCGGCGGTCAGCAACTCCGCTTAACAAAAGGCTCGGTATAATTTGTGCGCGCCGCGCTTGTGTGCGTGTTTGTGTGTTTGTGTGCATGTGGGCGTGTGTGCGCGCTTGCGTGCATGTACTCGTGTTTCGACTGTTTATGCACTTACACAAAGCTTGGCTGTATGTAGATCACAATGGAATGAATCGCATTTCAAGCATGCTCACTTATACTCTCTGGACCCAAACCTAAGCCTTCGAGTACCATCAGGGCTTCGCCGAGGAGACGCAACCCTTTTGTGCATATTATGGTTGGGCGTTGCGTTTACCAACGCCTATGCGTTCCGCATAGGAATGGCCGACAGCGCACCCTGTGACCACTGCGACAATCAAGAATCGATTGTACATATTTTGTGCGACTGCCCTCAGTACAGTTCGCAGAGACAATCTTTCAACAAAACGTTCAACCAATTGGACAACCGGCCTCGGTCGGAAGAAAAAATTCTCCACCATAAACTGGACCTAACGTCAGAGAAGAAGGCCGTGCAGGCGCTTCTGCGCTTCTTGCGACCCACCGGCCTATCTGAACGACTGTGATTAGAACGCTCTTCCAGCGTGTGCGTTTTTTTAATGTGTGTGCTTTATTTTCTTTCTCAATCTCTCTCTGTCATTTTCTAACCCCTATTTCCCTTCCCCAGTTAAGGGTAGCAAACCGGATTCTAACATCTGGTTAACCTCCCTGCGTTCCTCACCATCTCTCTCTCTCTCGCTCATGGCGCATTTCGGCCGTGGCCGTCGCCGCGAGGTTCCTTATAATATCCAAGGGCGATAACATCGCCACCGCGCGCCATATGCTGTATGTGCGAGTGAACGCGTGCGAGGGTGGTAAAGTTAATCTTGTTTATTGCCCTGAGCGGCATATATGGCTGTGATCATATGCTTTTCCACTTGTACATAGGTTAATCGTGCTGATATCTGAATCTGCATGTGTAATTATGTGAATACGTCTTGCTCCCCATTCTTCTTTTGGTGTGAATATTGCTGCCCATTAAATATTGACCTGCTTATAACCATTGATATTTTTTGTGATTGTCTGCTTCTGCTTTATTGGGTTTCAATTTGTATCCGTTCTGAGTGGTGCTATTTTGATAGTACGATGTCTTATATATTGTTATGTGTCTTATATTGTACTATTGTACCTTATAGTCAGGGCCCCATCGTTCTTACTCAAAAACTTAAGCCATTCGTTATTATTGTACTTTTTTCCCGACCTTATTAATGCTGTGATTCTTGCCTTGTTCCATTGTCGCATGTGCTATTTTGATTCAGCTTCTGTTCTTTGTAAATATTCTAAGCTTCCCTACGCGCTCTAGAAGTCTTTAGTTATGATAGATGTGTTCTCTGTCACAACTGTACAATATAGTGCTTATGTAAGCTGGGAGTTCCCAAATAAATCACTTGTAACCGCCTGCATCTGATTGATTATATTACCATATTTGAAAACCTGCGCTAAAAGGCTTGCTTTTGAGGACAGCACGTTATGGTCCATGAATTATACAGTAATTTATTAGCGGCGTAGTCGGGGTTAATGTTTTCATCCATGTTAATCGGTTCAACCATGCAAGGAAATTAACTTATCGTGTGCATCCGAAAATGTTTGCGTGCACCTGAAGATATCTATTGACGTAGTTAGTTTTCCAATCAGTATAAGGTATCCAGCTTCAGTATGGCAATAATTATTGCTCAGTAATAGCACGCCGCAAAATATAGCAATTAAGGCTGCATGACAGCGATCACAGGCTGCAGAAAGAAAGAAACGGGGCGGTTTTTCAATCCCATAGTCGTGTAACATTTCTGTGTCTCCTTTTATTACTATAAAAGAATATTAGTAAAAATAAATTCGGCGTTTGGGTGGACACTGCAGGGACCAACTCGCCAGAAAGCGTTTCTCGCCTGCGGCGCCAGGCTTGGGCGCTATAACGGAAAGCTATTACAAACTTTTCTATTCCAAGTCTGTAATCAGCCGTCCACGATTGGTAAAAAAAAATTTTTCGGGCCACCCCGCACTGTGCCTGTCTGTCACACGACCTCACTAAAACGCTAAAACGCCCCATCTGATATGATATGCGCGCACTGATTAAGCATGATTTAACCTAACGTTATTGGTCAAGCGTTTTCGGGCTGCGCCCACTTCGCCTGTCTGTCACGCGACGTCACAAAACCGTGAAAACTTACCGCGTCAAAGTGACGTGTACGCGTTAAGGACCCATTATATGCCCTACAAAACTGAATTTTTTTTCTGAATAGCCGCACACTGCCCCGTGCCAAAAGGAATAGAAGATGCCTGCCCGCCGATCGATGTGGCATTGACTACTCGAAGTAACCAAGGCGGAGGGATTTTCTTGCTTAAAAGAAAAATATTTACGTCTCAGTATAGCGTTAACGAAACCTTTCGGCACGTGTACGACATCGCTCTGCCTACTGTTCTTTGCTGACGATCCATTTTAGCGACATTGCTAACCTTCCGTTGCACGCCGCAGTGACTTTCGACTAGCCACCGTAAGCTAATTAAGGGGAAGTGGACCAATCGCAGACACCGGCACCACCCTCCTCATCCAGTTATCTACTTTCACTGTGCTGGCTCGGCCCCATAGAAACTCTCTCCACTTGAGCGTGCTTCTCACCTCTTCTCATCCCATCAAATAAGAAAAAACGGATCAATGTAGGCAATGATATTCGCTTTGAAAGCTAAAAAAGTGACATCCTATAACGGAGAAGCGCGTTTGATCGGGTTCTTCAAACGCTGCGGGTTACCGACTGATGCTTGCGTCGGTCGTTCGTAAATTTGACGTCAGGATATTGGAATAAAAACAGATTGGAATAGTTTTCCATTATAGAGCTTATAGAGATGGCCGCCGTTCTATACGAGTGAGAATGTTCACGGACCGTGAAGCATGTTCGCAGACTCTGCCGCTCTTCTGACAGCGCGAACCAACGTACTTCTCGAATTTCGTCGAGACTTTTTCACATGAACATCTCTCGCTGAGCAAAAACGAACGGCAAGCACATCATGAAGTATTTTTAGACGCATTGCTTAGTGGAAGGTGGCTGAAGAGTTGCTGACGAGGAAGCGGACGCAAGGCGGTGCAAAGGAAAAGATCTAGATATACGCCTACTACCGACACATTGCTGACGCTGACTCCGGAAGTGGCATAGCGGAGCGTGTTTTCTGTATCGATGACGAAAGCTGCGCATCGCGCGAGGGCAACGGTTAACCGTTGCTACAAAAAGACGCCGCAAGAAAGTGTTCATCAGCAGTCCAGCGGCAGTGCACTTTGGCATCGTGTACTAAAACTACGCCTCTTTCAGGTGAGAAACTTCCTGTTGCATTTAGCAGCAGTTTAATTTTGCAAGCTGTGCACTGGTGCCAGACGTACTGTTCTGGGCTCTGGTGCTTTGCTAGTAACTTCATTTGTGTTGGCTAACCATGTCGAAAGATGTGCGCGATACCGCCAGAGTCATCGAAGACTTACGACGTGAATTGAGACAGCAACTTTGAGATGTAAAAGATGCTTTGAAGGAAGCGAAAGATCCCTGAGAAGATATGAGAAATCACTAATAAGGGTAAACGAAGAGCTCAGAGCTGAAAAGTTAGACTGGACTGCAGCATAGAGGAAGTTGAGCAATATCAGCGCTCAAATAATCTGGAACTTAAGGGTGTTCCACCTGATGTTGAACCACTTGTAGCGGTGAAGAAATTCGGTGGTCTCATTCAAGAAGACATAACTGCTGATGACGTCGATATCTACCGCAGAGTACCGCCTGCTCATCATAACAAAAGTAAAATAATTGTCAAAATTATGCCAAGGACAAAAAACGTTGCTGTATTAAGCAAGTCAAAGAAAGTCAGAATTGATAGCAAGGACTTCGACAGCCAGGCGTCCTCTGCAGTATATGTCAATGAGCATCTGACGAAACACAGCAAACAGTTTCTCTGGTCCGCCATACAGAGAAAGAAGGCAATGCGGTGGAAACTTATTTGGACATCCCGGGTCAATGTCTTTCCAAGGAGAAAGGAGGGCTCACCTGTACTGAAAATAAGAAATGCAAACGACCTCGATAAGATGACCGCAGAATCGGCAGAAACTGCTGCAGAATAAGCACGGTATTTGAATAAGCCCAACCTGATAGACGCTCGCAGTATCATGAACAGCGATGAATATCATGATAGCTATTCTCTGAATAGTCTACTTCGGTATGCGCGCAGATGCGTAAAGGTCTTTCAGCTAAACACCGGCAGTATACGCAACAAGACAGATATGATCCTTGATATATTTGGCTCCGTTTCATTTAGTTTTGACTTACTGTTGTTCTCTGAAACGTGGTCAAGATGCACCATACTTTGAAAAATATATTTACAATGGCTTAGGGAGTCCCTTAGGAAGAGGAGGGGTTGTGGCTATTTTCGTTAAGCAATCATTAAACATGAAATTATCTCCCCATTTTCCATTATGAACGAGGTTGCAGAGTATCTTATTGATTGATTTATCTTATTGAACATACCATCAGCCCTTTACAAGGACAAGATAGGAATGAGTACAATAACGTGTTGCATTCTATACAACACTTGGTGCATCAGTTTGTGGCACTTAGTACAGTACTAAAGGTAACAAAGACCAAAGTCATCCGCCACTAAGAAGTTAATTGTTGAAGGTGGGTGCGAAACTGTTGTTATGATAGGCCTAGAAAATCATTTGCTTGTGGACCAACCTCTGGGAGTAAATCTGGGTTTGCTAAGTTCATAGAAGACGTTATGGAATACTTGTGTCACACTGGATTTCCATTTCTGTAAATATTGATATGTTATCACAGCATGCATCGTCGCGGCAGTTAACAGTACTAGCAAATTTATTTGCTTGCAAAAACGCAATTTCCAAGACAAACCCGTCTGACTGCACAGACTGCAACAATGTTTGATATGTTTGACGAACACACACACGCCGCATTCCGTTCCTGAAGTGTTGGCATTTGAAGTAAGCGACCATTTGCTTATATTTACAGCGAAGCTGTATATGGCTACCCCGGCAAATTTTCTGCGTCCGTGCATGTACACCGTCGCGTCGACAAAGAAGCATTTTCGTCTCCAGAGCTAGTGTAATTTTGAGTTTCCGCGTAACAGAATTACGTTTTCTCTTATGTTCAAATTACCATTGGATGCTATCACGTCTGCAGGTTATGTGTAAGTCGTATTTTACAAATTTTGTTACGCACTCTACTTTGAGAAATTGAATTAGTTCAACTGAAAGGGCGCGAATCAGGTCGTGGACGCTACATTGACCTCGACGGTGCGATGCCTTGTAATGGTGGCGCTTGTGCAACGTCGGCAACTGCTTCGCTTTACATCTACTTTCCCAGGGTAGAATGGAGGCGCAAATGTTTTGTACCCTTCCTTCCAATGATGGTCGCGAAACTGGTCGTGAAGCGTCAGGACATTAGAAAAGCATGGATCACTAATACCTTAGATAAAAAAATAACAAAGCACAGTATGTACGATTAACTTGTGAAGACACGCGACCTGAATTTATTCACTGGGTATAAAAAGTCCGGAAACTAGCTAAATGGTGAATTAAGGGGTGTAAAGTTCAGATATTATTAGAACTTATTTTGATCAATAACTAATGTTTCCAGGACAATCTGGAACAAGGTTAGAGATCTCTCCGGTCGAATAAAACAAAACCACATCCCTAGCATTCGGGTCAACTCTGGTGGCCTTGGATACAGAGGGGTTGCAACTGCAACGAATGATTACTTCGTTACAAGTTCTGATCACGATGAGATATGTGATGATGATGATCAAAATTATCGTTAAATGACTGTGATTTACCTAAATGCATAGTTTTGCAAACTGAAGAATTAATAACAAAGATTGACAACATTTCTGCGGCAGGACATGATGACATCAAACCTATTCCAATAAAGTACGTTGCTGATGTGAAATCGCCCGCGCTCTCACACATAATTAGTTTAACTTTCTCTCTACTGGCGTTTTTTAGATCAATTGGGACACGCTTGATATCCGCCGTACCGTATCTAGGTGTTCACTATTCAATCAAATCGATCAGAACGATGCCGCCGTCAACCGCTTCGTTTCCCTAAAAAACCGCAAGTAATGTAATAGCTTGGGCCACTAGATCGGAACAGAAGGCACGACGTCGACGACGACGACATGACGATTGGCCGTCGTGATGCCTTCGTGGTCGTTGCAGAGCCTTTATTCTAGCTTTGTCATCCGACACTCGTCATACCGTCGTTGTCACGCCATCGTCGTCAGACGGTCGACGACATCTCACTGTCCTCATGTCACCGTCACGTTGTCGTACTTATGTCATCGTAGCAACTTAAATCGAAACATCTCATTGTCGTCATGCCGTCGTCTTATAGCCTTTGCCGTTCGACCGATATCGTTCCTTCTTCACCATTACATCGTGATTGCGCCGGCGTCATATAGTCATCGTCATGCCTCCATGTTCACGGGCCACCTCGGCACTCAAGTGCCATGGCAAAGTGGGACGATATCGGAGTATGTGGCCTATAGCCAAAGCAATGAACGCCTCATAATTACCACTACACTTATTAAATAAACGTGACTTCAGAATTTCATCTGTCGTTGCATGGCTTGATTGCTATGTACACTACCGTCGATAGCCATCGTAGGATGAGTGCTGCCGTAATTTTTTTAAAGACCGCTACAGAAGGTGTACAATCTCGATTTGAACAACCCCCATCTTGGGGCTCGCGTATGTAGACAAAGAATAAACTCCCACAGGCTGGGACTGCGAGAGAAAAGAAAATAAGGTCGGGACAAAGAATAACTGGCCTCTCAGTCTGACTTATCGCATCGGTATTAAAGTTTCTACGCACTATGCAGAAAAGTCAACACAGATTTGTAGAAATACAGGTGTTGCGGTAACTACACACCAGTAAAACAAAAGGCCCTTTGTAAAGAATGGCGATGCTTCCCAGACCACCTCTACTCACTTTAGATACCTTCTTGGTGCAGTTGTTATGACTATGAACAAACAAAATAATTACGTGGTAGCCAGAAGCGTCAGCAAGATTTTTTCCTAAGACGAAAGTTTAATGTTATTTGAAGTCAATCTACGCTGACATACATCTGATGTTCCTGTAGATAGTTTTTACAGAGACAATATCCTGTGCACCTGACAAAACTCACTAAAGAACTGAAAACACTTAATCTATTTATTAATACTTAACACTTTAGTTAATAATAAACAGAATTGTTGACGTCGGAAAGGGTTAAATTCTACTCCAAGGATTCCATTCATTGATTCCATGGGGCCAATTTCAGACAAGCATTGCAAGTATAGGACTTCTCAGGGTAAAACGCCACGTGAAAAAAACTCTGCAATTAGGCAAAACGCATTATAAAAGAAAAAACGAAGAGCACCTAAATTTGCCGTATGAACTTAAATAATATGGAGATATTTCTGTGTGCAATGCTAGCTATTGAACCGGATGCTAATAGGGTACCGATGTTTGCGGCGCGTATTTAATTCTCGTATTTAGTTCAAGCTTGTACAGCATTTCTTAGGTGTCATTGCTCCAGCCCACCGTCCCATATATAAATTTCGTCTAGTTCTCACATTCATTTCCTTCTAAATTTAGGGGTTTATCGATTGCTGATGCTTTTGCATATAATTCATTACTGTTTTTTAGTTTGTTTTTGTGTTCCCCATTGAGCACACAGATAGCAGCTGCATTATACTCTACAGATGTGGCCAGTCACTTATACTGTAAATAAAAAACATCCTCCAACACCGTTCCGTTGGCACTCGACAGTCTGCCTGATCATCACAAATTTCTCTATCATATTAAATTTCACCATGGTCTAATCGCTATGCGAAAGTACTGCCACGTGTTTGACAAATGTATAGCAGCGGTTGTATGATGGTGTGGGTATATATTAGCGCTTGTTCGATTCTTTCAGGACGCTCCCTACAATCAAGATCAGTGCAGACCATTGTACTGCTTGCCATTGTGCATTGTTAGTTTTCTCTTGCCTTTCTTTCAGCCTCCCATAACTTGGTATAAGCTCCACTCAGCAGTAAAACAAAACTCGTGCTTTCATCCTTGCCATCATGTTTCCCATCCATCTTGCTTGATAGCTGACTGCTTTCAAGATTGCTTTAATAGTGTTTCTGCAGGTGACGTTTTACAGCGAAAAGTAGGAGCATGTTAATATCACAAATTTTATACGCTATTCAAATAATTTTCTAGGTAGCAGAAAATGTAATGTTTCCACATGTATGTTTAAAGCTTCTGAATGTTTCACACTAACCTAGCACTTACCGACAAGCACATTTGTAACAAATACATCGCAATTTCGTAGACCAGGAACTTTAAGCAAGACCGGTGACTATCTCGGAAACTACTCGCAAAGCTCACATCACATTCCCAATTCGGAAATTATTCGTAAGCAGCTCGATTATTGCTCAATTCGTTCAATCAATCGATGAATCAAATTTTCATTATTTCACAAAAAGCTTTTGCAGATAGAGGTATACAGAAGGAGGTCCCACAGTAAAAACTGGATTGGGACCTCCTATTCATGGTTCACATAAAAGTTAGAAGCACAGCGAGTTTGCGCGGTCGTCGAGTGAGACGCGTTCCTGTTTGCTTGTGCGCAACTAACGCTATGCTTGCTAACTTACTAGTGTGCCTATGCTTACAAGTTTATACGGCCGATAAAACTAGTATCCTTACTTTGTACAGCTGTCCACTAGTTTGCTATCGCAATCGATGTTTTGCCTTTCGGGCGAAACTGCGACTTTTTTTACACAGTGTCCGCGTCACTCTCTGTACAGAGAGGTCTATCAAAAGTGCATAATGTTTTTTTTTTTCATAAATTCGTCGCATTCCACCGTCTCGAACCAAATACCTGTATAGGGAAGCAAGACAGGGTCTGTGCAGTTTCTTCAATTTTTCATGGCAGAAATATAGTTGTGCATACAGCACCAAACAGAAACGACGAAATTCGATTTTTGTCACACTAAAGTTATTCACACGTAGAGGTGTGCATTTGTTCGCGCCCATTATCAGGTTTGGCGGTTCTGTTTTGCGTCACAACAAAATAAAAAGACGCGCCTGTTCCATGCGTTGCTCTTATTCCGTGTTTTCATATTATGCTTCACTCCACAAGTTGTAACAAGTGACACATGTGCAAGGAATTGGCATGCATACAGTGCAAATATACCGGTAACCATTCGCGTCAATCAATTCATGTGTAAAAAGCCGGTAGACCCCACGCCCTGTGGGAATCGATGTTATGCGAAGCACCGTGCGGGAAGCCTACCAAGTTAACGAAACGACCAAGAGAGTACCAAGACGTAGGCGGCTCTTTCAGGACCTACATGGCATGCATGTCTTGACATTCATGTCATAAGTCCTCAGGAGTTCCTTTAGCAAGACCGAAGAGACCTTAAGACGAAAGCCTTAGTCATGCTCATCACTATGACTTCGACCATCAACGTTTACCCTTTTCTTTCACTTAGTGTCCACGTCCGTACCCATTTCGGGGGTTTTTCAGAATTAATCTTCTTTTGCTGAGTCATTGTCATTTTTGCTGAGTCATGCCCATGATTATGACTTCTACCATCATCCTTTAGTGTTTCTTTCACTTAGTACCCACGTCAGAACCCATTTCAGTTGCTTTTGAGCGTTAATACTTTTTCGCTGAGTCATTGTCATTTTTGCTCAGTCTTGGTAATTACTATGACTTCTACCAGCATCCTTTAGTGATTCCTTCACTTATTACCCACATCCAAACCCATTTCAGTGGCTTATGAGTGTTAACCTTTTTTCAATGAATCATTGTCATTTTCGCTCAGTCATGGTCATGACTATGACTTCTACCAGCATCATTTAGTGTTTTTTTTTTCACTTAGTGCCCGCGTCGACCTATTACAGTGGTTTTTATTGTTAATATTTTTTCGCTGAGTCATTGTCATTTTTGCTGAGTCATGCTCATGACCATGACTTCTACCAGCATCCTTTAGTGTTTCTTTCACTTCATAGCCACGTCCGAACCCATTTCAGTGGTTTTTGAGTGTTAATTTTTTTCGCTGGATCATTGTCATGACCTACACGACACGCGTGGCCTGTCATTTATCTCATGACCTGTCATTTAAGTCCGTTGTACACTCGTGTCCTACTATGCCAATTTTGGTACTTACTAAGTTAACGAAATGACCAGAAGAGCACCAAGACATAGGCCGCTGTTTCATGACCTACATGACACGCGTGTCCTGAAATTCATGTCATGACATATCATTTATGTTCGTCATTTACTCTTGTCATAGTATACCAATTTTGGTACATACCAAGTTACCGAAATAACCATGTGAGCGCAAAGATGTAGGCGGCTAGATAGATAGATGGATAGATGCTGTCAAAGTAGCAAATGTTCGCCAAGAAATGCTTGGCATTTAAATCGTAAGTACAGAAATGTCTCATCTTCCTTTCTTCGGCAGAGTGTCCCCGTTGTGAGCAAGACTAGGGAATAATGGCCCTCTTATTCATTGGCGCAAACCTGTTGCTTATAGTTCTTCATTCGGTGAGTAGAACTATTAGCTTTGATTTGACAGGATAAATGCAACAGCCCACAAATCGTGGTTTAGCGCATATGACTGCACACCGTTTAAAACAAAAAATAGGATGGAACAGTAGTAGGAAGCAGAGAAGCGGTTAAGTTCAGTCTATTCAATCAGATTTTTGAGCAGATAATGACGTAGTAAATAACCTGCAATGAGCTGAAGCCACATAAACAGGAACGACTGAACAGACGCCCCTGCATCCTTTACAAAAGAAGTACGTCATAATGATGATTTAGGCAGTTTTACTGAAACGGTAAAACATTGTCAACCATCTGAAGGAGCCTCGTGCTACTCCTAAGTGGATGATAATTTTTCCTATTCATGAAATTTTTTCATCAAGCGCATATCCGCATAAGTGATTTGCCATATTCAGCGACATTTATTGTTAGTTTCGAAGTGAAATACAGTTTATGGGATAACATGTTTCTTAGTGATGCAAGTGGAATCTACAGGTGCTAATGAAAGAGCGGTATATTTTGAACTTTCAACGAAATTTGGACCCCAGGATACGTTACGAGAAACATTTGGCCTCTCACTTGCGAAGTAAACGAGAACTTGAGTACTCATTCAGTGCCCACGTTTGGTTAAGCTATCGAAACAACTCAACTTACCCAACTTACCATTGCCCAGCATGACGTGTAATTTTATTGATAAAATCAATGACTTGTCGTTAGAGAAAACAGGTACATACTAATTGGTTACGCCTATTCCCAGATATTTAATAGCTGCATTATTAGGTGTGATTTGACGCAACTAAGTCACTGTTGGCATTGATTTTTCAGCTCGCTGCGCCAGAGGCACAGCTCAATGAAGAAGGCAAGTATTCTGCACCACATTCAGATGTCGAGCAACTAAATTCGTAATTATTAACTATCTGATTGAGTAACGCATTCAACACAAATATAATGTTTTCGTACAAATTGCAGACAGGACATCACACAACCTTCAATTACGTCACGACAACAGCATCATCATGTAGCATACGCATCCACTCAGTAATCAAAAGAAGTTGGTATGTTTTCCCGGAAATAATTTCCTCTAATCTCTTCTTGATAACACTACGTTCAAGGTTCAACTACAATTTTCAGAAGAGACGTATTACTGATAAATATTCAGGGCGTTTGAATACTCAGAAATTTTGAATAGTGACTCGAATATATTCCTCCTTAATTGCAGTCCTCAAACAACACCAATTCAAAGATATATAATTCATTAGAAAAATGTCTAATAGCATCTGAATAATTCACACTGACATAGAAGTCATTGAAAGTCACTAGGCGTTCCGTCATTTCTACCTCACTCGTCACAGACACGTGCAATTTGTTCATTTCAATAAGATACTCCTGTATGCTTCTGTGTCCATCCAAAATTATGCATAAAAACAGATACTTTTGCTTATAATAGCCTTATGTTGTATTTCTTGTTTCCATAAGAACATTCGCGATTATTATATTTTATGCCTCAAAGACATAGCAAAAAGCTTATTTCCATCACGCCAATTAAAATAACTTTATGGAAAATGACGTGCACCACAAGTCCATCTGTCACATACACCACTTTTCTTTTTTTTCAGACTGTGGGTTTGCTGCACAGTATATTGTAAGCGGAACGACAGCGAGACCGCATCAATTTCCATGGGTGGTAAGATGGCCGCCTTTAAAATGTATTGATAGTATTACCTTATTACTCCATTGTTGTGTCTCCATTTATGCTAGTTTTCTTAATTTACTTGTTTACTTACTTGTTTTTACCAGCATTCAGCCGAGACATTTCTCACTGCTCGTATTCCCCACCACAAAATTGTGCGTTAGACGTAAAAGAAAGATATACGGGGTGTTTTTACTCATGGTTAAGAGAATTTTACGTAATAACAAGTGACACGCAGCAACATGCAACTGCTTGAACTAGATTACTCTCAGAGGCAGACATTTGCATAACAAGGTAATATTTCACTAATTACACGTTTGCCCTATTTCCATTTTAAACTTAGTACTTTACGCCACATTTGGCAATTTACGAATTGTAGCTGTTACATTTTAAAGTCATATCGACGTGCAACGAATTCTGAGGATGACACCAGTTTCGAAATACGCATTCCCAAAGTGAGCGACAAGAGGCACTGGTGTTCTAGTAACTCGTGATCTTTAATGCATAAAAAGGAGCTCTGTTAAAAAGGCACGTGGAACAACACTCCATTTTTACGGCAAGTTTGACTGCGCTCATCTCAAAATTGGTGCTAGTTTCGAAATTCGTTCGAAGTGGATTAGGCCTTATAAAATCACTGCCGTCGATTTGTGTATTGCAATACGTGCGCTAAATTAAGTAGTTGAAACAAGGATCAGTGAAGCTTCAATAATTAATCAATTATGCGAGTTGGTTTTCACTGTAAGTAATGTATACCTCTTCGACTATTCCATCCCTATGAGTAGATTTGCCTTAAACGCCACAGGGGATTAAAAAATATATGTTAGCGTTAAAATGAAACACCCGGTATATACATTTCATGTGATATAACGGAACATGAATTCAACCACTTTCATGCCGCAAAATATAGCGTAATTACTAAGTTAAAGGCGTCGCACATCTTAATGTGAATCTATTTACTACCGAAAGAGCGGAGAAACATAATTCTGCGACCAGTAGCCACCACGCATTGATGGCACTCGCGACCATAGCATAGTACGTCGCCTTCTGGAAGCACAAATGTGCACAAAAAACACATAATCTAACATAACATTTGTTCTAATAGCAAGTTTTAATACATTTAAGTAGTTATTCTATACTAAATGACACTGATCAAAACTGACTGCACTGCGAAGCGAGCGAAGTGAGACCTCTGCGACCCGGAATACTTGCGCAGTTTCTGCAGCGTTGCGCGCTGTGTATGCAATGGAGTATAGATCTCTGACGAAAATCTCTGCTGAAAAAGTTAGTAGCGGTAATAATAATAAAGCTGCTAATGAGTGTTGTCAGTGGCGAAGTATCTAATCTCTGCGAGCGAGGAATGACAACAAGAGCGTGCTAGTTCAAGCACAGGAGCGGTTTGCAAAGATTCAAAGTGGTAGTGCTGGTTTTTTCCCTCTAAGTTCAAGATTACGTGTATCTGCGTCTCATGGTGCAACTGCGAGAAACTTTTTTGATAATGTAAAACAAATTCACTGTTCAAAGCATGTCGATTCTACTTTATTTCCTTGCTACAATGTATGGTGCAGTCAGTCACGCGGGCGTTTGGAAAACATTCATCGGATAGGTTAGCAGTCATCATTTCCTGTAACATCGTCCTTCTCAATGTTACCAGGTTTTCTTGGAGCTGCATTTCCCATCGTTGAAGACCCGATGTGGAGGAAGCATCGTCACTAAGCGTCACGTGCTCACCGCGGCCCACTGCACCACCCTGTGAGTATCCCGCACTCTTCGATCTCACGGCGCTCAGTTTGCAGCATTGCCTCAAAAGATCGAAGGATCATTGGTGATCTCTCCTGACTCTGCGAAACGTACGCAGTACTGAAGGGAGGGGAGCCTTCTGCCCGTCGCCTCCTTCGGGCACTGTGTGCAAGCCGAAACCCAAAACAGTGCACCAAAAGCGAAGGAACTGGTGATAACATTGAGGCTTAACGCCTGTCGCATACAAATTGAAGCTCTTCTGAATCAACCCGTGCTGCAAGTTTGAATACAATGTGTATAGTGCAAGATCTTCTTGGACTACTTGGTTTAGTTGTTAAGGCATGATTGTTAAGTGCCACAATTTAAAGAAAATGACAGAACGTAAAAAAGATCAAGCGTTTCATCTTTCGGGCAGAACTGATACAACTTATTAATCAGATGCATAATCAGTATAGCATTAGATTCCATACAATAGCTTGAACAGGGCACATATATTAGAAGAAATATATTACAATGTATCAAGAGCAATTTCGAAGTAAACAAGATAACTCACAATATAACTGTATAATTAACAATATATTAGGCGTAATATAGTTGGACTTCAAGCTACATTTGCGCACTGGAAAGAAACAAAACATGCACTGATTATTTTAATAGTGAAAAGAATGACTGAAAAGCATTAGTGAGTAAAAATAACGCCGATTGTGATGCGTTGAGACAGAAAATTTCGATAACATATAACGTGACTTTTAACGAAATAAATTTCGCACGTAAACAAGCAATACAGGGAAGTGCTAAGAAAGTGCCGCGACACTTGCGCTTTTCTGCATGACTCTTTCGATTCATGTTGGCGGTTGATATTAGAAGCCCAGATAATGACCAAGTTGACCATGGCTTCCGAGATCGTAGTCAGTGCACATTTCGGAGGCCATGACTTGAGATGGGCAACGCTTGATGCGTTATCATTGGGCCTCTTCGATTATCCGTCCCTAACAGACCCGGACTGCCCAAGTCAGTGCTTTCGGCCAAGCAGCGTAGTGAGTGCAGCGACTCGTGAGTGAGTTTGCCGACTTATTGGTGGAACAGAACCAGTCACTGAGGTAGCGTCGTGAAGCTTTAGTGCAAAGATTGCCACCGCAGTTGTGCTTTTTTTTGTTTTTGGGAATTTTATTCAAATGCGCGCAGGAATGAAGAAGGAGTCGCCGCAATTGACGTCATCTACGGCAACACTGACATCAAAAGGGGCGCAAGGCTCAAAGTCACGAAAGTGCTGCTGCATCCCGAGTACAACCAAAGCACGTTCTTCAACGATATCGCCATCTTGCTGGTAACATAGTACAAAGTATCCGCTCGTATTTCCCCAATATTCGATACACTAAGATTACTATAGATACTAGGGTACAAGCGTTTCCTCCTCTAAAATTTTTGTTTTAATGCGTCAGCGTTAAAAGTGTCAAAGTGCAAAAAAGTGCATGTGTGTGAAGCCGTTCGCGTGGCAGAGGAAGAGATGGCAAAGGAAATGAAGCCTCCCGTTCCATAGAAAGGGGGTTAATTAACAATAAACCGAGAAACGACTCCGTGTGTATAGCTGCTGTAGCGCGTGGGCCCAAGCACGAGCGCTTCGTCCTCCTCTTTGTCGCTCTTTTTCCAACAGAGGGCATGGAAACACTTGAAATAGCTTATATATATACATATATATATATATATATATATATATATATATATATATATATATATATATATATATATATAGCGGTGGGTGCTCTGTTTTCTATGCTCACGAGGGTTGCGACGGGCATTTAGGGCGCAGGATCTTTTCCCAAGCGTATAACCGCTGAGGGAAGCCGAACGCCCGGCCGGGGTATGCTTGTGCCCATTTGAACTAGTCGATGCCCGGCGGCGGTAGGAATCGAACCCAGAACCTCCCACAGGCGAGGCGGGCACTCTCTTTCTCTCTCTCTCTCTCTTTATATATATATATATATATATATATATATATATATATACCATAAAGGAAGTCCTGGCGCACGTAGAAAAGAAAAAACATGTAATTTCGACGTTTCGGTAGGGCCGGCCGAGGCCGTTTCGACCTCGGCCGAAACGTCGAAATGACAAGTTTTTGTTCATTTCTGCGTGCGCGTGCATTTCTTGTAACCTATTGAACATCGGATCCGAAGATCTGTTATATATATATTGCACAGGCGCACGCAAAAAAGCAAAACAGCATTTTCACGTGCGCCTGAACTTCTTTCAATTTATTGAACACAGGAAGAATCCGTCGAAAATCTGCCTTCACATATATATATAAACCTGCTGTCAACGTTAGAGAGCCCCAGGTGGCTCAAATTAATTAGGAGTCCCCTACTATGTCGCGTCTTATAGTCATATTGTGAATTTTGCACGCAACAACCCAGAACTGAAATTTAACCTCGAATGGTTAGGCGCGATGCTGGCGCATTAATCTCGAATTTACGGCTAAATCGCCACTTAAATCTTTAACCTAACACGATTATAAGAAAATTGCGTGCTTTCATCAACTTTAATCGCGCAAACATTTTCTTAAAACACCACACTTTCGGTCCGCATCGTTCCGTATAGCACATGATATTCTTGCTTGTCGAATTCGTTCAAATGATGAAGAGAAAAAAAAAACATGAGTATTGTATTAGCATAAACAAGCTGATGCGTGAATGTGGATAGCTTTTTTCGCGCGTGGAAAACAAAAGTAAAGAGCGTGGACAAAAGAAAACTGCAACTTCATAGATATTCTCAGAGAACCGCCTAAGTAACCATCGAAACCTACATGTCTGCAGGTAGAGAAACCATTCCGATATGGAAGAGACGCAATACCCATATGCCTCCCGACGACACCGATGAACCTCTACAACACGGACGCAGTCGTCGCTGGTTGGGGATCCCTGTCCATGTGTGAGTTATAGTACGATCTGCATATTCGTTCCATTTTGTGCGTCACGAAATTTGAGTGGGCTTTGCCTGGATTTTCGCTCCAGCTGTAAACGTTCAGATGCGACAAATAACATACAGCAGAATGTTTCATAAAAGATAGAAATACGCCATAAAGGTACAGCAGATAAAATGCAGTGTGTTAAAAAAAAGGAGCGGGCGGTCTGGGCATCTTCGCGTTGCTACGCAGTCCCGGTAACCTGCTGTAGCAGTCAGCGAAATAAGACGCATTTGTGTGTCGTAGGCCTAACCTGTCACGTATCACGCAAAGCTACAACTGCCTCATAAACCACGTTAAAAAAATCGAAAGCTACGCACGTTCTAGTTCCAAATCAAGCGGCAACTTGTCACTCATGACTCGGCAGGCCTTGAATAAGCTTGTTCCATGGTTTCTCCGTTAGTTTCCTGATGCAAAGTAAGCACGTGCAAGCAGTTTTTTTAGACTTTAATACAGCTTGCTTACCGCACCGCAGCCGGCAACGTTGCGACGGACCATCTGCTGTACACGGAAGTCATGATCCTGCAGAACAAGATTTGTGCAAGGATCTACAAGAACTTCAGGGAGGACATAAATTACTGCGCTTTCCGGAACTACACTGACGCCTGCCAAGTAAGCGTTGGTTTTTTGTTACAGGAAGCGAGGGCTCCGGTAAAAAAACCTCTCTATGGTTGCTGCATTTTAGTTGTTGGGAGTGCGGCCTTTTCAAGGCAACTGCGGCAGCCCGCTGTTCATCGAAGCTGTCAATGTAGCCTCTTCGATTGAAGGGAGTGCTGCAGATTGGTTTTGTGAAATTCTAGAGTTTTTGAACTCCCCGACGCTGCGCGTAAAATTTGCAAGCAGTCAGCCATCTGCCTTCGGAAGTGCAAGAACTCTTCTGAAATGCAGTTAACGAGAAAGATTATGCACATCCGGCGCACACGTTGAAATCTATGTGAAGAGAAGCTCTCGCGAAGCCGGTAATTACATGGTACAAAACTGTTCACCTTCGGCACCATGTTTTGGAGCACAGCGATTGTACGTTACATGCTCAGCAAAACTTACGCGACCTCGGCGATCGGATCACCTTGCTATGACAGTGCCCACGGTTGTCCACTTTACTATTGTAGTATATCCAGGATCGGTCAGCATCTATTGGGTGAGAAACTAACCGAATGGACGCGAAAGACCGTGGAAAGAAGGCACAGAAACCGCTGCTTTTATAACTGAATTATGAGCTTCAGCTAGTGTTACTGTTAGTGACATTTAGGCACCATTTGTTGTGCCGGTCTGCAATTTTGTAGAATACAGAGCTGGCCACCGGCTGTAAGGCAAAGATAGTACGGACGGGGCTGCATACAAGTCAACGTGTTATACGAGTGTTGTCCATGTGTGTGAGCTATTCGGCGAGACAGTCAAGGATTATTGTGGCATGCGTGCACTCGTCTCTTTTCTGCTAACAACGGGTCTTTCTCTAGTATCAGATCGGCGGAAAATCTTGGAATATTCCTATTGGTGTATTGGCTTAGTAGGGCCGGTTCTATGTTTAATTTTTTTTTAGTATGTTGTAGCATAGTCTTACTTCCTGAGCGTCCATCAGCATATTACAAACTGGCGGTCAAATTCAACCGTTTCCTGACATAGCAGTTCCCAGATTTGGACACCTAAACAACACTGGTTGCTTGTGTTAATGAGAGTGCTTCCTAGTTTGAGCGGAACAATACGGAACGCCTCCAATGCCCCTTCCCCCCCCCCCCAAAAAAAAAGAATACAAGAGCTTATTACGATGTCTTTTACCATGCGAGCTAAGTTACCTTGAGTGACGGCGCAGGTGGCGCGTTCTACAAGCTAAAGAAAGACTTCACACTGCGCCAATAGAAACCAGAAACTACATAGCATGCTCTGTGCGAATGTGTAGTTGCACGTGCACCTTGGACACTTATATGTCGCATGTGCTCAACGTGTTCTCAAGCTTCTTTTTAACCTCCAAGTTTCAGCCCCGTTTGTTAGCACCGGTAGAATCGTACAAAGAGCGATGCAACGAAAAATGTTAGGCCTAACTTTAATAGACAGAAAGAGAGCGGTGTGGATCAGAGAGCAAACGGGGATAGCTGGGCAGGCCATGTAATGCGTACGACGGATAACCGGTGGACCATTAGAGTTACGGAATGAATACCAAGAGAAGGGAAGTGCAGTCGAAGACGGCAGAAAACTAGATGGGGTGATCAAGTTAGGAAATTTGCAGGCGCAAGTTGGAATCAGCTTGCGCAAGACAGGAGTAATTAGAGATAACAGGGAGAGGCCTTCGTCCTGCAGTGGACATAATATAGGCGGATGATGATGATCACGATGATGTCGCATGTTCAGTATGCGTATATATGGCTGCCAGGTTGGGCTTGTTGGTAAAGCATGCTTTCACGTTCTTTATTAACAGCGCAAGGACACAAAGAAGAGACAGAAGAGAGAACAGAGCGCTCTGTTCTCTCTGTTCTCTCTTCTGTTCCTCTTGTGTACTTGCGCTGTTAGAATTTAAACACGTATAGATTCACACAAAGGGAAGAAGCGTTCGTTGTTTGAAAGGTTAGTACTTGTAGCCGCAATCACTGCATTGTGGCGTGGCGCCGCCGTTACTTCGCTTCCATCAGCGGTAAGCATTATGTATGCCATAAATAGCCGCATAACAATTGAAATTTGGAGTTACATACAGGACCAGTTTGTTGTTGATGGTTAGGAACGTTTGCTACGCCACTGGTTAACGAAATCCTTGACTATTTGAATGGAGAGGTGCATTTAAAACGTGTTCCGTACAAAGCTAATGGTATATGAGTTATTGTTATATTCATTTACTTCAACCCACTGAGTATAATGCGAAAGCATTATATGCCCCATTTCGCGTAAATCCTGTGGCGGGGTGGCCAAAACATGGTGTGACAAATGGCCGACGGCACAAAGAGTAAAAACACGTCAAGAAATGCTCGGATTTCTGTCAAATTTCTGAATGTCTTAAACAACCCGACATCGTGTCTTTCCTATGCAGGATGTTTCACTTAACTTGGGCCAAACGTTAAAAATTGCAAATGCTGCGTAGGTGAATAAAACCAAGGTTGTTTGCCGTCACTTGGATATTATTTTTCGCATACCACCTATTCAGATAATTCGACTTAATTAATTATTCAACTTCTCAATTATTATAAATAGACAAAATTGTCGATGACAAAATTGTAGAGCAACATGGGAAACCCCCGATACAGCTTTCTGTTGCTCAATACGTGCTGCATAAAAGTGGTTTTCCTGAGCGTGAAAGAAGCCCGCGAATACACGCAAAGTGTCTTGAGTGGCCAGCCGCGTGTGGCACGAAAATCTGCGCACAGGAAGGCAGAACACGTCTTTTCGGTCCCTAACTGCATGTAAGGGAGCAAGCCTGTACGTAGCCGCAGCAGGCAAGTGCGACGCGACCAGCCAGTGGGCACGACGCATGTCAACTGCACTTGACGAAGCTGCACAGGCTCAATTTCGCGAGCACTGTCGGTTACACGTGCAAGATCTGCTTGCCAAGCGCTTTTCAGAATTACTACAGTTACTATCAGTCACGATGGCGCACGAGAAGCAAAGACAAGTTGTATTCAGGGGCGATATCGTCGAGAGTTCATTTTCGGTGATGCATCGTCTTCGAGACATTTTGCGCGTCTTTACATTGGACGCGTCTTTCCGATACAGCTTTGTGACGAAGCCTTTCTGACACAGCGCTAGAGGCGCTGTCAGGACGAACCGCATGCTACAATCGTCACGAAGGGGAACGCGACGCGGCGGCCATGGAGTATATATGGCAGCAAACGATGCCGTAATGCGATGCAGCCAGAGCGAAACTGGCGAAACTTTACCACGGCGTCACTTTACGCACTCTTTGCCGACGTTACTAGATTACCTATAGTAACGGTGCTCTTTGCGCCAGCCCTCAGCTACTTCTCATCCTTTACTACAAATGGCGGTAGTTGCCTGCTCGGTCGACTGGGTTTAAGGAGGCTAGGTTAAACGCGCCAGATATATTAAAGCGAAGTTTTCTTTGCCTCTTCTCCCGATTTTCCGGGCGCTGCTGCTGAGGTGGTCTTGATTGCACAGGACGCTGGGTTCCTTGGAACAAACCAGATGGCGCTCGCCTCCGCGCATCCCGGCTCTCACCGCCGCGCAGCGTTCCACACTTTGTGCTTACGGCACGTGCTGTGTCTGCTTTCTATGCTACAAAAAGTGCAGGTGCTGGGCTGTGGAGGTCGAGCGCTGAGTTGTCATAGTGTAAACACTACAATCATCCATAGCCTGAAGAGAGCGCTTGCAGCTGGCGTCTCAGCAGCGTGCTGGCCACGTATGCAAAAGGAGCACGTAAACACGCGCCAGCAAAATGGCTCCAAAGCGTGCACTCAGCGTCGAGGATGCCCAGGCCCGAAAGAAGCGTCGGGCGGAACAGGAGCGTTTTGGCTACGCTGCGAAACGGGGCGCAGACCGCGAGTGCATGCTGGCTTTAAGACGTGAGACAATGCAACGATGCGTGATGGCCATGAAAGCCGACGAGCGCCGTGAGCACTACTGCCAGAAGCGAGAAGCGGAACATCAACGCGTGGCGGCCATGGAACACGAGGAGCGTGGTGAGCATCACGACCACAAGCGACAAGCCAGAACAATAATTATCGTCAATCAAAACAAACAGCATACGAAGCTTCACTTACATCGATTCCCAGAGTGCGTGGGATCCACACATATTTCCAGCTTGAGAGGCAGCGGCCGCCAGCAGTCGGATACATCATGCCGGCGACGCGAAGTTCTCTGAAACGGGCATGCCCGCAGCAGCGCGCCGATCAGTTGTTGCCGCAGCGCATGCCCACACATGCTCGGCGAGCGAGCGCTTAGTTGTTTGTCGAAGGCGCAAAGTCCGCACGCTCGCTTCAGTGAAACCGAACTGTAGGCCAGCATGATGCTGGCCACGCAGGCTAGTGTGCTTCAGCGGCTCCGGCGTGCGATAGCACACGGTCGATTCCCGCGCTTGCCACGCTAGTCTACTGAGCGTCCAATTTTCGCCGACGCAGCGTAACTACGCTGCGCGCGGATCGCGTTCGCTTTACTCCGGTGTTGCATTAGCTTCGTCACACCAGTGCACTCTTTATCTCCGGGCCGAGACGGAAAACATCGAGACTCTGCTCGTTCAGCATAGACAACTAGATACCGAAAACCCGTTTGACTCGTTAAAGAACATCGCGGGCGCCGAAAGACGTGGTCAGAGCCGCAGAGTTTCCTACTATTACTACAGGGAACTGCGAGCATTGCTAGCGCTGCTCCTAACGGCTAGTGCTGCTAACATTCAGCTATACGAAGCAAGGATAGTAGTTTATATGCCGTATAAAGTAAACATTCGCTTACTAACTAAATAGAGAAGCGCGGTGTCACGCGCGCACAGGTAAACATGAACACATCTCGCTCGATGACCGCGGAAACTCGGTGTGAGAACGCCGGAGTGAGAAAGCGTGCCAGCAGCAGCGGGCAAATTGACCTTCGCGCTGTCTCTCGTCTCGCTTCAACGCGAACTAAACGTCGAAAGCAGAGCGTATACGAAGCTACCGGCACTCGGCGCATGCACTTTGTCCCCATCGCAGATCGCTTTCAAGATACGGCGCGGCCGCGCTGTGAGCAGCAGCCGACGGGGCAGAACGCAGCCCCCCCCCCCTCCCTTCCCTGCCTCTCTGTCGCCTCACCCCCGTGCCTTCCTCCCTCGCATTCGCTACATTGACCCGCGATTGCCGGCTCCCCTCGTACACTGTTACTCGCACGCACAGCATACGGCGCGCGGCGACGATTTTATCGCCATTGGACTTAATACGGAACCTCACGGCGACGGCGACGGGAGAAACGCGCTCGGAGTGTCCATATAATTGCTATCACAAAAAAAAAACAATAATTTTTTTCTGCGTTTTGTGACGCACATACTGGCATTTGAATTATTTTTTTTCCGCAGCGGCTACTGTATGTCTAAATAATCTGTAACTGGGATTTTTACACAGTCAACAATTTTGTTGCAATTGGTCGTTAAACCTAGCAGTCACTCTAGAAGAAAAGCTTTCTTGGCATCTTTTTGCGTTTTCATTTTCGTGCTAATGCGTCGTCACCACTTTTTCAGGGTGACTCCGGCGGCCCACTGTTCACGATGCAACCTGGCCACATGCGCTACGTGCAAGTCGGCATCGTCTCCCACGGATACGGTTGTGCGATCACAGCTGGCGTCTACACCCGAGTCGAAGCCTATTTTGACTGGGTTGAGAAGTCGACTCGCTCACTCGAAGGCTACATGGACCTGCCTCTGTAATCGCATTGAGTTTTGTACTAAGACTATCAGCTGGCGATTCAATCGCTCACCCGCTATAAGCATCTTAGTGAGTGACGCATTCTTCTACAATTTGTCATTAAAACGTCTTTTAAAAAAGATATTGCGACTTATTTCGTATGCCGAATACCTGAGTAAACAAAAATTGCCTAAGCGGAACTTCAGCTTAAGTGGAACAGCCTTACGGTTGGTTGGTAATTAATTAAAAGAATGGGAATAAAAACATTTCAACGGACCTACATTTTTTCCAACTCCGGGTAAGCGGAACTCAAGATGTTCGCGAAAACAAATTCAAGGGCCAATCTCAGTGGCATCGCGAGTTCTCCTCGTCCTCGTGAAGGCGCCTTTTTCTCCCTTTCGCTTGTTCCGCGGGTAGTGTGGCTCTGCCGTGGTCGTGTCTGCAAGTAGATTCTGTGTATTGGCAATGTCGGTGGCCTGTGAGATTGCTTAGCGTTTCCGATAGCGGTACAGACAAACAGCCGCACTATGCGCTAGCGCTGGAGATGAATATCAAAGTTATCGATGACGTCGGGAATGGGTGCTTCAATAAAACGGTTCTTCTTTTTTCTTTTCGCTAACTACATGGCAATTCTTTTTGTCCTTTTGTAGTTGTAGTTAGTGCTGCTAGCTCTTAACAATGGCTGTACGCAAATAGAAAATCTGCATAAAGAATCATTGTAATCAGATATGCTACGCCTTTGTCTGCTGTTGCTAATAAGATATGTAACTCTTTCCTGCCCCTACGTGGACGCGGCCAGTGACTACTACGGACTTCCCACAGGGGGTCCCCACGTGGTTCCTCAGGACCAAATAAAGTTCATGTCTGTCTGTCTGTCTGTCCTTTCAAAAGAGTATCTTGTGTACCCTTGGGCTCAATATCTCGCTACAGGGAGCTCCTGATCAACGGAACTTATTTCCCTGGACCCTCGAGATTAATCTTATCCGCTTTACTTACAATTTTAAATGCAGCCAAATTAAATCTTTAACGAATATAAAGTGGTCATCCACCCGTTGAGCAAGAATCTACGAAGGCAACCCGTGCGAGTAAGCCCATGGGAAACCCACTGTGTAGGAAGTCTTGGGAGCGGGCTTGTTGGTAATCCATCAAGCGCGCAATTAACACAAGGGACAGGGAACCAGATAGAGGATAGGGAACCAGACAGACAACCAACTGACTCCCACGGAACTTGGTGTGCGCTGGCAGCTGGCGTGGAAAGATACATCGACTGGGTGGTGATCTCGACTCAGTCGCTTGAAGGCTGCAGGGACCTACCTGCCTGTGTAATAAGTTAACACTTGTCAATGCCTGGTTCCTTGTCCACTGTGTCAATTTCGCGATTCAACTCTACCCCCTACGTAGTTACCTCAGTCATACCCAGCACCTACACCAAGAACCTAATGTGAAAGGAAAGAGGTATAAGATATATTTACCAATGATCCTATATATTACATGTTGCACCAAGAAATACGACGAAACCCTGCTCAGGACGACAAGGCGTTGGTTTAGTCGCAGCCCGACGTCTGCAGCTGTAACCCGCCATGATGAACCGGTGTCTATGGTGGTTCGCTGCTGAGCATGCGCTCGCGGGTTTGATTGCCTGATGCAGCAGCCGGAATTTCGATGGGGCTGAAGTGTTAAAGTGCTCGTGCGCTCAGATTTGGGTGAATGTTAAACAACCCTGTATATGCAGTTGAAATTTGTCTATAGCCCCCCCCAATGCCCCTCTTTGCATAGAGAGAGTAAGAAACAAGGAAATGCAGGGAGCTTAACTAGACAGACAGTCGGTTTGCTACATGCATGGGGGAGATAAGTTGAAGGATTAAAAGAAATAACCCATGAATTGCTTTCGTATGTCATGTCACACAATTCAATTTGCGACTGTTACTGCACTAACTGCCTCGAAAGAACGTCTCTTACAGCGAAGCTGTTAGCCTCTAGTTGGTCGGCATTTTCGTGTCCGCGTCCGTCAGCAAATGGAAAAGTCGCGGTACACGCAGCACAGACACAGCGTAAGCTGGAGGAGTGGCTCCATAGGCACTCCCCCCATTTTCGGCATCACGAACTACAAGGTCTTGACGGAGAAGTGTCTTCGCGTCGTTTTCACGAGAACAGTCTGGGCTGTCCGCCCGGCGTCGACGGCGAGCTGCGGCTTGTACTGCTCTCTGCATAGCGGTCTGCTGAGGCCGATGTTGCCTGGTTGCGGGCGCGCGCGTAGCTCTGCGATTCGCTTCTTCAGCAGGGGTTTGTACCTTGCGAGAAGGCGCCATAACGTGTACCGAAGAGGAAACACAGGTATCCAGAGTACGTGGCGCACATGTCACATCCCTTGAGCGGTGGCACGGCACGTTGCTGTTGATGATGATGATGATAATGATAGTTTATGGGCATCCCCTTCGAAACGAGGTGGTGACAAATAGTCACGTAGCCTGGATGAGTTAAGCAGGTCCAGCTACATGCAACATGCAACTGCTATATGCAACTGGTATATGTCGAGACATCTGGTAGAATATAAGGAAAGGTACGCGGCGCGTATGTTACATCGTGTATCAAATGGCACGATACGATGGTAATGATGATGATTTAATGGTATGTCCTTTGAAACGGCAGGTTCACAAACAGTCACTTAACCTGCTTCAATTATTCAGCTACCATACATGTTTTTCAATACATCAATTTTTATACATCTCCAATACTTCTATTTCTTCCTCAAGACTTCTCTATATACCTTGTACCGTTATTTATGCAACTGCTACATGGCGTGCCACCTGGTGTAATAATATGCTGCTGGAATGCAAAGGACGCACGTATACACGCTACGCGGCGAGCATCTCGCATTGCAGGACAAGTGGAGCGATACGATGCTAATGATAAAGATGCTTATTGGCATCCCCTTTCTGACGCGGTGGTGACAGTGACCTAACCAGCTTGATTTGAGAAGTGGCACGATTTGATGGTAATGATGTTGATGATGATAAGTTATTTGCATCCCCTTTGAAACGCGGCGGTGACGTAGTCACCTAGCCAGCTAGATTCAATCAGGTACACAATGTATACTTTTTCTAATATTCTTCTGAGCACCTCCTTAAGCTTCTGTTTCTTCCTCAAACCTCATTTAACTGCCTTGTACCGCTACCTCAGCACTGCTACATGGTGTTCTACCTGGTTCAATAATGTTCAAGTACAATGCGAAATGTGCACGTATCGACGCTACGCGGCGCGAATGTTCCATCGCGTGTCTCCTCGTGCGCTAGGACGCCTATATAGGACATTTTTACGATGCATGCTAGCAAGCACTGGCGTGCCTCAAGAAAGTGAAAGCATTCGACAACCTCCTTCAAGAAGCCCCCAAGGGGCCAGTGGTGCATCTCCGACACATGACGACACAACTATTTCGGGAAGGTAATTGAATAATCGAAGTTTTAACATCTGTCTTAGAAATGGACTCTTTACATCACAAAAGAAGAATAACCGGGAGACCAGTTGCCTAACAAAAAGATGAACTAGGCCAAGACCCCCACTCTCAACAGGAAAAAAAAAGGTTTTCACGCCGCATGGTCTCAACACGTGAGCTCGATACAAAGGTAGTAAACACAGGATGGTAAGCTTGCAACCTAAGCGTCGAGCAGTGCAATACATGCAGGACATACATAATTCGACCTGCTATAGGAGCACACTGCAAGCTTCAGCTCGGCTAAATACGGACAACTACCGCCCCTGCAAGTTGTTAACCCTACGTTATACTTCTGCAACTTCCGCTGAAAAGTGTGCATTACTATTGCGATATTGAGAGAGGTGTAGACCTATGCACCTAAAGTCTTGCCTCCACTGAACACCTGCGAAGTGGGTTGGCATCGTACACCATAGACCAAACCAAAACCCTGAACTCTTCTGAAAGTTTTCTGCTGCACCAGAAGCTGAGTAAAACTGTTCTGTTGTGCAAAGGGCCATGTTTACCCTTTTCTTGTCCGCGCGGAAGAAGGCTATGTCTTCTACACAGGTATGTATACAGTGAGGTCCGGCTGTGCCACCACCCGGACTTTACTGGATAACAATTTGAACCCGTGATAGGTACGATCCTTCAGAATTCGTGCGCAAAGAGCGAATAATAGAGGGGACAGGGGATAACCTTGCCTTATACCGACGCCCTGAGATAGAAAGATTGAGATAGCATAACAGATGGCGATGCCTTCACAAAGAAGAGACTCGATGTTTATATGCCCGTAAGGCTCGCTTCAGCATGGATTAAATTTTCACTGCCTCCCGCAAAGAAATTTCTGTTACACTCAAAGACACATTGTTTCCTGATGCTATTGTCGTGCGCCTTGTTTGGAATGCTATTACCTATATGTATATATCAGGCATCGGTTGTGATACGTCCTCGTGAGGCCGTAATCATCGTTACGATTTTATCACCCGGTTGTCGTCATCCAATTGTCTACATTTCGTCATCACGCTGTCGTTTTTATGCCACCCTTTTCAATTAGAAATCATCCCCTCCTTATCGTCATGCTGTCGTTATCATACCACTTTCTCATTCCATCCTTGTGACGGCATCAGCGTTATGGGGTCATCGTCGAGCGGCCCCGCTCATGGGCGACCATGGCAAGTGAGTGCGTAGCAATTTAGCTCAACATCGGTGTATGCGCATATAGACGACGCTACTGATGTCTCACAATGACCAGTACAGATGCAGAATAAATTGGCTCCATGGATCCGGTATGTTGCTACATTGCTCGGATGCTAATCGCAATAACATAGACAGTCATCGCGAGTACATTTCTGCCGTACTGTTGCGATAGCAATTATATGGACACTGCAGGCGCATTTCTATCATCGGAGTCAGCGTCGCCGTCACCATGATTTTCTGCACAATGTCCAAGGGCGATAACATCGTCTCCACGCACCGCATGTGTATGTGCTAGGGAAAGCGTAAGAGGGTGAGGCGACGATTGTGGTGCAATCTCGCGCGAGCCAGGGCGGAAAGCGGGGAGGAAGCACGGTGTCTTCCATTGCGCGTATGGCACGGCCGCGCGCCCTATCTTGAGAGCGATCTGTGATCAGCAGAGTCTAGGTGTACTGAAGGCTCTTGCGCTATGTTTTCTCCGCTTGGTTCGCGTTGCAGCGAGGCGCAGCACCAAGGTCAACTCGATCGCTGCTGGGCCGCGCTTTCTCACTCCAGCGTTTTGGCAGTGAGTGCGTGCGGTCATCGAGTAAGATTCGTTCTTGGCAGCTCATCCAGTACGGCTATGAGCATCAGTAGGTGGATTTACCTAGACGTTCTTGACAATTTTAAAATGCTACGCGACTTTTCAAGTGGATCGTGTTACATAAATTATCGCGTTATAAGCGCCACAACGCCCCATCATATTCATGCGCTCAGAACCTTTTTCTCTCGCCGTACTTAAAAACGCTGATCCCATGAACATTTACAAAGAAAAAGCGAGCAAAACACCGCCACGAGAACGTCTGATGCCACAAGCTTGAAGATAAGGAAGAACAAGTGGCTGCAGGGGGGATATCAACAAACGAAGGAGCAATTGCTTTTTTTTTTGTCCTGTGTCATTTTTATTGAATTATCTGTTTTTTTATTAGGAATAACAAATTATTTCCTTTATGCTGTCCGTCATGTCGTTATTTGGTTTTGTTGGCGTATCATGATATGACTCTTTCTCTTTAATCTCTCTCTCTCTCTCTCATATATATATATATATATATATATATATATATAATGACCGGTTTTAAACACTTTGCACAAGTACCGATCTTGTTTCTTCTCATTTTTGACTATCTTAATGCTACAGCAATGAAATTTCTTGTGATAGAAGCGTGTCTGAGAAGAGTTATCAACCGATCATTATGTTAGACATATCAGTGAAGGCTACCGTCCAAAGATAAAAACAGTTTGTGAAATAAATGGGTAGTAATTTGGAAGTACGAACTTTTCATTCATAGCAGCTGTTTGCCATTGGCCCACTGCATTCGCTAACAATAAGTTTAACACCCCGACTTCGAGACACCTGTGCTTGCGAGCATTTCAGGCATATCAACATTACTTATTGTGATGAGCGGGCCCATACGTCAAAGTTATTGACGCATGACAACGCCTTTCATATGTTTCCGATCTAACTACAAGTTTCACGCGATTCTCTGTCGTGAGTTTGGGAAACGCTTGGATCAAACTCCATCCACATTCAAGTCACGCACTCACAATGCCTGGGCGAATCGTAAAAGAAACGGTTGCGCATATATAAATAAAAAGAAAAAAGCCTGCACGGCGTTCTTCTTTCTATTTCAGCAGGTACAAGTTATGTCGCACAATCAACGCGCGTATGATAGACAATCGGCATTGTTTATTTTCCTGTGTCTCTCTCTCGCTTCTTTCCAATTATAATTTTAAAAAGAAAGGTAGCAAGATTGAACGGTAATGCTATTGCTTCGTTTGTTCCCGATGGCTCCATATATAGTCGAAGTGGACCAGACTGGCCCTGCTCAGCATGCGGCTCGCTTTACCAGGTTCGTACCACATGTTGGCTTATTAGAATATGCATACGCGGTAGGCGCTCGCAGGAACGGGCCACCTATTAGAGCGGGTTTCGTGCCGTATAAGTTTCTCCAAGCCCTCCATTTCCAGAAATCGCTCGCAAAGACTAGAAAAACGGCTGTTTTCAACAGCCGTTTTCCTCGTCTAATACCACAAGCAGAATAGTATAGGTATAGAAGAACCGCGCATTCAGGCCATAGTCTATTAAATAGATTATCAAAGTATAGAATCCAATAGTTCGGTTTGAAGGTATTCAATTTGTACTTGAAATTTCTAATATTTGAATTACCGTGTTTTATTTTCTTTATTTTCAGTGGGTTTAAGTTTACGTCAGTGTGCAGCGCTGTACAGTAATGAATGAAGAGGCGCAGATAGGTTCTTTACTGCGGATTGAACATGAACTTGGTTTTAAGGGGGGGCCTGCTATCCATCTCAGTACATGCCAGACTTCAGCTCCAACGATTGAAGACTGCAAAGTGTAAGGTATCTCGCATTCGCGTGGTGGTGGGAACAAAAGTCACATGTTAATTCAACTCTCCGTCGTGGCATGCCTATGCTTATTAAGATTATCTGCAATATTAACCTTAATTATTCATTTTTTACTACGCATCTCGCATTTGTTTGCGTGCTCTAGCTGTCCTAAGTGATGAAATCGTGTCGTTCTCTTTTTACTTTGCAAAAATGTCCACATATTTTCGTAATCAGGTAATGTATCTTGCCGTGTTGTGCCATATGCGCTAATACCACGGCCGAGCGGCTGTTTCTTGGCGCTATAATAAAGCATTCATTATTATACTTGCCGTAGAACAGGAGGAATGGAGTATGCGAGGTATTTTTAGTTCGACCTCTCCACAGATGCTGATTTTCTTGCCCGGCCTCAGTTTTAACCTCGTAGAAAAAAATGTAAAAGTGCATGCAAATAACGTCTAAAGTTGCCTTTTCCTGCATACCCGCTATCTTCTGCGCAGATAACGAAGCTGCAGGGATATCGTGCGCTATGATTTACTTCGTCGTTGTTGCGAGTTTCCTGGCAGGATCTCTTGTTCCGGTAAGATTGAACTTGCTTTTTTATTGCATTTCACCTAAGCATGTATCCGTGGCGCAGACCAATTTCTTCAATGCGTTTTCGGGGTTCAATGACTGGCTCACCCTCATTTTCTCTACACACTTTATTTGCTTTTTTTTAAAGACGTTATGGTATAGTTTGAGTTAGCTTTTCCTAACCTTTCCTGTCATATAGTACCTAGCAGCATTCTGAAAGCAATAAAAATAAATTACACATATGAAAGTAACTTCTTCCGATGGTCTGATCAGCGCAACATGCCCCCTTTCAGTACCTTGTGGCATAGAATACACAACTAGCGTTGTCATATGTCATATGCGCTGATGAATATGTAACATACTATGAGGCAGGTGGTATAGTATGAATGATGCGTGTGGTTAGTCGACAAAGCTTGAGAATCAAGTACTAAATCTTTGTCCCTCCCCGAAATGAGGTTGTTTTCTGTTACAGTTGCTGTTGTGGTTGTTCTTCTTGCAGGTACACGCCGACGAGGTAGAAATAAATGGACCTGGCAAGTAGTTTTCATCTCTCTTATTCTGCGTAATATACGTGGTTACTCTTGCATCAATTGTTAGACTGATTTAGTAAGAAAATAAAATTTATTGCACTCACCCATCAACCACGTGAAACGCGGCTACCGCAATTGTTGATTGCTTCATCTAAACAGATAAAGGTACAAGCAAATAAACAAAAAACGAGACAGGTTGTAAAGGTCCCCCCTTACATCTAACTTTGGGCACTGGGGGCATTACATTAACCGTTATACCGACAAGCATACTTCTTTAACTTTCTTCCGTCACTGCTTTCCCCGGCTGACTAGTGTTGAATGTTATTGCTACGACGCAGGACGCGGCTGGATGTACCGGAAGTTTCGCGGATGTTATCGATAGTTCTATCCATTGGCTGTTTTCACCATAGTTCTTTTGTGAGCCGATTGTACGCGCGACGCGAATTGTGTACCACTTTTTGGAAGCCAGCGAGCACCAACGATTACACTGGAACCCTTGACGAGTCATGTATAAAAGCCGAAGTGCTTGACTCACAGGTCAGATTTTCGACCATCGCGGACTCTGCTCGCCGCCATCGTTGTGCTACAGTGTCACTTGTTTTGCTGGGCACAAGCTCGCCCAATTAACGGGTAAATTTACGCTCACAGTTTTCACACTGTGCCGTTCTTCACCGTCACCACCGGCTAACAGCATCACTGCTTCATACGAAAACATTTATAACGTTTTACAGCGAAGCTGTATATGGCTACCCCGACGAATTTTTCAGCGTCCGTGCGTGTACAACGTCGCGTCGACAAAGAAAAGTGCTCCTTAGCTAGTGTAACTTCTACCATCATCCTTTAATGATTCCTTCACTTAGTACCACGTCACAACCCATTCCAGTGGTTTTTGAGTGCTAATCTTTTTTCGCTGCGTCATTGTCATTTTGCTGAGTCATGCTCATGACTATGACTTCTACCAGCATCCTAACATCAACCTAGGTCTCGGTTCCAGATTTCACAGCTACGTCAGCTCTTTTCTAACGGACAGGAAAGCCAAGCTTCGCATTGGAGATTTCCGCTCCGAAGATGTACCCCTCGGAGGACGGGGCACTCCTCAGGGCACCGTAATCTCCCCGAGAGGTTGGCACGCGTCGAGGACGTCAAGCACACCATCTACGCCGATGACATTACCATCTGGTGCGCCGGGGGTTGCGAGGGCAGAGTCGAAGAAGCCATGCAGGAGGCGATCGACGTGATCGAGGAGTATATCTGACATGCGTGTCATGTAGGTTATGAAAGAGACGCCTACGTCTTGGTGCTCTCATGGTCATTTTTTTAACTTGGTTTTCTTCCCGCACACTGCTACGCATAACATCGATTTCCACAGGGCGTGGGATCTGCCGGCTTTTTTAACAGTCTTACTCTGATGTCGATTACGGTCGCAGCAAACTCCTCGAAGAGCTGGGTTACCCTCCTGCGGTATCTTCGAGGGTCAGTACCCCGATCCCTAGGTGCATTCGAGACAAGTTCGAAGTGGCCCCCGTGCCTCGAAACATCCATCCCGTCCACAACGAGGGCAGACGCAAGGCGAGAGCAGTAGCAATTCTCACACAGATCAAGCAACAAGGCATCAGAGCATGCATCGCCAACTCCGCGGAGTACAGCGATGGAAAGACCTTTTTGCCGTCGTCGTGGTCGACTCCAGCGGCAAGCTTTCCAATAGCGCTTCAATTCGCACTTAAGACCCCGAAGTCACCGAGCAAGCCGCCATCTCCTCGCCCTGCTAGACGGTTGTGGGTCTGAGATCTATAGCGATTTCAAAACGGCAGTTAGGGCTTTTCAGAAGGGTCGCATCGCCAAGGAAGCTGCTCGTCTTAGCGTCTCCAATCCGGATGCTCTCACGCATCATTCGATTCACTGGTTTTCCGCTCCCGTAGGGTCGGTCGAGGGTGCTCCCCAGAACCTCAATGAGTCTGCTCACGAGGCTGTGCACGACCTCACCAACCGTGCTTCCTCTGTAAGGAGAGCCGACACCCCCCCCCCCCTTCCTTACGGCCACAGGGATGCTCCCGCCACTCACAACGAGGTTACAAAATTCTTCTACATGTCTACAAGGGTCTTTCCACCCTCTCACCCCAAATTGAATAGGGCGCAAGCTGTTTCGCTTGGACATTTAAAGACCGGCACATATCCGTGTCTGGCCGTTCTGCACGAAGTTTACCCTGACGTATATCGCGACGACGCCTGCCCATCCTGTGGGCAGACCTCCACTCTAGCACACATGCTCTGGGAGTGCGCGTCGAGATATCCAAATTTCAGCAAGGATGAGTGGGACTCGCTTCTGCGTAGCCCCGCTCTAGACAAGCAAATCCTGGCTGTCCGGCGTGCCCACGACCGGGCCGGTGGGGTAGACCTGCCGGTTCCGACGTGGGACTAGTCGGGTGCGCGACGAGTCCGCGTCCTCGCCGGACCTCCAATAAAAGTTCTTTCACTCATTCTAAGCTAAAAGACCCAATGAATCTGACGCGCAAAGCCAGGCACTCACCCTGGTCCGTACATTCACGATGCGTTGCGTTCATCCAGCCGCTTGCGAACCAGCTGTTGGCAATTGGCGTTGGTTGCAGGTTCCATCTTGCCTGTGTCATCCAGTCACTCGGTAACCCGTTGCCGGCGCCTGGCTTTGCTGCAGGCTGCATACCATCGCTGCCATCCAGCCGCTCGCGAACCAGATGTTGGCGACTAGCGTTGCCTCAGGGTCAATCTCACAGCGGCCATCCATTTGTCGCGGCTCGGGGTAGCGTTTAGGCCGGGGATTCCTCAGCCATACGTATGAGTACGTCCGGAAGTAGGAATACAAAGAAAAGCATTTATTTTACGTTATTAACAGTGGCTACACAAATGGAAGCCCACTTCATGTAGGAGCACCTTAAATATCTGAGCTCACTACAAGTCTGAGCACGCATCAATACACGTCAGGAGCCACTCGCTACACCAAAAGTGTCCACTTATAACGCAGTCGTCTTCCCTAAGTGACTAGACTAGGAAATCTGAGGACTGTCTCTTAGCAAATCACAACCGTCGAATTCTTGGCAAAATCCTCCCCCCTCCCCCCTCCCCCCTATGATGTTGCCCCGTTCCCCTCGACTGCGGCTCCAATGTTGCACGATCGCCCCCGCATACGAGGCAACCACGTGGCAGTGGTAATTTGGGAACCGAAAGTCTACGTGGTTCCCACAGAAATAATTCTTCGAAGTACACCCCTTGGATGAATTCGTGGCATTTCCCTGACAGTGGGCTCGTCAGGGTCAGGAGAGTGGCCTTCGGGGTAGTTACCGCTTCCATGGAGGGTGGCGGTTGTTTTTGCCCCGAAGCGAGCTCCTTTGTTTGCTCGTCAGTCTATGTCGGCTCGTATCGCATCTTGGCGGGTGTGGATGAAGGGACTTCCTTGTGGGAAACATCTATGGAATGCGCACGGCCGATTTGGGGCATAAGAGTGCCAAATATCTCAGGTGAAGTGCAGGGGCTTACACTTTATCTGTTGATATACCAAGTGTAAGGCAATGTAGAAAATGTATATGTACAACCAGCCCCGCAGCTTTGCCAAGATTGTTTCGATAATGTTAGCTACCTGTAAAGATGCCCGTCCTATTCGAAAATGCGCCTTAACTTGAAGCCCGTGCTGCAATTAATCTAGATGACGCCTGGCGTGAGGCCTTGGGTTTGCCTCGGCGCTTTCACGTCATGCTTTATTTTGACCAAGTGTCGGCATCGTGTTAACACGCGTTTCTGGTTATGGAAGCAAGTCTCAACAAGCAAAGCGCAACGTGTCTTTCTTACTGTGCAATTAAGAAAAGAAATCAGTATTGTAGAACATTCTTTGCGCAATATATTCAATTGAGATAGTTAGTCACACATAACGAGAACATTAGATGGCGATAAAGACGGGGAAAAGATACATACGGCACGATCACCGACTACCAACTGATCTTCATCCGAAGGTGCATCCTGCTTGCCTGATGAGCGTAATCGCCATCCCACATAAGAGCATATGAAATTGAAGGCTGGAACGTGTTATCAACACGAACTGAGAGAGGCATCTAAGAAAACCAATTCTTTGTCATAATGAGAAATTGATGCCACGCTGATCCACTTTTCACCTTTACGTTTTATGTGAAAGGACTCTATAACTTCCCTCTCCAATTTTCTAAAGATGAAGCGCCTACAGTGACAACACACTAAAAAGGAACAAAGACAGGACAAGGCGCGACAGGACAATGAACAAAGACAGGAAGCGCCTTGTCCTGTCCTTGTTCCTTCTTAGTGCGCTGTCACTGTTGGCGCTTCGTCTTTAGAAAGCTATGCACCAACTAGCCCTACAACGTGTTTTACTGGAATTCTCTCTCTATTTTGTCTAGTCCTCTCCTGATGAACTCACTCTAGCAAAAAAGCGGAAAGCCGCCACAATCCTTGCAGTGAGCTGCCAATAAACTGCCGTATCTATTCTTAACGTTTATTCTGTATTGGCGCACCCATTCCTCAACCATTGTCCGGCTGTCCGATGTATTCTTTGCAACAGTTCAGCATAATTGAATAGATCACCGCCGAAGCGGGACCAGTGAACTCGATGGGTTGTTTCGTGACGCATGTTTCCTTGTGGCTGTGGTGAATATCGGCATAGTTATCGAGAAGCTTGCCAGGAGGTGACATGACAATGTTGACGTTACAGCAGCTGGCTGTTTTCTTTATATTGTGAGACAGAGCACGCATGTTTGGGATGACTTGAATAGTGTATGCTTCTTTGTGTGTTTCATTTCTAGACCGCTTCTCAGCGCGTTTCACTTTCTATAGGAGTTTCCCACAATTTCACAAGATTAAGGTTGGCGGATAGCCTGCTGTGTCGATGCGTTCAACTTGTGCTCTGAATTTCGGCCTAAAGAAAGGAAAGCAGAAGTTTTCTATAGTCGGTGTTTAATCGCGTGGAAATAGCAGCTCTACTCGCTGTTTTATAGTGCGCGCTTTCATTTTCTTGTAGGTGGTGCGAACGACCAGCAAACGAGATCTTCATTAGGGAAATGAAGCTTGATATCAAAAAGAGAGAGAGACAGGAGAAAGGGGAAAGGCAGGGAGGTTAACCAGATGGGAAGATCCGGTTTGCTACCCCACACTGGGGAGAGAGGGGAGGGGGAGGTAAAGTGACAGGAAAGTAGAGTTTGAGAAAGAAAGGAGCACAGATACACAATCACAATCGGTCACAGGTGGCACAGCACAGTAGCACTTGCAGCACTATATATAAACATCTGTCCGGGTTACAGCCGCTTGTCCGAGTCTCGTTGGCCTTAAAAACTGCAAAAGTGCCCTCGTCGCCCTCCGCTGCGATGGCCTGTAATGTCGGCATTCTAAAATAAGTTCCTTTGTTAGAGGTCTGTGGTCAAAACGCGCTATCGCGTGTACGAGCGATCGTCTCTGTAAATTATAGCGAGGACAGTCACAGAGAAGGTGCTGAAGAGGAGACTCGTGAACTAGAATTGTGATACCTACTACAGGCAACATTAAAAAATTTTTGACAGTGTTCGCTCAAACAGCCGGTATATCGAATCACCATTAACGCGTAATAACGCTTTTAAATATAGCTTCTTTCCTGGGGTTATTAAAGAATGAAATGCTTCCCGATTCATTGGCTTCCTCCTCTTCGATTAAAACTGTTCTAAACGACTTAGGTGCATTTGTTTATACACACCACGCAGTGCTTGGATACAATTCTTCTATAAGCGCGCAATGGTGACGTTGAGTGCATTGTGTTCGGTTTATTGCCGCTGTGCATCTGTGAGAAATGAGCAGTCCAACCTATTGTCTTTCCTTTTCATGGATACGCGTGCAGGTATTTGTGACAGCTACTACAATTTCTATTTCCACTCCTGTTGTGACCCCTTTTAGGGCTAACAGTATTAGTAAACAAAGAAACAAGACACGGCTATTTTTCCACTTTTGTCATATACATGAGATCAGATAAAGTGACGGTCCAGATTATGTTACACTCGTGTTACTTAGTAATTACGTTATGTAAGATCTTAGTTGAGGGCCTCCCTTTTCTTGGACGTCAACATGTTGGTTTAGACTACGGTGGGACCCAAATAACATTTGCGTCAATCAATACTTCTCAGAATGTAGGTGTTTTTCAGCGAAAGCGAAAACGAACAATTTTCTTGGGTTCTGAAACTGATTTCTAACCCAACATTTAAAACCAGGTTAAGTAAAATAATAGTTTCGGTTACAGATTGGGGTTATTGAAGGAAAACTAAGAACCAACGACCAAAAAGGGTTGTCGTTTTCCTTTCATTATGCCTCCGCCCGACCAGACGAATTATCTTCGAACCATCGATTTCAAAGGTTGCGATTATATAAGATGAGGGTTCCTGTTACATTTACATAATAAATGTTAGCCTCTGGGTTGGCGAGGATTTTGTTTAGATCTATAATAACTGTCTTGGGCCAGAAGTTTGGGCTTATAAACGTAGTCGGTAACTTTTTTCCGAAATAAGATGTCATTCATAAGCCACATTCATATATTTCTAGGGGTGGGGGTCAGAACACCTCCCCCCCCCCCTTATTACTGCCCTGTAGACTTAAGATAGTTCAGGACAATTTAACAAAATGCACGTTTCATTTAAATCACGCTGTAATCACGAACAATATATTGTAGTTATATCAGGTATAATTCATGACACCGGTATCTGACAGATGCTTACATGTCTTGCTTCCTTTTTTCTTGTTTTCAAGAGTGCGGAATCTTTACCTCTAGGCTCCAGATTGTGAATGGAAGTATCGCTAGGCGGGACCAATTTCCTTGGACGGTATGGCAGCCAGTTCCAACTTTCGAACAATTATTTGCAGTATCTGAGATGACCTTTCTTTTTTTATGCACTGTGTCAGAAACACACATTCGCTTAAGGAAACGGACCCAACTGTCACTGTTTATTTCTGCGTAGCAATGGCGGCAAAAGAAAAATGAACACGCATTTTAGGAACGGAAAGAAGCGGCAGCTCGTCTTATAACCTATGGTTTAGTCTTCTTGCTGCGTTCACAGGAACATGATTTTGCTCAGGTTCTAATGACAGTGCTGACTTCCGACTAAATAATTTTTTATAGCAAACGACTTGCAATGGTTTCCTTAGATTCATCGAGGATACTGGCATGAGACCCTTTTTTTAATACAGCTCTATGCCGAAGAGCAATTAGCTGGAAAATGGAAAACAAATCATAACACTTTTATCAATTCTTTTAGCTGGCCAAACTTTTGGAACGTTCTTGACTTGTTGCTAAGAACATCTCACAAGGACACACTGACGATTCCCCATGTTCCTCATTCTTCAGGTGTTACTTAATATCAGGACTCGTGATCATCAAGAATATATATGCGGAGGAAGCATCTTTACCAGCCGCCACGTTCTCACCTCAGCACACTGCCTCACATAGTGAGTATGCTTTCTTCGAAATACTCGGAACATTTATATTGGAGACTCTGCGCGAAAGCTTTCCTCTAAGGGATGAGAAAAAAAATATATGCAAATCCAACGCACAATTTGGACTAGCAAAGTTCTTGTGAAGCAGTCAGTTAAATTCTCTGGAACGTTTCATCTTCGGCAAGCGCGTTATGCAGCATCACGATTAGGCATTGGCCCGGCAAATCAGCAAAATGTCGAAACCTGCAGCCTGCGACACCCGTGACGCCAGGCGCCCGCGGATGTGCACCTCCCTCCGGAATCGGCGCATCTGGTTTAACACGAAACCGACCGTGCAAACGAACCAAACACAAGGAAAGATAGCACATGTAAACCTTACCTTTAATGAAGGAACGACAGGGTTGAAGGCGTATGTTTGTTGCAGTGAGTGTATTGATGTTGCACTTGTTGTTTTAACTGCGCAATTCCGTAAAGAGACAACCACCCCACCTGCAAGGGGGGTACAGGTGGGGTGGTTGTTGGCTCGGTTCTTATATAGGGGGGTACAGGTGGTGTGGTTGTCGGCTCGGTTCTCGGTGTAAGCCGATTTGTCCTATGGGTGCCGTGCTTTGCCTGAGCTAAGATAGTGGCGGCAGCAGCCACAGTAGGGAAATAACACGACGGTTTGCCTAGAAAACTTCGCTGTAATATATACTTGAGGCTATTTCATGAAACTGCAACTAAATGCTCTTGTGATGGCAAGTTCAGAACTCCCTTGCACATGGTGCCGATGATTTATTTCAAGGATTACTGCTTTGTACAAGTTAAACTTGGTCTAGCAAAGCCCATTTTGATGGTTGACGGTTGTTTCCTACAGAACACGAAACAGCTTTTGTACTTTTCCATGTTTTGATGTATGTTGTTGTTGATGGTGTTTCTTGCGTCATTAGACATTTTACGCACAAGAAGCATCATACAAGCTGTCATTAACAATAAAAACAGAAACTGTCAATTCCTATCGCAAACAGGATTTTTCGTGATTACGGGTCTTGGAGTCACATATGAGACATAAAGGGCTTCATACAAGAAATTCACTACCTAGTGCCAACACCAAGTGTCTCTGTCGCTGTTGCAAGTAAAAAAATTCAAAGCCCTTTCACTACTGTGAGAGAGAGAGAGAATAAAATTTATGCAAAAGAGCACACGAGCGTATGTAGCTCCTCCGCTCTGCACTCGGTGGTCCCCTCTGTTCAGAAGTCCAGCGGCCTCAGCTGCTCTTCTCGCTCAGTTGACCAGGTTAAGCTGGTCCGACGAGTCGGAGCTGGACAGCGCTGCCTCCCATTGCCGTGTGGTGGGGTGTGTTATGGGTGTGAGCTGCGGTGTGTTTGTGCAAGCCCATACCATGTGGTAAAGCGTTGCGCATTGATCGAATTGTGGGCATTTATAGGAATACCGCGCAGGATGTATGGCGTGGTAATGACTCAAATGTGGATATGTGTTTGCAGTTTTCGCCATATTACGGCTTCCTCTCGCCTGAGAGCATTGTGAGGCGGCGGTAGAGTTCTTCGTGAAAGGCGATAGTGATGTAGGATGTGCGTATACGTAAAGGTATGTGCTCGAGATTGAACTGGTCGGAGCGGCCCTCTCGCGGCTCCCGTAGCGCATGCGTTCGGGCGCAGGCGTGTGCCTGCCGATTTCCGCGTAAGGACTCAGGCCCCGGAGTCCACACGATTTGCATGTATATGGTGGGAGCTGGTGCGCTCCATTCAGAATTGCGATGTGCGGCCCTGGAAATTTTGGCCCTGGAAAAATTTCTGCATGCCGTCTGAGAGTCCGTCCAAACTATGACGCACTCCCTGTGTGGTCTCGTCGTGATGGCTAACACTATCGCTAGTTCTTCTGCCTCTGCTCTGCCTCCGCTCTGGACACCGATGACGCATTTATTTCGGTCCCGTGATTCTCGACTACACTGGTGACGAATGCGGTACTTCTTGCGGTGCAGTCCGCGTCTACGTACAAGACATTGGGGTGGGCCTCATACTTTATCGCGAGCGCTCGCGCTTGTCGCCGTTCGATGTGAAAGTTTGGGTGCATGTTCCTGGGAATCGGTGAGACGTGCATAGTTTCTTGTATTCGTGTTGGGATTTTTGTTAGTGCGCTGGTCTTCCGTATGGAATATTCAAGACATTCTAAAACGCAGCGTCCCGCTGTTGTGGGTAGTATCCTTTCCTTCTGGCTTACCAGGTGGGCCTTTATGATTTCCCGTGCGTTCTTGTACACCCCTGTCTCCTCGAGGAGAAAAGTAGCCTTTCCATGTGGCAGTCCGAGCGCTTGCTGATACGCCTGGCGTATCAGCCGGTCGAGTACCTCCACTTCCGTGTTACTGAAATTTAAATATGGCGCCGAGTACGTCATGCGGCTCGCAATCAGAGCCTGTACTAGTCAGATCAGGTCGGAGGTCCAGTTCCTTGAGTCCCCTCTTCCTGCTCTTAATTCGTTGCAACATGCGTGGAGATGGAAGCCACCGAAGCTGTGTCTATGATGGGTCTGCTATAGTGAATATTGCTATAGTGAATTTATATATTATCATTATTGACTCTATTGAGCGTCTTCTGCATTTTCGTCAATGAGACACCGGCATATTGTTTTCACCCGGCGCAAATAGTGCGTTTGCTGCGCGAAGTCCACCCCATCGTCATAGACTAGCGTATGAGCCATAGCGTTCATAGCCGCGGCACACTGCATGACATCATCAGGATCCTGACGTCAGGATCCTGAAAGATGTGGTTAATTGAGCGTCTGTCTCATAGCCAGTTCAAAGGGCAACGGCTGATAACAGCGCTAGAGCGATCTCTACGTCACGAGACAAAGTGGCACAACGATTAATGGGACGTGCCGCCGCCGAGTATGGCGACACTTGTGAAAAAGGCACCGGTGGTGGCGAGGGGTATAACAATGGACAATCCATCATCCGTTTTGACACCTATGCTGCAGTACCTAGAATATGTACCTATGCAAAGGCAAAACTGGTGGGAAACCGCCGCGCAAATGGAACCAAACCACCACGCACATGGAGCCAAAGCATTTGCTGATGAGGATAACTTTTACAGCGAAGCTTTTAAGTGCTAGGTTCCCCAAGATCGTGTCCGCGTATAGAAAAAAAATGTTATCAGCATTTGCTTTGGCTCCATGTACGTGGTGGTTTCCCGCCAGTTGTGCTAAGGTACAACTGGCGCAAAGATGGTCCCCACGATCGCAGAAGCATCAACTGTCGCACTACCATGCAGGGGCGAGTACGGCGGCTTCATCAAAGCGCATAGCTGTGCCTTGCTAGCACAAATGTGGCAGCGTTCACCTCATATGGCAATATATATGCAATGCATGGTACAGCTTTATTAAGAGAGGTATGGCTCATGGGCATATTAAGGCCAATGGAGTTGAGAAACTGTGAAATGAGGATAGGGCGAACCAACGAGGAGTGCTTCGCCGCATGGTTACACCAGGCGCAGAATGCTCAATTCTGCAGCAAAGGCGAACAGCGCTCGCAGGACACCGTCAGCCTCCCTGAGGGGCGGATCCACTCCTCAAAGCTGGCCACTTGCTGCCGCTGTACTTTCGTCAGAGGACTGCATAATTTGGACACTCCCACAGCGGGTGCCTGACTGTTGGCGCACCTGCCGTTTTGCACGCTGGTTAAACTGTTGGTATGGGTGGCAGCTCTTCCACCCTGTTGTCCGGAAGACATCTTTTCTTGTGTGCACGCCAGCATGCAAGTACATCCGGCGTACCGATAGTGCAGTACCGATGCGGGCCTTGTGCACGTGTACTTGACATGCACGCGACAAGCCAGCAGGCAGCAGATCTTCCTTCGGCGTGTCTTGTTGTAGGTGTCCACGGAGCTGCCGTCTCTTTCGTTCTAGGAAGGATGTCTCTTCATTTACGTTATTATGCAGGTGCACAAAAGTTGCTACGCCGCTGCGGCGATTAAAGCTTACTATCGTGATCGCAGCGCAATGAGTCACTTTGTGCCCTGGTACTCCGCAGTAGCTGGGATCCCACCATGCCCTACTTTCGACTGCGTGCACCGTGCGCAGCTTCCTGTTTGCCTCTGCTATCTTCCTTGCTATGGAGTCAGGCTGAGGGACGCGTAATACGCGCACCGCCCTGACTGTCTGTATATACGAGTATACGTTCATTTGTGAATTACCGGGAGGTTCTTCGAGGGCTTCGTGCAGTGCGTCACGGATGGCGCGCAGTTCGACCGTGCGTACGTCTGGTGTTGCTTCACTACCAAATACGTACTCAGGGGCGCGTGTGGTTTCAGCGTCGAGGTGTTTTATTCCAACTGCGGCTCGCGTACCGTCGGTCATCGTGCGGAAGGCCGCGTCCATATGAAAAATAATCCCGTGGGTCGCCGACCGCTTGTGAAGGAGATACCTAATTGGTTTCAGTTTTTGCAAATGCAACTTAATGGGAAGTACCTTTAGCTTTCTTGTTATTCTTGTTTCCTAGTTAGAAATGTTTGACGCCAATATCTCCCGCCATATTACAAGTTCTGCAGTTCCACAGGATGATTTCTGCCAAACTTCATTGAACCAAATTCCGGAATCCTATGCCAATGTGGTCTAGCCATAGTCCGTTCAGCGAGGCTAGGCGTAGTCGGGGTCATTCCCAGAAAAAAAATTGCGTAGCTTGGACTGGAGGCGCAATGCTAAAGAGACAGCGGAGCTGATGGGCATTGGCTAGTCCTGGCTTTTGGGCTAGGCTAAGCAGTACCAAGTTATCCCCAGGATTTCGCGGAATTTATTTATTATTGATCGATTATCAATCAGCTATACATTGACTGTCGATTGGCTATCGCAAGGTATTGGCCACATATTTGGGCTAGGCTAAACACTACCAAGTCATCCCTTGCATTTTCAAAAATTTTTTGATTATTAATGAATCATCTATTAGTTATTGATTGGCTATCAATTGCCTATCGATGACTGACTAGGCTTAAGTAGTCACAGCCATGATTAGCTAGAGTTAGCCAGGCTCAGCTTCGCTAGTTCACAGGGGTATGTGCCTTACGCTTGGACCCTTTCTGCACGTCCGCCAGGATCGGCCCACATTTTTTTATTCAGCAGGCACATTACGCGCGGCTTAAACAGGTCCGCTGTAAAAAACAACAAGAACGCAAGTCATGTGATATCTACAGTAATGAAAACAGACAGCCGGCCGTCCACCGAAACGCCGGTTTACTTCTTTTCTCTAGCCCACGCCGCGCAAGCGCCCGAGCCCCAAGTGCAGCTTTTCTTCTTCATTACACTCGTCCATAATGTCGCAAATGGCGCTGCGGATGCGAAGTTCCCGAATACGGCTTTGGCAGCTGGCATTGGCTCTTTCGGAATGGTCACCGTTGAGAAAACGCGCCAGCAGATTCTGAGTGTTGAAGAGGGGCCGACCGCGCCGTGCCATGCTAGCAGTGAAACGGCCTGCTCACTCGTCGGGTGCAACTTCGTAGTGTTGTGCGAATGAAGCTTCGCCAGTGCATTCGAATTGCCCGAACTCGGCGATATGCCACATGCCGCCGAGTCATCCATGTACGACGATGTGACAGGGGACAATTCCTGGTCTTCGTGCAGTGGGCGACTGCACGAGCACTGTCGTTGCGACCCGGGAAGTGGTTGTTCCAAACAGGGTACAGCTGAATCTCCGCCGAAATCTGCAGTCTTTTGCACGTTTGATAGGCGGAAATGGGCCAATGGGAGGATCTGCAATGACGACGAGCTCAGCTGTATTGGTCGCTTCGGCCTTCTTGAATAAGATGTCGCTAAGCATGGCGCAAAGGCCCATGCCATCGATGAATGGCTACCCTGAGAACCGAAGATATGGCACTGGAAGGTCAGGAAGTATCTCATTTCCGTGGTCGATGGGCTCGTCGGGAGCCAGGAGTGGTAGAACGTCTAGTACTATAGGTGCAATGCCTGAATGTGCCTTATCATGGAAGAGCGCGAAGGCCGCGTCAACGACTGCCGTTGTTGAGAAGGTGTCTCGATCAGGCTCTTCAGAACTTTGTGTATATTAAGGACTCGAGGTCTAGCGGCAAAATTTTACTGCGGCGTCATCCATGGTGAGCCGAACTTCAACAGAGAAGTGGTAATCAGATCCCACAATTTGGTCGGCGGGCAAGGTCCTTGAAGACAGGAACCGCAGCTTCGTTTACGGCTTCAATGGGGACCTGAAGGTCAAGCGCCCCGACAGGCATCACGGCGCTGACGAGCTCACTAAGGGGTGCCTCGGTCCAGAACTACATTACGACTGGGGCGTGGCGTCGAAGCAGCGCCGTACTCTAAGCGCCAGTGTCCACAAGAGCGGTGAGTTCCCCTATACCGTCGATGCGTACCCGAAGTGTTGCAAGCGGCCACCTTTGGTGGTGAACGGCCTGAGATGGGCCTTGCGGGCGGTTCTCTTATCCATGCCCGAGGCATCCGCATGGAAAGCATCCGAGGCTCGAGGTAGCGGACTCCCGTGCACTAAAGGTCACGCGCCACCTTGTGGTATACTGCAACACCACCACTCGCCGGACAAAAACCTGGAAATCATGATCGAATGGCTGCACAGACAGTGTGACCTCGTGCGTCGAGTCATGCATTCCATCGACAACATACTGCCTGGCTGCCGGAGAATAACAGACCAGGCCGCAAGCTTTCAAGAGTCGTACTTTGTAGTAGATGTAGACTGTGACCACGGTGGTAGAATAGGAGAGGTGGGCAAACTCAGAACTGAAAGAACTGAGAGAGCAGAAGGAGGGAAAACTATATTTTCGTCAGATGCAGAGTTATTTAAATTACTGGGTTTCTTCTGCTGGCGGCGTGAGGTGGACGTAAGTCCTTGACTTTCAGCGACCTCCAAAGCCCAGTTGACGGTCCGCAGCTGGACCGCGGGATCCGAGCTGGACACCGCTACCTCCCAGTCTGAAGTGTTATTAAGTTAGAGTTCCGCGCTAAGTTTGAGCCCGGGGCAGTCGCTCAATATATGTGTCAGGTCCGCTTTATAGGAGTCGCAGTTCTAGCATCCCGTTTCTCTCAGTTCTTTCATTTAGGGCTGCTTCTCACCTAAATGAAAGAACTGAGATAAACGGGATGCTTACCAGTTAAGAATTAACAATGTGGTTTAGAAGCACACGTTTGCGTTTACATGCTCACATCGCAAGGAAACCATTATGCATAATTTTATGCACTACTACATTTTGTGGGAAACGGCTTCTATCTCGCAGTCCACGGCCACAGCTCCAGCCTCGGCCGGCCGTGCCAAAGGGCGCCCACCGCAGCTCGCGCATCTCTCGCACCACTGCTCGCGCGTGCGTCACCTTCCTCGTCCACAGTTGGCTCTTTATCCACTAATCACGTCAGCGTTCCCACACTGCTTCTCCCTCTGCGAAGGCGTTGATGGCATTGGCTGGCAACATGGCGGTCGAACCCGGCGGCACGGGCGACGAGAGATGCCAAGTCGCCATGGGCGACGACGCGACGCGCCCACTGAGCACGGCCACGATAACAACGAAAGACACACACACACCGCTGCTTCGAGTTGCAAAATCACTCGCTCACTCCGCCACGTCGTCACAGCGAGCGCACCGCAAGGCACAAAACGAGAAGAAGCGACAAGTCGTCGGCGGGTGGTGTAGTTGGTCGTTGGCACAACGGGTACAAGCATTCATCAGCGACATTCCTTCCTCCATGGCCAGCACTTTTCCCCGAAGCTGCGCTACGAAGGCGCTGACGGCACTGGCCCACGGTGGCTGGCAGCGACGGCATGACACTCCTACCGGCGGGCGAACCTTGGAGACTGATAATGCACCGAACGAGTATCGGCGGAGCCGTCAACGTCCGAGTCACCGACGTCTTCCAGGAACACGCAGGCCCTAAACCTGACTGGCTTCCATGACGGACTCCTCGCGAAGATTGATCAGACCAGGTGGTGCAGCCTCGGAGTTGAGGTCTTGCAGGAACCGAAAGGCCCTAAACCATCCCCTGGTGCACACCTGGTCTGGTTTTCCGCTCCGACCTCGTACTGACGAGTGCACGCAGCAGGTCGCCGGAAGGATCCGCCGCCCACTCAATGCCTTGCCACCAGAGACCACACCGCACCGCAGCCCGCAAGTCACAGGAAGGGCAGATCGCATATGATCCCGATCGCTCTAACAGTTCCGTTGCCACTACCGTTGGCAACTGGCCCCAGAGCTCCCGAAATCACAGCGGAACACTACCGCTCACCAGGTCCTCTCGAGCCGTCTGTGTAGAACCATCCACCGAGGGACGGAGCCGCTCTTGAGGTGGTGTTGGCGCGATGGCGCGCATGACGTCACCTGCGCTGGCGATGCCCTTCTCGAACGGCGGCGCCGGGAGCTGCAGCAGCGCGTAGAAGACCACGCCACCACCAGGACCCACGCCAGGCTCGATGACGGCGACGAAGAAGGAACCGGCGGAATCGCACGTCATCGAACACCAGAGGTGTAGCTCGGACCGCGCAAACGGTCACGCGCCATGGCCGGGTAAGAGTCACTACTAGCCGTGGAACGGGTACCTCCAGCCTTCCCCACGGTCATGGGCCGTCCCGGAACGCAGCCGGGGCCCCAAGTTACGGGCGCCAATGTGGGAAGCGCCTCGGCCCCGCAGTCCACGGCAACAGCTCCAGCCTCGGCCGGCCGCGCCCAAGGGCGCCCAGCCGCAGCTCGCGCGTCTCGAACCACTGCTCGCGATAAGTAGCCCTGCTTTCGGCCCAAAGTTTGCTGCGCCCTGTACGTGCTGTTCCAGATTTCATATCGACAAATGGGAACATGTGGGGGAACAGAGCAAGAAACAAAAGCAATCTGGAGAGCTTTCGACAGGTTCAGTGCTGTGGTCTCGCAGTTGGCCTTCAGAACGCAGGCCTTGCACTCCTCCTTGGAAGGTACACCAACATTCCAGCCCAGAGTGTTGCGATCAAAGCCGCAGGTGAAGAGATTCGCCTTGACATTGACCTGGTCGGTGTAGAGCCAGGCGGCGGCCCACACCATGCGCCGGTGGCCCTGTCTGCTGTTGCGGGGTAGTCTCGCAAGACGAACGCCAGACATGTCATACAGCCTGACCTGCCTGTGGTGGTGGTGGTTGTGGTGGTGAATTGAAGCAACAGGCGGGTTTAGCCTGGCGATCAAGGCCGGCAATTGCTCCACCCTGACCTGCCTGTTGCCATGCGGAATGGCTATGACATTCTGGTTTGCGATGGCAAGCCTGTTAACCGGCGAGTCCAACCTGATTGTTGTCAGTGGTGACCTCATGTTCTTCAAGTCCCAGATCTTAACCGTGCGGTCATCGCTTCCTGACACAACCTTGTCTGCTGATGCAATTACGGTGGAGGTGACCGCCTCTGTGTGGCCCTTAAACACGCTGACCGAGTGTCTTGGCTCCCTGAAGTCCCATAGCCGGAACGTCGTATCATTGGAGGACGTCACAACCAGTCGCTACATCGGATGTGCGCTGGTGTGGGTCAATTCTTGGTCGGGGTCAACAACCTGAATTTAATGTCGTAGACGTGGGCTGTGCGATCCCAGGATGAAGTGACCCCCTTGACAGCCAGTCGGATGCTATCGCAAAACTGCTATGGCCCGTCAGCTCAGTCAAAGGGCTTTTGATCACAAAAACATTGCTTGCAGAGTCACTATCATCCTCCTTCTCTGAAAGGTCAACCTCGTCTTCAGATGAATGTCCTTTCACCAAATCCAGAACAGCAGCTGCTGATGTGGCAGCCCTCCAGATGTAGGCGCTCTGGTCTCCCGAAGCTGTCACGAGCAGGTCTTGTGTTGGGTGGAAGCGCACAGAGTTCACCAAACCGTCATGTCCCGCGTACTGCACAATGCAGTGGCCCGTCTGAATGTCCCAAATCCTGGCAGTATGGTCTGCGGATGCTGTTGCAATGACCAAAAGGCCCGAGCGTGATGTGCTGACCTCCCAGATTCTATCACGATGGCCAAAGTGGCTCACAGCCAGGTGTCAGCTCAGGGTGGATGATTCGAAGCTGGAGGCAATGCGACTGGTGGAAGCTTTCAACCTGTATGTGCTCTTTAATTTGAGTGACACCTGGCTTGCGATGATGGACGCCCTCTTGGCCTTGGCCGTGGCCCTGGCCCCCGCGGCGGCGGTGGAGGTGGGCTCCCCGGCCACGTGCGCGTTGACGGTCAACTCGTGGGCGCCGCTGGCCGGCAGCAGGGAACAGTCGCCCAGCTGCTCGCTCAACGTCTCCACCTTCTCCTTCAGATCGAGATTCTCGGCGTACAGCGACTCGAACTCTTTCTGGATCTGGCCGAACAGCTCAGACAGGTGGCCCCTGCTGTGCAAAAAAGTCAAGAAGAACGCCAGCTGGTCAGAGCCCATGCTCGGCTTGCGGCCATTACCGTCCACGACGACGTCCATGGCTATACACCCTGTCTAGTGTCAATACTTAAGGCCCACTAAGACTCAAAAACGGTTCGACAACTCGCGGCAACAAACTATGGCGCTGGCGGCGTGTAACGCGCACATGGACACACAAACACACACAGGCGCGCACGAATGATCAAACACGGCGAAATATGCGTCGTCGAAGAAACGCGGTACGCGCACTCTTCGTCCTTTCAGCGCTCGGCAACAAACCGGAGAAATGCGGTCTAAAGGTTCAGGCACACAGTTTTCAACTTCGCCAGAAGCAGAAAACGAAGTATACGCACAGAGACAAGCAAACGATAACGGCGTTCAACAAACACAACAACAACGACGAAGCGCAGGAAGGTCACTCCGTTTTCTTCGTCCGTCCTCAAAGGCTACAATACGTGGAAGCCTCTATGCAACGCCGGAAGCATCCAAGGCGATCGCGACGGCCGAGGAGAAAAGGGACTGCGGCGGCACGCGCAACTTGCAGCCGGCATCCGGAAACCACGTATTAATGAATCTGTGATTTTATTCTGTCCGACATACTATACGTTTGTCGACACACCAATGGGAAGCGCTAGGAACACTGCCGGTGACACCACGTCGCAGCGCACACTTCGCTAGCAGCATAGCAGAGCGACTCTCTTGAACAAGCATTGTGTTCTTTTTCGGACAGAAGTTGGCGATGTTGCCGCATTACGAAGACACTACCAGGAAGAGATGCAATTCTGGTTGGAGTCTATAGGTTGTGGGAAACGCCTCGGTGCCGCAGTCCACGGCAGCAGGCTCCAGCCTCGGCCGGCCGCGCCCAAGGGCGCCCAGCCCCTGAGAATGCACCAGTATTAAAAAAATCGAAAAGCGAAGTACAAGACTAAAGATGTCACAGGCCTGCGCGACACACGCAGCACAGTCACAGCGTAAGCTGGTGGAGCGGCTCAACAGTAGCTCTAATTTTGGCACCACGCACACCAGGGTATTCGCGACAAAGTCTCTTCGCCTCGTTTTGACGAGAACGATCTGAAATGTCCGCACGGCGTCGACAGCGAGCTGCGGCTTGTAATGCTCTCTGCACAGCAGTATGCTGAGCCCGATGATGCCTGATTGTAGCCGCGCACGTAGCTCTACGATTCGCTTCTTCAGCAGCGGTTCGTACCTTGCCAGGAGACGCCATAACTAGTACCGAAGAGATATCCAGAATACGCGGTGCACATCTCACATCAGAATCGCGTTGATTACGCGCCTCGTATGAATCGCATCTCGTCGTCTGCGCCTGCTCACGCTGCCTTTGGAAGCACCTTACCTAGATGGCACCACCGTACTGGCGGAGGCTCGAGTCGTCCAACGGCGGCGGCGGCAGCGATCATCGCGAACCGGAACGGCTATTGGAATGAGTCCATAACATCTTACGCTGTAAAAGAGGAGGCGCCGCCTGAGCGAGAGAGAGAGCCAAGGAAAGGTGTACGAGTGGCGAGTAATAGGGGGGTGCACAGCATTGTTAACTATAATTTGCACCCATAGGTGTGCCTAATCGTGTAAATCGGTCCATAACTCAGACACACCCATGGGTGTGGGGGTGAGGGTTATCGACCAACTTCAACCTTTAATCCCAAAATTTACGTAGAATCTCCTCAGGGAGTTATCTGAATGATGCGTAATAATTTCGTAGTAACGACGTGGTGTTGAGCGCTCACAATCAACACTGCTGGTAATCCTAGCACTGCTCAGCGGCTGCGGTCGTCTTGGCGTCATTACGGTAAAGGCGACAGTGCTGCGGTGACACAAACAGCTGCGGAAGGAGGCGCAACGTCAACTGATGAGGCAAGCAAACTACGGCAGGTTGCGGTGCCAAGTGTGTTGATGACGTTCCGACACGAAGCCGTGGCTGCTCCACAGTTCTGGCTTACTAAAGGTTTGCCTAGTGCGTGCCTGATTGCCCACGTCACGTGGTCACAGAGGCGCGCTGGCTCTATCTGGAAAGTGGTCATCTTACGCGAAAGACGGGCGGACGGACGCACGAACAGTTTTCTCGTCGGGTAACAATAGAACTGCTACGTGTTTAAAACAAGTAATAAGAAGTAACAATGCATTCTAAAGCCCGGCCCACATTCAGCGTTTTTACCGGCGTCTCCTGCCGTTGCGTCTCTCAGCGTCGTTGCATCAATGGCGCCGGAGAGGTCACCCAGCCACATGAGACGCACACGAACAGCGCCAGTCCAGGGTCGCACAATGTGACCAGACAGATTTAACCAGAAGCAGTGTGCAATGTCATTCAAGTGAACTATGAGACATGTTCCCGATTAAGGTTTTTATGCTCTGGTTATAGTTCAACGGCACACACACACACAAAAATAACTATAAAAAATCACAGCATATCCACGGGGTGAATGATGATGAGTGGGGCGAAGCTCCGGGGGATCATTCGGGTAAACCACAGCTACGGACGAGAGATAAAGAGAGCGCGCGTCGGGAACGAACGCCCTTGTGCAATGCAGCCCCCTAGCTACGGACGAGAAAGAGAGCGCGCGTCGGGAACGAACGCCCTTGTGCACCGCAGCGCACCTAGCTACGGACGAGAGAGAAAAACACCGGAAGCGTTCTCCGGAAGCCGGAAGCTGGCTTCCGGAACCGGAAGTGGAACCGGAAGCGGAACCGGAAGTGGAACGGGAGCGGAAGTCGGCTTCCGGTTATACTATACATATACATATATATGTATATATGCGTATACATACATATACGGACACAGAGCGCCATCTATTGAGCAATTCATAAACTAGAGGTGGCTACATACTACTACTACTACTACTACTACTACTACACAGGAGGGAACGACCCACACCCTAAGGAGCTTCGCCCCTAAAACATTCACGGAAGCGCGCACAAAAGTACGAACGCCTGCTTTCTGAGACGGCGCCGCCTCGCCGACTAGGGAACCTACATGCAAAAACGGCGTTGCATGTAGGCTCCCTATGTTGCATGTAGGCTCCCTATCACCGACGAGACACTGGCGCCCCATGGTGGCACGCGCGCGAACTGGTTGCTGCGGAAGTCGCTTGCAAAAGTTGCCAGCAGCGCGGCCACGGCCACGCGCTGATTGGTCGGCGCTCATCGAGCCGCTTCCGGCGGCGGCGCCGGCGGTGAGATCTCTGGTGTGTCTTGAGCACGACGTTTCGGCTTGGCGCCTCCCTCAGCGTCGACGCTGAGCGACGCCGGGTGACGAAACACCTAATGCATTTCCATGAAGCGAGCGCCATGCGCGCGTGAGAGCGCTGCAAATGCAGATGTCAGCGTCGCGTTCCATGTCACCATCTAGGACGCGTGCTCCCTTGGAATCAATGCCAAGCTTGAGCTGCTCCTCGGAGCCGCTTTACCGCGCAGAATTTCTTGAGTCTCTGGCCAAGAGAACACGAAAGGTGTTGGAGGGGCACCGAGTCGACAGTGCGTGCCAGGAGGGCTGGGGCTTCTGGAATACCGCAGAACTCAGAAAGCTCTGTCTCGGGATGTGGTGCAAATGCGTCGCACCCTATGCCGGAATTGAAGGAGCTCGCCATGTTCTGGAGCTGTTGTGAGAGCAGGAGGATGGCACGAGCAAGATTACTGGTTTGTTTCTGCCCTAGATCTGTCGTGGAGGCCTGGACGCCATCCACGGACGGTGCGGTGAGTATTTGCGACGCTAGCGGTGCAGCGGGATCCAATTACCAAGGGAGCGTTGACAGCATCCCTTCCCAACTCGGAGGTTGAGGGAGTCCCAGGTAACGTATCCATGACAAGGGAAGCCTGACAAGAGGGACTAGGAATTGCGAAGACTCAGGATGACTCTACTTAAGGATCCATCACGTTTCGTTCTTTGTCGATTGCACCCATGTAATGAATACAGACCGCCGGCAGTCTTGCCACGTCTTGTATCCAAATACTGCGTCATAACCACTATGCAGCATTGGTCAAGGAGCAGGCAGTTTTGAGTACGTTTATTGCAATTAACACACACTAAATTTGCATAGTAGAGCGTAAGATAAAGAAACATAGTTTAGAAATTAGAAATAACAAGGATATTCACAAGTCAAATAACAAGGACAATCGATCATTTTAGGAATTCAGCAAGATATTCTTTTTGTCTCTCTAATGAAATTGTAGACTGCGGGAAAAGTATCCCGTGTGGCTGGATCCCAGTGACGTTGCCCCAAAAGAAAGAATGGTTGGCAAGCTTAGCGATAGACCATGTTGTCGAAATTAAATTTCTAAGAGTTTTCTTTCTCTTAAATACCGGCGGCGCGAGAGAAATGTCGTCTGCTGGAACACTTGTTTACATTTTCTCTCTAGCACAGCCGTGCAAGCGCCCGAACCTAATTGCCGTCTTTCTTTTTCATTGCATTACATGCATTGGTTCTTTTTGACACGTGATTCCGCAGTGACAGCGGAGATCCAACCGGAATAGATGTCATCTACGGAAACAACGACTACCGCCGAGGTAAAATCGTCAGGGTGAAGAAGTGGATTCGTCATTTCAAGTACAACGACCGCACGTTGGCCCAGGACATTGCCGTCCTGTTGGTATGTCACAGCTTCATGCCAGTTGGGTTTTCGTTAAGGTTGACCTTCGAAAACTGACCACGACGCCACTTTAAGATTTATGCACGCAGACTTATGCATTCAGGTAGAGAGTTGAGTGGAGCACCGCCTGTTATTGCGCCACGGATTCCGGCAGGCGGGAGAGAAACAGGAACACGTTGCAAACATCTTTACTTAAAGAAACAAAACTTAACATGAAACAACCCTAAACAAACGAAGTGCACGTCCGTTATCATAACTCAGCGTTATAAGAATATAGGATTATAGACGTACTCCTAGTCCTGACCGTTAAAGGCTGGCGTTGACGCGTCGTGGTAGGACAATAGCCGGTATATGTCTAGTCCTTAAGGAATGCTGCAGCGTAGAATGCAGCCAAACGAGTAGTTGGCCATCCTGGCACAGAACAGGGCCGGGTTAGCGCTGACGGGTTCGCGCCCTGGTGAGTGTTCGTGTGTTGGTCTGGGCTGGCCTAATTAGCGCAACACGGAGTCAACCCGGCCTGCTTCCTGCTGCTATAGCACCAGGAAGCCAGCCGGGTACTGCAATACACTGTCGCAGTGTTATAGGAGGACGGCGGAGCGGGTTGTTGGCACTGGGTTAATTGTCAGTCCATTGTCAAAGCCGGCTGCGGCTTGCAAGCCACCCTTTGCCGTTTTCAGAGTACAGCTGGAGGCATGCCCACTCTAAAGTTTTGGTTGTTATTGGCCAGTGAAAACGTGACTCATGCCAACAATGAAGGATTTGCAAATAAATGGGTAGATTATTCATTAGTTGGCTGGTTTTTCGTTATAATTTGCTCATAGTAGTCTACGTCACATACTGTTCTTGTTCGCGTTCTTGTTTCTAAACGATTGTTCGTGCCCACTACGGAAGATTGTCCAAGACAGCTAGTTTTACAAGTGTTTTTACGCGGAAGCCTACATGCCACGTCTCTGAAACCGGCGAGATTACAGCCCACCTCCGGCGATTTTTCTATGTCCACTGACCTTACTAAAAATTTTGAATAGACGTTCTCTTTAGCACTCTGATTATCTGTGCCAAACAATATGGCGGCAACACATTTACTTTTCGTGAAAATGAATTTTAGAGATTCTTTGCGTGTTTCCGATTCATGTCGACGAATCTATGATCTGTTACTGGCCACCATGTGTTTGTGACGTCAGAGACTACACCGCCACTTCGCCCAGAAACGACGAAGCTGGCTACTCTTTCCACGAGACGACAGCCGACAACCATTGTTTTGGTAGACGTCATAGCCGGTGCTTCTCTTCGCCTTGTCCTAGCACAATGCTTCGAGTTTGGGCACGTCAGCTGCCTCGCGCGGCAGCGGCTGGCCAAAAGGAAACGGCGCTCATTAGGCGCTCATATTGTCGCTGAAATCGTCGCTGAAAACGCCCCTGTCTAGTTCGAAAGAGCGGCAAAAGCTCCCCGTGTTGTCAGGAGACATTATCAGCTAAGCTCTTTTGGTGCTAGCGCCACGTGTACTGCGTGTTTAGTGTTGGAAATCGTGCTCGTGTGTCATATCGAAGAGGACGAAGAGGGAGATTGGCTCGCGACGGGCAGAATTGCAACGCTAGGCTTGTTTGGTTGAGTTTGCCACGTTTTGACGGCTTAGCGCTCTGCACCAATAAACACGGCAAAAGTATCTTTTCCCACACCGTAATTTTGGTGCCGAACGACCCTGGAAACCAGCCAGCGCCTTTGCAACTTCCAGCTTCATCTGGGAGAGACATCTGCACCCAGACCGTCGTGGAGCGCATCACGAACAAGCGGACTTCTCGCCGAGCGCAAAGCCCGAGGATCAGTAACGAGGTGAACGACATCATTCAATCCGGATAGTTCGACCTTTCTGCCCTTCGTGTCCTCCATAGCCGGTTAAAGGCGATGAAGTCGGAGTTGTCCGTGCTCAACGTCGAGTGCAAAGCATTCATGACCAACGAACAAGCCACAGCAGATAATTATTCCATCATGGTATATGAACACGCTGCTACAAGAGCTCTGGCCTTGCTCGAGCACAATATTGACTTGCTCAAGGTTTCCTCCTCGCATTCGACAAATCAGCCACCGACTGCATCTGACGGGAACCAACCGCATGCTTCCTCAACGAACTCGACACGGTCACAATGTAAGTTTGGCGCCAGATACCGCAGTTAGAACTTGTGCGTTTAGAAGGAACGATCACCCGATGGCAACCATTCTGGGATATGTTCCTGCATTCTGTTCACGAGAACCCGAGGATGTCTGACACAGATCTCTTCTATGACCTGGTTTCTCTGCTTGACGGAGCTGCTGCTCAAGCAGTCACCGGAAGTTATGGAATCTAGCTCCAGCGACGTATTTCGAATATTGAAGCAGCGCTATGACAACCACAAGTTGATCGAGCAGAAGCTCTTGGAAAACCTACGAATACTAAGGTCGGTGACATCTTCGAACAACGTTACAGCCTTGCGGAAGTTGTTCGACGACATTCAACTCAACCGAAGAGAACTTTCAAACCTTGGAGTGAGCGCTTCATCTTACGCTTCAATGCTAGATGAAATACTTCCGAAAGCTATAGCTCAAGATATGGTAGTAGACTATTACAAGCACGAGCGCATCGAGTCCACCACACCATCGGTAGGGACACGCAACAATGAGGACGCATCTGAAGTTTGAAGTTTGAAGTTCATTTTTCATCAATTCAAGCATCAATTCAAGCTTGCATTGATGCTGAACAGGAGTTAGAGCGCCTGTTGAAATTTCTTCAGGCAGAAGCCGAATGTAGGGAGAAGTGTGCTCAGACAAGAACACCAAGGCTAAACGAAACACGTCCTAAACACAGTCCGAGCTTCAATATTTCGCCGACTCCTGTTGCGAGGGTGCCTCAAAACAAGACAGAAGTCTTCACAGAACAATGCTTCTTTTGTGCTGCCAAGGACCACAGGACCGAACGATGCACCAGCGACGTGCATGACGAAGGGACATCTTGTGCGCGACTGCCGTCAAAGGATCCAGTGTACAGCATGCAAGCGTTGCCATGCTTCCAGGATGTGCAACGCTGACGTTCCCAAGAGCTCAATTTACGCAGCATCGAAAAAGACACCGAATGTCGCCATCCACGTTGCAAAGAGTGGTTCACAGCCTCGACTCGCTGCGGAGATTCTCCTCCAAACGTTCCTTGTCTGGCTGACGACTCCGAACCACTGCTGTTACGTCCGTGGTGTTTTGGAAATGGCAGTCAGAGAACATTTCTGCGGGAAGATGTCTGTAAGAAGCTCAATTTATCTCCCATTGGAGATATGGATCTGGTGATTAGCACGTTCAGGTGAGCTCGGTCACAGCCTGCTCAGCGGGCTAAGGTAGTGAGCATTGCACTTCGGAGCCTCCACGAGAATGTATCAGTACACAACTTTTGTGCATCTAGTAACATCACGCGGAAGTTAATTGCTGAGCGCGCTTCATGGTGGGGCAGTTTTGGGGAAATAATGTTTCGAACAGTTAAGAATTGCCTCAGGAAAACTCTAGAAAAGTCCGCTTCAGCTTCGAACAGCTCGACACTTTACTAACAGATGTCGAGGCAGTGATAAATTCCAGGCCACTTTTCACATTTCTGATGATGCTGCCCAAGCGGAAGTAGTGACTCCTTCACACTGTTGTCACGTAGACGTCTCACTGCACTTCCTCAAGCGTAAGTCAGCGAGAACTCGGGAGGTCGCACAGACACACTGCGCGCCTGGAGATGTAAACAAAAAATTATTGACTTTTGGCAGCGCTGCTATAAAGAATACATATTGGCACTAAGAAGAACGCACAGCAGGTCACAGAAGCTCCACAACTGTAGAGTGATGAGCTTGTCATTATTAGAGATGACAAGGTAGCCATTACGTTTTGGTAATTAGGTAAAGTTGTTGAAATCTTTAAGGGGACCGATGCGTACGTCAGAGCATGCAAAGTCCGACTAGTTGACGACACGGGGCTCACGAGACCACTTCAACTTCTTTGTCCTCTGGAACTGTGCAAGTGACATTGTTGGCTGCGGAGAATGTTGGAAATCGTACTCGCGTGGCGCATTGAAGAAGACGAAGAAGGAGATGGGGTCGCGACGGGCCGAATTGGGACGTTAGGCTTGTTTGGTTCAGTTCGCCATGTTTGGACGGCTTAGCGCTCTGCGCCAATAAACCCGGCAAAAGTGTCTTTTCCCACATTTAGCGCGGAGGGCGCTGCGAGCGCTCAAGCGAATAGTCGCATGCTCGCTACGCTCCGTCAATATTCCCTTTTTTCCTGAAAACGCTTTCGAAACTCTACTCTTCGACCGGCCAGTATACTCCACCCCGCCTCCGACGTTACTGGACAACGTTTCAACGGAGTTTGACCTCCAGCTCGGCACTGACAGCCACTGAAAGGCAAGCACAGCCGCCGCTTCGGCGATAAGCCTAACGGCAGCGGTGGCGTTCACGGCGATGAACGGCGAACAGAGCCCCGCCGGCTCCGCGCGCCTTCTGGTTCCGGTGCCTATCACCCTCTCGCTGTCGTCGGCTCCCGAGCCATCCCCTGCCACCCTACCACCGGCTGCTGAATTGAATGCATGCCGCCAGCAGCAGTTTCTTCTCAACCGAAAGATCAGCTGCGATGCCATGGAACCAACCAATGCACGCATCGCGGACCAGCTCCCGAACTCGGCAATCCAGCCAACCCAAGTGAGAATGGACACTACGACCTCAGTGCAGACGAACAACCTGTCGGGACCCGCATCTAATGCTCCCGAACTCCCGGCGGCACAGATGATGGACATAACAGCCCCACCACTAACAAGCACCCATCATCGGTACAACCTACTGCCTTCAAATCAACGGACACTCATGCCACGCACGGCACAGTGGTCAGTCGATTTTATTCTCCTAACCCATTTGACGTACTAAACCCCAGCAACAACCGCATCGGCGACAGCAATTCTGCCCCGACAACCACACCACATTTCCAACCAGTGTGGAGCTCCCGCGCAGCGGAAGCTGACAACCGCCCATGGCAGAAGCAGCGAAAACGCACCAAAATTCAAGCATCAAGCTTGAATACTCCTCCGCAACCTGTGACTCGCACACGTCAAACGGTCCTGCTCCGGCCTGCCGAGCGTTTCGCCGTGTCGGAAATACCTCACGGAGCGCTGCAGGATGGTGTCATGGCCATCGGAGGCCCTCAAACCCAAGATTACCGCATCCACATTCAGCCCGAGGCGAATCTCATCGCCATTGACGCATGGAACCCCTCCCTCATACCCCGTTTTCTCGGGCTAACAACCATTCAAGACAGAGTTCGAAATTTCGCATTCCGCCCGTACGAAGCAACGCCGCCAGACCACGCGAGGGGCATATTTCATGGTTTCGATGTTAAAGACGATGGCTCCACGCTCCTCGCACAAATCACCTGCCGGACCCACAAGCCGGTTGCTGCACGTCCGCTCCACAGCCAAGGCCGGAGCGTGCTTGTGACATTCGCCGGGCCCACACTTCCACGTTTCATCACTTACCGCTTACATCACAAGCAGATTACTCCATTTCGCGGCGACGGTCGGCACCCGTTGCCACCTACTTGGACACACCCACGACGTATGCCTGGCTGAGACACCATGCTGCTCCACATGTGGCCGTCCACATCACCGTGTTGAGATAGATGGGTGCCATGAGCCTCCTATATGCAGGAATTGTCAAGGCCTGCACATTGCCACTGATAACTCTTGCCCGTTAAAGAAACAGCTCACGAAGCAGCGTCGCTCCCAACACACACATCGCTCGGCATCGGCAATCGCCCCCACCCACCCGCACTAATGCTCCCACAGCACCGGCCAATCATAACAGCGAAATAATTAGCACATTTCAACCAGGCGACCACAGCTCCCAGTCTCCGCCTGAATTGAGCCGCCATGCCACTGACTCGGTGGAGTGGCCAAGACTCCCTCATCACCCAAACCTTCATCAGGCATCAACCTCGACTACAACAGGCACCAAGAAATCTCAGCCAGCTCCTTCTCGCAATAAAGTAGCAAAGCAAGCAAACTCACCAAACTTGTGTGCAGAGACGCCTGCAGTCTCTACGCCAGGCGCATCAGCGACACGGGTCCCGCAACCAAAAGTGGTGGCCCCTATGTCCGAGCCGTACCGAGCAGCCCTGGCAGCTCTTGAGGAAAGGCTGAACCGTCGCCTGCAAGACGAACTCATTCGCCTAACCACCCAGTTCACTCAAAGTGTGGAAAATGTTTTCGCCAGGATGATGAGCACCATCTCGCCTCTCCTAAACGTCGTGGCACAACATGGCTTCACAACCTAAGGCAAGTCCTTACACTGTCCTTGAATGGAACTGTCATGGAATCCGCAACAAAAAAGCCGAATTCTCTGTTTGGATTGCCCAAGACCCAGTCCCTGATATTATACTGCTACAAGAAGCTAACCTCTCGCCACCCACCCTGCGTGGTTGCCGCGTCTTCAACCAGCCTTTTAAAAATGCCACCCCGGTACGCTCGCCAACAAACTCTACCTCCCCCCGGTCTTTCTCACGTTTTCGTGAAACGCTCCATTCCAGCGACCCAAGTACCAACGTCTCACCTAAATACAGTGACTCGGGAAATCACAACAGTTATTGTGCAACTTGCGCTTGCAAAACATGCATTTATGCGAACCATATGATTGCGTTCGAACGTCGTCGTCTCCGTCCACAGCTGCATGGCGTGTTCGCACGCTCGTGCTCTGCGAGGTGAAAAGGTTTTGCGCGCTATGAGACCGAGAGAGAGAGAGAGACGCATTCATGGAGCGCGTCTGCAGGAACGCGTTGTCGGCATTGCAACGCGGTGTCGGTGTTGCAAGCTGCGCTATGCAAGGCGCAGCCAGAGCCGTAAGTTCGAGACGCGCGAAAAGAAATCATCATCTTCATGAGTAATAAGATGAAAAGTTCGCGCATACTTCCGGAAATTGCTGGGCTACGATCGCCCAGCTTCGCTGTTTCAAGCGTTGCGTGGCCGAGTGCATGGTTAAGCGGTTTTTTTTTTTTTTTTTTTGCAACATCTCATGGCGCCTTTCTCTTCAGGTGGAAAAGCCGTTCAAGTTCGCCAGCAACGTCAAACCCGTATGCATCCCTGCGGTCCCCAAGGACAACTACAACGCCAACACCGTGGTTGCAGGATGGGGAGACACTAAGGAAGGTGACGTGTGTTTAAGTGTTGACTATAATTTGTCGTCGATGAATGACAGCTTCTTTTTATCCTGTAATGTCCAATGTATCATTGAGCACACACAAGTGCTTCCTGCACTTCTGCGTGTCGCGTTATTGTATAATTGCTTTCCGGTGGTGGAAATTTGTTCATTTCTCCTACATATATTTTTTTTCCTACTGAACTCTAATGTCAGGTGTGGAGAGCAAGGCAATATCGGTGGTTAAAAGAGCCCGCGACCGAAATCCATTTCTTCGTCAGGCTCTCTCCTGAAACCTCCTCGTCTGGTCTGTCTGGGCAACTTTCAAACGTCGGTGCTCCACCCATAACCTGCAAACGCCTCAAGACCAAACATGATTATTATGCCTCGTTCCACGTCTGCGCTGATGAAGCCGTCGATAATGAAGCTCTTACGCATCTGCATGATCCGTCTATGTGGCCAATGAGGCCTGTTCAAGCCGCTCTGTAGGGTGCGGCACGACGACATGCTTCACGCTTCCGAGATAACCGCCGAGGATAAAATTGACGCGTAATTTGGACATCTTTTACCTAAACGCTCGTAAACGTAGCACCAGAAAAGCACGTGAAGTTTTCTGTGATGGTATTTCTCGCTTTCTTCCTGTTTTTCTCATATCCGAACCTTGTCTCTGCAGTGAAATTTACTCTTCCACCATTTTTTTTCCACCAGACTACAACGTCTTCTGCACTAAACAAAAACATCTAAACAAAAATGTGGTGGCGTACTGATTGCTGTTGACAGTTCACTGAGATACGTTAGGCGCAACGGTATAGAAGGTATGCAGGAGTTGACTTGGCAAGAAGTCAGCCTAGCGTGCTCTGAAACATTGTTAACTGGTTCTATCTGTGGACCGCCAAATATTTCCCCTGTCTTGTTTGATGAGGTCATCTCTTCTATTCAAAGTTCTATACCTTCCCATAGCAAGCATAGAGTAATCCTTCTTGATGATTTTGATAGACCTGCGATTGATTAGGAAACGCTTGGATATTCTGAGCCGTACACGCCTCATACATAACTCATTTCGCCGGTGGCAATACGTTGTGCCGTAATATCGATTCAAAACTAAGCGAATCACCGTCGACAGTCATAGCGAGATGCGTTCTGAAGATTTGTTTAGATTTGAATGCTACAGCAGAGCTTACAGGTAAATAGACCGCAGGTGGGATTTCTGATGTGCTTGTAAAGGGAGCCTCTCTGCCCGCTAGACCATCACGATGGTCTAGCGTCTAGGCCCCATGTAGATGTCTAGACCCCATCTCTGACTCCGTCTCAGAATCCAATGTAGACGGTCGATGAATGGGAAAGTGGTACTGGAGAAGCCGCCCTTCTTTTCTAACGGTAGCCCACGCATGATGCAATTAGCGCCGCCAATACGCTAACCGATAACATCGCGGCCCACATTTACACTGATTCGCTCACCACTTTACAGCATGTCATGAAAGTTTACGGGACTATACGAACCCATGAAGAGTTATTTTGTTTTCTTAGGACAAACGAGACCTGGAGGAGGCGGGTGTGCATACCTGACATCAGGAATAAATTTGAAAGCGAACAGAGAAATATAAAGAAAAATAACTGGAATAAAATCACTTGGCGGCAAAAGTAAAACAACTGAATAAACTCAAACATAAGCTCAGCAATTGCATGCTATGCTAATAACTTTTTCAGCATAAATCCAGATGAATTAGGCATAAAAGCAAGGCTTTGACTAGATCATGGAAGCAAGGTGTCGAATCAGCAACACTTGCGTCAGCAGCAAAAAAAATATATAAGTTGTTAGGGTAAAAGCCAGCGTTAAATGTTGGCAGTCATCATCGCATGATGGCGTTGTTGCTGTTCAAAATTTCCAATCCCTAAAGCTGACACTTCTCATTATTTTGACGCAGCAAGATGGCCAATTTTTTTTCTTTTAACTTTCAGTCGGAAAGGACTTGCCGCATCGGCTCCGCTTCACGACCGTCAAGATTCTACCGAACGAAAGGTGCTCTAAAGTGTACCATGATGGCTACTACAAGAAAGTGATGTACTGCGCCTACAAGGAGGGCACAGATTCTTGCGTGGTATGCCATTCTAAAGTGCTATGGGACACGGGGTTTCGAAATAAGCAGCAGTGAAAATTTTGACCATAGCCATACCCTATGAATTCTAGCCTCAGATTCCATATCTAACGAAGAATAACACAAAAGTCGACACATGGTGCAACGCTGTGTACCATATTTTGACGCATGAAAATTGTTTGTCATGGCATATTTGGTTACCAACGTTTTTAGTGATGCAAGTGTTTTGTTTTATTGCTTTTGGGGGCTACATTGCGAATACCGAGTTAGGAGGAAGGGAAGGAAAAAGGAAAGAAAGTGCGACAGGTCACAAAGACTACGTTACAACAGCGGCAAAGAATAAAGGGTCCCTCGCAAGACCACAAAGCAAATTTTACTTATATGCTGGAAGGTATTACGTGCCCTCCAAGGACTGTGTACTGCAATAATTTGTCGAATTAGTTCATTAATTAATAGAAGGGATAGCAATATCTGAAGTGCCGTGAACTCGTAATTTCAAGAGGGGAGCATCACTGCCAACATATCACTCACGCCACTTCCCTCTCTATCCGCGACTCTAATTAACCGATCGCCGCCTAGCGGCCGTGGCGAGAAACAGCCGATCCATGTTCAAGTTTGAACCGAAAGAGAGGGTATTATCACGACATGCGCTGAATGCCTCGTAATTCTCAAATCTTCGTGATGCCACGGCGCACAAGCCCGAAAATAAAAAAAAGATGTCGAAAGACTTTGTTAGGTACTATTATACGTGTCATCGCTGTGGGAAGACAGCAATGTATGATTTCGTCGTTACTAGAAAGAAGCAGGCGACGCGCATCGGAGAGTGACTTGGACATGAAACTTTCGCGTTGGAAAAACCTAAGTGACTTTCGAAACTCTTCCCGGCGAGTAGATCATTGGTATGGTATGGTATGATAAACTTTATTCAGGTCCTGAAGATCAACCCTTAGGATGACGCAGGCGGCTCCCACGTCGGGACAGTAAGGTTTAACCTTACCGCCGTGTCGTGGGCCTTCTGGACGGCCTGTACTTGATCTTAAAGCACTACACTGTGAAGCACTCGCCGCCACCAGTCTCTTTCCTTGTCGCAGTCTGTGAAAGCCACAGGACATTGCCAAAGCATATGATCCAGAGTAATGATGCCATTACACTTCTCGCAATTGATTGGTACCTCTCTTTCTGGATATAGCTTGTTAATAAAGTTTGGACTAGGGTAAGTTCTTGTCTGTAACAATCTCAGAGTCACCGCTTGAGCTCTATTGAGCTTAGCATGTGGCACTGGGAATTCCCTTCTGTTCATGTAATAATGCTTCGTGACTTCATTATATGTAAGTAATCGGTCCCTGTTCTCCTCCAGCATATTATTGGGGTCCTGGTCGCGTAGTGCACGGATACTAAGTCCTCGTGCAGCTGCGTTAGCCACCTCGTTCAAATTCCTCCGAGATGGATCGACAGACCCCATGTGTGCAGGAAACCAGCGGATTTCGATCCCTTGGCTGTCCATCTCACCGATCAGCTGGGCAGCCCTTTTGGTTACAAAGCCCTTGGTAAAATGTCTAATAGCCATCTTAGAGTCACTGTAAATTCGCGTCCACTTATTATTCCTTAAAGCCAATGCTATCGCTACTTGTTCTGCCACTGTCGCTTCTTTAGTCATGATTGTAATAGCATCCCGAGTGAGTCCATCTGCATCTACTACTACTGCCGTAAAGGCTTTCTTTCCTCTGACCCATGCAGCATCTACAAAAGCCGCATGTTCTCTGTCCTGTTCTATCTCCTGCAGGAGAGCTTTGGCCCTTGCCTTTCTTCTTTCCAGGTTGTGCACCGGGTGCATATTTCTGGGAAAAGGAGTCGTCTTGATGATCTCTCTTACGCTATATTTTAGTTCTACTGTGTCTTCCGAATTTTCTGATTCGCTTGGGTACCACCTTAGCTCTTCGAGTATTGCTCTACCTGACCTTGTTTCGGAAAGCCTCTCTCTGTGGGCAATTTGCTGAGCTTCAATTATTTCGGCTATTGTGTTGTGGAGCCCTAGTTTCATTAATTTATCATCCGGTGTGCTAACCGGCAATCCCACTGTTGTTTTGACAAGCCTTTTAATTAATCTGTTCAACTTCTTTAGTTCTGTCTGTGTCCATCTAAGCATTCCTGCTACATATGAGAAGTGACACAAGGCGAAAGCATGGACCAGCCTCATGGCGCTCTCCTCTCCCAACCCTCTGTGTCTGTTAGTGATTCTCCTTAGCAGTCTTATTACCTCCTCAGTCTTGCTTGTGATGTTTTGTATTGTTTTTCCGTTTGCCCCGTTTGCCTCCAGGAATAACCCTAAGACTCTAATTGATTCGACTTGCTTAATAGTTTTGCCTGCCTTCGTGGTTAGTACTAACCTGGGTTCTTCCTCGGGAACATATCCCCTCGGTTTTCTACCCCTTTTCCTGTTACTGAGTACTAGGAGTTCAGACTTCTCAGCAGAGCATTTCAGTCCCATGTCTTCTAAAATGGACTCTACCTCATAAATGCTCTCCTGAAGTCTGCTTTCCGCCTGTCCTATACTTCCTTCAGCGTTCCATATTGTCACATCGTCTGCATAAATGGTAAAGTTAATGCCCTCTATCCCTTTCAATCCCTTTGCCACTTTTGACATCGCCAGGTTGAAAAGCATAGGTGACAAGACCGACCCTTGTGGCGTACCTCTGTCACCGAGATCTATCTTCTTTGATTTAATGTCCCCGAATCTAAGGTGTGCTGAGCGATGGCCAAGAAAGGCTTTAACCACTTCATATAGTTTTCTGCCTAATCCCAGTTCAGAAATCACCTCAAGTATTGCTCTATGCTTAATTTTGTCAAAAGCTTTTTCGACATCCAACCCCAAGAGAGCTCTAGTGTGCTTTGGACTGGCTAAAAGCAATTTATGTTTGATTAACAACATGGCATCTTGTGTGGACAAGCCCGGTCTGAAACCAATCAGATTATACGGTAGGATGTCATTGTCCTCCACATATTTCGTTAACCTGTTCAATATGACATGCTCCATTGTCTTTCCCAGACATGATGTTAACGAAATTGGCCTGAGGTTATCCAAGTTGAGTTGTTTGCCCGGCTTTGGTATTAAGATAGTACAGGCCGTCCTCCATTCTTCTGGATAGACCATTGCATTTTTATTTATTTTAAATGTCTTGCTGGCGTTTGAAATCACGGACATTCTTTAGACAGGTGGTCTGATAACCCTTAAGGTGATGTACCCTTAAATATCATTTGGTATTGTTCGTTTATAGTTTTTCGCCCTAGCATTATCGTTATTAATGCTTTAAGCTGCAGGAATATTCTCGCTAATGTACTTTTGTCTCCATGGTAGCAGGAATGTTTACTACCTCGGATGGACGGAAATTCGAACCCGGGCTTCGGGGGTGCAAGACGAACACGCATCCCCGAAGCCACGGTGGTACGACGGTTCTGCCTGACTAATGCTGCGCCCAGCACGTGCGTGATTTCACACGTCACGTCGCAGCCAACTGGCTGACTGAAGGTTTTACCAAAGGGACTTTAATTATTTTGCATTACCACACGTATGCAGTCTTAAGTGTCTATGTCGAACTTTTTAATAATGCGATACCCATTATATGTACGCTCCAAGCGGATTTCTGTCGTCAGAGTCGTCGCCGCCGTGACGTTTCGTATAAAGCCCAAGGGTGATAAAATCGTCGCCGCGTGCCGTATGTGCGAGTGAAAGCGCTCAAGGGACGCACGCTTTCACGGAGAGCGAACTTCTTTCTGAGGTTTTACGTGCCAAAACCAGTTCTGATTATGAAGCAAGACGTAGTGGAGGGCTCCGGGTTAATTTTGACCACCTAGGGTACTTTAACGTGCACTACTACGCACGCACACGAGCGTCTTTGCATTTCGCCTCCATCGAAATGAGGCCGTCCCGGCCGGGTTTCGATCCCGCAACCTCGCGCTCAGCAGCGCAACGCCTTAGCTATAACTGAGCAACCGCGACGGGTCGGAGAGCGAACGCACGGCGGAGAGCAAACACGACCGTCGCGCGAAAGGCCGTGGGGGAATGGGAGGGAGGGGTGGTGACGTCGTGCTCCTGCACCAACGGCACAAGGGGAACTGGCGACTCAGTCTCGCACGGGAAAGGAGGAAAGCGGGAAGGCAACGCGAGAGGGAGGGGGTACCTATTCTTCTCTGCCCGCAACTGCGGACTTGTACTTTGAGTGGCTGCGGCCGGTCGCCCGCACCGTATCTTGAAAGCGATCTGCAGACGGCTCATTGCTTTGTAAGCGCTGTGCTTTCGCCGCTCAGTTGCCGTTGAAGTGATAGACCCCATGAAACTTCGCTCGCTGCTGCAGCTGCGCGTGCTCACGCCAGCGTTTTGACAGCGGTTGTCTGCGGTCGTCGAGTGGGATCGTCGAGTGTTGGCTTGTGCGCGCTGACACCATGCTTGTTAAGTCAATTAGTAAGCGAATGTGTCCAAGTTTATACAGCCAATAAAACTACTATCCTTACTCCGTATAGCTCTCTACTGATTTGCTAGCGCAATTGATGCTTCGCCTTTCGGGCGAAACTGCGACTTTTTAAAGGCGAAGCATTTCTTGGCGAACATTTGATACTTTGACAGTATCTATCTATCTATCTATCTATCTATCTAGCCGCCTACGTACGTCTTTGCGCCCTCATGATCATTTCGTTAACTTGGTATGTACCAAAATTGGCATACTATGACAAGAGTACATGACAAACATAAATGATATTTCATGACATGAATGTCATGACAGGTGTGTTATGTAGGTCATGAAACAGCCGCATACGTCTTGGTGCTCTCATGGTCGTTTCGTTAACTTGGTTGGTACCAAAATTGGCACAGTATGATAGGAGTGTATGACAAACATAAGTTATATGTCATGACATAGATGTCACGAAGGCGTGTCATGTAGGTCATGAAAATGACCCAGCGAAAAAGATTAACACTCAAAAACCACTGAAATGGGTTTGGACGTGGGCACAAAGTGAAGGAAACACTAAAGGATGATGGTAGAAATCATAGTCATTACCATGACTGAGCAAAAATGACAATGACTCAGCGAAAAAAAATTAACACTCAATAACCACTGGAATGGGTTCGGATGTGGGAACGAAGTGAAAGAAACACTAAAGGATGATGATAGAAGTCATAATCATGGGCATGACTCCGCAAAAATGCCAATGACTCAGCGAAAAAAGATTAATACTCAAAAAAAACTACTGAAATGGGTTCGGACTTGTGCACTAAGTGAAGAAAACACTACAGGGTTGTGGTAGAAGTCAGAGTCATGACCATGACTCAGTAAAAATGAGAATGACTCATCGAAAAAACATTAACACTCAAAAACCAATCCAATGATTTCGGATGTGGTACTAAGTGAAGGAAAAGGCTAAAGGTTGATGGTCAAAGTCAGTCATGAGCACGACTAAGGCCTAAAGGTCTCTTAGATGTAGCTAAAGGGACTCCTAAGGACTCATGACATGAATGTCATGACATGCGTGTAGGTCATGATAGAGCCGCCTACGTCTTGGAGCTCTCATGGTCGTTTCGTTAACTTGGCAGGCTCCCTGCACCAGTAGCGCACCCAGGATCTCTGCCAGGAGGGGGGGGGGGGGGGGGGGGGGTTGACAGCTTGCCAATACCATCTTAACAGCACTAATTTCAATTTCGTCACGGGAAATTGTCAAAAAATGCGCTTTTTGCGTACCCGCAGACGATTACGCCTCTTACATCTTAGTCGCAGTGCTCAAAGGCGCAATGAAAGAAAAGGGGTTATACAAAAGGGTGGCTTAACTCGGCCTCAGGGGGGGGGGGTTACAACCCCTAAATCCCCCCCCCCCCCCCCGTCGGTGCGCCACTGCCCTGCACACTCCTTTGCATAACATCAATTCCCACAGGGCGTGTGATCTGCCGGCTTTTTCTCTAACGTGTAAATCGTCTATTGAAGCAACATACGAAACAAACAACTGATGTTGCCTTGAATAATTCTCGAAGTCACATGTCCCTGTGAGAGGCGTCACCGCAATGCAATTTATGTAAGCACACCTGTGCGATTGACGTCGGACTCACCCGCTGAAAGCGCGGCGCGTGCAAGAATGGCGCACGGCACCTCGTTTTAAATTTAAGCCAATTTCGCGGCGCGTACCGCTGTAATGCTTTGCAGACACAATCGTTAGCGCTCATTGCATGCACTGTGCTTGTCAGCTCAGAATGGCCTGGCCTGGTGAGGGGCAATTTAGGTAAGAATCGGTGCATACAACGCCTCTTATGCAAGCGATGATGAGAGAGGCTTGATTGGCTTTTTGGCGAAATGTCTTCAGAAATGTCTTCATTCTTAACTTCTATGTAGCACGACGCTTCTCGCGCAATGCACGTTTAGGCTCCATTTTCTTCCAACTTGATACTCGGCTGCTTCTCTTGCCAACTTCATTTCTCTGCAGCCCCCTTTATTCCTTTGTTGCCGATGTCTTCCTCGCTCAATGGACGCTTTCATCCTGTTTTGTTCCGTGTATTCATTGTCCACATTCTGTTGTACATTAGTTGCCGACTCCCTCACTTCTATTTTTTTCCTTTCTTTTGCCCCTTCTTTTACTTGTCTATTTGGGCACACACCCGCTTACACATGCCCATTCTGGGAGGTTGACCCAGAATGTTCACGTATTCAGCTGCTCGTACCCAGTGACCCAAGTCGTTGTACAACCTCCGAGACAGCAACTGCAGCCAGCCCCCGCTTCGCAAGGGCGGCACGCCGGAAGAACTTCACTTTAATAATTTATCACTCTGAAATATTTAGTGCATCTTTTTGGTGCCCTTTTAATAGCCAATGCCATACAAAAGCTTATTTTCTATAAAGTCATGTCTTCAACTCCATGTTCTCATGATTCCAGGGTGACTCCGGGGGACCACTCATGACGCTAGGCAACGGGAGGCGCTACGTGCAAGTCGGCATCGTCTCGTCCGGGGATGACTGCGCGAAAATCGACACACCGGGCGTGTACACACGCGTGGATGCATTCATACCCTGGATTAAGCAGGTCGTGCGCTCCTTGCGCTCCTCGGACAAGGCCTACTCGGAACAAGTGCCTCTACGGCTGGCTTCATACACCGTACCGCAATGGCCTTTCTTCTCCGTTCCACTGTGAAGCCACGCCCCTTTCTCTGCATCCTCAATAAACTGAGAGCACAGAAATGGGCAAAACAGTAATCTCTCGGCACAGCGATTGTCTTGTGGCGTGCTCAGAATTTTTTAAGTTCATGCTCGTGTAAAATTTCATGTTGCATGCTTTATGTGCTCCTTCATGTGACTGTTACGGATATAATGTAGAACATGCAGCGCTGTGCTTCATTTCTGCCCTGAGAACAGGGTTATTTACGTCATTGTTTTTCGTGGACACACATAGCCTTACTCGCGCCAGAGTTTTTACTGAATGGCTTAGTTTGTACCAACTACTCACATAGACATTTCCAGGCCGTCGGCTAAGGTCAGTCTAATTCACGCTGCACCATATAGCTCCTACTTAGAGTGGCATTGTAAGCTGTCCCATAGAAGTTCCTTGACCCGAAAGACATCAGCGGAATGTGGTACAGATATTATCCTAATGAGTGCTGTGGTTGGACATTCAAGTGTTGTTGATGCTATATCGTGCTCTCTGACTACGGATAGCGCTTGGCAGGTGACGCTGCGTCATATAGCTGCTACTTCAAGTGGCATGACGATGAAGCTAGAATGACGACGATGCAGTTACCACGGCGGCAACACGATTACGAGCGCACACCTTGTGGCCCTTACTATTAGACACTTTGAGCGGCAGGGTCGGCGTGGAAGGCGTGACGACGATGTCATTATGAGGGTCTGATCCCAAAACTGGAATGACGTCGGTGAAGAGACAAAGATCGCATCGCGACCAGGACTACCTACCTCGTGGCCTGAGATAAAAAGACAGCTTGGTCCACTGGGTTGGCGGAAGAAGACAGACAGACAGACAGACAGACAGACAGACAGAAGAGACAGACAGACAGACAGACAGACAGACAGACAGACAGACAGACAGACAGACAGACAGACAGACAGACAGACAGACAGACAGACAGACAGACAGACAGACAGACAGACAGACAGACAGACAGACAGACAGACAGACAGACAGACAGGACAGACAGACAGACAGACAGACAGACAGACAGACAGACAGACAGACAGACAGACAGACAGACAGACAGACAGACAGACAGACAGACAGACAGGACAGACAGACAGACAGACAGACAGACAGACAGACAGACAGACAGACAGACAGACAGACAGACAGACAGACAGACAGACAGACAGACAGACAGACAGACAGACAGACAGACAGGACAGACAGACAGACAGACAGACAGACAGACAGACAGACAGACAGACAGACAGACAGACAGACAGACAGACAGACAGACAGACAGACAGACAGACAGACAGACAGACAGACAGACAGACAGACAGACAGACAGACAGACAGACAGACAGACAGACAGACAGACGACAGACAGACAGACAGACAGACAGACAGACAGACAGACAGACAGACAGACAGACAGACAGACAGACAGACAGACAGACAGACAGACAGACAGGACAGACAGACAGACAGACAGACAGACAGACAGACAGACAGACAGACAGACAGACAGACGACAGACAGACAGACAGACAGACAGACAGACAGACAGACAGACAGACAGACAGACAGACAGACAGACAGACAGACAGACAGACAGACAGACAGACAGACAGACAGACAGACAGACAGACAGACAGACAGACAGACAGACAGACAGACAGACAGACAGACAGACAGACAGACAGACAGACAGACAGACAGACAGACAGACAGACAGACAGACAGACAGACAGACAGACAGACAGACAGACAGACAGACAGACAGACAGACAGACAGACAGACAGACAGACAGACAGACAGACAGACAGACAGACAGACAGACAGACAGACAGACAGACAGACAGACAGACAGACAGACAGACAGACAGACAGACAGACAGACAGACAGACAGACAGACAGACAGACAGACAGACAGACAGACAGACAGACAGACAGACAGACAGACAGACAGACAGACAGACAGACAGACAGACAGACAGACAGACAGACAGACAGACAGACAGACAGACAGACAGACAGACAGACAGACAGACAGACAGACAGACAGACAGACAGACAGACAGACAGACAGACAGACAGACAGACAGACAGACAGACAGACAGACAGACAGACAGACAGACAGACAGACAGACAGACAGACAGACAGACAGACAGACAGACAGACAGACAGACAGACAGACAGACAGACAGACAGACAGACAGACAGACAGACAGACAGACAGACAGACAGACAGACAGACAGACAGACAGACAGACAGACAGACAGACAGACAGACAGATAGATAGATAGATAGATAGATAGATAGGCAGGCTCAAAACGGCTAAAGTAGGCAAAGAATGCGAATAGCAGTATAAGGACTCGTAAAACAATTTCTAAAAAATGGTTAGGCTGGCGGGCTCTCTAAGCCAACGTTTGTTCATTGCATGATTCGCATACCTGCCAATTATCTCGAACAAAGTTTGCAAATTTGGGATACTTTTATTATTTTGAAAATGTAGCATATATTTGTGAAAAATTATGGTTGATCCCTCTTTCATAGGAATTGGTAGAACACGAAAGTGAAGCGTGTCTTCACAGAAGCTGTTGCATGTTTTCTTCATGAACTCTCAAGGCTCAAGATTTCATGAACTCTCAAAGGCTCAAGATTTGCGGGACGGCGACAGTGTTGCATGTTTGCTTCGCGCGCGCGAGCGAAGTTGAAACGCACCAGGCATCTCAACGCGCTCACTTGCCCGCGAAAAAATGGAGAAAGGCGTTCTAAGCCGCGTGTCGGTGCATTTGGCACCGTTACACAAGTGGGTCTACGGCGACTTCTTCCAGGATTCATTGTGACGTCATGTGAAAACATGTCCGAAGCAGTAACTGAGTATCTTCGTGAAGTAGTACTATCGTACAGGTTGTTAAACTTGCGGTTTTCACAAGAGTATCTATGGAGTGTTAGAAAGAAGAAACTATATAAGGATCTTGTTGAAAATATGCTTCCGGTGCCTTTGTATCATTTACCACATCGTGGGGGCCCAGGACAGGATGTACTAAAAAAAGTAAAGAAAATGCCCATATCACCATCAGGTAAACCCTTCTTCATTCAATTTCACACCAACACACTTCCCGTTAAGACCGGGCTTAACGATAAAGGCATCTTCGTACCCGAAACAATCGAACACGTATTCCTAGACTGTTGGGACCCGACTTTTTACTGGGATGTACTTCTGCGCACGTTAAAGAAGCAGTTACTCCTAGATCCATATGGCATACGATTCTTGCCAGTAAATACTTCAGACGATATACCATATTATCTAATTGTGGTCCTGAGCCTCTACGCTTTGTGGAAAACGAGAACGGAATTTGTGCATGTAGACCCGGTTGTTCACCCTGCTCGCGAACATTGAAAGTGCGGTGTGTCTGAGAGAGGTGTATCGTGTGCTCTCTGATCCACCAGAGTGGATACTTGATGATTTGGTCTCATTGAAAAAATTTTAACTCTGCATGCTCTCCACCTTTAACGAAGTCACAAAGCATTATCAACTTGCTCACAGGGCATTTCCCTTGCCTCACCGAAACCTATCACGGCCTCAGTCAGTTACGCTTAGGTTATTACAAACGCACTCGTATCCCAGCCTCTCGATCTATAGTCGTTTCGCGGAGGTCTCCCCTTCATGTCCCGACTGCGGCGGATACAGCGACTTTAACCACATGCTCTGGGAGTGCCCCTCTTTACAGCACCACACAGATCAAGGGATCTCGCAAGACAGCTTTTATTCACTGTTCCTACAGCTTCTACAGTTCCTACATTTTGTTGCCGAAAGCCTCTATGCTGACACGTTTTCTTCTCTCAATGAACCCTCTACTAGGCCCCTTCGCGTTGCAGGCGGCGAAGACTTGTGATCGGCGCGGATGCTCGAGGTCTGTCGACCTAAATCCCAACCGCTACTCTGATAGAGCATCTCAAAACCAAGCCGTCTAGCGTTTGACTACCTCAAAATACGAAGATTCTGCAGGCCCAGAATAGGCCCTCGGTTGCAGATTAGATAGATAGATAGATAGATAGATAGATAGATAGATAGATAGATAGATAGATAGATAGATAGATAGATAGATAGATAGATAGATAGATAGATAGATAGATAGATAGATAGATAGATAGATAGATTAGAGCACTGCACGGGCCGATTTTTGCGGCCCGGGCCCGGCCCGGGCCCGTTCTTACATTGGGCGGCCCGCCCGAGCCCGATCAAAACTTTTATGGTGAGACCCGAGTCCGGCCCGAGCCCGGAAATAATCTACGTTACCCGCCCGGCCCGGCCCGCCACCCCTTTACCTTAAGCCCGAGCCCTGCCCGAGCCCCACTCGAACCCGGCCCGAACCCGGCCCGAGACCAAAAAATACATGTTTTTCAGAGTTGGGAAGCCCGAGAATAACTCGCAGAAAGCCCGAGCCCGGCCCGGGCCCGCGTCAAAAAACCCGAGCGCGGCCCGGGCCCGGGTCAAAAAGCACACGCCGTGCACGAGCCCGGCCCGAGCCCGTGAAAAAACTCCTCTACCCGGCCCGGCCCGGCCCACGGGCCGGGCCGGGCCCGGGCTTTCGGGTAAGCCCGAGCCCGTGCAGTGCTCTAAGATAGATAGATAGATAGATAGATAGATAGATAGATAGATAGATAGATAGATAGATAGATAGATAGATAGATAGATAGATAGATAGATAGATAGATAGATAGATAGATAGATACGTTATGGGTGAAAAAATTGCCATTGGCTGTGACTTAACTTAGTTATGCCTGGGTGTGCGTAGTGAGAGGTACGGTTAATCTTATTGTTTAGCTTGGGTCTCTCTACGGTTACATCTTCATCGTTTAGCTTCGTACGTGTGAGTCTTTAGGTTTGGTTGTTACCTCTCGTTAAGTTATGGTTACAATAAAGACTAGACATTTTTAAAGTGTAACGCATTTATTTTGAAAGTCATCATCTTGTTGTTTCTCAATTGCCACAAAGACTGGTCGGTGAGACGGGAGGATAAGGTGTTGTCGTCCAGTGACTTGAACACGTTTCGGGTGCTATCCTCATCTGAATCCACTCGCCTGGTCGCTTCGTACTTACGACGCTTCTCGAGGTGTGCGGCTCGTTCATCCTCCGTCTCCTCGGCTCGCTGCCTCCTCTTGGTTTCGTTCCGACGACGAAGCCTGGCTTCTTTCAGTCTCTCCGACTCACTTTCCATATCTGCCGACGAATCCCACCGAGCCGCCCCTTCTATATATACGGTGCAACGCCGGCTCCTCCTCTGTTGTTGCAACGCGGTTTCACCGGCTCCTCCTCGGACGTCATGCCAGATGGCGCGGCGAGCGGCGCTGTCAGCTGCGATTGTCAGCGCGATGCGGCCACCCGCCACAGCGAAACGGCGAGATTACGGCCAATGTAGCTCTCGCTACAAAACGAAAGAGGGTTTGGCGAGTAGTCGGAGTCCTCTAGTCCAGGGCCCCGCCGGCTTTAGCCGCCCGCTGGACCTGATCCAGAAGATCCAGCTGCTCCTCCAGGTCCGAGCTGGTCCGAGTTATGCCTCCCATTGCTTCGCGTTTAGGATTTTCTGTACGCTTAACTGTGTGTTAAGTATTTGCCGAGCCTTGGACATTCCAAAATTCATAGCCGACGTTCATAAATGCCTGGTTTCTGGGAGCAGTTTTACCAGACTGTTTATCTTAATAACGCTCTATCGACAACAAACAAGTTGAATCATCTTGAAGCGACGCGCTTCACGATGAGCGGCTCCTTTTAGGGGCGAAGCTCCTTAGGGTCGAGCCTTGTCCCCAGTCGCGCCGCCGTCGCGCAGTTGTAGCCACGCTAGTACTCGCCGCTCCCGCTAGAGACGCAGCTGTGCTCTTTTAGGGGCGAAGCTCCTTATAGCGGCACCCGTTCGTCCCCGTCGTCGTCGTAGTAGTAGTAGTGTGTAACCAGTCTGAGAAAAATGAGAAAAAAAATTCCGAAGTTGTGTCCGTAGCGCGGAATCGAACCAGGGACCCCTCGCTTCCGAGCGCGCGGCGTTAGCCCACTACGCCACGAAGCGCACATGGACACGCGCACCACGATGACAATAAATACCCAACATTAACGAAAGGCCGCGTTTCTAGCGCGTTTCTAACGTGTTTGTGCTAGCGCGTTACGGCCCGTGTAAGAAGCTGATGTAAGACGCTGTGGCCTCTCCGCCTTACCTTCAACGCGTTTCGAACGCGCTGCCCAAAGCGGTGGCAAGTCAAGTTCAAGTCGAGGAGCATTTATGAATGCGGGGGGTATACTCTCTCGGCAGTCATGTGATGGCGTTGTCAAACGCGGTGCACGTTCCGGCATGTAAGACGCTGTGGCCGCTCCCCCTTACTAGAGAGTACTGCACGTTTCTAACGCGTTTGTGCTAGCGTCCCCTTAAGCGGGAGATCCGATGATTCCCTCCGGAGCTTCGCCCACTCATCATCATTCACCCCGGGGATATGCTGTGATTTTTTTTTCTCTCTCGTTCCCGACGCGCGCTCTCTTTCTCTCTCGTTCCCGACGCACGCTCTTCTCTCTCATCCGTAGCTAGGGGCGCTGAGGTGCACAAGAGCGTTCGTTCCCGACACGCGCTCTCTTTCTCTCTCGTCCGTAGCACTGGTTTACCCGAATGATCCCCCGGTGCTTCGCCCACTCATCATCATTCACCCCGGGGATATGCAGGGATTTTTTTTTCTCTCTCGTTCCCGACGCGCGCTCTCTTTCTCTCTCGTTCCCGACGCACGCTCTTCTCTCTCATCCGTAGCTAGGGGCGCTGAGGTGCACAAGAGCGTTCGTTCCCGACACGCGCTCTCTTTCTCTCTCGTCCGTAGCACTGGTTTACCCGAATGATCCCCCGGTGCTTCGCCCACTCATCATCATTCAAGTCGTGGATATGCAGGGATTTTTTTCGGGTTTCCGGATCTTCTTTGGTCGTCCGATGTCAAGGGTACATGTACTCGCCACAGATCGATGTTAACGAGAGTTCTGCCGCCGTCGCGGCGGCTCCGAGCTTTATCTCCCCGGTGACGTCAAGAGCAAGCTGCGTCTCCATGCTTGCAGGGGCGTGCTGGTCGAAACCTGCCGAGCCACCGCCAGAGGCGCCTGCTGCAGTCACGGACACCGCGCGGGTTCAGCGCGAACGCGGGGAAACGGGGAAACGCGGATGGCGTAGGCAGCAGCTCTTCGTCCATCCCGCCCAAGGGTTGTCGACCTTGTGGAAAACCACGCAGCAACGTTTGTCGTCACATGACAACAACAGACACAGCTGAGGCATCGAACTCAGTTTTATTGCGATAGCAATTATATGGACACTCCAAGCGGATTTCTGCCGTCGGCGTCGTCGTCGTCGTCGCCGTGAGGTTCCGTATGAAGTCCAACGGCGATTAAATCGTCGCCATGCGCCGTGTGCTGTATGTGCGAGTGAAAGCGCACGAGGGACGCGCGCTTTCACGGAGAGCTAACGCACAGCGGAGAGCAAACACGACCTCTTGCGTCGCGCGAAAGGCCGTGGAGGGATGGAAGGGAGGCAGGGGAGGCGACATTTAGTTGCGGTGCCAAATGCGTATTTAAATAAAAACGATGCGAGGCGAGATGGTGGTAAAGCCTTCTGACGCTGCTCGACGAGTGTCCCGTTCTGATCTCGTCGAAAACCCCCGAGCCACCGTCAGAGGCACCGGCAACAGTCACCAACGCCCCTCGCGTTCGGTGTGAACGCGGGAAAAACGCCGATGGCGTCGACAACAGTTCAGCGCGTTGCTGGTTCTGCTACATGCCCAAGTTTATACAGCTAATAAAACTATTAGCTGTATTAACTTACTCCGTATAGCTCTCTACTAATTTGCTATCGGAATTTACGCTTCGCCTTTCGGATGAAACTGCGGCATTTTTGTATATAAAATTAACGAACATCTTGACTGCGCTTCCAGTAATCTCGTGTACAAAATTCGATGTGAGGTGTGTAAGCAGGAATATCTCGGACAAACAGAGACCCCTTTTCGCCTGCGGTTCAACAACCACCGCGCGCATGTGAATAGTCTCCCCAATCTACCCTTGTCTAGGCAAGTTCGACTGCAGATCACTCCTTTGGACGCATGAGCGTCGTGCTACTGCAGTCTGGTTTCCAACACATCCGTGCACGCTAGCAGAGAGAATCTTTTTTTCATCCATAAATTTGCAACATACACTAAAGGAATTAATGAGATCCCGGGGCGGCTGACGTGCCTCCGGAATATGCAGTGAGAGAGGATAGCACGGATAGATTCTCTCTATCCGAAAATTGAGACGCTGCCCGCCACTTGCTGTTTCCTCCGCGTGCGCCTCAGGGGGCGAGCGGAAAAGTAATAAATCCAGTTTTCTCGGCCCTGCCACTCAAGCAGTCATTCTCTGTGACTTACTGCCCCTTCTAGGAATCCGCACGAGCTGACGTGTTGTCGGTTGTCGGGTTAACGTTGGAAAACTGCACACACACGGGAACCCCCTAAAACTGTAAGCGCAAGGTTGCACTCGCTTCGCAACCCCTCCGGCAACCCCGCACCTAAGTTGCACCACAGGGATCGCAGGAACGGGCCGTGCCTTATATATGTGTGTATTGTCACACTGTGCTACTTTCCACAAGTTGGCGCCTTTTTGTCTCCCTTCCGGGCTCCTTCCCTATTGTGCCCCCCATCGCCCCATTCAACTTGCCCTCTCTCCTTCCACAGCGGCGCACGAGCTCTTGTACTGCGCAGCGACCGTTTTCTCCTTCCCTGTCCGGAGTAAACGGGAACCTAGCTACCGCTACTCTCAGCCCCTCTGCCCCTCTCCGCTTTATGACTTCTTTCTTTCTTTCTTTCTTTTTCTTCTTTCTTGTTCTTCCCCCTTTTTTTACTGGTCTATTTGCACTGCATATATGGGACTCCGCCTTCATATTGCCCTGCATCGTTGCCAGTAAGGCTTCTGTAAATCTGTCAAAGCGCCTAGAAAGAGTTAATCACTGTCACCACTGTCCCTTTCTGTTTGATGTATGTGAGAACGACCAGGCACGCTGTCTGCTGTCTTCACTATGAGTGCCGAAGTGGCATTTTTATTGCGATAGCAATTATATGGACACTCCAAGCGCATTTTTGCCGTCGCCATCGCCGTCGTCGTCGCCGTGAGGTTCAGTATAAAGTCCAACGGCGATAAAATTGTCGCCGCGCGCCGTGTGTGCGAGTCCCAGCGTACGAAGGTGAGCCGGCAACCGCAGCCTTATCTCGCGCACGCGAGAGAGGAAGGCAGCCGGAAGCACGCGCTGTCTTCGTTCGAACGCGAGGCACGAGGAGGAGGCGATGGAGACGGCGGAGGGGGGGGGGGGGGGGGTCGTTCTGCTTTTGCAGCTGCGTCGCAGGTAGCTGCCGCGATGGCGCCTATCTTGAAAGCCATCTGCGATGTGGATGAAGTGTGCGCCCGCGGGGGCCTCATCTTCAAAGCGATCTGTGATGGGACAAAATACATTCTCCGAGTGCCGGCAGTTTCGTACGCGCTGCGCTTTCGACGTTTAGTTCGCGGTGAAGCGAGAGTCAGTGCGAAGGTCAGTTTGCTCGCTGCTGCCGGTGCGCTTTATCACTCCAGCGTTTTCACGAGTTTCCGCGGCCATCGAGCGAGATGTGTTCATGTTTACCTTGGCGCGCGGGACACCGTGCTTGTTTATTTATTTAGTAAGCGAATATTTACAACATTATACGGCCGATAGAACTACTAGCCCTACTTCGTATAGCTGTCTACTAATTTGCTATCGCAATCGATGCTTCGCCTTTCGGGCGAAACTGCGGCTTTTTTTTTTTGTAAGCACCAATTAAGACCGGTCCATCCGGTCGAAACTGTTGAAATTGAACACTTGTTCCATTTACCTTGTGGCATCGCTCAAGTTCTTTACGTCTGAAAGGTACCCTGAAGAATGTCTGTTTACTTATGTATATATAGGGTGTTTTTTAGCAGCAATCACTATTTAAAAAGTGCCCGTGAAAGATAGCACAATTCTATAACTTGCCCTAAATCACTCGATCAGGCTGCCATTAATTCTACAACATATCAAAATGCCTAATTGATTAATTCCCATAAATATCCTATTTGGCATTATTAAATTATTTTACGGCAAATATTAAATAATACGGTACCTGCAATCTACCAATTGCAGGTACCAAGTTCGCAAAGCGTATCCCCTTGGAACGAATTCTCTGGACTGCACCACATTGGGGATTTTCGTTTTCAAAGTGTCTAACGAAATGCAGTGGTGTTCCAGTTACTTTTGTGCTTCAATGTATAAAACAGTGCTTTCTTAAAAAAGTAACTGGAACGCCAATGCATTGCGTCGGACACTGAAAATTATTATCTCCAAATTTGCGCCGTACTGAGAATTCGTTGCAAGCCTTGGTAACTCACCGGCTATAATTTGCAGAGAGAAATATGTGCCGCAAAGTAATTATTTAAATAGTTAATTAGCGTAATTATGGTATTTATGTAATAATTCAATTAAACATTTTTGATCTATCGTAGACGTAAGGGCCACCTCATCGAGTAACTTAGATAAATGGTTAGAATTGTGCGGCCACCGGCCATTTCTAAAACTTCTAAAGAATTAGAGCTCATTGGCCCACTGCCTTTTCTAATATAGTATGTTTAACATAACAGTTTTCACGCACCTGTTCTTGATACCATTTCAGGCATATAGACTTTTCGTGTTCTGGTCAGCTGCCCCGTAAGTCAATATTATAGATGCGTGACAATGCCTTTTGTATTTTTCCGGTCTAACTATACGTTCTACGCGATGCTCTGCCATAAGTTTAGGGAAACGCTTGGGTCAAACGCCAACCTGATTTTAGCCACACACTCACAATGACTGTGCGAGTAGTAAAAAGGAACGGTTGCACACATAAAAGAAAAAAAGCTTTCACGACGTTTTTCTTTCTATTTCGGCAGATACAAATTATGTCGCACAATCAACGTCCATGTAATAGACAGTCGGCATTGTTTATTCACTTGTCTCTCGGTTCTTTCAAATTATAATCTAACAAACCAAATAGCACGATTGAGTGGTAATGTTATCGCTTCCTTTATAGCCGCGGACTTTATATTTAGTCAAACTGGACTACACTGGCCCACCTCAGCATACGGCTGCCTTTATCAGGTCCGCACTTTGGTTGGCTTATTAGACTATGTGTACGCGGTAGACGTTTGCTGCAACGGGCCACCCCTTAGTGCGGCCTTCATTCCCCATAAGTTGCTACAAGTCCTCTATTTTCAGAAATCCCTCAAAACGGCGCCTCATGGCACCAAATGACTAGGAAAACAGCTGTTTAATAACACAAACGCAATGGTATACGTAAAGAGCCCCGCGTATTCAGACTATAGTCGAATGTGGGATTAAGTCGTTTATCAAAGTCTCGAATCGAATGCTGTCATTTTGAGCAGAGGTATTCGACATGTACTAGGAAATTTTATATTCGAATCACCGTAAGTGCTTGATTTTCTTTACGATTAGTGGATTTTAGGTTAGGTCAGTGTGCAGCTATAGGTAATTATGAGGTGATGGAAGTTTGTTTATTACTGCGGACTGAAGATGAACTTGGCTTTAAGTTGAGGCCTGATATCCATCTCAGTAGATAGCAGATTTTAGCTCTAACGATTGAAGACTGCAAAACATATCCCGTATTCGCGTAATGGTGTAAGCAAAACTCGCAAGTTAACTGACTTCTCTGTCGCAGCCTCCTTATGCTATTTGATTATCTTCACTATCATCCTTATTCATTCATTTCTATCATCTTTGTAATTATTTCTCGTACTTGTCGTAGCTCTTGTACGTTATGAGATCGTATCGTTTTCGTTTTACTTTTCCATAACCTGTATATATTTAACGTAAACATTTAATGCATTATCCCCTATTCTGATAAGTGCAAATACCGAGGCCGAGAGGTTGTTTTTTGGCGCCATAATAAAGCATTCATTGATTATAGTTGTTGCGGAAGAGGGAGAAATGTTGTGGCCGAATTATATTTGGTTCCACCTCTCCACAGAAAGTGATTTTCTCGCCTGGCCTCAGTAACATCCTTGTAAGCAGAATATAAAAGGGCATGCAAATAAGGCGTAGAGGAATGTTTTGCTACATACCCACTATCTTTTGCGCAGATAACGAAGCTCGCATGTTCCGGTGCGCTATGAATTATTTCGTCGTTCTGGCGACTTTGCTCCTAGAATTTCTTGTTCCGGTAAGTTTGTATTTGCTTTCTCATTGTTTTTCACACAAGGTATGCCACCGTGGCACTGACCAATACCCTCAAAGCACTTTCATTGCTCTAGATTGGCTCGTTTTTACTTTCTGCAAAGTCGTGATTAGCTTTTTTTTTTTTCTTCAGCGACGCAATTGAATAACTTCATTTGGATTTCTGTAAGCTTCCCTGATTTGGCTGTCACATGGTAGCTAGCAGCATTATCAAATCAGTAAAAAGCAGAAAATCAATGAAAGTAATCTGTTTTCATGGGCTGATCGACGCAACATGCACTCTATATCTTGGGGCATCGGATACACCACTAGCCTTGTCATAGTTATCACGTGTGCTGATGAATACGTACCAGACCACTAGGCACGTATTATACTACCAACAATCCATGCGGATCCAATTTCTAAGCGTTGTCTCAAATGAGGTCATTCTTTGTTGCAGTTGTTATTGTGGTTTTTCTTGATCTTTTCCAGGTACGCGCCGACGAGGTGCAAATAAATGGAAAGGGCAAGTATTTCTCACCTTTCCCATTCTGCGCAAATACGTGGCTACTAATACACCAACCTTCAGCCTGACTCAGAAAAAAAAAAGTTTGTTGTGCTCGCCCATCAACCACGTGAAAACAAGCTAGCACAACTGTTGATTACTTCGTCAGAAGAAATAAACACACAAGCAAAGAAAAATAAATGAGACAGGTCTTGCAAATGTCATTTACAACTAACATTGCGCATTAGGGACATTACGTCACTTATGATATCAGCGCTTCCTTAGCAAACATGCACTTAATATTTTTGTTTAAAACCAAATTGCAAAAAAAATCAGAGGACTGCTAAGCACTTTTTGTCAGCTGCGAAAGCATTACATGTCCAATTGAACGCCGCTAAGCTATTCGTCGAGTTATGAAATCGCGGGCTAGCGAGCGCGTTGAAACGCTTGGCGTGTTTTCATTTGGCCTTACCGAGGCGTAGTGAGAACGCAGGCGATAGCCTGCGAGGATAACAGAGGCTTCCTAGAGTGAGGGCGAGGGTGATGTGTTGTAGCTTGATGCCCTCTCCCTCACGCAATAGCAGCAGGTGTTTCCTTTCGCACGATCTGCGCCATCGAGCTCCGAGCCAGCAAGCAAGCGCAAGCCGGCCTCGCGAGGAATACTCGTGACGTGGCTCAATGGGCCACTTGATGCTTTCGCATCAAAAAACAAGATAGTGTTGGGCACCACGTAACAGACTTAGATTCCAGTAGTGCCTATATACAGCAGGCTTCCTGCGAAAATTTAATTCTCAAATACGAGGGGATGCACCACGAAAGCATCGGAAAGATGAGTGTTTTTGATACTGATACTGAACCAAACGCCGCCATTCCGAGCGCAGGAAGCGACGCATGACCGAAAACGCGTGGATCCTCGGCCTTCGCTCCGAGAGTTGGGGGGCGCACAGCGAAGTTTCTGAGCGACGTACATGGCCTCACTCCATAGCCGTTAAATACCAGATGGCTGCTAATCAAAAATTTATATAACTACCAGCCCCACAGCTTTGCTACGATTACTTCAGTCGTGATGTTAACTACCTGCCAAGGTTAACCGCTGTATTCGGAAATGCGCGTTAACTTGAAGCCCTTGCTTCAATTCTTCTAGATGACTCCTGGCGTGAACGTGCCCATGACGCAAATCGGGTTTGCTTCGAAGTGTTCCCGTGAAGCGTTATTTTGGCCAAGTCAAGCACGGCCGTCAAATTGAGGTGCATCTCTGAATATGGGGCTATATCTCGAAAACCAAACGCAACAACGCCCTCCTTACTGTATTATTTCTTTCTGCAAAAAAAAAATAATATTGTAGAACATTCTTCGCGCAGTCTATTGGATTGAACTAGTTGGTCACACAAATCGAAAACGCTTTACGGTGCTAGAGACGTGAATAAACACGTACGCATGCAACAACTAATAACTGATCTTGATTTGAAGGTGCATCTATATTCGCATCCTGCGCGCCTGTTGAGCGTAATCGCCATGACATTTAGGAGCCCACGAAATTGAGGACTGGCCCATGTTATCAGCACGAAAGGGGAGAGTCGTTTAACAACACGAATTCTTTATCTTGGAGAGACAAGAATGCCAAGCTGACGCATCTTTCACCTTTAAGTTCGATGTGATAGGCGTCTATAACTTTCCCCTCCTATTTTTCTAGTCCTCTCCGGATGAACTCATTCTTAATAATAAGTGGAAAAGAGCCGCATATATTGCAATGAGGGCCAATAAACTGCCGTGTCCATTCCTAGCGTTTAATCTGTGCTGACCCGCCCCATCCTTAAAACATTATCCGCTTTGTCCGATGTACTCTTTGCAACAGCTGATTGGAATTGAATAGACCTAACTTCCGAAGCGATCGCATTTAACCCGATGACGTGTTTCGTGACGCATGTTTATTTGTGATCATGGTGATTTTCGGCACAGATCTTAGAAAGCTTGCAGGGATCTGACACGACGACGTTCGCGGTATGTTGGCTGGCTATTTTCTGTATTTTGTGATATAGTGCGTTCACGCATGGGATGACCCGCATAGCGCATGTTTCTTTCAGAATTTGATTTCTGGACAACTTTTCAGCGCATTGCACCTTCTGTAAGAGGTTCCCACATGTGTTCAAAAATAAGGAAGGCAGACAGGGTGATGTTTCGATGCGTTCGACTTGTGCGCTTAAACTGAGGTTAAATAAATTAATGCAGATTTTTTTTCTACAGGTGCGTTAAGGCACACGGAAAGAAAAGTTCCTCTCACTGTTTAGAGTGCGCACTTTCATGACGAAGCACGCCTTTTCTTGAATGCGGATTGTACAACCAGCAAATTTAACGTGACCTTCGTTACGGAAAGGAACCTTGATATCCAAAAAATTGTATGCCGCCTTCAGCCGGAAGTTTAAACGCGGAGTTTAATCCCTCGCCTAGATGTGTTAAGCTATGACTTTTTCATGAGCATCATTTAAGTCCTCTCACTTACCTTCCCGTCGTTAGGGTCCTACTTATGTTGACGCTGTTATCATTTTATTCGATAGCCCGCCCTATGTAGATATAGAACACATTGCTGGTGGCATAGTCACAACTTTCACACAGCCAGCTGAGGAACTAAACTTCACGTTTGAACTTCCGACTGAAGGCAGCATACAATTTTTGGATATCAAGTTTCAATTCTGCAATGAATATCACGTTTGCTGGTGGAACAATACGTGTATAAGAAGAGCTTGCTTCCTTATGAAAGTGCGCCCTATAAAACAACGAAAAGAGCCTTTCTTTCCATGTGCCTCAACGCACCTCGAGAGAAATCCTGCATTCATTTAGTTAACGCCAGTTTCAGCGCACAATTTTAACGCATCGAAACAGCAAGCTACCCGCCATCCTTAATTTCTAACGTGTGTCGGAACCTCCTACTGAAAGGGAAACGTGATCAGAAGCCGTCCAGAAATGCGACACGCAACGAAAGAAGTAGCAGTTTCACCCGAAGGGCGAAGCATCGATTCCGATAGCAAGTTAGTGGACAACTATAGGAAGTAAGGATAGTAGTTTTATCGGCTGTTCTAACTTATAAACATACGCATACTAACTAAATTCACAAGCACATTGTTACGCGAGCACAAGCAAACGTGAAGACATCTCACTCGATGACCCCGAGAACTCGCTGTCAAAACACTGCAGTGAGCAAGCGCGGCTGCAGCAGCGATTGAATTGACCTTCGTGCTGCCGCTCGCATCAACGCGAACTGAGCCGCGAAAACACAGCGCAGGCCGGACTCTGTCCCCGCCGCAGATAGCTTGCAAGATACAGCTAACGGCCCGAGCAGGTGCGCGCGGCCACCCGGGCAGCCCGGAGTAGAAGACGCCCTTGAACTTTATACGGAACCTCACAGCGACGGCGATGACCGCGGCATAAATGCGCCTGGAGTGTCCATATATCGCAATAAAACGAACTTTGCAGGTCATCCTATACCTGTACGCACTATCTGACAATGTCAATAAAATAGCCAGCCGCATCAACACGTCAGCTCCCTGCAAGGTTTCCCAGGTCTGTGCCAAGATGCACCACAATCAAAAGCAAACATGCGTCACGAAACAGGCCATCGAGTACACCGAGGGCGCTGCGGGGTTGATTTATTCTATTCCGCTCAGCTGTTGCAGAGAGTACGTCGGACAGACCGGACAATGTTTTAACGATAGGGCGTGCCAGCACAGATTACACGTTAAGAATGCATGCGGCAGTTTATGGGCAACTCACTGCAATGAATGTAACTGTTTTTGGCTTTTTATTATTATTTTTTTGCAAGACTGAGTTCGTCGGGAGAGGGCTGTACAAAACGGAGAGAGAAGTTATAGAAGCCCGTCACATCAAACTTAAATGTGAAAAGCGCATCAACATAGCTTCCTTGTCTCTTAAAGATAAAGAATTTTGTGTTTTCAGATGACTCGCTCAGTGTGAATTTTTAACGCGTTTACCTTCGTTTAAAGAAAACTTGGAAGTTGGTGCACGTGTTGTTACGTGTTTCGTCCTAATCTTTAGCACCATCAAGTGTTTTCGATTGTTCCCGGCGTCTCTTTCCCCCTGAACTTTAAGTAATTGACGCCCTTAAAAGTGCATATGAGTGTAAATAACTCTATGATTCACACCTACACAAAAATTTGTGAAATTTGGTATAATTCACAAAAAGGGTGTAAGGGTGTGATAAATAACTCCATGGATGACAACAGACAGAACCGACACTATATGTATACCTATAGGTGTGCGTGTTCTTGCGACTTCGGGGTGGAGGACACACTCATAGCAAACACACTCATATATATATATATATATATATATATATATATATATATATATATATATACATCAGTGAAGCGTTCGATTACAGGGTCCGGCAGTCAAAGAACAGGTCAAAGAACAGAAGCACGCAGCAAAAATACGATTTTAGTGACGTTTCCGCCGGGGACCAGCCTTCACTCCGGGTCACATCAACCAGTGGCGTAGCCAGGGGGGGGGGGGGGGGGGTTGGGGGGGTTCAAACCCCCCCCCCCCCCCGAAATTTTTTCCGCCCCTCCCCCCCTTACCCGCCCTTTGTTTTCGTCGCTTCGCGCTGACATAATTCATGAAACCGGTGCTACTATCACAATTTCATTCCTGGGCGTTTCCGTTTGGTTGGTAATTTACAGCGAATCATGTCTGCATATGGAAAAAAACTGTCACGGTGTTTGTCAAGGCTTTGACACTCTGTGAAGTTTTGGGCGAGAATGTGACGGCCGCATTCTGAAGCAACAAATGTGCAACAAATGAAGCAACAAATGCGGCAGCCGCATTTTAGATGATGGCGAAAACGCTCGAGGCCCGTTTACTTAGATTTAGGTGCACGTTAAAGACCCCAGGTGGTCGAAATGTCCGGTATCAATTTCCGCCGCTTCCCTTCAGGTGCAGGTTAGACCGCGCTCGCGCAGGATCTTAAGCTACGTTCACACTTGGTCTCGAAACTGTAGGAAGCGGCAAAATCTTGCAAAAATCCGCCCGCCTAGGCGGCAAAACAGGCAGAAAAACAGGCTGTGAGCCAAATCAGTCTCGGGCCGATTTTTTCGCCATGGCGAAGCGGAAACGCGGCGGAAAGTCGTTAGATCTGCTTCACTGCAAGCTACACTAGCATGTAAACAACCGGTCGTAAAATTGAACATGGCACCAGAAGTGTAGGCTGTAATGCTGATCGATGCGATCAAGAACCAGCCCTTGCTCTACGACAAGAGTGGCACTAAAACGTACTGTCAGCAATACTCGCGATAGTATTAACGTCGCGCGACCGGAGGTGCGGCAACGAAGCCTTGGCGTGACCCAACTTCTCGCGCTTTTGCAAAGCCAGGCGAACCCACCACCGCCGTTTCCGAGGTGTCCGCGTCTTCTGTTTATTCATTGTCCATTTCTAGAAAACAAGTAGGTAGAAGTATAAAAGCCATTTCTTCTTCCACTTCCACGGCAGACAATAGTTAGGCAGATTCCTCGTTGGCGCTCCATAATTCTCCTCGCACGTGTACGGTATGTTGCAGAAGTCGCGCGGTGCTTTTCTCGTCGCGACGATAGATTGGGAGCGTAGATCTCACGTAGGACGCGCAGGCTTTGGCGAACCCCAACACAAGGGCCAGCCCGGGTTTTAGCTGTGGTGTTCCCGTTGCCCCTTTGGTGTCCTGGAGGTGCCGACAATACGAAATGATGAAATGTTATTACAACTTGTAAATAAAAGCTATTAAAGAAATATTCTCACGCCTAGGCACCAACCTATGACTCAGCGCTACCGCGCCCGTATGCGGAGAATTACGGAACGCCAACGAGGAATTTACCGAAGGTCGCAGATGACACGCGAAGTTGCGTAAAATTATCACTTTTGATGACGGTACGTGGGTCAAAGAATGAACATACCGCTTGACATAATGCGATAATGAGCGCCACCACGCCGACAAACGTACGCAGACGAGATGGATCTGGACGAAAACGGTAGCGGCGGCCGCGGCGGCAGCAAAACAAATGTGAACAACTTGGACAGCTAGGCGCGGAAAAAAATTTCCGGCCGCTTTGGCCTTTCCGCCCGCTTGCCGCTTCCCAAGTGTGAACGTAGGCTAAGTCTGCGCGAGAAACGTCTCTTGTTTGCGATTGAGCCCCTACGGAAGGCTGGTAATTACTGTTGTGTTGTTGAATCACAAACCAGCAATTACGGAAGGCTGGTAGTTGCTGTTTCAGTTGTGGAATCCCAAACCAGCGATGTACACACGTAGGGGTTGATGACAGCAGTGAAATTCCAGCGACTCGCAATAGAATGCACGAAACAGACAGCCGACAAGCATGAATTACTGCTGTGCGCAGTACAGCGTAAGTAAACTCTTGTTGCAGGCGCTGACAGTTCTCGTCGGAGTTCACGCGTCCTGAGAAATTGATTATGTGCACTATGCACTGAACAATACCGGAGTTCATTCCTGCATCACTAGTACACCAATCAGTCGAGATTCTGTGAGGTACAAAGCCGCTTCCTGTTTGCACCGGCGTAAGTGAAGCAGAAATGAGTTGCACGCACTACTTAAAATGCGTACACATGCCATATCTATGCTGTGCGGTGAAATATTCTGTACAATTCTGAATCTGTTGACGTAAAGGTAAATGACGGCTGCACGCTCACACACAGCGGAAGACACAGCGGCCCATGCACTTGCCGCAGGAAATGCAACCCTCTCGTATGAGGGAGCAAGGCGACGAAAGCTTCGAAAAAAAAAAAAGCCTTACGCGTTTTTGCGCGTATTTAAGTTTTCTAGCGCAAAGACGCAGCGAACAAGCTATTGCTATGGGAGTAGGTATGGCCTGGTCACACGTGCATTTTCACACGTATAGCCGTCCTTGACTTGTGAAACGCACTTCGCCTCGACGAGGACGACGCCATCTACGCTCAACGGAAATGAACAATTAATGATGTCTTCTCCGATCGCACGGGTCGTCTCAATGATGCGTTTTCGAAGACTGGTCCATTCAGTGGCGCGATGAGAGACCGTTGCTCCAAACGGCCACTGTACCTGTCGTACTTACTGTATTTACTGAGCTTACTTTACTTTTTACTTAATTTCTTCACAAGCACACGCACACGCGAGGGGGGGGGGGGGGGGGAGAGTCCCATGTCTTTGATATACATGTATAGAGTGTGCTTAACCTACCGACATTTATTATCGATCACGTGACCTAGAGGAAAGCAGAAGCCTGCCCCCCCCCCCCCCCCCCCAGTCGGGCCGGTGAACCCCTCCCGAAAAAAAATTTCTGGCTACGCCCCTGACATCAACCAATCAATCACGATTCAATAACTCATTGCAAAATGGAAGACTTAGAATTGCCCCGCACAAGGTATCACTGGTAATAATATCACCTCCAGCACCTGTCGAAAGTGCGACCTGCGGTGCAGTTGACCTGCCGAGGGGGGGGGGGGGGGGGGCAGGGGGGGGGGGCGAGCCCCACCTTAAAATTGGATAGGGGCCAGACCCCCCTGACTTTAAGCATTGCATCTCATAGATGTTTAAACGTCTTGCTTTCTTTTTTTTTCAAGAGTGCGGAATGTTTACCACTAGGACCCTGATTGCGAATGGAACAGTCGCTAAGGAGGACCAATTTCCTTGGACGGTATGACAGCAATTTCCACGAATACTTTGCAATATCCTAGATGACCTTTCTTTTATTTTAGCGCTCTGTCAGAAACACTGCTCATTTGTGACGTGTAAGGAAACTGACCCAACAGCTATTGTGTTTATTTCTGCGTAGCAATGGGGGCACAAGACAAATGCCGGTGCATTTCATGAATGAGAGGACGTGGGAGCCCGTCTTATAAGCTATGGCATAGGATTCTCGCTGTGTTTATAGGAATAGGGTGTTACTCAGGTACTAATGACAGCACAGAATTCCTACTACACAGTTTTAATAAACCCGTTGAAAGGGTTTTGAAAGATCCATTTAGGATATTGTATGTGCACTGGCTGTTTTCTGTTTTCATGGCATTTAACGCCCTTTTATTTTTCATACACGTCTATGCGGAAGGGCGAGCTGCTCGAAAAAAGCATAACACTCGTATCGGTTCTTTTAGCTTTTAATACTTCTGGAAAGATCTTGACTTGCAGCCCAGCGCATATCACACAGGCATATTTACGATTCCCCGTGTTCATCGTTCTTCAGGTCTTCCTCAAGATTCGCACCGCTGATCGCCACCTCCATATATGTGGAGGAAGCATCTTTACCAAGCGCCACGTTCTTACCGCAGCACACTGCATCACGTAGTGAGTAGGCTTTCTTCAAAGTAGTCGGAAGAGAGAGAGAGAGAGAGAGAGAAAGTAAACATGATTTCGAGAATCGGCGTGATAAGGTTCTTCTTAGCCAGGAGAAAAAAAACTATGCGGATCCCACAAACATTTTAGACAAGCAAAGCTTACGTGAAACAGTCAATTAGTGTTGCTAGAACATTTCATGTTCGGCAACACGTTATGCTGCATCGCGATAACGCGCGCGCGCCCGGCGAATCAGCAAATTGTGGACCCCTCCACCACGCGGCCCACGTGACCCAGGCGTCCGCGGATGTTCCCCTCCTTCCGGAATCGGCGCACATTATTCGACGTGAAGCCGACCGTGCACACGGCCCAAACCCAAGAAAAGACGGCATATGGAAAGTTTTGCTTCACTGAAGGAATGATGCACTTGAAGCGTAAATTTGTTGCAGTTGAATGTTTTGGTACCGCTTATTGTTTTACATTGAGATTTCGTAAAGAACCGAGCCGACAACCACCCCACCTGCAGGTGTAGTACAGGTGAGGCTACGTCAAAGCCGATTTGCTGTATGGTTGCTGTACTGCGTGAGAGCTAAGACAGCGGCAGCCGCATCCACAGCAAGCAAAGTCGACGATGGTTCACCTAGAAAGCTTCGCTTTGAAAAAAACAAAAAACAAACGACTATTTTATGAAATCACAATTGAATGTTATTGTGGTGGCAAGCTCAGGACTCCCTTGCACACGGTGTCACTGGTCAAGTTCACGTATCACCACTTTGTACGAATTGAACTTCGGCTAGAGAGGCACTAATATTGCGCTCCGTTGTGAAACCTCGGAGTTTGCGTCGGTGGTCTGTTATGACCACTATCTAACACGATATCGACGAATGACCTTTGTTGCCTAAAAAACGAGAATAAGCTTTCGAGCTTTTCCATGCTTTTGTTTTATAACATTGTTTCTTGCGCGATTAGACATTTAACGCACAAGAATCATTAGAAATGTTGACATGAACACTAAGAACACAAAGTGAAACTTCCTATCGCAAACAAGTGCGATAGGAACTTCCGCCATTTTACAAGATGCGCAGTTCCTCTTTACCATTTCTGCTAAACTTCATTGAACCAAATTCTCAAATCCGATGCCAAGGTTGTCAATGCCCCGTCCGTAAGCGCAGCAGGACGTATTTGGGGCCTGTCGTACAAAAAAAGCAACAAGCAAATAGCCAAACCATATCTACATACATTGTTTCTTTTTCACGTGTTTGTATGCAGCGATAGCGGAGATCCAATCGGAATATTAGTCATCTACGGAAACCACGACTGGCGCAATGGCAGAACCCTCAGAGTGACGAAGATGATTCGTCATCCCATGTACAAAGGAAAGCCGTTTGCCCATGATATTGCTGTCCTGACGGTATGTCACAATTTCATGCCCAGTTTTCCCTATGGTTGTGCTTCAAGAACTGACCATGACACTGCCTCAATTTTTTATGCATATAGATTTACGCATACAGGTAGAAATAATAAGCGTAGCAGCTATAGTTACTGCGTCACGAATTCCGACAGACGGGACAGGGAGACAGAGATACACATTTATAATAAAAAAATCAAAATTTGCCATGACAACTCTATAAAAATGAACTGCACGTGCGTTATCACCACTCAGCATTATTAAAATAGAAGATAACAGACTTACTCACAGTCCTGACCTTTAAATCGTTGGCACAGACGTGTCGCGATAGGACAGTCGCCACTGCACAGGACGGGTCTGGTCGTTACGTGGAGGCCGCAGCGTATACAATGGAGCCAGACGAGTAGGTGACCGCCCTGGCAACGCACAGGGCCGGGTTACTGCTGACGGGTTCGCCTCCGCGTGAATATTGGTAGGTTGGCCCGAGCTGGTCTCCGTAGCACAACACGGCGTCAAGCCCAGCAGCCTGGAGCAGGCCGGGTACACAATCCGCCGTCGCTGTATTAGAGGAGGACGACGGAGGTGATTATTACTCAGAAAGCATTATATGGTTCATGGGGCGGAGCACCCGGCGTTGGCGTGGCCACACGATGGTCCAAAAAGGCTAAGAACCCTCGACCTTTGTTTGGGGTCGAATCCACGACCGTTAATTGGTGTTAACTAAGTCGAAGTTGATTAAGAGACAGTTGATTAAGGTAGACATAACTAAGGCGCTCGAAGCCACGACCTTGCTTTGTGCGCACCTTCTGACGAGCACCGTTGGTCACGTGACGTCCCCGCGCTTCTGCTAACGTGACCCCGATGCTTTCGCATTCGTCCACGTAGGGATAACTAATTGCCCCTTTAATTTTAGGCAGTTGGTTCATTGTCAAGGCCGGCCGGGTCTTGTAAGCCACGCGTTGCCGTTTTCAGAGTACAACTGGAGACACTTTCATTATTGTTGTTGGTGTTGTTGTTGCCCAGAAAAAGTGTGGCTCATACCAAACATAGCCAGGAAATGTGCTGATTATTGCTTAATTGGTTGGTTGGTTTTCCTTTAGGCTCACGGTAGTCTACGTCACGCATTGCTTTTGTTCGCGTTCTGTTTTTAAGCAATGGTTCGTACCCACTACGGAGCATTGGCCAATAGACAGGTGGTTTTACAAGTGTTGTTTATGACATATTCGGGTGGCTGTTTGAGAGTGCCCTGGCCTTTCTACGAAGCGGATGAAAAAAAGATTTAAAGCTTTATTACGGGAACAACAGGGTATGGGAGTGGAGATCTCCCTTCCTTATATTGAATGAAGCCTGCTTATGCTAGCAGTAGTACTTAGTTGGTCTTTTACAAGATATTGACGCGAAATAAGTTGGCGCGTGGTGACACTGGCCCCTTGAGACGAGAACGACGAAGTTCGTGGTTGCGCGCGCGCTCTCCGAGGTCCAGCTATTATTAAAGGCTGACGTGTTTTTTGCCTATCTGTTGCTGGTCAACCATTCTAGCTGTACTAGCTGGGTGACATTTCTAGTGGAAGTGCTGGGTACGGTCGATGTTAAGATCTCCGGAGCGCACCCCAGACCTAAGCCCGGCGAGTAGTTCGGCCGAGCTTACCCCTGTGCACGTACGTACCAGCCGACGTCTCCAAGGACTCTAGCCACAGCACGGTTTGCTACCCGAACGGAGTAGAATGACGAACCAACCACCTCCTGCCGCTACTGCAGCATCGCACGTGGTCGTCAATCAGATCCGGGCGCCGAATCATTTCCACGGGAGTGCTTCAGAGGACGCCGACGACTGGCTTGACCATTTTGACCGGGTCGCCAACGTCAACGACTGGACATACGAGCGTAAGCTTCGCTACGTGTACTTCGCTCTTGAAGATTCCGCTAAAACATGGTTTGAGAACCACGAGGCGACACTGACGTCATGGGAAGAATTTTGTCGGCAATTCCTCAATGCCTTCGCCAGGGCGGACAGGAAGGAGAGGGCGGAGTTAGCAATGGAGTCGAGAATTCAAGGCCCGAATGAGCGAGTGACGGCGTACGTCGAAGACATGAATCGCCTCTTCAGACGTGCGGACCCCTCTATGACTGAAGCAAAGAAGGTGCGCCACCTAATGCGCGGCGTAAAAGAGGACATCTTTGCTGGCCTCATTCGAAATCCGCCGACGACAGTGGCAGAGTTCCACGACGAAGCCACCACCATGGAAAAGGCCCTTCAACAGCGGGCCAGGCAATACAACCGCGACGCCGTGATTTCAAGGGAGCTCTCTGCCGTTACCCTAGGCAACGACGTCGGCGCCTTGCGAGAACTCATCAGGGCTGTCATCAAGGAGGAACTGCAGAAGATGCAGACGACCGCTGCCTCTGTGGGACAACTTTCCATTGCGGAAATGGTGCGCGCCGAGGTCCGACAGGCCGTCCATGTGCCTGAACAGTACGAGGCACCACAGCAGAGAACGCGCCCTGAACTGAGTTACGCAGAAGCAGTACGCCGTCCACCACCCTCAAGTGCGTATAGCATGGTGCACCCCGCTCAGCAATTGGACGTTAGCTTCAGGCCTCGCAGCACACCGCACATGGCCGAAGCAAGAACTAGGAAGAGCGACGTCTGGCGCACCGCTGACTACAAGCCCCTTTGTTACCATTGTGGCGAAGCCGGGCACATCTACAGAATGTGTCCGTATCGTCATGTGGGGCTCCGAGGATTCGCCCCAAATGCACCTCGTCCACGACCTGGTGAGCGGCCGCCGGAAATAGAGAGTTTCGTCGCGAATCGTCGCAATGGTGATCAACGATGGCACGAGCCCCGTTCGTCGTCTCCTGCTCGTTACAGGTCACCATCACCAAGCCAAGCCTTCTCTCGCGGCGCTCTCAGACGCCGCTCGCCTAGCCCGGCGGCTCGGGAAAACTGAGTTCAGCGACCTCCGGAGGTGAGGCCGCTGACGACGACTGTGCGCAAGATCCTCCACTACGACGACAACGACGAAAACAGAACGACGCAGACGTACAGACGCAGTCAAACACCATGCGAGAGGTAATAACGTCGAACATTCCCGTCACCGTAGACGACGAAGAAATAACAGCGTTAATCGACACTGGAGCGGACACCTCAGTTATGAGCATGGACCTTGCCTGCAAGCTGAAGAAAGTTTCTACCGAGTGGACTGGGTCGCAGATTCGCACGGCAGGAGGCCATCTGCTAACCCCGGTAGGAAGATGCACAGCGCGAGTGAGCATTCGTGGATTTATGTACCTCGGAGATTTCGTTATCCTCCCAAGCTGTTCGAGGGACCTAATTCTGGGAATGGACTTTCTGCAGGCTAATGGAGCCGTCATAAACTTACAAAAGTCGCTGGTAACGTTTTCAACGGCGCAGGCCTTAACAGGGAGCAGCACTGACGACACGTATGTCAACGCCTTGACGATTGTCGACGAGAACATCACGGTGCCGCCAAGGAGTAGCGTATTGACCCTCGTAACCTGCGACGCATTCGACGACTATGAGGGTATTGCCGAGGCAAATATCCCGCTGTTGCTCGAAAGACACATCTGCATCGCCCGGGGCCTTGTTCGAATACAGAATAAGTGCTCGCAAGTTTTGTTGACAAACTTCAGCCATGAGTATCAGCCCGTCCCACAAGGTACAGCTGTGGCCTTTCTGAACGACATTGCTGACTTCTCTGATGTGGGCACGTTACAGGTGACTTCACCGGATGCAACAACTCACGCCAGCCTGAGTACCCGCGTCCACATCAATGCTGACTTAGCAGATGCACAGAAGGATCAGCTACTGGACCTAGTGACAGAATTCTCTGGCTGTTTTTCCACAGAATCTAAAGTCCAGCGCACCTCCATTACGCAACACCGGATAGTTAGAGGAGTCGGCGCGGCCTGTTCGTCAGCACCCGTACCGCGTGTCACCTATGGAGCGGGAGGCGATTAAGCGTCAAGTTGAAGAAATGCTCAATGATGACGTCATCCAGCCGTCGACAAGTCCGTGGGCGTCGCCTGTCGTACTCGTAAAAAGAAAGACAACACGCTCCGCTTCTGCGTTGACTACAGACGGCTTAACCGAGTCACCAAACGCGACGTTTACCCCCTGCCACGGATCGATGACGCTTTGGACCGTCTGCGTCATGCTGAGTTCTTTACTTCGTTAGACCTAAAGTCAGGGTACTGGCAAATCGAAGTGGACGAGCGTGACCGTGAAAAAACCGCCTTCGTGACTCCCGACGGGCTATACGAATTTAAAGTCCTGCCTTTCGGTCTCTGTTCCGCTCCTGCTACGTTTCAACGAATGATGGACACTGTACTCGTCGGACTAAAGTGGCAGCCGTGTCTAGTGTACCTAGACGACGTTGTTGTGTTTTCCAGCACGTTCGATGAACATCTCACCCGACTACGAAGTGTCCTTACCGCAATACGGAAGGCAAACCTCGCCATCAAGCCTGAAAAATGTTACTTTGGCTTCCGGGAACTCAAGTTTTTAGGCCACGTGGTCAGCTCCCAAGGAGTACGACCAGACCCAGAAAAGCTAGCTGCCGTTGCCGAGTTTCCTCACCCTAAAGACAAGAAGGCTGTTCAGCGGTTCCTGGGCCTCTGCGCTTACTACCGCCGTTTCGTTGAAGGCTTCTCGAGGATTGCTGAACCTCTCACGAGACTGACGCGACAAGCTGTGCCCTTTGCCTGGACGGAAGACCAAGAGCAGGCCTTCACCGAATTGCGCAAACGCCTTCAATCCGCTCCAGTGCTGGCGCATTTTGATGACACCGCGGCAACTGAAATTCACACAGACGCAAGCAACGTAGGACTCGGGGCTACTCTGGTTCAATGGCAAGACGGAGCAGAACGTGTAATTGCGTACGCGAGCCGTAGTCTCACAAAAGCAGAAGCTAATTATTCAACCACCGAAAAAGAATGTTTAGCAGTCGTGTGGGCCATCAGCAAGTTCCGACCTTACTTATACGGCCGGCCATTTCGAGCGATCAGTGACCACCATTCGCTCTGCTGGCTTGCCAATCTACGAGACCCGTCTGGTCGCCTCGCTCGTTGGAGCCTCCGCCTCCAGGAATACGACATGACTGTTGTCTACAGATCGGGCCGTAAGCATAGCGACGCTGACTGCTTGTCACGTTCTCCTATTCCCTTGACACCCTCCGACTTGGAGCTAGATATGCCGTTTCTTGGTGTCGTCGACGTGGTGCGCATGGCTGACTACCAACGTGCAGACTCTGAACTGCTTCCAGTCATCCGACATCTCGAGGGAGCCGACGTTGTTGTCCCACGCCCACTTTCACGAGGATTGACATCGTACTGCCTGCGGAACAATGTCCTGTACAAGAAAAATTTCGAGAACAGCCAAGAAACGTTTCTTCTCGTCGTTCCGACGGCGCTGCGCGAGGAAGTTTTACAGGCGTGTCATGACGATCCCTGTGCCGGCCACTTAGGCTTCGCGAGGACATTAGCGCGCATACGGCAGAAATACTATTGGCCACACCTATTTTCGTCGGTTCAGCGCTATGTGCGAACGTGCCGTGACTGTCAGAGGCGTAAAGTGCCACCCGTCAAGCCTGCCGGCCTCCTTCAGCCTTTGGATCCGCCTCCGGCGCCGTTCCAACAAGTGGGAATGGACCTTCTTGGTCCGTTCCCCACTTCTTCCTTGCAAAACAAGTGGATAATCGTGGCAACCGATTATTTAACTCGCTATGCGGAGACAAAAGCTGTGCCGCGGGGAACTGCTGCTGAAGTCGCCAGCTTCTTCGTCCACAACATCGTGCTTCGTCACGGTGCACCCGCTGTGCTCATTACTGATCGCGGTGCAGCGTTTACAGCGGAGTTGTTGCAACAAGTCGTCACGCTGACGCATACTGACCACCGAAGGACCACAGCCTATCATCCCCAGACTAACGGCTTAACAGAGCGCCTGAACAGAACATTGGCCGACATGCTATCCATGTACATTGATGTGGAACACAAGACATGGGATGAAATTTTGCCATACGTGACGTTTGCTTACAATACCGCTGTGCAAGAGACCACCGAGTTTACACCATTCGAGCTCGTTTACGGACGTCGAGTTACAACCCCCTTAGACGCCATGCTCCCGGTAGACCACGGAACCACAAGGAATGACACCACTGAAGAGTTCGTCGAAAAAGCAGAGGAAGCTCGCCAGCTTGCTCGGAATCGCATCCGCACCCAGCAGAATACCGACGCCTGCCGTTACAACCGGACCCGACGGAACGTCCAGTACTCACCAGGCGACCGCGTGTGGGTGTGGACACCTATCCGACACCGTGGGCTCTCGGAGAAATTGTTGCGCCGCTATTTCGGCCCCTACGAAGTCGTACGCCGGCTCAGTGATGTGAACTATGAGGTGGTGCCTCAAAGCTCTGACCCTAGTTCGAACCGACGCCGTCCCCGTGCTGAAGTCGTCCACGTAGTACGGATGAAGCCGTACTACGCACGCGAGGGATAAGCAACTCTCACAAACCGCTTCAGCATTGTGTACATTCCTGTATGTCTCTTTTTTTTTTCATGTTGCCACCCTTGCCCATATTGCTCGCCCCATGCCCTTGAAGCGACCGGGTCGGTCGCTTTAGAAAGGGGAGCAATGACGCGAAATAAGTTGGCGCGTGGTGACACTGGCCCCTTGAGGCGAGAACGACGAAGTTCGTGGTTGCGCGCGCGCTCTCCGAGGTCCAGCTATTATTAAAGGCTGACGTGTTTTTTGCCTATCTGTTGCTGGTCAACCATTCTAGCTGTACTAGCTGGGTGACAATATTTGGGGTACTGCTAGCGTGCTCTAGAATCATCACCCGAATACGCGAATACTAACATTGTCACTGAAATAAATCTTAGCATGCTCTTCATCGCCTGTACTCTTGTTTTGTTCTCTCTTCTTTTTTTCGCAGACCCATGCTCCGTAGTGTAAAGAATCTTGCCCCTAGCATGCGCAATATGCTTATTTCACGCAGCCAAGCTTCCAGCTAGCTTTCACACTTTCCTTGGTTCATCGGCCTGGTGGTGGTGATGATTGGAACTATGGTGATTATAATGATGATACTTATCCTCGGCACTTACACGCTGATGGGGATAGACCTCGTGGCGTACTCTCTTTCTTTCTTCTTATATACTATTGACACATTCATCGCATAGCGACCATTAGAATGATCGGTTGAGCAAAGGCCTTATTATATTGGGACCACAAGCAGATTCTTTATTAGCATGCACAATACGAACAGCACATTCAACGGAAACGACACCTCATCTTTAAAGCGTCATCAATACCTTATTTAGACAAGTATACCGGGACTTTCCTTTCTTGCTTAATTTCCGGTCTCAGAAAGCGCCTCACCTTTCACTCATGTTCCTGAAACAAATATGCCGCGGTCTTCTTAATTTTTTTCTGGCACTTCAAACTACAGCGAGCTAAACCGTTAGACACCACCTGCTACGTACGGAAGGGTGTTGGAATCCATTATCAATAACGGCTTTGCCATTTTCGATTGTGCCAGCGGGCACCTCTTAAGTGCTATTTCTCCAATAGCCTTAGCGACACAGTTACAAAAGCGTCAGCAGTGATAATGAGTAAATTCTGCATGCACTGGACATTTCATTGTATTTTGTGACCGCTGTTCAGAGTAACGATGAATAATACATCTTTCGGGCAACCGCTTTTATGCGTGGTTTCCTTCTTTTTTTGCGGCATCACTTGACATTACAATAGCAATAATTTCTTTTTCTTTTCCTGAGAGACCAAAAGTTGCCCTGCGCGTTACATTTCAGGTCGCGTTGTTTGCGTTCAAAAGCGGTACGTTTAGCGCTCTTGTCATTTTATTGCGATATCAATTATATGGACACTTCAATCGGACTTCTGGCGTCGGAGTCACCAGTCGTCGTCGTCGCCGTGAGGTTTCGTATAAAGTCCAAGGGCGATAAAATTGTTGCCGCGCGACGCATGTACAAGTGAAAGAGCGCGGGGGACGCGCGCTTTCACGGACAACGAACGAACGACGGAGAGCAAACGCGACTTCCTCCGTCGCGCGAAAGGCCGTGGGGGTATGGGAGGGAGGGCGACGCTGTGCTGCGGCACCAAATGCATATCTTGCAACCGGGCGCAAGGGGAATTGGCGACGCAATCTCCCACGCGAAAGGAGGAAAGCGGGAGGGAGGGGGGGGGTGCGACTTCTACTTTTCTAACAACTGCGTACTTTGCGCCGGTGCGGGCTGTAACGCGCCGTATCTTGAAAGCGATCTCCATACGGCTCTGACCTTTGTATGCGCTGTGCTTTCGCCGCTCAGTTTCCGTTGAAGCGATAGACCGTGCGAACCTTCGCTCGCTGCGGCGGCCGCGCCAGTTCACGCCAGCCTTTTGACAGTGGTTGTCTGCGGTCATCGAGTGTGATCTATTCATGTTTGCTTGTGCGCGCCGACACCATTCAGTTAGTAAGCGAATGTGCCCAAGTTTATGCAGCCGATAAAACTACTATCCCTACTCCGTATAGCTCTCTACCAATTTGCTATCGCAATTGATTGCTTCGCCTTGAGGGCGAAACTGCGACCTTTAAATTCCTTTTCAGCACCTGATGTGCTGCTCAGTGCTGCAATTTCTTACGTGCCTAGATGCACAGCTTCAGAGAATGCGACAAGGTTCAGAGTCCATAAAGAAGTGCTAATCCATGTACTTTTCCAAAGGCAGATGACATATACACAAGAACTCAACTAATGCGTGGCTTAGAGAAGAATATTTTTTTTTCAATGTGTTGCTAGAGCGTCTTCGAATGGAAATAAGGTTCTGAACTGACGCAGACGCAGTTAGCATCGAATGAAGGCTACACGCTTTAAAATGCCGAGGATGTTCCCAGCGCAGCATTTCTGCAGGAATCCCCTTATGATAGTCTATTCTTATGAGAGGAGTGTAAACATTCCTTTTTACAGCATCTCCTAATGCCGCTTTTTGCAGGTGGAAAAGCCGTTCAAGTTCACTGGCAACGTCAAACCTATATGCATCCCCGCCATCCCAATGGACATCTACAACACCGACACTGTCGTCGCAGGTTGGGGACACGTTAAGGAAGGTGGGATGTCTTTAAGTGAAGAGTATAAGTTGGCGTCAATGAGCAACTCATTTTTTTATACGGTAACTCCCTGCGTATCATTCTGTACACAGAAGCGCTTTCCGCACTTCTGCGTACTGTGGTATTCTATAATTATTTTGCGCTGGTGGAAACTTGTCCATCCGTTTTACAGCTCTTTTTTTTTCCTACTGAACTCTTATGTCTATGATGTAAATGAAAGCAGAGTGGTATTATTACTATTGCGCTAGCAATTAAAAGGACACTCCAGGAGCATTTCTGCCAACACCGTTACCGTGAGGATTCTACTCCGGGCGGCCTGGGTGTCCAGGAGCACCCGTCCGGGCCACTGTATCTTGAGAGCGATCTGCGACGGGGACACAGTCCGCCGTGCGCTGTGTTTTCGCGGCTTATTTGGCGTTGATGCGAGACGCAGCACGAAGGTCAATCCGCTCACTGCTGCGGCCGCGCTGCCTCACACCAGCAATTGACAGCGAGTTCACGCGGTCTATCCACTGAAATGTGTTCATGTTTGCTTGCGCGCAAGGGACAGCATGCTTGTTATTAAATTAGTTTGTAGGCCTATGTTTACAAGTTTATACGGCCGATAAAACTACTTTGCTTACTTGGTATAGCGGTCCACTAATTTGCTATCGCAATCGATGCTTCACCTTTCGGGCGACACTGCGACAGCGACACTTTTCTTACATAGAAAATAGCGACGTCCCTTAAGGGTGAGTATTAGGATCCCTCCTTTTTATTTTTTATTAGGGACGTTTTTTTTCGCTATTTGGAGCTATCCTTTCCTTCTTTATCCCTATGACACAACATTTCTAAAGAAAATTGACACTGTTGATGGCTGTCGCACCCTGCAGTCGACCTGTTTATTTTTCTAAATGGCGATATAACAATAACCTAACTTTTAATGCTGCTAAGACCAAAGTCATGGCTTTTACACGCCGAACAGCAAGCATTTCTTTTATTCTGTACATTTTGTACCGTTGTATAACATCTGTGAGATCAATGATATCGGTGTACTTTTTTTTACAACGTTACACTTTTCTGCTCACACTAAATGCGTTCCAATGCGGGGTATGCGCTCTCTGGGCTTTTTTGGCTGATTATCGAGGGAATCTTACGCAAGTTACGCTCGGTTTACACAAGTTGTACACAACAATCTGTCTTCCTCAGCTTGAATACGCGTCGGTCGTCTGGAATGCGTTTCTATATCCAACAGTTACATTATAGATGGGTTTCACGAAGCGTTTCTTAAGCATATATAATCCCCGCTTCGCTTGCCAGGACACTGGACCTAGTTCTAGCACTGTTGAACTATTGTGATTATACTTTCTTCGCTGCCGACGCAATGGCGTTGGCCCTCTGCCTCTTTTCAAACTCATTCACGGTACCCTCACCGGCGCCGAACTCCTCAGTTGTTTAATTTTTGTTTGCGAATTCCCCGCAAGACCACTAGACAACATACACCTTTCCATATTTCTGCCTGTCATCCCCAACACTCAACCGTCCACACATTACAGTCTTCATAACGCCTATTTTCATGGTATCAATATTTTTCATAACTCGCTGTCACTGTTAATTTCCGAGATTGGCGTTGTTGTGTCATGTATTCACAAATTGTTCAGCTGCCCTTCACCTCACCACTATAACCCCACATAATTTTCTGCCGTCCCCTGATTGCGCTTCTCTTCCCTGGGCACCCATTCTGCCACTCTAACGGTCCACCGGCTATCTGCGCTACGCATTACCTGGCCTCACTATCTTTATATTTTTCTCTTAATAATATCACGAACAATGTCAAAGACAAAGACGTTGTAGTGGGGCGGGGTCAGAGGCTCTATCACTTCTTTATCAAGCATTTTCTCAACGTCCTTTTGGATGACATACTGCTAATTTATGTTTGCAGTATTTTATAAATCTCCTTTCTCATTGTTCTATCGAACTACCCGGTTCTTGGCCAATCCGCCAGAGAGGGTATGTGCCACTACCTCCAAGTGCTCTACATCTATGACTTGGCGCTCAGAGTGAGACATTCGGTAAGGGTGCTTGTGAAGGGTGCTGGCGTCTCCAGTGTCGATGCGGTGGGCCACGACATGTGTACGGCCTAGTGGACTGTTCTCAACATCAAATACGTCAAGGTACGAAAATAGGACACCACGGAGTGCTTCACTTTGGGAACGTAAGAGGTCGAGGGATATCATTTTGTCCAGAAGTGCCTGGGTTGGCGCCGGTATGACAAGTTGGGTCATGGTCTCAGCGTCAGCAGTGAATGCAGAGAAACAGTGCATTCTTCCAGAGGTGACAGTTCGGCTAGGAAAATTCCGTGAGGAAGGACATGGGTCGAAGTAGAAAAGTTGAGGACTGGAAGCAACGTTCTGTTGTTGGCAACAACCACTATGGGATGAGTAGATGCGATGTTGCGCGAGAGGATCAGGTCTGTGAGGGGAGCGACCACATATTCACGATCAGGGACTGGGGGAAACGGTAACATAAGGACGTAGGTAGCAGCCCGCGCGGGTAGTTGTAGAAACTCCGCGGAACGTAGGCGAGTGTTACTTCATACTGGCGCCCACATATCTGTTATGAAACTGTAACAATATCAACTAGAATACTAGCTATCCCTGTTAGCTCATTTGTTCATTAGTTCATTTGCCGTGCCTGTTCATTTGAAAGATTGAACATTTCCTCACTTACGGCGCTGAAGGCCGCTTTCATGAGCGCCCGCGGGGCAGCGCTGGTTTCCCATGGCGAGCAGCGCCATGAATGGACTGAGAACGTGCCGCTCTTCAATGAACTTTTCGACAACATGGGTCACTGAGTATGTGCCACTATGTGGCGGCTAGCGAGGACGGAACTTAATTCGAGGCGAGAACATCCGCCACCCTTCGTGGAAGCGGTAACTACCGCGAAGGCGACTCTCCTGACCCTGACAAGCTGACCGTCACGGAGATGCCACTAATTGATGCAAGTGCACACCGTCGAGGACTTACTTCCGTGGGAACTGCGTCGACTTCCGTTTCACAGATTGCCGCGTGGTTGCCCCGTATGCGAGGGCAATCGCGCAACATTGCAGGCTGAGTACGGCAGAACAGTGCGACGTCAATGGCGGTATTTTGCAAACAGTTCGACAATTATGATTCGCCAGCGTAGACTCATCAGATTCCCTAGTCTAGTCACCTAGCGAAGACGACTGCTTTAAAGGCGGACATCTTTGCTGCAGTGAATGGGTCCTGGCGTGTACTGATTTGCGCTCAGACATGGAGTGAGCTCTGACATTCAAAGTGTTCCTACATGGAGTGGGCTTTCATATCTGCAGCCAGTGTATGTAATGAAAAATAAACCCTTTTTATCTCGCGCCTACAGCCGGACGTGCTCAACCCTGTGCCTGGAGGATTCCTTGCCTACACGCTACCCGAGCCGTAACAGGGACTATACGAACGCGTTGTTTTTTTCTAGGACTACGGAGGGTTGGAGGGGGGGGGGGGGTGCATACCTCAAATCAAGAACAAATGCCAAAGTGGAGAGAAATTTGTACAAACAGGATCAAAATCCACTGGCAACAAAAGTTATACAATTCAGTAAGCTCAAACATCAGCTGTGCAATTACATGCTCTCCTAGTTACATGTTCAGCATCAACCGAGATGAATAAGCATAAAACCAAGGTTTTCGGTACATCACGGAAACAAGTTGCCGAATTTGCAACGTTTTCTTGAGGCGCAAAAAGAAGAAGAAAAAGTTACAGAGTAAGAATTAGCGCCTCATGGTAATGATGGTATTCAGAATGTGTAATCGCTAAAGCTGATATTTCTTATACGTTGGCGAAGCCAGAAGATAAAAAACATTTTTTTTCTTTTGACTTCCAGGCGCATCACACTTCCCACATCGACTCCGCTATACGACCGTCAAGATTCTACCGAACGAAAGATGCTCTTCTTTGTACCCTGGCTACGACAAGAACGTGATGTACTGCGCCTACCGGAAGGGCACAGGCTTTTGCGACGTATGCCTCTCTAAACGTTCCTCTAGGGACATGAAATTTCAACATAATGTGAAGCGAAACTTTTGAACAAAGCCATACTCGAATAATTTTCGGAAATTCTAGCCTTTATCGCGACATCGAACAAAGAATTCCACAAAATGTCATGCATGGTACCAGGCTGGGTCCCCGATTTTAGTGCATGAAAGCTGTTTTTCATGTCATATTTCCATACCTACGATTTTTAGTCAATCAAGTGCTTTCTTTTATTGCTTTTTGGGTTAAATTGCGAAGACCAAGACTTGAGAAAGGGAAGAAAAGAGAGAAGATATTGTGATACAGATCAGAAAGACTAAAGTATAACGACGTCAAAGAATAGCTAAGAAATAATCGGTGGATTCAACGCACCTGCGGGAATCGATGATACGCGGTTTTCTTTGCTGTTTGATGAAATGTCTTCGCTTATCATTCTTAAGTTCTATCGAGCTCTAGGCTTCTCGAGAAATGCACGCATTGCTTCGATTTTGATCATAACTTGACGCTGGGCTGCTTCTCCTGCCAACTTCATTCTCTGTAGCCAACTTTATATCTCTTTTTGGCGACTTCTTCCTCGCTCAATGAACGCTCTGGTCCCCTTTTGTTCCATTGATTCTTTCTCCACGTTCGGTGGCATTCGTTGCCGACTTAATAACGTCTTGCCCGTTCCTTTAGTTGTCGATTCGGGCATCCACCCAACGGCACGAAGCCATTCTGGGAGATTGACCCAGAATGTTCTCCAGTAGCACATGTAGAGCTGCTGGTACCCGGGGACCCAAATAGTATAACCGCCAAGACAGTAGCAGCCAGCCCCGGCAACGTAAGTGGGGTAGTCAGGAAGAGCTTCGTTTTAATAATTTATCCCACTAAACTCCTTTCGTGCAACTTCTTAGTGCAACTTTAAGATCCAATCCCGTAGGGAAAGCATCTTCTGCAAACAAGCATGTCTTCAACCTCGCTTTCACTCATTCCAGGGTGACTCCGGGGGACCGCTAATGGCGCAAGGCGTCGGGGCCCACTACGTGCAAGTGGGCATCGTCTCAAACGCCGGTGGCTGCGCGAAGCTGAACAAACCGGGCGTGTACACGCGCGTCGACGCGTTCACACCTTGGCTTATGCAGGTCGTGCGCTCCTCGAGCTCCTCGGACAAGGCCTACTCGGAAGAAGTGCCCCTACAGCTGGCTCCGTACATGGTACCGCAGTGGCCTTTCTTTAACGTTCCACTGTGGAGCTACAACCCTTTCTTCACATCCCCAATAAACTAAAAGGGCAGAAATGAGCAAAACAATAACCTCGCTTCACAACGATCACCTTGTGGTGTACTCAGAATGTATCAAGTCCATGCTCGTATGTAGGTACTTTAACATCGTTTTATGTGTTCTTTGAGTGACTGTTACTGATATCATGTAGTATTTCCGGCGCGGTGCTTTTTGATGCGAAAGCGTCAAATGGCCCATTGAGCGAAAAAGCATGTGTCTGTCGCCTGTAGCAGCGAAGCAGCACCTAAGCCCGCATTGTCATTGGCTGCCATGCTACCTCACGAGCGGTCCTCGACAGAGCAGCGCGGGCGAATGGGTTCACCCTCATGGCGCGCTTCAGGTGTTGCGCGCGGGAAAAGGGCATCGCCGCGTCGGTGGCATGCGGCGTTCGGTACCGCAGGCTGCTGCTGCTTGCTGGCTCGGGCAGCACGCACTGCTATGGTACATTACTCGCAGCGCAAAGCTCGATGTACCGCTCAGCGTCGTTCAATTAGGACATTATGCTTTCGCTTTCACAACTCATAAGAAGTACGTAGTTGTCCTCGGATTTTAATCTGCCTTGAGTACAGGGTTGTTTATGTCATTGTTTTCGGTGCGCTGAAGTAGCCTTACTCGTACTAGTGTCCTTTATTAAATGGCTCTGGTTGTACCAACAGCTCACATTGAGTCCTTTCCAGGCCGTTGGCTCAGCTCATTTTAAGTGGCGCTGAACCATATAGTTGCTACTTCCTGCGGAGTAGTGAGCTTTCCCGTATGTTTCTGGACCAGAGAGTGATCTATCTACAAACTAAGGTACAGATGTTCTCCCAATCACTGCTGTGGTTGGACATTCAAGTGTAGCAGATACTCTGTCGTGCTCACTTACTACGTACGCAGTATGATAGGTTATGCTTGAATTACGTCTACACGTATTATTGGGCAAGTTGGTTCATTATGGCAGCAAACGGTGTCACAGAAAACGAAAGACAAGCAATGAGACCGACATCTTCACAAAGCGCAGTAACAAGTGAGAATTTATTAAATGCGTAAGCATTTCTATGTTAACCCAACGAGAAAACTGTGCGTCCGTCCGTCCATCCTTCCCGCGAGACGATCGCTTACGGGAAAGACAAGGGTTCCTCAAGGACGGAAACGCGCCACAACTGCACTTGGTACGTACCGCTTTTTAATGAACGCCTTTCACGCCAACGCTTTAGTGATCTGAGTCACGAATGCACTGGGTATATGCAGCTCTTCAATGAAGCTCTAGCCAACTTGGGGTCAATATGTGCCACTGAGTAGTGCTGCATGACGCGTTTCTCAGCTTTCGCACGCATCGATGTACCATGAATTTCGGAAGCAACGCGCACACTTCGCGGTGGAGGCGGAAGGTAGCGCCTGGTGTACCTAGGGATGCGCGAAATAAGTGTCCTGCTGCAATGCGCGCCTCATACATATCTCGTTTCGACGGCGGCAATAGGCCCTATGACTATATGTTGATTCCTTGCTAACGCATTATCGTCGACAGTCATGCTAAGGTGGCCTCTGCCTCAGTTTTTACAGCGTAAGCTGTGATGGGCTCATTCCAATAGCCGTTTTGGGTCGCGATGATGCCGCCGCCGGCGGCTCCCGCCACGTAACCGCTATCGCCGGAAACGCGAAAAAAGTACCTGATTCCCGCCGGCATCGAACCCGCGCCCGCTGCGTGGGATCCGGATACTCCACCACTGAGCCACGCAAGCGCTTGCTATCGGGCCATAATGCAAGCACGCAGGGAGGGACTACTGGAGCCTCCGCCAGTATGGTGGCGCCATCTAGGTAAAATGCTTGCAAACGCAGCGTCCGCAGGCGCAGACGACGATATGCGATTCAGACAAGGCACGCAATCAACGTGCTCCCGAGCTGCCGAGCCTCCGCCAGTGTGGTGGCGCTATCTAGTTAAGGTGCCTGCGAACGCGGCGCGTCCGACATGTAAGTTGCAGTTGTAAGGCTTCATCGGGCTCAGCAGACTGCTGTGCAGAGAGCATTTTAAGCCTCAGCTCGCCGTCGACGCCGGGTGGACAGTTCAGATCGTTCTCGTCAAAACGAGGCGAACAGACTGCCGTGAAGACCCTGTTGTGCGCGGTGCCCAAATTGGAGCTACTCTTGAGCCGCTCCACCAGCTTATGCTGTGACTGTGCTGCGTGTGCCGCGCAGGCCTGTGACTTTTTTTTATCAGTGAAAGCTTCCAAATTCTTCCTGGTCCGGGAACCGTACCACAGACTAAGGCCTTAAGGACTAAGGCCGATGGTAATATGCCAGCATTGAATCAATACAGCAGCACAACTGTTCGCCACCGTCAAAACGAGTTTTGTACGAGGCGCGTACGGCAGCCTTAGAACACAAGGCGCCATCTCGCGCCGCTGCCTCGAAGCCTGTGCGTTGCCTCCAAAATGCATGGCGCGCCAATGCGTGAGAAAGCTGAGAAACGCATCAAGCGGCAACCGGGTTCCTCTCTTGCGCTTCTTTCTGGACATGATGCGCCATCTAATGGCACCACCGAGAAGTCCGCGCGTGGCCTCTGAGACGAGAGGCGTGGCGCACCTGTCCCTGCGAACACTCAAAAGAAGCAGGATGACGATGGGCCCGCGGGCCGCTCTAGATGGCCGGGCACTCTTGTGATTCGGTGACCCCTGTGGCTCAGCCGGGCTGTCCGAATCTGTAGCTCTGGTCGCGAGCTGCGCAGAGCAGCCTCCCTATCGCTCCTGGTGTTTTTACCATTGCCGCGGGGACTTGGGCTTGTTCGGGCAATTTAGAAAGATTTGGTCAAAGTCGGCTCTTGTGCTAGCACACAAGTGACCGTGAGGATAGGTTTCACCGTGGGTTATAATGGCGAGAGGAAAAGCAGGAATGCACCGCGAGTTCTAGCGAGACTGAGAACCAAAATGGCTATACTCACCAAGATTTTGCGGTAAATAGCGGTCAAAAATTTCGTGTTGTCACCACCCTAAAAACTTGAAGTACGCTTAAGCTTCGCCTGTAGGAGTGGAACGCGATATCATTATTGGACGCCGTTGACGCCGATACGACACCGTATTTTGTGCGACATGGGGCCAGATCAAAATTTAGAATGGCTCGGTTTTGAACATTTCCCTCAATGTTGCCTAGAACCAAAGTGCAGCAGCATGCCATCAAAATTGGAGGACGCTTAAGCTTCGCCTTTAAGAACGGAACGCGATAGCATTCAAAGATCCGTGGCTGCTAATTAGCATGTTTTCTCGTATATTCAAATTACAATCCGACGCTATCACGCCCGTAGGTTGTGGTTACGTCGTACTTTACGATTTTTCTGACTGACCTTACTTTGAGAAATTCAATTTTGTTCACTAACGCCTTGCGTCACGCGAAGTACCCGCCCGGTCGGGGTGGTTCGGGATGATGTGGTTCGGCATTATTATTTCCGCCATACGCCGATGCTTAGCGTCGTTGTCACACCATCTTCGTGATGCCATCGTGGTCACCCCAGCGTTGCCATTCCAGGTTCACCATCAGAATCTTGCATGCCATCGCAGTAACAATATCATCGTCATACGGGCTTCGTTGTGCAATCTTCGTTATCTCAGTCTCGTCATACCATCATATGATTGTGTCATGACATCGCCTTCATACCGTTCTCGTCACGCATACGTTGTGGTACTGTCGTCATGTTGCCATTGCAGTCGTTCCATCTGGGTCTCTTTAACTTCGTCTGATGCCGTTACCGTAACGCCATCGTCATCACACAGTCGTCCTCATCCCATTACCATCATACCCTTGCCATACTATCGCAGTCACGTATTCGCTGTCATACCGTCGTTGTGACGTCATCATGGTCGTTCCGTCGTAGTCACTCCAACTAGGACGTCCGGATCTCGTCATACCGTCATCGTCGTGAAATTGCAGTATTGCTGTCGTAGTCCCGCTGTCGTTTTACAGTCTTCATCTTTTAAGTAACGTCAAATCATTGTACTCATGCCGTAGTCATCGTATCGCTTCTGCTTATGAGCAACCTTAGCAAGCCAGTGCGACAGCAAAGTGGAACGACAGCGCGGTATGTCGCACGTAGCTGAAGCAACAGAAGTCCTTAGAATGAAATTTCTTGCCTCGATCGGTGTGCTTAAAAAACTCCTATTGCGTGAACATTAAATGAACGCACATATAGCCTGTACGGAGAGCTCACTTCGATTTCCCAAATACGATGAGCCCACCGAAACAAAAACTTCACAAGAAAATAAACGATTTTTGACAATTAGCGACTAATTACCGCGTATCACCCGTTCCGCTGGGGTCGGTACCGCTGACGGAATGCGACCGAAGAACCTTCTTTTTATTTTAGAACGGATATTTTCAGATTTTATTCACAGTCTTCAAAGAAACACCCGGTATATATATATATCACGTGACCTGCTTACCATACTCTTTTTCATTTTGACACTCCTGGTGCTAAAGCATTACAACTTCTTACGATATAAGTGTTTTTCTGAGAAGAGTTATCAACTTCACGTTATGACGAAAGTATCAATGAAGCCTACCGATCGAAGGCAAAAAGCATTTCTGAAATAAATGTTTTGTGAATTGGAACTCCAGTCTCTCCATTCATAGCAGCTGTTTGACGTTGGCCTACTGCCTTCGCTAATAATATTATTAACACAACGATTTCCACGCATCTGATATTGCGAGCATTTCAGGCAAATCAACTTTACCTATTGTCTTAGCGGTCTCGCCCGTCAAAGCTACTGACACGGAACAACGCCTTTCATATGTTTTCCATCTAACTGTACGTTCCACGCGATGCTCTTTCTTAAGTTTACGGGAACGCTAGGGTGAGAAGCCAGCCTGATTCAACACACGCACTCACAATGCCTGCGCGAATTGTGAAAGGAACGGTTGCACTTACATAAAAAAAAGAGCTTTCACGACGTTTTTTTCTTTCTGTTTCGGCAAGTATAAGTTATGTCAAACAATCAACGTCCGTATAATAGACAGTCGACAGCATTGTTTATTCACCAGTCTCTCGGTTCTTTCAAATTATAATTTAATAGAAAGAATAGCACGATTGAGTGGTAATGTTGTTGCTTCGTTTGTTGCCGCGGAATTAATGTTGAGTCAGACTCGACTAGTCTGGGCCTGCTCAGCATGCGGCTGGCTTTATCAGGTTCGTAAGACTCGTTGACTTATTAGATTATGCATGCACGGTAGACGTTCGCTGCAATGGACCACCTCTTAGGCGGGTTTCATAGTCGTATAAGTTGCTCCAAGTCCTCCATTTCCATACATCGCTCGAAACGGCGCCTCTTAACACCAAAGCCAACGAGAACGACTGTTTTACCAGCCGTAATAACATAAACGCCACAGTATACTTAAAGAGCCCCGCGTATTCAAGGCATACTCGTATATAGGAATAAATCATTTATCAAAGTCTCGTATCAAATGATTCCATTTAAAGCAGAAGCATTCGATTTGCACTATAAATTTTAGATATTTGAATTACCGTAACTGCTTTATTTTCTTTACGATCAGTAAATTTAAGGTTAAATCAGTGTGCAGCTGTACAGTAATGTATGCATAGCGCAGTTATATTCCAGTACTGTGGTCTGAACATGAACCTGGGTTTAGGTTGAGACATGCTATTTTAGTACGTGGCAGCCTTCTGCACCAACGGCTAAAAACTGCATAGTGTGTATCCCGTATATTCGCGTAGTGGCATGACCAAAAAGTAGATGTTAATGGAACTCTCCTTCATGGCATCCTTATTTTTATTATGATTATATTCACTATAAACCTTAATTGCTCGTTTTTATTAATAATGTAATTATTTCTTGTACATGCCGTACATGTACCTTTCAATAGCATGTAGATATTTCCCGTAATCAGTTAGTGTATATTCCCATGTTCTGCCATGTGCGCCAATACGAAGATGTTTTTGGTGCTATGATAAAATATTCATTCAGTACACGTACACCCGTGAGCAGAAGTATGCGGACCAGGGATTGCGAGATAAAGCTCATTGTCTCCTCTGCCTGTGAATGTAACTTGAAATTAAAGACTGCAGTTCAAACTTGGCATTGCGAGCTTTCCAGTAAGCTCGTGAATTTCAATTTATGCATGTTAATGACGAAGAAATTAAGTTTTTTCGGTGACCCTGTGGTCCGTATACTTTTGCTCACGGGTGTACTTGTTTTAAAAAAGGGAGAAATGGGGCATCCGAGGTGTTTCAGTTCAGCCTCTCCACAGAAACCGATTTTCTCGCCCGGCCTCAGTAACAACATCTATCTAGGAAAAATGTATATGTGCATGCAAATAAGATCAATAGCTATGTTTTGCTACATACCTTCTATCTTCTGCGCAGATAACGAAGCCCCTGAGATCTCATGCGCTATGATTTATTTAGTCATTATTGCCAGCCTCGTCCTAGGTTCTCTTTGTCCGGTAAGATTGAACTTGCTGGCTCATTGTATTTCACCTAAGCCTGCTCCGGCGGCGCTGACCGACCTCTTCACATCATTTTCAGTGTTCTAGAATTAGATTGTCTTCATTTTCTCCACAGACTTGGTTTGTCTTCTTCAAAGAAGCAATTGCATTCAATTGTGATTTGAATTCCTGCAAATTTTCCTGCTTAATTTGGCTGTCAAACGGTAGCTAGCGGCATTCTAAATCAGTAAAAAAGAAGTAAATTAATGAACGTAAGCTGCACCGGGCTGATCACCACAACATGCCTTCGGTTCCTTTCGGCATCGGTTACGTCACTGATGTTGCCGTATAGATTTTTCACCTGTGCGGATGAGTATGTACCAGACCACAAGGCACCCAATATTATACTACGAACAGTACATGTGGTTCGTGGACAGAGCATGAGGATTAACTTCTCAAGCGTTGTCTGTTCCTATAAATAAGTCATTCTTTGTTGCAGTTGTTGGAGTTGCTCTTGTTCTTGCAGGTACATGCCGATGAAGTTGAAATAAATGGACCCGGCAAGTATTTCTCACCTACGTTGTTATTGTGTATGTTTTATGTATGTTATTATGTGTTAATTTATAGACGCTGTTGCTATTGCACCAATCGTTAGACTGATTTAGTCAGAAAAATAAATGTTTCTCACACTCGCTCATTAACCCCGTAGACACCGACCACCACAACTCTTGATTATTTTGTCAATGAAAATAAAAACAGCATCAAGCAAAAAACAAGTGAGACAGGCCTTGAAAAAGTTACCTATTGCTAGCATTACGCATTAGGGAATTTAGATCCCCCATGATATCAGCGCTTTCGACGCAAACATTTGTTTTTCTTACAAAGGCAAACTGTAAAATAAATAGCTTTTGAGACCGTGTACGATGCCTAGTTAATAATAGTGCAGATACAAAGCATACTCCGTGCGAAATTTTAGTCCGGAAATACGAAAGGATGCGCCACGAGAAACTCCGAACGATACCTGAGCTTAATATTGAAACGGAACCAAACGCCGGCACTACCACCATAGAAGCTCCGACTACGGGAGGGCTCGAGCAGAAACCCCCCCTAAAGTGTCATTACCAGAGTTCTGCTACCCACATCGTTTGAGGTTTCTTTTGAATTGCCTCTACCTTTTCACTTAAATTTTTGTGGGTAAAATCTCACTGCATCATTGTTGGCGTGGATGTGCACGGTTTAATTCATAGTTTCGCTTTATTTCTGCAAATCCTGACAATAGAATGACAAGTGCATTACAAGCACCAGCGGCAGCTACCTCATCCCTAATTTTTCCCTTCATTTTTTTTTTCATTTCCGCTGTGAGCACCATGTACAGACGCAATATGTTTAAATATTGCTACGTGCTATTCGAAGAACACGACCGTGGTCGATGGTGATTCGAATGTCGTCGGACAGCAAGAAGTCCGTCCCCATAATCATGTCTGCAGGGACTGGGATAAATTTTGCCCTGGCCTCTCAAATCCTTGCAGTCCAGAGGGCCCGAGAGAGGTCCGTCAGGTTTGACCTGATGGTCCCCGAGTGGGCCTAGCCAGGTGACGTCGAGTTTACTCGCGTCTATTGTGGACCGAATAAAGTTCACTCATTCACTCACTCACTCACTCACTCACTCACTCACTCACTCACTCACTCACTCCAGGCCGGCGTCCGGACATGAATGTCGAGCATGCCCACTGGCATAGCGCTGCCTCCGAGTCCGTATAGCGGCGGTTGCGTCCATGGGCGGATGGTGTCAGGAGCATGACGTTGATGTAGCGCCGCCCTCGCAACGCCGGTATCCGCAAGCGTCCACAGGTCGCCTATCCCTTCAACAAAGACGGGTAACACGGTATATTGGCAGGCCTGATAATGTATCCGGGTTTTAGTCGACTGAGGGCAATCCTTTACATTGTGACCAATTGTGACCATTGTGAGCAAGAGAAGCTGCCACTTCTTGTTGAGGCGATCGGTGAAGCTTCAGCCTCCGGCATACCCACAGCAATACGACGACGAGTGCTCTGCTGCAGTTCAGCTAGCTGCCTTTCGAGCGAATACATAGGGTGACGTTTCCGGAGGCTGAGCAGATGATGGCAGCATGCGTAGAGTCGAGGAACCCGTCGACCACATACTGGCGAGCAGCACGATAAAGCCAGGTGATACCGCAGTCCTCAGGAAGCTTCACCTTTTCATACACGTAGAGAGCCACCGCTTCGGTTGGTGCTTGTCGGCATGAGCGCATGCGCAGAAGCAAATCGTCATAGGCAGAAGGGAGCTGGCTGAAAGCATGTCACTAAAGCCGCACTCCATTCGGCCCAGGAAGTGTACACGTAGAGCCGTCACATCGATGCCACGCCTTGTCGGCATCACGAAGCCGGCTTTCGGCGAGTGAGATCACCACGTCTTCCGGCCAGGCGCGTCTACGGGCCAATGAATTAATTGCGTGGACCCACAGCGTTGGATTGTCCTCGAAGCCTTCGAGGGGCGATGGTGGAGGAAGTGCGCTACGCGCAAGGGCTGTAGTGGCGGATACCGTGACGTCTTCCAGGCGCTTGGACATCGCTGCTATGGCCTGTGTGAACGTAGCAATGTCGCTGGAGGACGCAGTCGAGGGGTTACGGACAGCGTCCACCGACGATGCAGTAGGCGCTAGAGTCGCAGCAGCGGAATCCGCGTCCAAGGGAGCGTGTACGGCGTCCCTTGGCGGCAAAGTGGTTTTCATAGCGACGGGACGTGAATCCATGACCTAGGCGCGGTACCGACGAGGTGCGAGGCCGTGGAACCGTGGGCGGCGCGTCCGAGCGGGGCGTCCGGCGCTGGAGCAGGCGCCTCAAGATGCCGGAGGACGCGCCCGCTCCGCAACGCGGTGGACGAGGACGGCTCGTCGAGCAGAGGTTCGTTTAGCGGCTGCGCCATTGTAATGAAGAGAAGCAGACAGACAATCGGCCTTGTTGCTGTTGTAGCCTATCACGCATGTGGCTCCCACCCACAAGGGGGGAGGGGGGGGGGGGGGATTGGCCAAGAAATGGGTGGATTATTCCAAATTAATATGGAGGATCAATTTCCAAATATCTATGGAATTAGTATTGAACAGTGTATAATGATATGCTAAAGTACATCAGGAAAGTCATATCGAATGAGTAATAATTACTTAAAAGTACAAAAACAAATAGAATTTGGCAGGGTATTCGTTTGGATTCTGTACGAAACGTTTGGACAGCGAAGCAAGCATCCCTGTGGCTGAATCCCAAAGTGGACGCCCCGAACGAAAGAATATTAGGTTCTGTGAAGTCCAGGCCAAGCCTTCGAAAAGGTATTTCTGACAATCGTTTTCTTGCCGCAGTAAAGCGACGACAAGATAGAAGAAAGTGATGCATCGGCTCTTCCTCATTACAAAACGAGCATGGGGGGGGGGGGGGGGGGGGCATTCCGCCAGAACGCTTGGTTTACTTCTGCCTCCTTTTAGATGCGGAGCACGGCCGTTCGATAAAAAAAAGGTGCGGCCTGCCGCGTCGAGCGCGTTGCAATGGGAGCGATGTGACAGCCGTAGTTGCATTGTCGGCCGCTTGGCCGGGCCGAACGGCGCTAGTCATCGGCGATGGAACGCGCTGTCGGCTGGCACGCGCGACGGCGTTCCAAGCGCGTTCCTGACGCATTTGCTATGCCGATGCCAGACAACAGCCCCCGACGTGTGGCGCCGCGGCGGATCACACCATTTTCGATGCAAGCGGCAGGCCGCACCTTTTTTTTTTTTATCCAGCGGCACCTTTTTTTTATCCAGCGGCCGTGTGCGGAGCATCTTATAGCAGCGGCCTGTCCCGCGGCGTCGTTGGCGTCGGCGTCCGTCCGCACCTCTCCTCATTTTCTCCACGCCAGCTGTGCGATAACGCCTCTCTCTTCCTCCTCCTCTCCACGCCAGCTGCTTATATAAACCCAGTGCATGCGCCGCTGCCTCAGTTGCTGCTTCGGTTTAGTCACGCTGCGCCGTCCGATGCGCTGAATGGACGCCAACGAATGTTAATGGTCTCTTCAGCATACTGAAGAAGCTTAAAAAATTGCGTCTGATGCTGCCAGAAAAAAAAACACTGTTTACAAAGAAGCGCATCAACCGGGTGCGTACAATTGTAGCTCACGAAGCAGCAACAGTTTATATAATTGAAAAATAAAATAATATATAGTTGAGAGAAATAGGTTCCTAACAGTGTTTTGGAAAAATTCCCCATGTCTTGATATTTGTTAACTGGCAGATTGTGTTTCAGAGACTTTGTTCGAAACCGTGGAACAGACCCGAATTCCGGAATTCGAATATAATATATTATCAACCCGTGGTTGCAGGGATTCCATTTTTGCCATAAATTTTCTGCATTCTGCATGGCAAAAGTAAAATCAGTTCCGAATACAGTACTCGTAATTCTTTTTCTATCGGATGATGTAGTACTTCCATAGAAGATTACTATCACTTACCACGATTACTACCACGTTGTCCTTACTACAAGTACTACCATACGAGATTACAGTAGCATAAATGGGATCAAAATAACGCGAAATATAACTGAATTTCAGTTTTAGTGAACATTATCGCACGGCAAGCAGAAAGCATACCCGCAGCTGCGGATAACTTACAGCTTAGGTCGTTTGCATGAGTGTCCCAGTTCTCATGTAATGAAAAATATTCGTCAAGAACTTTGTGTCCATTCACCACCCCAACTTGAGTACCAGAAAATTGAAGCGAATGTCCGAGTTCATAATGCTTGTTCGGAGATTTAAATAAAATGCCTTTACTTTTCGCGGGGTTGATTTTAACACTATTTGATCGCGACCATGACTGCAATTTGGCTAGAAGGTGGTCCCATTTCACCACCAAGTCATTTTCGTTCGTGCGAGAATAAAAAACAGGGTGCTATCATCTGCACATATAATGAAGTGAACGGCTAGGTCAACTTTTGCAATCTCATTTATAAAAACGTTAGGTAATCAAGACCCCAATACGTATCCCTGGTGTAGTCCAATAGCAATAGGTAACAAGGATGACTTGCGTTCATTTATAAATGCGCACTACTTTCTGTTCTTTACATATGGGGCGCTATAACATAAAATGATTCTAAACTGTTTTGATTCCAATTTCTGCAATCAGCCTCCCCGATTGGTCAAAACATTTTCGGGCCACTCCCAACTTCGCCTGTCTGTCACGCGACGTCCCGAAAACCGCGATAGCTCCCCATCTGATATAACGTGTGCACACTGATTATGCATGATTAAACCGCATAAAAGAAAAACAATTATTCCTGATTCAACACCTTTTCACCATTAGCCCTCTGCTATTGGTCCAATGTTTTCTGGCTACGCCCACTTCACCTGTCTGTCACACGACCTCACAAAACCGCTAAAACTCACCACATCAAAGAGATGTGTGCGCACGAAAAAAATGCATTAATATGCCGACCAAAACTGAAAATTTTTCTGAATAGCCACAGACTGCCCCGTTCCGAAGGGAATAGAAGATGGCTGCCCGCCGATCGCTCAGGCCCTCGCTACTCGCACCTGTCGGCGACCATGTATTTATTTGCGCATGATAAACATTTTTGCGCAGCAGTAAAACGTTATCTAGCCCTTTCGGCATGCATACGACATCGTTCTGCCAACTCTTCCTTGCTGAGGATCAGTTTTAACGGCATTCTTATCCTTCCGTTGCACGCCGCCGCGATTTTCGACCAGCCATCGCAAGCTATGTAAGGCGAAGCGGACCAATCGGAGAAGCCGGCACCACCCTCTTCATGCGGTTATCTATCTTCACTGTGCTGGCTCGATCCCATCGAAACCCTCTCCCCTAGAGCGTGCTCCTTGCCTCTTGTCAGCCAATTAGATAAGGAAAACCGCTGAGTTTAGATAATGTTATTGGTTTTGAAAGCGAACAAAGGTGACCTCCTATAAACGAGGAGAGTGTTTGATTGGGTTGCTCAGACAACGCTGGGGGTCACCGCCCGATGCTTGCGTCGGTGGTTACGTAAATTTGACGTCAGGAGTTTGGAATCAAAACAGTTTGGAATCATTTTACGTTATAGCGCCCATGATGTTTGTAAACCGAGTGTATTACCAGGTATACCATACCATGCAAGCATGTCTGCCAAGATTTCATGATGAAGGCAGTTGAAAGCCTCGCTAAAGTGTATGAATACACCTAAATTACAGAGGCCGCCGTCCACGTTCTACAATATATATTCTTTTAGCGTCAGTAATGCTGTTTCTGTGAAGAAGCCTTTTCTAAATTCGAAATGACCCTCAGTAAAAACATTGTATTTGGGGGGGGGGGGGGGGGGGGGGAACACGATAGGCGAGAACACAAAAGCTTTTCAAAACCTTTCAAAAATACGGGGAGAACAGTTGTATCCTGCCGGTATTTATTGTGCTTTTGTCCCCAGATGTCTAAACGGAGACCCTGGCCTGTTTCATAGCCGGAGGAAACGTTGGCGATTCGATTGCTAAGTTTAATATCTAAGCTACAATTGGCGATGTTTAATCTAAAATGTATTTCACTGGCTTAACCTGTAAATTGTTAATATCAATGGCTTTGCTGTTGCTTAGGCACATAAATACTATCTAAACTTACTGTTCATCAGTAGGTTTAATAATATGGTGTTAGTACAAATATTTTTAGATAGCGTAAATCTATTCAACCACATTTATTTAGTGCAGCAACGTTTACAAAGAGTGAGTTGGAATGGCCCGCAAGTTCTGCGCCTTCAGCTCACGGTCACCGGCGGTTTTCGCTTCGGGTAGCACGTTTTTCCCCTGATGGCCAAGAATGCCGTTTATCACCTTCCAGATGTTATGTCAGAGAATACAGAGTTGTAATACGCCAGCTTTGCCGAAGCGAAGCATTTATCTTGGTTCTTAGGGCAATAAATTCTTGGAAATCTTCCTGTGTTCGAGAGACTAAAAATGTATGGTAAAGCGTTTCTTTAGTACCTGTAATGGTTTTTACGTGTTCTTTGGTGACCCACATTTGCCGGATTATTCTGGTTCGCTTGAAAGTTTTCAAAGAAACTGAACACAATATATAGGCTCAATAAATTCAGCGTATGCCTCATTACTTTCTTTTTTTTTCGTTATCGAGGTCCAGTTATGCGCAGCAATGTCACGCTAAAATAATTCAAGCGCATCACAAATTTTCACATCAAATTTTGTTTCTAGCAGAATAGGTCATAAAAGCAGGACAGTGGTCACTGATGTCGACTGATAGAGTGCACGCACTTGAGATATCGGTGTTGACGTTCGTGATAGCCAAATCCAGAGCGTATGAGGTTGTGGGCGTAACCCTTATTGGCATCGTAATTATGCTAGTAAAGTCTTGCGAATAATGCCTTGTCGTTAAGTCATGTGTCTTCTAATAGGTCTTTATCTTCTATTACATTCATGCTGAAATCTCCGGCACATGTAAAATTACATTTGTATACCGAAGCATATTCCAAAAGCTTATCGAAGAAGTTCGAAAACAGCTCAAAGTTTTCTTTAGGCGGGCGATACACAGCAGACATAACTTCTTTATCAGTTTTTAACGTCTGGATCTCGCAGTTCAGAATTGCCGCATAAAATCAAGTTCAAGTTCAAGTTTATTCCCATTTTTGTGTACATGTTAACATCATTAGTGACGCTTTTGCATGTAATAATAATCTAAATAATCATCTAATATTTCGCACTGACGGAATGCTCCTGCGTAAATAGCAGCACCTTCGCCACGTCTATTTTGGCGATTTAAAACAAAACAGTTGCACCCATCAATATCTCGCATTTCACAGTCATTGAAGCACCAAGTCTCAGACACTATTTTATGATAAAGGTTAAAGCGAAATCACACAAGAACGAATAGATACCATCAGCTTCGTTTTTAACCAAGCGAGCATTGAAGTGCAAAACGGGTGTTTCTGAAGGATTTAGGATGCAAACGTCACTAAGCGAAGCAAACTCAATACAAGGCGTTGTGCATTCCATACTACTGTTTATGCCGGTTAACCTACAAAAATATGTGGGAAGTTGCATTCGTGCAAAATCCGAACGCTTGGTGTATCGTCAGACTATCTAGCAAAAATCTTGTCATTGTGCGACTACAGTGACTTTAACCTTTCGTCTCACTTCCTAGCCATGGCCATGCTAAAAAGTTTCTTTAAAGCAGGGCACAAATGCTCGTTCACGTATATTGCTGCGTGTCATTTAGTCCTAAGTGGTTGTTGGAGAGTGCTAAATGGTATCCCCAATGTCCTGAATGTTAGTGATGACATTCTTCTCTTTTGACAAACAAAACGGGAGCACGACACCTCCTTGAAAGCCGTTCTGCAACGGCTCCAAGAAGCTGGATTGATACTCAATTAAAAGAAGTGTCACTTTCATCAACGTGAACTGAACTTCTTTTGACTTATTTTTTCACCTGATGGTGTTCGTCCTGATCCCAAAAAGATAGCAGCCTTCCTACAAAGTAAAACCCTGGACTCACCACAAGAAGTGAAGAGCCTGCTAGGAATAATCGACTATTTAGGCAGATTTCTCAGAAATGTTGCCGCCCTCACACAGCCTTTATGTGAATTGACATTCAGTGTTGCATGGGTGTGGACAGAACAGCAGCAGAACGCTCTAGCGAGCCTAAAGCAAGCCATGTCTGATGCCTCCAACCTTGCTTAACATAACCAATCCAAACCGACAGAACTGGTGGTAGATGCAAGTTCACATAGACTGGGTGTTGTCCTCACACAGCGTGGCAGGGAACGCATTGTAGTGACAGCTTATGCAAATAGAGCGCTTATACAAGCTGAAAGCCACTACACCCGAATAGGTGAGATGCTCACTATTGTATGGGTCATTGAACACTTCCGCCTTTACCTCTGTGGAATCTACTACCTTTTGTTGATTGAACACAAGCCTTTAGTGAGCATACTGATAAACCAATGATCATCAACATCCGCCCGCATTGAGCGCCTTGCGCTACGCATTCAATAGTACAAGTTTTATGTACAACACACCGCAGGAAGTAGAAGCCCTTCCGATCCAGCCATCCAGTTCCTGAGATGAAAATGTGTGCCCGCATCGACAAGGTACCCAATCAGTATGATCACTTTATTCATCGCCACAGCATCACAATGGCCTTCTGGGTTCAAGAAGGTGCTGACGCAACAAAACAGACCAGCAGCTACACTTACTTATCAGTGCTACTCAGCGCCCCATACTCAACAACAAGGTCTCAGCTGAACTGAAGCCATTTGCATCTATAAAGACAGAACTAACAACAAAGCCTGAGGGCATCGCCCTGCGAGGAACACGCCTAGTTCTTTCACCTGAATGTTACACGCCTAGTTCTTTCACCTGAGCAGCCCTACTTGTTTCACCTCTGCAGAAACAAGTAGGGCTGCTCGGCCACAAAGCCCATCAAGGGATCGTCAAAACAAAACAAATGTTGAGAGAAAAGGTGTGGTTTCCAGGCATGGACAAGCTCGTGCACACTTGGATTAAATGCTGTCGACCATGTCAAGCAGCTGTTCCCCAAGCGAAGCAAGAACCACTTGCCATAACGGAACCACCCAATGGTCTCTGGGAAGAAGTGTTGGTCGACTTTTGTGGTCCCTTTCCAAATGGAAACGACGCTATGGTGGTGATAGATTATTTCTCACGATACCCAGTGGTACAAGCCATACACTCCACAAGTGTGAACAATGTGCTTCTCTCCCTGCGACAAGTGTTTTGCCAGTTCAGAATCCCTGCACAGGTGAATAGTGACGACGTACCAGCGTTCCAAGGCAAAGATTTTGCTGCATTCTCGAAAGAGTTGAGATTTTGGCACCATCGGATAACACCTTTGTGGCCTCAAGCTAATGGCGAAGCTGAAAGGTTCATGAGAACATGTTCACACAAGTCAGCTTGAGAACACAGATTGGAAAGTAGAGCTCGACACTTTCCTGTTATCGTACATGTCTTCAAAACACCTAACAGAAAGATCACCGCTAAAATCCTCTTTGGCAAACCGATGAGAAACCTTCAGCTTTGCTACGCTGAAGCTACTTCGGAAACGGAAGACTTAACGAAGTTGGAAACAACTGTGATCAAGAAAAAGGCATACAACAAACAACATGCTGATGCATGAAGGCGCACTCAACCACATAGCTTCTGTGTCGGTCAACGAGTCTTGTGTAATCAAGACACACAGCGACATGTTCACTCCGTACTATGATCCAGACCCTTATACTATTATCAGCGTTCATGGATCGGAAATCAAGCCATCGGGAGAAAATAGACTAACAATGCGCCACTCGGGTTTTTTCAAAGATGCCTCTGGCCTTAAACAAGCACGAGCCAGAACATCTCTTGACTATGATGACATCGTATATCATCCACCTACCTCCGTGCCAGCGAGGCCCTGCACCACCTGTATTGCACCAGAGTTCTCCAACACAGCGCTACCTAAAGAGAAACAGAAAGCCTCCACGTCATCTTTCTGATTTCACGACCTGACTTTGTGACTGTTCGTTGGTAGGAGACATTCACGACTTTTAAACAGTGAACTCTTTTCTGTTTATAGTTTTCTTATTCACATTCTGTGCACATTCATTCCTTTCCCCAAGGAGGGTAGTGTAGTGTCTATAATCGGCACTTAGCCAAAATGAATATTCTGTTGGCAACTATGGCATAATAAAACGTAGAAGTTTAACCAACAAGCTCGCATCAGCAGCGTCTCGCCCAATCTAGCCAATCAGACCCAATCCTGGTCTACCGGAACACTAAACCCAGTACACAGGGCAAATGTGCTGAGTCCTTGTTTTTAGTTGCGTGTGACGCTCTTTGTTGTCCTTCTCCTACTTCATATTTCTTCGTGTCCTGTTACATGGTAACATTTTAATGACTTGTCACGGATTATGAAATTGGATGGCGACTGCGCTCGCAAAGCTCTCGTATCGTATTTCTCTCGTTTTGCTTCTACATCCCCTTTCTGGCAGCTTCTATTAGCGGACCGTGACGAGATGGCATGCCACGGTCGTGACGCCACGAATCCACAATTGCACAGGCACCAGCCGGCCAACGCGTATGTAGTCACGAACACAAGCCCCGCCTGGTGCCCTTCGGAAATGAGTGATAAAGCCTCTGTCGTGGATCTCCCCGCGGTCGGCGTACGAAACTCGCAGGCCTCCACGGCAAGCACGTAACGATCCGACAACAAGAACACACGCTACAAAAGCACGTGCCCAAGATCTCATTCCAGCCTTGCAATTCTAGCCTTGCGATGCCACAGAAGCAAAAAGATTTTTCTCTTCTCTCGCACCTTGTAACGCAATCTTGAGAACAACATGCCTCATTCCTTCCGCGATTAACGTTACACCGAGGAAAAAACGCCTACATATGTCGAGAAGCCACGAACTCCGAGCCAAAAGAAAGGCCAAACCAGGGCGCAACAATTTCGGAGCTGCAGAGACTTGACGGGTCTCCCAAAACACCATTCACAGGACGCAGACGTAAATTAGGTCCATAACGGGCGTCGCGCTAGGCCTAATTAATGCGATCAGTCCGGAACCAAGAGGCGAGAGAGGAAGGCAGCAACGTATGTCTTGACGAGGAGCCTCGGATCACATTTAACCGTTCAATTTGTCACAGCAAAAAAAAAAAAAAAAAAGAGAGAGCAGGAGGCAAAGCCCACAGCGGTTTACGCCACTAGAGGTCGCGCGAGAGCCATACAGGGCAAGAAAGAGGCAAGAGCGCTTGAATGATTAACCTGGCACGTAGCGTTAACAGCAAGCGGAGACCTCGCTATATAACTTTGTGCATTACTTAGCAATTAATGTGGCTAGACGACAACTGCTGAGTGACGAAAGTGTAATCAGCGCACACACAAAGAGGAAGCAAATCGGCTCGAGGAACTCGCGCCGAAATTTCTCGCGTGCAGTTTTCGTAGTCGCCTTTAAAAGCGGTGACTCTTGACTTTAATTGGACTCGACGAGAGCAGGGCGCGGTAACTGCTGCTAGCTTAATTAGTGCGCTCTTTCCACGATCCTGTTATTCCTCCTTCTCCGCCTCACATCTCACGCTGTGTCTGGTAACGAGCGTGATGTGGAGGAAGCGAGCCTGGTAGGTATAGCCTCCCGGATCCTCCATACGGAGCGTCTATTCTGCAAAGCAGGCGAGAGAAGGAGCTCGCTTCAAAGCACTTTGTCGACAAAGTCGCAGGCTAACATTGGCCAGGTGAGTATGGGTTTTCGTACATTTCACTGTGCAATACCAATAGCCAATCTCTTAAGGGATAACGGCAAAGATTTGTAAGCGTGAAGAGTTCAAGTGCGGAAAAAAAAAAAGACGTGGCGACAACCGGCAAAGACAAGTCAAAAGATCGAATCTTGGCGTTCAGCGTACCGAAACTTCAAAGGGGATTTCTAGGAACGCCGTAATGCAGGATTTAAGCTAAGCAGCTAAGCTACTTTCATTCTAAATAGTGATGAACAGGATGCAGCGTATCCTTCTATAACTGGAGATGAAGTTAGAAGGGCCTTGAAAGACATGACCAGGGGGAAAACTGCTGGAGAAGACGAAATAGCAGTCGATTTAAATAAAGATGGTGGAGATATCATGCTTGAAAAGCTTGCGGCCCTTTATACGGAATGCCTCACGACTTCAAGTGTACCAGAAAGCTGGAAGAATGCCAACATTATACTCCTCCATTAGAAGGGAGATGTTAAAGAACTGAACAATTATAGACCCATTAGCTCGCTTTCAGTATTTTATAAAATATTCACCAAGATAATTTCCAATAGAATCAGGGCACCACTTGACTTCAGCCAACCAAGAGAACAGGCTGGCTTCAGGAAGGGATACTCTACGATGGATAATATCCATGTCATCAATCAGGTAATCGAGAAATCTGCGGAGTACAATCAATCTCTCTATATGGCTTTCATAGATTATGAAAAGGCATTTGATTCAGTAGAGATACCAGCAGTCATAGAGGCATTGCGTAATCAAGGAGTACAAGAGGCATACGTGAATATCTTAGCAAATATCTACAAGGATTCCACAGCTACCTTGGTTCTCCACAAGAAAGGTAGAAAGTTACCTATTAAGAAAAAGGTCAGGGAAGGAGACACAATCTCTCCAATGCTATTCACTGCATGCCTAGAAGAAGTATTCAAGCTCTTAGACTGGGAAGGCTTAGGAGTGAGGATCAACGGCGAATATCTCAGCAACCTTCGGTTTGCAGATGACATTATCCTATTCAGCAACAATGGAGACGAATTACAACAAATAATTGAGGACCTTAATTAATCGAGAAAGTGTGAGAATTGGGTTGAAGATGAATATGCAAAAGACAAAGAAAATGTTCAATAGCCTGGCAAGAGAACAAGAATTCAGGATCGCCAGTCAGCCTCTAGAGTCTTTAAAGGAGTACGTTTATCTAGCTCAATTACTCACAGGGGACCCTGATCATGAGAAAGAAATTTACAGAAGAATTAAATTGGGTTGGAGTGCATACGGCAGCCATTGCCAGATCCTGACTGGGAGCTTACCACTGTCGTTGAAAAGAAAAGTGTACAATCATTGCATTCTACCGGTGCTAACATATGGGGCAGAAACTTGGAGGTTAACAAAGAATCTCGAGAACAATTTAAGGACCGCTCAAAGAGCGATGGAACGAAAAACCTTAGGCGTAACGTAAAGAGACAGGAAGAGAGCGGTGTGGATCGGAGAACAAACGGGGATAGCCGATATTCTAGTTGACATTAGACGGAAGAAATGGAGCTGGGCAGGCCATGTAATGCGTAGGATGGATAACCGGTGGACCATTAAGGTTACTGAATGGATACCAAGAGAAGGGAAGCGCAGTCTAGGACGGCGCAAAACCAGGTGGGATGATGAAGTTAGGAAATTCGCAGGCGCAAGTTGGAATACGCTAGCGCAAGACAGGGGTAATTGGAGATCGCAGGGAGAGGCCTTCGTCCTGCAGTGGACATAAATATAGGCTGATGATGATGATGATGAAGCAGCCAAGAACTTGTTTCAATTGCAGAAAAGTATGGATGGCAGCCCAACCGCTCCGTGTTGATGTTATTCTGGTTAGTCACTGCAGCTTCCAAGGCACATTTCCACCCACCAGGGAAGGTAGGGCATAATTTTAAGTACCTGTTGAAGTCGGCAGTTAACATTTCTGCAAGTGCTTTGCCTCCCGGGTGGTACGGCGTCGAAAATCGAACAGAGTCATGCCTCTCTGTTCTGCCCATTGTTAGAAGTCTTTTCTTATGAAAAGCAGGTCCGTCATCGGAGACCAATAATTTAGTTGCTTTAAAGATAACTCATTCCATTAGGAAAATAACACAGTTAGAATCCTCGTTTACACATTTAGCCGCTCCCTTTCTTGTCCATTCGTCAAAGGTGACAAGGAAACACTGGGTCTTCTGCAACCCTTTCCCCTTCTTTTCGTCTTCAGGAAATTGGAGGTGGACACTTCAAAGAGTATGCTCGAATACGTGGAAATGGCCATTTCGTTTCCTATAGGTTTGTACTAAGCTTTCGTCATTTGACAGAGGTGGCAAGTGCGTACCTATTAATGCACATGTCCTTTCATACTTTCACAGGTAAAACACTGGTTTAAATTTCAGAAAGTTTTTGAGGGTCCGTCAGGCTCGCCTGATACGGCAAGATTCTTGGCCAGCGTGCCTCTAGCAAGTAAAACTTCTCACCCTGTGGTTAATTTTCCTCTATGCCCTCACAGGTGTCGATGGCGCACAGTTTTTCCGTATCTGCTGCTGATGAAATATGCAGCCCTGATAATGCATCAGCTTCTGGCAGCTTGTCCCCTGGTCTGTGGGTCACTTCAAATGTGAATTGCTGCAATTCGTTGATCCACCTCACAATTCTACCTCTGGGAAGCAACAGATTGAGAAGTTAGGTAACTGCTTTGTTGTCCTTAAGCCGTTTGAACTGTTGACCTTCAAGGTATGTTCGGAAATACTTGACAGTCATTACCACCGCAAGCGCTTCCTTTTACGTAATTGCGTAGTTTTCTTGCGCTTTCATAAATGTGTATGAGTAATAACCCACAGATTTGAATTGGCACCCTTATGGCTGTGAGTCATCCCGTTAGTAGAGGACAGCCCCAGTTCTGTAAAGTGATGCGTCCGTGCAGAGCTCTAAAGGCCTTTCGAAGTTCGGGAGTATCAAAACTGGATCTGACGATACGATTTTGGTAAGTTCTTGAGATGTTTGTTCGCAATGTGCACCTCAAGCAAACGGTGCATGTATTTGTGTTGGAAGTGTCAAGCACTTCCTCATGGCGGCGTAGTGTGGTATAAAGGCTCTAAAGTGTCCGGACAGGCCTAAAAAAAACTCGCATGGAATGCAAATCACTTGGCCTATGCAATGTCTTTATCCTCTCGACAGACTTAATGTTGGTACTTTCCGTGTGGCCGTCCCACTATGCCCGGAAGTACAACAGATCGCTTGACGAATTTTCTTTTTCTGACATTTACCTTCAACGTAGCTTTCTTTACTCAGTGCTTCCAAAACCTATGATAAATGATTTACGTGCTGGTCATCTGTTTTAAATTACACAATAATATCATCCACGTACATGTTTCAAAATTTAATAGTAAAAGCAGATAGAACATTGTTAATCATTTTTTAAACCGGGCTCCCGAGTTCTTGCAGCCAAATGGGAGCCTGTTGTATTCGTACACTTCAAATAGTGTGACGAAAGCTGTAAACTTCTTGTATTCTTCTTGGAGAGGAACTTGTCAATAACCATTGCAGAGATCGATTCGCGAAATACACTCACATCCTCCTGTTTCATTGGTTATGTCATTGATCCGGGGCATATGAAGTGGAAACGAGTCTGTCAGTTTATCAACCGGTAGCCTGTGCACAACTTTAAAGTACCGTCCTCCTTGGGCACAATTGTTATAGGTGATGCAATCGGGTCGAGTGCCTGATGATTTTAGCATCTAGCATTTGTTCCAGTTCGTTTTTGAGCCGTACTTAATTTCTTCTCGGGAGATAGTGGACAGGGCATCTTGCGGACTACATTTGTGTCTCGCAGCTTGAATGGAACTTCCAGGAAGGACGTCACAGAAGGGTACGCTCCAACGCAGATGAGGTCAGTAACTCTTCTACGTTTCTCACCGTCCTAACCTACGTTTCTTGGGTCAAGAATGTTTTTTCTAACATTTAGTCGATATTTAATTCATATTTTCAAGATACGTTTCACTTCAGGCGCCTCATGACCGGCTTTGACAGTTGGAAAGAAAATTTTGCATCATTCATCACCAGCGCCTTAACCTCGATTGCACGATTATGGTATCTTACATTCACTGTTGTCCAGAAATGCAGGAGTCTTCTTCTGCCGTTGTAACTTCGCACCTACTGCTTTATCTCGTCAAATTTCCTCTTTGTCTTCCAGGGCCCCATTTATGAGACTCAGAGACGCTCCTGTGTCCACCAACACATGCGTACCTCTACTTTTAATTTTCATTTCACCATGAAGAATTTTAGTATTCAATAAATATACAATGGTTCTGTCGTTGTACGACACAGATGCATTGTCCTTCCGTTTTACATATCTTTCACTGCCAAGTGAGCTCTTTTTCGCTCTTGCCTTCATCTGCTTTTGGGTTACTGAGCTGTAAGTGCCCACTTGGCCGACATTCTCAGTTTTTTTCCACGTAGGTAAATGTCGGTCGGCATGCGCAAAATAGTGTACAATAACGTTGTTCAGGGCGTGCAAGAGGTCCTCGGCGGTCTTGGGAGATTTGGCTAGGAGCTATTTCTGATACTCTTTGTTCAAGCCTAGCACAATCAGGAGTACAACTGATGTGTCAGGAAGGCTTGCGTTAGCGAGCAGGAGTAGCCTTCGCTTTTTATAAAAGTATTCTTGAAGGCTTCCGACTTTGTGTATAAACAAAATGGCATTGCTTCCACCATTCTAACTGGTTCACTTGAAACGATTTCAGGAAGCTCTGTTTGCATTGACTCCACGTCTCACTAAGGTAGCCTCACGTCGAACCACTTTTTCGAGATTCCCGACAAAATGGCATCAGGTTTTTTATCTTGTTATCATCCCATCAATCCCATCAATTTTTGTCGGCAGCAGCATTCATAAAAGACAATCCACGTAGCTTGCAGCCGTCGACATGCCATCAAAATTTTCAAGCTTTAAGGCATACTTTTTGGAAAGGCTCTGTGTAATGCCGCCTGGATCAAGATATTCAAGAGCTGTGACTGCTGCTCAGCCTGCTTCGACTCTGCAGTAAGTTAATCATAATAGGTACAGTATTCTGCCCTGAAGGTGACTCATTTGACGGTGTCTCACAGTAGGTCTGGCCATGGTGCACAAAAATACGAAATTCAGCCATATCTCTCCCTGTTAAGGGACACTCGGGTGGGCTTGCCTTGCTGGTGACGCAAGGCAAGCCCACGCTGACTCGGGCGGGTCGATGTAAAAGACCCGCCCGAGTCAGCGTCGCTCTTGTCACTTGTGCGGTAGCTCTCTGGTAGGTCCATCTTCCCGCTCAGCGAGTCTTCTCAACGCGTACTAGTTTGAACCTTCGTTCACTGCGCCAAAATTTAAAGAACTCAATGGAGGCGGATGAAGCCGTTCCTTCATTTAATTGGCGTTCCTCATTCTCTTGTTTGTTTGTTTGTTTGTTTGTTCGTTCGTTCGTTCGTTCGTTCGTTCGTTGGTTTCTTTGTTTGCATGATTGTTTGTTTGGTTGATCATTCGTTCGTTTGTTTGTTTTGGTTTGTTTGTTTGCCCTCTGTCACTGGCTTATACCCACTTCTCCTCCGGTACGCACGCCACTTCGTCCGTGTCTTCACGGCACTCCACAACAACCAAATTAAGATGCGTACAATTATGTTTATTGTCATCCTACGCAACGCGTTATCTCGGGCATTGTTTATGCACCGCGCAGGTCCCAACTTTAATCTCGTGCAATATGTTTATGTAAATGCACTACACGGTCGATACTTGGTCATGTTCGTAAGTTGCATTGCTAAACTAAAAGCGCGGACCAGACAAACGCAAAGACAGTGGGGTTCAGCTTCGTGCCTTTGTTTAATAAATGCATGCAGTCCTTCTGCGGGAACCAGTTTCATAAGTGGACTGGGAAACTTATTGTCCATAATTTCGTAAAGTCTCTAAGCTGTGATTGTGTGTCTCGAGCTCTAACTCCAGCTTTGAATGACGCGACAGTGGAAGTATTCGCAATAATTCGATCACTTTAGTTCTTTAGCGTTCGCCGAGAGCATGATACATGGGCGGCCCCCTTTTTTTTTTTGCATTCGGCCGCCACTGGTACGTAAGCCGCCGCGGCCGTAAATCGAACCCACGATCTCCTGCTGAGAAACATGGCGCCACATTACCTGAGCCAAGGCGGCCAGAACGTTACCCGGACGCGTTGGCAAGTTGAAAGGGCAAGAACGTTAAAACGACTTCCTCGCACTCACTACCCGTCAAAACTTTGCGCGCTAATGCTGAGGGCTTCGGTAGTTTCAACATGCGTTTCCTCCATGCTTTGGCTAACATATTCGGATACGCACCGCGAACGCGACAGAAGTCGCGGCAGAATGAGGCCTGACCTAGAAGCTATAGCCAACGCCGGGGCGTTGCTATAGCGTAACACGGATTAGCTGTCCACTAACCCTCTTTGCCGGACGTATTTATAAGCCCACGCAACAGCTGCGGCACTCACTAAACAAGAGTTGTTCGAGAAAAAAGAGGGCGCGCGGCGTATTATTCGCCCAGAGTTACTGTATATGGCTCCCGCAGGGAGCTCCCTGCCGGAGTCATATAGGGTAACTGCATATGCGCCCGGGAACGCTGATTAGTATAAAAGGCACCCCGCCTTTTATACTAATCAGCGTTCTACTGGGGGAAAGGCCACTGTATTGCCTCGTTAGCTGCCTTCACCCGTCATCGTTTACACGTGAAAGCCACGGGACTCGAGAAAGAAAGTCAGCCTCGAGCCCCAGAAAAAAAAAAAGCGGCGCAGGGTCGGAAGTGGCCGACGAGAAGGCGACATGAAGTCGTTCCTTTCTCACGCAGCTCCCGACTGTCTCCCGGCACAAAGGAAACGCCAAACGAAGTCACCAAGGGACACGACATGACAGGTCAACGCACCAAGCCACCTGCGGTGACGTCAATGGCGGGAAGAATTGCCGATACTACGCACGTGGTGCTCGAAGGCATTCGATCCTGCGCCGCCTTGGCCGTCATATTGCTGAGCGTGTCCGTGAGTACATAGAAGGCTCCTTCTTTTGTATGCACGCTTATATTTGTCCTCGTTGGAAGAATATCGTCTGGAAGCGTTATCGGATTGATTCCCGGGGCTTTTCGATCAAAAAAAAAAAGTACGCGCGTGCCACATTTGTTGAATCTGGAGCGATACATTGTAACGCGTCCTGCCCCGCGTGATAATAATGCCTGCTTATCAGTCGGCGGTCGACGGCTTCTCGAAAGAAGCTCGCGCGGTTTCTAGACTGTTTGTACAGAATTGGGTGTGACGCAAAACGGTGATCGGTTTAATGTGCTTGTATTGCCAAATACGTTCGGACTAGCTGGTTGCGAGAAACTGCGTCTCGATCTGGAGAACACGCGTATATGCTCGTATGCAGCATTTGCTGCCAAATATTGACTCCCAAAGGGACCATAACCTTGACTGGTCGCAAACTTGCAAAAGGAATCGACGAACTGTCGGCACGGAACAGGCGATACGCGATACCATCGATATGCGTTCCTTCTGCCAATATTGCCAGAATGCGCTTGGACCGGATCGTCTCACAAATCATTTTATGATGGGTCACCTACAGAACGGAAACGATTCCGAAACATCAGGCCGGGGAAACTAAGCTTTTGAAAAGCGTGCAATGCAATTTAACCTCATCGGCTTCTTTTGTAAGAGGTAAATATGCGATCTGTACCTGTAGACACGTGGGTGCCTCCTGCAGAAAGTGCAGGAACTTGTGCAGTAATCAAGACTCACGCAGCTGCATCTGGTTTATGCAAAACATATTCACGGTATTACAATACAACAATACCATAACACTGATTCAAATAAATTATTAAACATGTACAAAAAATGCAGTACCCATTTCAACGCACTCTATAGTGTGCATTGAGAGGGAAGAATTAGGGGATCTGAGATTTTCTGCATTAAAACAATGGCGGCGTTTCCTGCACAATATTCGGGATTTAAAATACCGTGGCAGGCAGCTGGAGGTACCAGCGAAACATGCAAAAACTACAACGCATAGTATTTTCTTCCTTTAAAAAAACCTTTCCAGAATTGTTGTGTAACCTCCAATGCCCAATGTGAACGATGGTTCATATGACTTCTTTTTATTGGGTTCAATATAGTGCCTAACCATTTCCTTTTTTGTATTGCAGACTCTTACTGCGGCAGATTTTCAAAGCGAAAAACGTGAGTTGAGCGACACTTCTTTCTTGTTCCATGCAAGCGTTAAGATTTAATTCCACCTACGCATTTAGAACAACATTTCCTGTTCACTTTCTGCTCCAGTGGCAGGAGAAAATGTTTGTTTGATAACATCATATTATATACATCGTCATGAGGTCATAAACAAAAGTTTAGAACGCGTGTTCACAAGAAACATTCTTACGTTACAGAAGTATTTGCAAGAGTAGATTCCAGCCGATCGCAATTTCAAGATATTAGCGAAGGCATCTCTTATTAAATTTGGTCCCGCGTTGTATTCTTGAGCTGCCATAGCTGAAACCACCGGAAATTCCTTGTTTTCATTCATTTTCCTTCATTTCTCTTTTTCGGTTTTATTTCCTTAGATCTTGTTTGTACGGACGGTCCAGAAGCTTTTGCACTCAAGGGTCTGCGCTGGGAGATCTGTAAGGAAAGTCTATGTCCCCCCCCCCCCCCCTCCAGTCTCTCAAAGGCGGAAAAGGCTCGGCAAATATAAGGGTAAAGCGTTCACGTCTAAAGAAGAGGGTAGCAGTGAAAGCTGTAAGACATCTCGCGGAAGAGGAACGCGCGCCTTCTCTATCGTAAAAGAGCACGCGTGTATAGGGCATCAGAGCGCACATTTCCACGATCACGTCAACGGAAAACAGAGATTTACCGCTCAGTCCATACATGGACTTCCACTACTTTGCCTTTCACCCCACATAAAGCGCCCACATATGATTCCACTAGTGATTCACACCGCGTTCTCGTAAAGAAGCCGCGACGGAACATTTAACTCCGCGTTTTTCTTTCGGTTCGTTTTTTTTTTTTTTCGAGGCGACGAAACACCATCAACGGCAACAACAAAATAGCAAAAGCCATCGAGGTCCAGCCCGCCATGCCGCCTTTACAGCGTTCTATAGCCCTTTCATCTCCCGACGTGTTCTCAGTGGTTGAAAAGCAGTGCCCAAGGGAACCACTCTGATTCGCGATCTCGGGATCACACGTTAACTAAACTTGCCGGACGAGGTTGCTCGCGCAAAGCGTTCGGCCGTGAAGCGCGGTGTTCTTTTAGCCACGCTCCCTGCGCCCGCTCTAATGTTGGATGTCCGCATGTTCGAATCGTGATGGATATCACAGTCGGTCGTAAGTTTATGCTCTTGCACTCGCTATGCCTGCACGAGCCCACATTCCAAAGACATAAAAGTTTATCTATCATCATCACCGTAGGCAAAAATGTTTCTTCCTTTCTTTCTTTATTTATTAATTTATTTATTTATTTATTTATTTATTTTTAGGGCACTGTATATCGAACAGACGCCATCAAAACTGGTCACGTGATGGTGATCAGGTGCGGTATTTTCAAGGCGGCGGGACCACCTGTATTTCTTTCTCTTTTTTTTTTTTGTGCACTTTCTCCTCCTCTTGCCAAAAAAATTGGTGGATTTCAAGAAAAAAATTCTCCAAAGACACTTGAGGCTGCTCGCGTCTGGAAATGCGAAAGCGTTGTAGTACCTTTGGTGAAATGTTCTCCGCCTTACCCCCGTATTCATAAATGCTCCTCGACTTGAACTTGACTTGCCACCGCCTTGGGCAGCGCGTTCGAAACGCGTTGAAGGCGGTGGCAAGTCAAGTTCAAGTCGAGGAGCGTTTATGAATACGGGGGTTATACTCTCTCAGCAGTCATGTGATGGCGTCGGCAAACGCGGTGCACGTTCCGGCATGTGTAAACGGCTACGTAAGACGCTGTGGCCTCTCCCCCTTATACTAGAGAGTACTGCACGTTTCTAACGCGTTTGTGCTAGCGTCCCCTTAATCGGGAGATGGTGCAATTATAATGAAGGGCGCTGTTATAAAATAGGAATGACGTCACATATGGTGCGTGTCATTGGTGGAAGTCAATCGTTCGATTTAGTGCGGCGAGACTGGGCGAATTACACGGAAGATTCGCGGTTTACCGATTATTCCCTCCGGAGCTTCGCCCACTCATCATCATTCACCCCGTGGATATGCGGTGTTTTTTTTTCTTCGCGTTCCTTGTCCTCCAAAGCTATCACCTGCATTTTAACTGCGCCTAGGTGAGGCCAAATGAAAACGCGCCAAGCGTCTCAACTCGCTCGCTTGCCCGCGAGGAGTTCATAACTCGTAGGGCCACTCAGCGGCGTTCAATTGGACATTAATGATGCTTTTCATTTTATACACTCATTTTATACACTCATGACATGGCGCCACCTTTTGCCCATTGGCTGCGCCGTCACGTGCCCAACGACGCACGCACTAGGCCACGCGTTTAGTCAGCCAGAACCGTGGAGCCGCCGTGGCGTCGGAGAAGAGTGCTCGTCTCACACCCCGGAGGCCGGGCTTGATTCCCACCCAGACCGAAATTTCTGGGACATAATTTTCAAATGCATTAATTTACTTTGTTTACAGGGACCTGCTTGAGAAGTTTGACGTCAATCCTAGTGTTTTTTGACGTGTTTTTACACTTTGCCGTCGGCCATTTTTGGTACCATTAATCGATCACGCCGCCGACTACAACGCCCGATTCTCGCGTAATGGGGCATATAATGATTTCGCATTGATAAAAGCACGAAGTTTACAACTCGGATAACTCAGTTCCAAAGGTAATGTAAGCGGCAGCAGTTATATCACGTAAAAGCAGGTAAATTTGCTCTAGTACTTCAAGCCATAGTCTGATACTAGTAAGTAGTAATACAACGCACTACAAGCCGCGGTACTGAGCGTGTAGTTAGCTCAGTTCTTGCGTTTGTTCACTGGGAAAAAATAATATTGCTTTTAGCGAGAAAAACGGTCAACACAATTTCACGCGCTTTAGCCATGGCACTGATTACGTTAGTTCGTCAACTTGTAGGTTATGACTCATGCAATGTTATAGTTATTCAATAAAAACAAGAAATATACCTCCTCTAGGTGATACTACTTCATTATGCGACGATACGAGCAACTAGCATGGTATACTTAGCGTTATACGTCACCCTCGTCCCCACAATTATTTATTATGTCTACCTTAATAACTTGGTTGAATTCATGTAGACTTAATAAATGGTGTGTAAGCACCGTGCATAAACTGTATGCCTACCTGTATTGAACGAATTGAATTCGGGAAGGCATACGAGTACAACATTTACTTGGTGGTTGTAGGGAAGGCAGCAACATTAAGGATGCTGAATGCCCTGACACTGCGCCAAATTCTGCCCTAATTACAAAATTGTTCTGCGCCCATCATAGTAATATTACTGATGAATAACTTTAAGTGCGCGGTCTTCGTGGCCCCCTTAAACCTTACAATTCGTTCAGTGCCATCTTGTTTCCTTCATTTTTATTAAGCAATGTAGCTCTTTGCGAAAAGAAGGCCAGCATGAAAGGCGCCAAAAACTCTTAAACATCAGGTACCCTCAAATAAAAGTTATGGCACTCCTGAAGTACCTGTTAATTAAAGCATCACACAATTACACATACGTAAGCAGCAAAACAACACGGTGTAAGAAGTGTTGCACGCTGACGTCACGTTCTCTAGCTCACCAAGCGAATTAACTATCGATAAAAGCGGCCCATCTCCTATTAATGAACTCAAAAGTGCCGTCCCGACATTATTGAACTTGACACTTGTTTTGTAGTGCCTCTCTCTCTCAAAGTGCTGTAGACCTCTTGACGAAGACCAGTTCGCACTGCGGGCTTTATAGAATGCGGTGTGTTCTTCGAGACCAGGGTGATCAACGGGATGCGCGCCAGTCAGGGGATGTTCCCCTGGATGGTGAGTATAATAACCAATCAATCAATCAGTCAATCGAATGTTTATTAAAGCACCCAGAAACAGCTACAGAGTATTCTTACTGGCGTATAAATAATACTACACAAGATACCATGTACAGAGAACACAAATGTGGTAAGAAAAACAATTTGAGGGAGAGAAACAAATGGGGAAAGAAAATCAGGAGACGTGCGTAAGAGGGAGTTAAACACGCTACATGATTATCAACACATGTACAGAACACAGAGAATGAACTCTCAAATGTATCAATGCAGACAGAATACTTATCACATGTATTTTGAAGTAGTGTCATAGGACTGACTACGCTAAAAACGCAAAAGGGTGTGCTAAAAAAACTAGCGTAGCTTGCACTGGAGGCGCAATGCTAAAGAGACAGCGGAGCTGATGGGCACCTAGCTAGTCCTGGCTTTTGGGCTAGGCTAAGCACTACCAAATCATCCCCAGCATTTTCCGGAATTTATTTATTATTGATCGATTAACGATTACCTATTGACTGGCTATCGATTGACCATCACAAAGTATTTGCACACATAGTTGGGCTAGGCGAATCACTACCAAGTCATCCCCAGCATTTTCCAGAATCGGTTGCTTATTGATCAATTATCGATCAGCCATTGATTGGATATCGATGACTGACAAAGCTTAGGTAGTCCCAACCATGCTTAGCTAGACTTAGCCAGGCTCAGCTTCGCTAGTTCACAGGGGCATGTGCCATAGCGCGTAGACCCTATCTGCACTACCGTCAGGATCGGCCCACATTTTTGTGGACGACTAACGGAATAACGGCCGGCTTAAACAGCTCCGCTGTTAAAACGCAAAATGCTACCCGGTATACTCTTGCGGCACGGAAAATCCTACATGATCAAAAAGCCTTGGGGAATGTATAAAGTCGTGAACCACCTAGTAAAGGAACAAAGGGTCTGATTTAATACCTCTTGATTTTAGAGTTACAAGTCGGGGTACATCTGAGAGGGCTGGATCAGGGTCGCCAAAACGGCGCCAAGTGGTGCTGGAAAATAGACATACATTTATTCCGGACACGTTCAATGTGGACAGAATTAGATAGCCAAGTTCCACCCCAAACTACACAGGCATATTCTAGTAGTGGAAGGCACACAGTAGAATACAATTTCAGAAAGGCAGCAGGGGAGTTGAATTCATGTGATATTCGGCAAACAATGCCAAGAGCACGAAGGGCGCGTTTTTTTCTCGATATATCTAACGTGTCAGGAGAAGCATAGCGTTTCGTCGAAATGCGCACCAAGATCTTTCATCGACACTAGTACTGTAGCATCACAAAGAATGTACGAGAAATTAACACATGGTGTGTTTTCCGCATATAACCAAAAGCATGGAGAAATTCAGCAAACGGTGCTACAGCTTCCCTGAGCGTCGACACTGGCAACAGCAACCTGTTATGCAGTGATGACGACTACTTGCGCTGGTGCCATGGGCGTTGTTTCTCTTGCCAATTTTCTCAGCGCCAACGACATTGTTGAAGTATGTGGCCCACAGACCGATGACAGATTACTTCAGGCAATAAAGATTTGAATTAGTTCATTTTGATGCCGTTTGTTAGTTCGATCCTTCGGATTATTCGACCAAATGTAGCGGTCGCGCAAGAGTCGAAGTAGCGGATGTAGACTGTAATAATAATCAAGTTTAATGTAGGTGTCCAGCAACAACAATGACGCCTCCATATCCGGTGCACTCTTATTAACGTGGACAATGTTTCCTTCGCGTTCAGTCCTTACGAAGAAATACCAAATGTCAGGATGAAAATGAGTTTGTATACGGTGGATGAGAAATAACGTTTATGTTCCACACGACATTATGGAATAATCACACGACAACCGAAAGCGGCGAAAATAAGGTATCACAAGTAACAGCTAATGTGCCACAGTATTGTGACACAAGAAGAATGAAAACAGTGCCCTGTGCCTAGGAATGTACTTTCGCAGGCTTGAGCTTACAAGCTTCCAAAGGACGCTTACATGTCAATGCGATTAACGCTCAATGCCGCCTAGCTGCAATGAAAATCAAGGACAGGATATTTACATAGATATCACCGTTTGCAAATACGTTATATTACACGTTCTTAGAAAATAAAATAACGTTATTGCTATAGTTGTCAACGTAGAATATTTATGAGTCCTGTTATATTTTTAATAACAATAAGTCAATAAAGCTAGCAATCAAGCGTTTATATAGCGCCAAGGAGCAGCTGAGGAGCCTTTGTTCTGTAGCACATAAAAAGTGATGTGCAAGGCACAATGTACAGAAATATCAAATGTGCTTAACAAAACAATTTGAGGTATATATAGAAACAAACTGGGCAAAAGAAGCTGAGAAGGAGGGCGGGAAAGTAAGTTAATCATGCAGCGTCATAATGTGCACGTGTGCAGAACACAGGGAATGAAGTCTGAAATGTATCAATACAGGTCTTACATGTTTTATGAAATCGAGCCATAGGACAGTGACTGGTGCAACAGGGCCACGCAGAAGATGCGGAATGCTGCCTGGAATACATTGTGCGGCCCAGAAAATTGTACATTATCAAGAAGCTTTGGGCAATGTATAATATTCCATGCGCCGCCTTATAAAGTAACAAAATGGCCCTTTAAGGCGTCTTGATTTTGGAGGTGCAAGTTGAAGCACATCTGAAAGGGGTGGACTAAGGTCGCCAGAATGGCAAAAGCGGTGCTTCAAAATAGATGTAAGTTTATTCTGGACGCGTTCGATAAGGTCAGAATAACATTTGCACGTTCTGCCCCCAAACTGCGTAATTATCCTTCAGCAGCGGAAGGCACAAAGTAGAATACAATTTCAGAAAAGCAGCAGGGGAGTTCATTCGTGCGATATTCGACAAACAATGCCAGGAGCGTGAAGGGCACGTTCTTTCGCTATCTAACATGCGAAGAGAAGCATATCCTTTTGTCGAAGTACACACCAACATCCTTCCTTCGTTTCGTCTACACTAGGCAACGGAGCATCACAAAGAGTGTATGAAAATCGCAAATAGTGTGTTTTCGCGTATAACCTAATAACTTTAATATAATAATATTAATAGATAATAAAGACATTCCACAGGTGCGGCTTCTGGTTTACCTCAATGGATCGTCTCCAGCAACCTGCGGAGGCGCCATCATCACCCGGTGGCACATCCTGACTGCCGGTCATTGCGTCGTCAGGTAAGGATACCATGTACGCTACAACGATCACATTGCCCAAAGCAAATTCACCACAGACCTTTTCTTCAGATAGGAGTTCCCAATGTAAAGTTTCCCTTTAAACGCGTAATTTTGTAACATTGCGAGAATCATCATTAATCTTACGTGCATTTTTCCCCCTCAAAGTAGGGATGACTTGACAGTACCGACTGTTCTTTTTTTTTTTTTTTTTTTTTTTGAGCCGACGCTTTCTTAGCCTCTTCCTGCGCGTTGGAGATAAACTATGCACAGTCGACGGCGAAGGTACGCATGAAGTCAAAATGCCGTGCTATATATATATATATATATATATATATATATATATATATATATAATGATTGGTTTTGAACCCGGTGACCCCGGCACACAAGCCCGATGATCTAATCATTACACCACGGACTCATGCCTAAAAGGCGCAGTAAAACACACTCACGAATTTCCCTCGCATAAGCAAGCGCGTTTTGTGGCGCTTGGCGCGTTAACAGCGTCGTAAGGCAACAATTTACTTATAAATTAAAAGTGAGCGTACGCACTTACTAGCTGACGACGAAGATTAAAAAAATATCGCTTCGCCATCTCGGTCCTGCGGAAGTGGATGTGCGGAAGTGGATGTCCAGCAAAGCTGTGGAAAACCGTCACTACAACTGCTGAGGGAGGTATTCTTTATAAATGCAAAATCATTAAATGGCTAATGAAGCGAAAAATTCGGCGTTAACCCATGTGACCAAAACCCATGTGACCAAGTGGTGATCATATCACTTTCGTAGTTAGTTTCTCCGGTGTCCTCGGTGGGCTAAACAAGGTATACGGCGCGTTATGGAAAATGTGTAGGCAGAGTTTGAAGTGGGCGTACCAAAAACTGTCTTTGCAATGAATTACGTATGCAAGCCAAAAGGAGCTTCACAAATGTAATGTCGTACGAACAAAGCTGATTTTATGATGCCCGTGCCCTGGAATAACTATGAACGCAACCGTGATCAAATTTAGCCAATACCGAAGTGTGGGGCTGAGAAGGGGGAGGGAGTAGGAGGCACTGTGGCGAATGTTTAGGGGATGGAAGTTGTGTGGGGATGGGAAACTGCCTCTGTAAAGATTCCTTACCAAGTGCTGGAAGGCATTATGTGCGGGAAAGGTTTCAAAATGAGCGGTCATATACTGGCAACGTTTTCAAGCATGTGAATTAATTACCGGCAACTGAAACTTTCATTGCGCCTGCTCGAGATAAACAGCTTCGCAGAAAATTGTGTTGTGATTCTGCCTGGTCGCAAAAGTCAGCTTTAATTTTTCTTTTCCTGTGTTGTGGAGTTTGAATGCCTCTAAATCCCATCCGAATTACTGGCAAGCGAAAGAGAGCGATGAATTATTTGCCGTATAACACTTGCTTCTACGAACCAGTTTCGGTACACAGGAACCGGATGCGTCATGACGTCATGATAAATTGACTTGCTCATTTCCTGCGATCGCTGCTATACGCGAGCGCGTGCTGAAGACAGGTGGTTAGAAGCGATCACTCTTCTCGGTATTTTTTTTTTACGAGCAAGGTCGTCATACTTTGTTTTATTATCGCACGGTGTCAGCAAATGTTGCTCTGTGTCATGACGTCACGAAAATGTCGATGACGCCAGGTCCCAGGTTTCAAGACCAACTTAAAGAGACAATAAAGAAAAATAATAAGTCGAGTTAGGCGAATGAACTTTTGTCTAGATGTCTGTCATCGTTTTCTGGTGTCAATGCATCGCTTTGTAGCGCAGAAAATTGCAGCCGGAAGTCCTTCGGCTGCCCCTCCTCAATTTGAACCGCACGTGAGCGCCCTCAATGCAGCTCTCTGGGGATTAGCGAGTGCTGACGTCACATGAGCGGTACCATAGTCCACAACAGGGGGCGCCACTCTGATTACCAATTTTCGTCATTTTCTCGCTTACAAAATCTCTGGTCTTGCTATGATTGCCGAATTCGTTATAACGGGTGCCTGATCATTCAGTCCAGCTCTCCTTAACGTTTTCCTTTAGTGTCCCTCAAAGCACGAAATCAAGTTACCTTGTGCCAGTCAGCAGCCATTTTGCTGTCATCCTTTTTAAGCCTGAAAAGTCTGTAGTACGCAGAGCTCCTACAAACTTGGAAATAATGTGTCAATACTCCTTCAAGCGAAGAAAAAAAGCGTCCGTCGCGCAGAGGGAAGTTATTGATGGCGAGTGTGCACCCAAAGGGGGAGTCCTGAGCAAAAACGAAACAAAGCGGCGATGGCGGCAGTCATGCGCTGTCGAGTTTGTTCACACCGGTCTTGTGCATGGTCGCCGCCGCGTGCCTCTCGCGCGACGCTGCCGTCGCATAACATTATTGAGCATGCACACGCAGCCGCGAAAGGTGTGATTGGTTGATTCTTTAATGCTAACGTCTCAAAGAAACCCTGAGGCTATGAGAGACGCCGTACTGGAGGACTCTGGGTAAATTTCGACCATTTAGGTTTCTCTGAAGGGACATTAAAATGAAAACGCTAATTTAGACTTGTAAAGCATTCTTTCAAAACTCCGCTTTTCCGAATTTCGCGTTAACGGGTTGGTTACTATAGAGGAAAAAATGATGGTCGCACTTTTTTTTTATATTTCCCGCCAGAACGTCCATGCCGGTGCGTACGTGTGACGTCACAAATTTCGAAGTGTGTTTTCTCGTTCTGGGGCCGCGTCTACCGGTGCAGTAGTTTTCGAAACTTGCTAAGTTCTATCTCTGGCCCCTTTAGAATGCAGCGTACTGCATCTTCGTCCGATAAACAGTTAACGAGACCTGATCAGACGCTGTCAAAGCCAATGATGTCACGGTGAGCTAGGCGGGATTTGTTTTAATGCAGCAAGGCCACCTGTCTTTTGTTGTTGCGTGTTTTCCGTCATACTGCGGTCTCCTCTCACGGCAAAGCGGTTGTTTTGGTACTGAAGAAGCGTAACTCACTAATACAACTCTGCTTATCATTCTCGTTAGTGTACCTTTAATGTGCGCACAGATAGGCTGTGTACTCAGCAGCAAAACGGCCATAGCCGCTGATCAGCCGCGGCAGTTAGAAAAGGTCGGGGGGGGGGGGGGGGGGGGGTATCTGTACGTGTCCATACGAAGTGGACTGTCCATTTACAGTGTACACTTACAGAATAACACCGCAGTAAGTACGCACTGACGAGTACACTGACGCATACGTACCCGCTCCAAATTCATTTCAAAAGCGTGATATAGGGCGTTGATGAGAACTGAGGTGTCTGTCCAGCTAGGAGATGAGTGAGCGCCGGTGAGTTGAATGGGTGTGAGTATATGAACAGGGAGTGAGTGCCGGTGAATGGGACGTGGGTGCGCCTATGAGCTGGAGTGAGTGAGTGCAAGAAATATTGGTGAATGGATATACAGGGTGTCTCACGTAGCTTGAGCCAAACTTTAAAAAAATATACGAATGCTACGTAGCTGGACCGAACCAAGGTAGTGTTGTTAGCCGTCGCTTGGAGATAGATTATTTTATTTGCATTCCGTCTAATTTGATAATTAGTCTTAAATAAATAATCAACTTGTCAAATATTATAATTAGATGAAAAGTGTAAATGAGAAAACTGTACAGCCACATGAGAAACTGCCCATATAGCTTTCTGTTGCTCAATACATGCTACATAAAAGTGTTTTTTTCCGAGCGTGAAAAGAAGCCTGCGAATACACGCTAAGTGCCTCGAGCGGCCAGTCGCGCGGCAATTTAGCGTGTATTCGCGGCCTTCTTTCACGCTCGGAAAAACATTTTATGTAGCACTTATTCAGCAACAGAAAGCTACATCGGCAGTGTCTCATGTTGCTCTACAATTTTCTCATTGACACTTTTCATCTAATTATAATGTTTGACAAGTTGATTAATTAATTCAGACTAATTATGTAATCGGGCGGAATGCAAAAAAATATAATCTGAGTATCTCCAAGCGACGGCTAACAACATTACCTTGGTTCCGTCCAGCTACGTGGCATTTGCATATTTTTTTAAGTTTGGCTCAAGTTACGTGAAACACCCTGTATATGTGAGTGACCTCTTTGTCGGCCGATCTACGTTCATGTGTAGAAGCATGTGAAGACGGGCCTTACACGTGATCGCACATCTTTGTTTCAGTTTTCGCAATGCTCGTGCGACAACTATCTGCGACAATCAAGGAAAAGAGCTACAGGGGTGCAGTTTTCGCACGCGTATTCCTGCGCCAAGTAGTGTGGCAGCGTTTCACTGCACTTTTCGTACGTTTCTTGGAACAGATAATGGCATCCACGTGCGACAGGAAAGCAGGATAATAAGCCCGCGACTTAATGCTCAGTGGTTGGTTTTGTCTTGTTTTGTTGTAGTAAAAAATATATCTATGTTTTCACTTCCCCAGCCTAAGCTAACGCGTATAAGGATGTGGGGCTTTTTTTGGGAAGCGCTCTTAGTGTGCGCGCTTTGCCGCAGTAGCTTTTCTGTCATTGTCACGAAAAGTCCTCGAGTACAGAGACTGTAGGAATAAAGGCAGCAATGTTTTAAATGGTAATTTTACATTACTCAACCCTCCTAGGTGCTCCCGTCAGCGTCATGACTTTTGCGAAAGCTGTTCATCAATATTTCCAGCAAACTGTGATACATTTTTCATTCATGTTATTACTTTATAAATACTGCGATGTCTCCTAAAAGATCATGGCAGGGTGGGTACAGAAGATTACAAAAGGTACAGGCATGAACAAAGAACAATGATACAATAAAACAATAATTACTATGTAATATACGAAAAATCGGAAATACGATAATACTATATACAATAATTACAATATGACGTATTATACAATGCAATGATTAGTGAGGGTTAACAATTATGATATAAAAATCATCCTATAACAGTCCGTAACGTATGCTTATAATAAGTCCGTAACGTATGCCTAATAAACCATTCTATTAGTGTTGGAACGGAGCAAGAGCTATAAATGTTTTAACATGAATTTTTTTTAGAGAAAGACAATGGTGCTCTGTTAGAAATTTCACAAGGGTCATTCAACTATACTCACACAGAGACACAAGTATAGAGACACAGAGTATAGTTCTCAAAATGAACCAATTGCTAGCTCTCACCAATATGTTACGAAGGCTAGCGTATTAAGCCTCCTCAACGGAGTATTACTACAAGGGACGCGCTTGCACACAGCCGTATGCTGCGTGCTCCTGCGTTAGAGCACGGCCGTGTTCCTCTACAAACATAAGTTTTCTACATCTCGAACGCCATGGAATAGACTAAAGTACAGCCTCGCCGGGTTTGTCTTGTAGAAAATTAAATTAAATTGCGTGATATTTGAAATAATTTAATGCAGTGGTTTTGTTTCGTGGAGAAACCAAATTCATTAAATTCTAGGGTTTCATATATGTGCCAACACTATACGATCCGACCATGAAGCACGCCATAGTCACTCCTGAAGCACTCATAGTGGGGCTTTTTATGGTGCACCAAAAATCAAGTGCACTAGCGGTCTTGCACTTCGACACCATCTAAATGCGGCCGCCACGGCCCGGGTCGATGCAGCTTTAACGATGAAGGACTGGGACAGAAAGCGAATTTTAAAAAGTTGGCAGTTTTGCCCGAAGGGCGTAGCACTGACAGTGATATGTCAACTCTTAGCGTTGAGCTCAAACTCCTCAGACGGTTTTCTAACTATAGGTGGGTGCGACATGTCAGCGCAACGCAGCGCACGAGGCAACTATACTGCTGAGCTGAAAAAACAACACCCTGGCCGTTACCAGGCGTCTCACAACGCTGGCGGAGCGAGGAGCGCCACCAGTGATGCTGAAGACAAAAAAAAAAAAAAAAAAAAACCTTCGGCGTTCAGTCGACACGCAGTGAACTACTATAAGATAACGTTAGCTTGACGTTTACTGTCCGTCCCGCTCAGACCAGCGCATACACACAGCAGATCAGCGGGAACGCTGTTGTGTTTACAGTATGAGAAGAGAGAGAGAGAGAAACTCTTTATTGAAAAGCAGAGTGATTCCGGCAATACGCGCGCACACAACGCTCGACCATGACATTGCAGCGGAAGGCAGAACACTGTACTGATTCTGCCACCGAGCCGAGTGAATCAGACCCCCATGAACTGTCCAGAGTCAGGCATGCCAGGACGGTGTTCTAACTGTACGCGATCGCAACCGCTTACAGTTCAAGTGTAAGGCTATACCTTGCTATCCCTGCCAATGCTTCATCCAAACTGACACATGTTTTCGATAAGCCTGAGTCCGAGTGAGTCAGGCCTGACCGAATTTTGCTGCGTCCGAGTCTGAATGAGTTCACAGTTAGCGAGTTCACAGTGAGCTCCCCCTGAGTTCACTTTGATGAACCTGCAGGAGTCAGGCTGGACCATATCTTAGAGCGCCTGAGTGCCAGTGGGCGCGTTTGAATCGGATTTTGGTAAGCTGTAGCGCGAGTGAGCCCTAAGCATGCGTAATGTGAGTAAGTGAATGATTTAGGTTTATTTTGTTGGACCCTGTGGATGCGATTTCCTGCAATGGTCAGACGCACGACGCCGCGCGCAGGAACCACAAGTTGATACCGAAGATCGAAGGCATATACGGCGCCGCGGACACGACGTCGAAGTACGCGACCAAGACACGAATCGCTGCAGTGGCTCTGCACCCGCGCTTCTCCGAAGACGAGTACCACGATGACATCGCCGTACTGAGGGTGCCCCAGGCGTTCAACTTTGGCGCCCAGCTCAGGCCTGTCTGCCTCGACTTCGATCTGGGCGACCTGACCGGCAAGACCGTCACCGTGGCCGGCTGGGGAGTTCAAAAGAGCAGTGAGTGGAGCGGTTTCTTTTGCCGCCAGTTGCGTTCACTTTTGCGTGTTAGCTAGCCAGCTATGTAGGCTACTGATTTGGACGAGTGGGTAGCAATTCACGATGGTACGCTTTTGCACGCAACTGGTGCAAACTGGGACGGTGACAACAGACGAGACCGACACTCTATCTATCTATCTATCTATCTATCTATCTATCCATCTATCTATCTATCTATCTATCTATCTATCTATCTAACTGAGGGAATGGCATGGATACGCTGTAATCAAGACGTAGTTCCAGCAACACCATTTTATTTTTAAGGAAAGTAAATATACGGAGTGAGTGAGTGAGTGAGTGAGTGAGTGAGTGAGTGAGTGAGTGAGTGAGTGAGTGAGTGAGTGAGTGAGTGAGTGAGTGAGTGAGTGAGTGAGTGAGTGAGTGAGTGAGTGAGTGAGTGAGTGAGTGAGTAAATTAACTGAATGTGTGTGCATGTAGAATAACATTAGGTATTTGAGTCGTTGAGTGAACAGTATTTGCAAAGTAAGAGTAAATATATTGCGAAGTCAGGGACTCATAAGGCTGTCAGTGGTCCCATCGCAGGCGTGGATCACTTCGAATGTGTTTGTTTGGCGCTCTCTGAAATTCCTTAATACCCGCTCATTGGGATCTCTCCAACAAGCTTTGCACATCGTTAACCTTGATGACAGTTCCGCACTGTAGCATGGCAGCTTTCTTTTTTACACCAAACGCCATCCGAAAACCAGTTGACAAAAAATTAGACAACGAAGACACAAAGATGCATTGCTGCCTCTTATTTGCAAGTAACAAAATACGCGGTCACACAGCTTGCTATGAACGCCCCAGCATGGTCGATCAACGTCTTTAGAAGACGCAATTCGCGCGCAATTTCTTGCACCAATGACACGGATCCTTTAGTTTACGTTCTTCTTGTTGAGAGCTCCCGATAAGTTTTATGACTTCACGAACTAACTTCAACATTACAACTGTGTTTTACTTACTGTTACAATATTCGCTTTGCCCTTCACGCTGCCGGACAGGCCGGGGACCGTCGGATAGGCTGCGCTACACGAAGCTGCAAATTCTGCAGCAGTCCGTCTGCGAGCAGAAGCTGCAGTCATACAAGTTCAACAAGTCCAACATGATGTGCGCCTATGGAGAAGACACAGACGCTTGCCAGGTAGGTGAGAGATACAAAACGGTTCCATTGCCTCCCCGTACCTTCGCAAGAAGGAAGACGTCCTCCGAAGCACGTGAGCGTCGTGCCGTCGTTTTCAGCTTACAGCTATCACTGACTTTTAAACATTTTAGTATCATCATCATATCATCCTTATCTAAGTCCGCTGAAAGGTGTCTCTCCCAAAGGTATCGTTACCCCGGCCCTGCGTCAAGCGAAATCATCCCCATATCACAATCTTTAATAATCTCGTCACGTCGCCTTATCGCTTGCTCTTCGACTGCGTTTACGTTCTCTTAGTGTATATTGTGTAGCACTAATTAGCCATAGGTTATCTGTCCTGTGCACAACATGACCTGCCCAGGTTCCCTTCATCTGAACTGAAGAATACCACGTGCCTGCATTTTCGCCTTAATCAAAAAACTAAGTGGACCCATACATTCCACCTCGCCAATTCCGCGTAGCGCAGCATCCGCCAATCACGAACGAGAAGAACCGACTGCGTGTCTCGCTGAAAGGAGGATATAGTGCGCCGTTAAGTAAGTCCTCCATGATCTTTGGCGCTGAGCCGTGCACCCACAAGGTCTCCAGAAGATAGCACCGATCATTCCCTTCTTCATAAAGAACCACTTCTCTCTATCCTCCATGATCTTCTTAATCAGCCGGTGTCGCACACAAGGCCAACAATTCACAAGGTACTCTTGTGCATAGTAACGAGCGTCCTTGTCAAGCCGCGCTCTCGCTCGCTTCATGCTGGCCCAGTGGTGAAGCCTAAACAGTCACGTCACTCACAGGCGTCTGCTCAAGGCGTCACATCTAGCGCTCCTCGATAATTCAATTACGTGTTTCTGGGTAAAATTAGCCGGATTTCATTACGCTGTAGAAATTAGCAGCGTCAGGTTTTGCTGGATGTCTGGAACCAATTAGGAACTCCTCGAATTGCGGGCTTTAAGTACGTTTTCCAATAAAATCAACTGTCTGACCCTTTCCTGAAAATTTTATTCTGTGTTAATTTCTTAATTACTTGTTGCGGGCTTTAATTACGTCTTCCAATAAAATCAACTGTGACCCTTTCCTGAAAATTTTATTGTGTTAATTTCGTAATTACTTGTTTGATTACTACTACGAGTCATCTTAAAGTGTGCATGCCTCTGCGGTAACAGCAATCCCATAGAAATAGCTTAGTCAACGCATCTTCCCTAGCTTTAAAAAGCCCTTCACTAGGTCCCATCCGAAATTTTGGTTAAAGACTGGACGTTTTTATGCACCGTCTATTGATACTTTCATCGCAAGAATTTTTCTACTTGCTTTATTAATAAAGGAGGCAGGAGAATTCTAAATGTCTATTCGCCATGGTGCTATAGCAGACGAGCTTCACTGCCAACAAAGACACTATTTTCCTTTGAATCTAATAGCGTCTGCAAACGTTCCTTTCCTGCCTTCAGTCACAGCGAGGCCGAGGAATTACGTCACATTTACCTCACAAGCACCACCTCATTTAACGCGAATAGCATTTTTTGCATTGTCAGACTAGTTTTCTTTCTGGCTGTCTAAATAGGTAACTGGAAATGTGGGCCAATTCCGAAGATAGTGCTGTCGAAAAATGCGGGCCGATCCCGAAAGTATAGTCAAGTCTAAAAATGTGACCTCATTTCGTTCACAGCGCTCTGCAATGAAAAAAAAAACATTGAAAATCACTGGCCGGAATCGAATCGGCGTCACACGGCTTCCTCGGGAAAAGCGGACCAACGCATTTAGCACGCCGCGCCACGAATGCCTGCAGCAAGGGAAGGATTATTTTCCATTGTTCACACGGGGCACCAGCACGCCACGCATCTCGGAGGCCACGGAAAAGACTTCGTGTGTTGCTGCTAGATGGCGCAGCATGTCCATATGGAAGCACCAGAGAGAAGCCCGTCTACAGTATATGCCTCATACATACGATGCGTTTCGGCTATTCGTATGCTTCGATAGTCATCTTAAAAGTGTTCTGGACGATTTTTTTCCCTGTTATTTTCTGCCTTGGTGCGCAGCGCATTTCCAGTGAAGGTCCCTGGTTTGCCGAAGTGGCGTGTCATAATCGGTGGCATTGGAAGCATTGCATCTGACGTATATATGGAGGCGTTTATGCGTGTGAGCTTGATTCTCTGCCAGAAAGCGTGGGCCCCTCGAGAGGAAGGGTGCACGGGCTTTCATTTCAAATTTGAGCCAATTTCGCGAAATGGCGGTAATTTGGTAGTTTGAAGACACAATCTTCAACGCGTGATAACCCCCGTGGTTGCTTAGTGGTTATGGTGTCGGACTCCTAAGCACGAGGTCGCGGGAGCAAATCCCGGCCACGGCGGCCGCATTTCAATGGGGGCGAAATGCATAAAACCCCCGTGTACGTAGATTTAGGTGCATGTTGAAGAACCCCAGGCGATCCACATCATTCCGGAGTCCCCCACTACGGCGTGCCTCTTAATCAGATGGTGGATTTGGCACGTAAAACCCCATAATTTTTTTTTTCAACGCGTGGTCTACACACCACGCTTGGCTGGTTGCAATGTCAAGAGCTGGTATGGGGCCTTGAAAAACGTACCCGTATAGCGCTTTCTATCGATATAACCGCTATATATTTCGACCCTTCTGAGGCGGCAGTTATTTCTATTACGTGCGCAGGGCGACTCCGGCTCTGCTGTGATGTTCCGCAAGGGCCCCCGCTACATCCAGGTCGGAATCGTGTCGCATGGTGTCGGCTGCGCCCAGGGCATGCCGGGAATCTACGTGCCCGTCAGTGTCTACAAGGAGTGGATATTGCAGACCATCGCCGACCAGACCGCCTTCGAGCCGATCGGTGGCCAGAATATGGTCAGGTGAAACCGCGCGTGAAAATGGCGACCATTATTTTTAATTATTTAACAGGCACAATAAATGCATCGATTCGCTTACTATACTACTACTCGTGACTCGTGATGTGCTATGGCTACATCTGTATAAGTGCGCTCAATGCAAGAGTATACACACTTGCACATGCTGCTCTGGTAGAAGCGAAACACATTCGGCTTACACCACAGGACACCGATCAGCTTATCAGATCGGGTGTCGCTCGGACCTTACGTTGCTGTAAATCGTGGATTGGGGATCCTAATTTCTTTAATTGCGCTTGTATTTTTTGCTCCTTGCCTACAGTTAGAGTGTGAAACGATCGTTCTGGTTCCTACGGAATTCCTCTGCACTCCCACTTTGTGTTGTGCAATAATAAAAGCACAACAAATCTGCAGAATCAGCTACGAGGGACGACCTGTGGCGGAACATTTCCGCGTGATTTCAACTTGTTACGATGGGATCGAATCCGGTACGCTGGGGAAACGTCATCCGCGCGGAATGGCTGAGCAGAAAGCGCAAGAATTACTTGACAGTCAACTACATATCTCTGAATGATTTCCGATCCGGGATTGTTTTATAGACTGAGTTACCTTGCTTTCTTTCGCCTTTGAAGTGACGTTTCATACGCCTTGTGTTCGTGAAAACGTGCCGCCTACTGTCTACAGGACTGCGTGTGCACGTCTACACTCTTGAACATATTATGGTCCCTCGATATAGCATACGTCTATTCACACGCTTCGCGATCACCCTTTTCGGAGCATTTCATCGCACGTAACGCTCGCATTGATTGCGTCACACTAAATGCCAAGACTAGCGTCTACAGACAAAGAAACATGCATTTTCGCACGTCACGAACGGATTTCAATATACTTCAATATTTGCTTGGTAAGTGCTAGACTGACGCCAGCATAGCAAGTTATCAGAGTCCGCACTGGTCGGCATAATCGCCAAGTTCATCTACTGCATGGAGCGGACTTCCGTTCTGCTAAAGCACGCCATATGTGATGGAAACGGCACAAGTGGATTTTCTTGCGGATTTGCCATGCAGCCAGCAATGTAAAAAGGAAGCCAATGCTCTTGCCAGCGAGCCTTTGAAGTTAGCGTACTCAGTGACGCAGCAAGAATTTCTGTTCAGTGTAAGGTCCTTCGGCCTGCGTCGGGGATGGTGAGGCTGGAGGGGAGACTGAGCGGGCCGCCTACTAACCGAAAACGTTCTGGGGCGAGGGCCGGGGCAGGTGCCCGGTGGCAACACTGCCCGGTGTGCCACCACCCAACCCTGGTTACACCACTGAGCGTAGCCGTAGCCTTTCAGGATGCATGCCTGGCCTCAAACATTACTCTCTTCGAGAAACCCACGAAAATTGCGTCATCAGTAAACCGAAACCACAGACCCCTGTCGCGAAACAATTTGCTCTAGAGGAACGAGATGGCGCTTTTCGCACGTTGCCTCAGCGAAAGCGCACGAATACGAAACCATTACCGCTTCTGCCCTGCTACTGTGCGATCAGCTAGCGGAAATGCTACTGGGTGTTCGCTAACGCACTGTTATCCATTCATGCTACAATATGTGGAACGGTAGAGGAAAGACGTGTGCAGCGGTTGGCTGTAAAAATAGTGACTGGCATCTTGAGGAATGGAATGAATCTGTGTGGCCAAGTCCACGGCCCACTGCTACATATCAGGACTACCTGTGTTGCCAGCCTTTCGCGATGCAGGCGGCTTTCCTTGAGGATAAAGAAAATGCACTCTTCCGCCGGCGTTGTATCACTATATACCTCCAAAGATAGGACTTAAGCCCTGGAGCGTGGCCAAGAGTGAGTACCGCTCGTTGCACAGTGACAAAGGGAATAGCACTGCTTCCTGGCCTAGTAAGTTTTTCGCATTTTATCTACACACGTCCACTCTTTCTCACACGCAAACTTACGCCCACTATATCGCCAACGTATCAAGAATAAGTTAATGGGTGCACACTTGACTTAATGCGCGGAAGCATAGGGAACGACGACGACACCAACTACACATGAATTGTCGAAGCGGAACGTTTCGTGGCGGTCCACAGGGGGTAAGCGAGTGATTAGCGATAATACGTCTTCGCTGCAAGCTATTACAATGTAGAGAACATCTACGTTCAGGAGAACATCTACGTTCAGTCGAGCGACACTGCTCTTATGTCAGTCCACTCAGGCTTACACAGAACTGGTTTACTCATGCAAAATGAACACCTGCTCGGAAAATAGAAAGAAATACTTGTGCTTACCCTTGGTCATTAGGAAACCTGAAAAACTTCGCAGAACTGGAATTGCCGGTGTTCGAACACCACAGAGCCGCGCAACACATGTGATGCCCCCATTTAGCCATCTTCGTCTAATGCTTGGTCGACCTGGTTTCCTGCGTCTTCCGTTCGTTGCACGCCTGATCAAGCTTCTGTCTTATCTTTCCCATCTTCACACTTAGGACGACAACCGAAGCAGACGACCAAGCGCGATCTGATTTGTGATATCACTGAGCGAGTGGCAAGGGTGAGCGGAGGCAAGCTCGACGGACGCACGATGACGACCACTTCCCGCGCTTCGCCCGATTTGAAATTCACGAAAAGAGAAATAAGAAAAATTACTTAGAATGTCCGGCAACCGCTAAGAGCGCGCATGTTCCTTGAAACCGAAACTAGCTTTACTTTCCGAGGGCTGATTTAACAGCGAAGTTGTTCTAGCTAACCGTAAAAAGTGGCGCCTGCTGTCGCAAAAGCTCACCGAGCAGTGACGTCACTGCGTTGCCAAGCAACCACCTCGCGGAGCGGCGTCTGCCTCGCCTCCTCTCCGTGCCGTGCACATGTTGCCTTGACATGGGACGTTAAGGAGAGGGAAGGAGAGCATGCGCGCGGCGCGCGCAATGCTCTGGAAAGGAAAAGAGAAAATGAGAGCGAGATAGAGATAGAAACAAACTCTAGCAGCCCCAACAAGGCCACGCGAAGAGCAGCTGACGACGCCGCCCGCGTCAAGGTCATTCCACATAGGTCGCGAAGCTTCGGGCGAAAAGCGGTTCAGAACCAATTGTCACCGAGATCAGCAAGGGTGGTTATGGGAGCAGCGATTGAAGCGCGACTATGTTTGGAGGGAATAAACAATGGGAAAGAAAAAAAGCGTTTTTTTTTTAAATTAAAGCGAGACGCAGTTAGATTCATTCAACTAAAATAAAATTCCTAATCCATTTTATATACGCATGGCGAGAAAAGAAGATACCATCTGTTTCACGTGATCATTATCAATAAATACCTTGTTTCAGCGCCCACCGTGAGAGCGCCCATCGATAGTGGCGGGCGTTTACGCCGCTATCAGTTGCAATGCAATGCAGCTCTTGGAGTGCGTGGAAAGGCGCGCTCGTAAAGTTCACCTGTTACAATAATCCCCCTTCACATGTGTTGTGTTGCATGTCGACGTTTGTCTGAATTAGGTGACGCGGGTAGTTTTATTGTTCCTTAACCTGTGCAGTCAAAAGTAGTGAGTTGCGACCATCAGATACTTGTTTACTTTAGTTGCTTTCGTGCACAGCGCTGGCCGACGGGCTTGGCGTCCGACGAAAGGACGAGCAGTCTACGCAATCTACGCCCAAAGCGTTCGTCGGCTTCCAAAGAAAGTATGTTCTGTGCAGCGATGCGATTTCGACACCCGTGCGGCTGATCTTTTCCGGCATCGCTTTTCGCGCTGAAAACTCGGGACGCCCATGAAGTCGAATGGCGGAGCATTTGAATATACAGCTCAATGGCTGGCCTCCGAAAACAAATTTCGCGCCTATGAGAACAAAATGACGTCACTTCTGGTTTTGACGAATATGACGTCAAATTATTTTTTCTTCCGCCGGAAGTGTTCCCACCTCACACAGATGGCGCTAAGCCCCATGAACCGCCGGTAAGCAACCATGTTTTGAACGTATGGGCTTCTATGGAAGCTTCGCTACCAGATGTATTTACCTTGCCCGCGTTGCCTAGCCGCGCATGCGCCGAAGCAGTAGCGATGACGTCACTTCGCGTTGCCTAGTAACCGCCGGCTCAGGTGCGCGCTCGCTTCGCCCGACACGGACACGGCTCCTGCCTGCCTGCCACCGTTTGTGGCATGCCAGGAACGCTGTCGCTCGTAGGCGCCGACGCGTCCAGCGCTAGTCACGCGAAATGTCGCGAAAGGGAAGGTACCTCCAAAAATGATCACTCGAGAATACCTCCCCCCCCCCCTACATGCGTAGTTAAGTTAAACCAAGTTAATACCTAGCAGTAGCAGCCAGTAAGACTTCAGGATTGACACTTTCGCTGTGCCTAAGCTTTGTACGCCCGAGCGCAAACTTGCCCGTTTTTTTTTCTTCAGACTTCTATCACCCCCATAGAGAACGTTCACTCCTTTACCAGTCATACATGCAGCGTCCTCTTATGCCAAAACGTGATTGCCTCCGAGATCGGTCGGCACGCTGAAGGCCCGCGCGCGCCGCCCAATATCGGGCGTTACGCGTTCACTTGCGGCGTCCGCTCTCCCTTTTTTCTAAGCATAGTCTACTGCTGTTTGTGCCAGCTCTCTCCTCCGAACTTCTCTTTGCCTGCCTATACGTGACGATTGTCCCTCCGCCTGCTCTTTCGACACACAGAGCACTGTGCACATGCATGAAAGAGCTGACTGCTCGCTTGTTCGCGCACGGGTTCCACACTGAACACTTTTGCTTATATATATTACTCTACAGGCCCCAGAGGAGCATTGAGTTGGGGGAACCATTTATGTTGGATGTATGCCCCTTGCTAAGTGAAACCACTCCAACTTCATAAAACAGCGTATTGTAGTCTTTTGCCTAACGGTGGTGTTGAGTAAGTCGTGCCCGGAGGCTACAAAGGACGGCTGCGGCCAGCAAGTTTGGAGACTGAAAGACACAGGCTATCAGGCCCATGTGCTTAACCGATCTTGCGAAAAGATTATCTGCTGGCTGAAAGACGGCGCCAAAGCGCAGGAACACAAGGAGATTAAGGATGGTGGATATTGCCTTATGTGCAATGTATATCACATGCCCTCGAGAATGTAGCAAAAAGGTATGGCATTGACATGGCCCTTTCGGCGACAATGAGTGGCATCGGCACCACTGTTCAACACAAGGCCAAGAAACACATTCACCTTGCAAACAAGTGTAGCTTTAAACACACTGAACCATTCATTCCTTACAAAATAGGTGTGGTTTACTAGTTGCCATTTTTATGCGGGAGTGTGTATATCAGGCAGCATGGCTGTTGCATAAACGTGCACTTAGAAGAGCTAGCAAAAACGAGATTGTCGCCTGTTGGAGCGCATTGCGGTTTGTGTGGCTGTGGATCCCATTTTTGGCAGGCCACCGCTATTTACCGTCACAGCAATCAACTTACGAGGTGAATAGTCGGTGCGTACCATATATGGAAGGCAAAATATCCAGGCATCAGTCATCCTTCGGCGTCATTTTTAAGTAAAGAATTGAACTTTCTTGACAATGGCTTGGAGGACCACGTCTGATTTCCACGTGCATATTTCTGATGTCTGGGTCATGTGATCATGCAGCCGGAAGAGGCACCGGATTGCATATGTAATCACGTTCCTGCAGTTTACACGACTTTATTGTGTTTGTAAAATTGCTTTGCTTTCAATAAACCTCTTAGTTGCAAGTGCAGCGCCTGTCCCATTGCTTATTTCGTTCTTGTTTGTGTCATTGTGGTACTGTTATTTAAAATGGAGATTATAAAATGAAATTAAATTAAAACAAACTAGAAATGTACAACGTTAGTCTGTAATGTACACTGACAAGAAAACATGTACTGTGGAGTTTTTATTACAAATCAAGCAACAGACACCATCAGCGCCGCTTCTGTCGCTTTCCAGCCATTTTGCCGTGTCTCGGCGCAGAACCAGAGCCTGGCTTCCGCTTCCGGCTTCTCCAGTCTTCGCCGCGAACCCAGGCATCTCGATCTCTCTCCCATCTGAGCTGCTTCGCACCTGATGAAGGGAAGAAGTTAACAGACACAATATCAAAACTGGTTGCACAAACTGTTCGATACAAACCACAAGGAATCTAGAGAGCTGATTCACTGATTGATTTATTCATGAAGATTCGAAAGGATACTAGAGAGAAATATTAAGTTAACTTGAACAGTCAAACCTAAATAACTTCAATAAACAAATGCAGACACGTAGAACCTCGATATAACAAACACAGTATATCCGTATTCAATATATTGAATTTCGACTAGTCCACTTCCCACTAATGCTGGCATATGATCACTATCGCACACGCCTATCGCTGTTTCCAGCACAGGATTGATTGCACACGATCGCGAGTATAGAAAGAAAAATTATAATAAAAAAATGTTCCAGGATGTTTTTCACATTACCACTCCAAGGCTAGACACTCTGGCCAGTAAGCTTACAGCTGCACTAAACGAAAAAAAAAAAAAAAATGGGTACCACAAAAAATGGTTCTTGGTCCCTTTAAATAGCACCTTTCAGATTCTCAGGTATAGAAAACTGCAGTGGAAAACAGCTGATAAGACGACACTCGTAACAAGAAGTTAAAAAAAATGTGGTATATTAAGATTCACAAGGTTGTCGGGACCGGAATACAAAGAGGTCGAGACCCGGAATCTTTGAATTTGAACTACATTTATTAAAACTGCACGAGTCTCTGCACCGTGTTCTTCCTGCATGCTAGAAGGGCAGAGGCAGCAGTGAAATTGAGTGTCAGCGTTGTCGGGGTCTTCAAAATGCTGGTCACAGTAAGGTAAACTGAGGTACAGTCAGGTAGGTAGGTAGGTAGATCAGGCATCAAGTGTCAGACCAAAACACAGCTCAAGAGTATGCAACATGCAGGCACATGTCGCTTTGCTGAGCTTCTTTCACACTTCATTCAGCACACACTTACATTTCAATGGGAGTTTGCAAAGCAGGAGCTTCCCAAGAAGCAGTGGCGGCTCCTAAGAGGAACGACATGGAGCAATGGACTGGCCCCCAATGTATTTCCTCCTGGTCCACCCCATCACTCCCCTCCTACTGCCATGGAGTGCCCCCGTGCAGCGCTAACAAAATGAAGAATCCTTCTCTGCCTTCCTCCCACCCCACCCTCAACAGTAAACTTACAGAAACTGCCCATGCCAAAAACAAAAGCTGACATGCAACATATGTAAATGTCCATTACCCAAAATCATTAGAAACGGTAGAACAGGTGCGCACTTAGCGTGTATTTTGCAGTCAGGTAAGGCTTTGCCGCCAGCCAATGCGTACTGCTGTGAAGCCACAACACACTTCAAAGTTGGCAACAGTGAACATGGTGGATGTGGGAAGCAAAATTGCTTCCATGTGTTGCATTGCACTGACAACTGCGCCAGTTTGCTTTTGTAAAGGCAAGAATGTTGTTGCATGCAGCTAATTTGCTCAGGTAAAAGCTGCACAATTAGGAACTTCAGCATTTTTTTTTTTTTGTCGTATGAGTTGCGGAGGGGGCATGGGTTTTACCTTGTGTACTATGCATGGCGCTTCTGCACAGTATGTATGGTATATGGTGGAATTCAGTTATATAACGAATCGCAATATGCGCTGCAATTATTTCAATGTATTCAAAAGTTCGATAGAGCCAAACCAACTTATAACAAATTTGACTAAATTTTCGTTGCAAGTTCACTGCAGACACGAAATTCGGCGCAGGAAAGAACAACAATAAAATACAGTCAACGACCGATTATTCGGATGCCAATAATTCTCTGCCATAATAACTACCACTTACAATCCACGAAAAAAAAAAAAGCTAGCGTACCTTGCACTGGAGGCGCAATGCTAAAGAGACAGCAGAGCTGATGGGCACCTAGCTAGTCCTAGCTTTTGGACTAGGCTAAGCACTACCAAGTCATCCCCAGCATTTTCCGGAATTTATTGATTATTGATCAATTATCGCTTAGCTATTGATACGCTATCAATGACTGACTAAGCTTAAGTAGTCCCAACCATGCTTAGCTAGACTTAGCCAGGCTCAGCTTCGCTAGTTCACAGGGGTATGTGCCATTGCGCTTGGACCCTTTCTGCACTACCGCCGGGATCGGCCCACATTTTTTTAGGATGACTAACTCAATAACAGCCGGCTTAAACAGCTCCGCTGTTAAAAACATTTTTGCAAAAAATTTATCTACTTAGCAAAAAAGGCAGCAATCTTTCCTGGCACTTCTTAGCTGCATGATTTAGCAGAGTATTCTCAGTACGAGGCATGGCTTGTACTAACTCAAGCCCGCTAGAGTCAATGCCAAAGCACTTGGCGAAGCACAGTAACAGTCAAAAGTGCTCTCCACATAGCAAATAAGCTCCAGCTTCTCGACACGCAGCAAAGCTCGTCGCTGCTTCACCGCCATTCCCAGCACATTGGTGGTGGCCCTGTCACCACGTGCGGCCACACTTCGGTCAGTCAGCATGGCACAAGATGGGCAGGCACAGTCCTCCCTCTCGACGGATAATGTGCTATATATACATATGCACTTCGAGCGAATTGCACCGAGATCAGATGACCGGGTAGGCTTGGTGTGTGATCATGTTAATGGCATGCAAGTGACCCTTATCTGCCAAATGTGCCCGTGGTAAACCTAGCCCTCCTCCACAAGAGAACTGGCTTATTCGCTTCTTTTCTTCTTTTGCGACTCGCACGTTTTGGCAGTTGTCATCGGCGCGCAGAACTCGATATATCGGATGTGCCGTTCGTTATAAGGACGGCACATTTTACGACGATATATTTCCTTTGCATTTTCATAAGTGATCTTTTTTTTTAACTATATAACATAATTCACTCTATCTGGGTTTGTTATAACCAGGTTTGACAGTATAGTATGGTATGTCTCAGTAACAAGCCCAGACCAAAAGTCTACTCAGCGAACTTACTTGCTTTGTCCTTGTTTGACACAGCCTGCGATGTCGTCATGTCCACGCCTCCGGCATTTTCTTCCAACAGATGTGAAAACTGAAGGTTTAGGAAAAAAAGAAAGATTGCTTATTTCCCACTTCCATCACAAACAAAATCATGCAAGAGTTACCATACTAAACTTCTATAGCTTGGCGTGTTTCCGAACACGACAGTAACAACTAATAAAGTATGCCGCTAACAAGCAAAACAATATCAGACGTAGCTCAAACAACCGCACATTACTAGCGCACAATGTTTCCAGAACATTTCACAGCCAGCCACTTGTTCTCACAGTGCGAAATTATTTTCACAGGGCAACATTGACATGGCAATAAAAAGAAGTGACAGCTCTGCTAACAGCTCAAGATAAACCGAAATGCACATTTTCATTTCTATGCTCACTAACATGCACAATATGTATATGAGTCATGCTCAGACATTGAGTATTAGTCTGAAAGGTGTCTCATAACTGGCTATGCAGCAATTTCACATCATGCTCCCATGTAGCCACATGCAACAGGCTTTCTCGTCAATCGGTAACTGCTCGCATGTCAGTTTAGTCTCCATAAAATGGCCATGAAATTGAAGTAAACTTGAGATGCGTGCTGCTTACCTCTTCTGCAGAAGCAACAAGCTTGGACAAGTCGAAACTGAAATGCAATAAGAAACACAAAACACAGCCATCATTGTTTACTGTCATATGCACCTAATATTGATTTGCAAAGACAGAAACTTGAGACACATATTGCATAACATGCCTCTGAAATAATGCCATGAAACCTCAAATGGATTGACATTTCTGGCTTGATAAAAAGATGCAACTTCACATGGAACACAGTGTGAGTCAAGTAAACACACTCAAATGAATAATTATGCAAAATGCCAAAATTATCATGAACGTTTCCTGAACGACTTCGTGGGTTTCTTTTATTTATCCGTAAAATTGTTTACCTGTTTCCATCTGCACATCACATTTCTTTGTATGTCTCTACGCGTACCAATGCAGAATTTAGAGGCTAAATGTATGTCAAATATTTTGTCTCGGTGTGTCCTCACTTGCCCGCATAGATCTTCAGTTGCATGTACCACATTTACTTGCATTAACCATCGAAACATAGAATTCTTGTTTTTCCTCGAGTAATCATAAAGCCCTCAAAAAATGCTGCAGCAACTGTCGTCGGATTGTTCTGGCTGGTGATGATAATTACGCATGACAGACGAGGTTCCTGCCATTTCGCCAAACTTCTTCCGCCATACGAGTGTACTACAGCAAGCATGTGCTCAAGATTCTCCAAATCCAGCAACAAAAAATGCAGAGAGCGTGAAAGTGCCTGCACGTCGTTAATCATAAACACTCAGTGACTGCATGTTGACGGAACTCTGGGGTATAATTGGAAGTACCGTTTCTCCCCTTAAGCCACCGCCACTCTCTGTGGCCCAAGAGCTCTATCTCCAGTGCTTGCTTGACTGCACCGTCGACCACAAAGGCCTTCCAAGAATATTGGGACTTGCCCATCTAGGAAAACCAGGGACATTTCTGTGGTGTAGAAGTGTGTATAAAATAAGTGGCTCCCCCTTTCATACTCTCTCCTCGACGTTGACCATGTACTATACAAGCTGACAAGTTTTGCTAAGCTGCATCTGGTTACTGCCTAGTCCCTTGACTCCAGATGTCCGTGGCCAGTCTCCTGTGGTCTACCTACAGTGGAACCTCGTTTATACGATCTTCACGGGACCCGGAAAATAAAACATATCATCCTAAAATCGTATAATCCAAATATCATCTTATATAGAAAAATAAGCGTATTATCCCAAAAAATGTATTAATGCAGAATCGTATCAACGAGATTTCACTGTACTCTGTTGTAACAACACGTGGTCCTCGTCAAAAGGACTCCGGTCCAGCACATGTACTCACCCTTTACTCTTGACCTTGCCCCTGTTAGGTAACTCTTTGAGTGGCCTCTTTCCTCCAGTGCTGAACTCGTCATCTGCACAAAGGAAACCAGCACCACGTGCCACATCATTGACTGCTACTTTGACAGCCTCTTTCAGTTTTGTACACTCCCCTTCATATACTGCAATCAACAATCGAAGCAGAAAGAGTGGAGTGTGTGTATATCGCGTAATCGAGAGAGAAGCAAACGACACAGAAAATGTATGGCCAATTCTGATGTGTCACGAAGACCACTTGTGACGTGCCACAGTTAGTCGTACACCTTTGCACCCTTTGTTTTTTGCTAGGCTGTGCATTTCATGTAGTATTCACATTTCAATGGGTTCATATCAATTATCAGACAGCTGTTAAAGGGAACACACAGCCTGTAATTTACCAACAAATGGGGATATAGTGCAAGGCCCACAGACAAATATTTTTGTATATAAATATGCCTCCAATTATAACTGTATCAGTCACATCTTTCCAATATTCAGGCAAAAAGGTTTTCAAATTATACTGGCTTTAATACTGGTTACGTTCTCCCTTCAACGGTGACCGTACAGTGCGAACATTACAAACAAGAGCCCTCAAGAGTCGACGTCATCTTCTGCTATCCACAAAGCTTTGATATTGTCTTTGACATGCTCTTCAGGCAATTTGTCAGCAGGAAAACATTCATACAGAACATGCGTTTCGTAACGCACAAGTTTGTAAACTTAACATGACTGCTCCAGTAATGTGAAAATGTCATGATCAACTAAAGTGGTCTATAGACACATTAGGCCTCTTGTTTCATTAACAAATGTCTCATATTAGTAAAATAAAAGGGAACGAGGCAGGAATTAGCCCCAAGCTAAAGTTGCCTCTTGACTACAGACACTGGCAAGCCTCATTAGCACATTTTTGTGCACAACGTTTGTGTGCTCTATGTAAGTCTGACATGAGCTTGACATCTTTTCACATTTTCATTTTTTTTTGTGAGCACATAATAATTACCCTAACAAGTGGATGCTTAACTTGAATATAATCAGCTTACCATCATCAGAAAATTCAATGTCTTCCTCTTGAATCTCCGATCCACCTTTGCCAATGGGCAGCCCTTTGAGGGCCTCCTGGTACTCTTCATCATCTTCGAGGCCCTCGAGGTCGTCTTCTTCAGTCCGACTCCTCATCACCAGAATCATCAGACTCTGCCTGGCCCTTCTTGCGTTTCTGAAGAAAAGGTATGATCTGCGATTCCTTACCCGAGTCTAAATAAACACTTTGTGCTTTATGAAACTCTCAAGGTACACTCCACAAGTTGGTCCAAGCAGAACCCAGTCGGGTACAGCTTCCACTTCCCAATTTACTATAGAAATTTATGCCAGAAGTTCCATAAAATTTCACAATAACAATCCTTCTGTAGTGTTTACAATTGTGGAAGAAATTGTAATGCTGACAGTGCATAACATGAGATAAATTATCTAGCATGCATTTATTACTGTGTTTACCCTACGTTAACTCACAATCCAAGAAAATGGGTCCAGAAATAGCCTGCGCATAACAGCCGGATGCAAAACAAAAAATGCGTTCGTGATGTTGGCAACAGCGCAAATAGAACAAGTGCCAATTCCACTGTCATCACAACATGACGGCAGAACAAGTTTTCACAATGACACGCCGCTTCCATTCCAAAGATCATTTAAAAGGAAAGGTACTTTATGTGCCGGGCTAGTGGCAACAGAGCCACATCATGTGTTTTTGCCGTATCGAAGTCTTGCGTCCGTGGCAGGACAAACTGGCGAAGTGGTTAGTATAGGCATGGAATTGTTAGTAGGTTGTGGAATTGGTGAAGAAATGTGGAATATCAAAGGCAGTAAACAACAGCATGGAGGATGATACATCGTGGTTCGCAGCACTGAAAACCTGCCTAACAGTGACGACGACGAACATTACGCGTGAAGTAAGTTCAGCAGGTTTCATCTTTTTTTGATCGCAAAGTCAGAGACATGTTACTTTTTCTCTTATCAAAATTGGGAGCCCATTCTTTTCTGACTTGAACCCATGAGGACTGTTTGAATGTTAGATTCGGGAGCATGTTAGATTTGGGTAAATATGGTAATTTTCCTTCACAACTATTCCTGTAGAGCACTACATTAGGCAAAACTATACACCATGCAGCTCTATCTATGAGACTCTTCAGTATAGGAAAACCCAAGGTAAAATATAAATTAAATTTTGGGCTTTTATGTGCTAAAACCCAGATCTGATTATGAGGCTTGTTATAGTGGGGGACTCCAGATTAATTTTACCATCTGGGGTTCTTTAACGTGCATATATATCTGAGAACACAGCTGTTTTTTTGCATTACACCCCTACCAAAATGTATCCACCTCAGCCAGTATTGACCTGTGACCTCGAGCCCAGCAGTGCAACATGATAGCCACTGGGCTATCATGGCAGTTACAAAATGCTAGGTAAAGTTAGAAGTGATTAAAAATATTCAGAACAATTATGGTTTGCCTGGTACAAACAACATGAGCCATTTGTTCCCTCAATAAATCCCATCGGTTACATTAGCAACACTGGTAACAACAAAGGAACAAATTTGGGTACACATCTTACCAACTCCACGAAGCATGCTGAAAGCTATGAATCATGCCAATTCAACCAGAACAGTAAGCCAGAACTACCCCTTGTCCACCTCTTATTTCCCTGTGCACGACGCCAAATTAACGGATGCTTCATGGAAGGATTAGGTAGATGGGCGAGCCATACCAACCAGTTGAACTTTGCGTCGTTCTAAGGATTAGTAGCACACAATAGGCAACTCCTCTTCCCTTCCCAGAACACACGATTGGCCCTCGTCAACGATTGGCTTACACGAGCCGGAAGCCTTCACTGTGCTGCACACAGTTGGTGAGATGGAGGCACAGTCAACAGCCAATTTTTTCGGACACCAGACTTTTGGGACATGGCCGATAATTCGGACGCCTTCGCGGCAACACCATGTACTTGATAGAGGCAATGTATAAGGACATACGCAATTTTAGACTCTGAAACGTGTTACCATCCGATTTTCACACTTATTGCCGTGACCGCAGGTCTGCATCGGCATCATTCGAAGCCACCGCCACTGCCGTCTTGATTATCTTGCAGCCTCGAACCAACCCTCTCGCATGCCAATTCACTGGCATTTATTGTTGGCCACATGGTGTTTGGCGTGTAGTCATGTAGTAGTTTTGTGTTGTCCTGCCTGCTGCAACGCTAGGCCCAGCTGCTTCGACATTCGCTACCAATCTACCTGATGCTTGGTGGTGCCCCTCTGCAATGGTGCAGACTCCGCCTTTGTCATCCTCGCCAATGGCCTCAAAGTGCGGAAAGCACGACGAGGGCCTAAAGAGCGATGCGTAATGCCGATTTCTAAATGTCAGCTTTGCCACAACACAGCGGTGTTGCGCGGTCAGGCATACGCAATGTATTATGGCGAAGCATACCAAGAGTGGAAAGGGGCCACAGTCACGGATCATACGTAGTAAATGTGCTTCCCTAATTTATAGAGGCGTGCAAATACTCGACTAACACCTAATCGAATCTAATAGTGAACGTTATAATAACAAGCGTCGCGCGAACTTGCCGTGACCCGCCAGATTTAAGATTCTTTGACAGGTGGCAAATCACACCAAACTTGACAATGGAACAACGTGGATGACACCTGCTCGTTACCGTCGGCGCCGGCTACGTGCAAAGGGGTCATTGAGTCACGTGATGCATGGTCTCTTCCTCTGTCATGCAGATTGGCCTTACGATAAGCCAACTGTGTAATGTTGGTTTAGCTCTTCTACAATTTAAGAACTGGAAAGAAAAACTTTCTGTGCAATAAATTAAAAAATTGCCGCAACACACAGGTCCACTATTAAGCTGAGAACCTCATTCATATTCAGTACAACAGAAAGTCACTAATTAGTTTCAGAGGCAAAAAAAAACGCTATATTTTAATCAACAGAAATTCTATTGATAAAAAAGTACTTTCCAGAGCTTCATATACTAGAACTGAGCTGTAATCAGTGCTGGCATAGTAATTTGGGGTTCTAATTAATAAGAATTGTAGCGCGCTACTACGTGCCACAATGATCTGACCGAAAAAAACGATGATGACACGCAAGGACGCTGTCGAAATGTCGAAAGTGCTTCACAGCCAAATAGATGGTGAGCAGCTCTCGGCCGAGTCAACCATAATGCATATCTTGATTTCTATTTACCTAAGTTAGTAACTAGTTCTATGTACCTTGCAACATTCTTGTTATGCAATGATAGGGGACTCCCGAGCATGTGCAGCACCGTATTTTCCTGCCTAAAATTTGTAAGCACAAGATTTTGCGAAAAATTTTCTGATGTTCGATTCGATATTCAGCATTTGTTTCTTGATTCGATTCGAAATCTACTATTTAGTATTCACACACCCCTTTTAATTATACACGTATGCACCCGCCAATTACTGTTCCAGTACAAGCACTGAGACACCTACTGTAATAAGTGTACTAGCAGACCTTCACAGCTAGTCCAGCCGTGGCTGCGGCGATTTCAGCCCTTGAGGACAGTAAAAAGGCATGCATTAGTCTTTTTTGGACTGCCTGATTTTTCAGACGTTTTTGCGGTCTCCGAGAGTCTAAAAAATTTGGTGTGTACTGTATAGGTGTAAGTAGAAGGTGAAACAGCAGTTTGGTAACTATGTGAAGTGGTGACCGAACAACGTGGCAACGAGTCAGCAGGAGGCGATAGTAGGTGGACTCGTTGGCACAGTCTGGTGTCATACAAAACGTGCAATGCGAAGTTTCCACATCGTCACAGCAATGCTCAGCACCTCCACCAAAATGTAATGAAGGAGGAAGGAGATGGGAGATATCTTCACAATGATTTCATACAAGAAGATGTCGCAACAGTCAATATGGCAAACCAATGCTCGAGAAGAGGCCCTACTTCATCGTCCTTATTTGCTCACAGCTTGGCCTCTTCATCGTCATTATAAAACTTAATTATCCAGTGATTAATATGTTAGCGAAAAGAAGTATCTACTCTGCCAATTCATTTTTTTCACAATACTATTCCAGGCGGGCTTTAGCAGCACATGTGATTTATTGAGGATTTCAGAGCAGACATTTACCCTTTTCTGGATCGAATTTCATATTCAAGTAACAATGTTATATTCTGTGCAATGAAATGAGAAGAACCAGAGAAAAATAACAATTAAATTTCCGTAGCAGGTTTTCTTGATATGCGAGAGCCGCCTGTTACAATTTCATTATGTTGCGGGGAGCTTATGGAGCTTCAAGGTTCTAAAATTTAATCATTAGTGTGCGAACAATGGGCATAAATATAATTCAGATTGTTTGCATGCCACATGTAAGGCATTTTACACACTATAGGGTGCAAGCTCCGAAGAAGCAGCTGAGACAGCTAATCTCAACATTTGGTAACATGTGGGCCTTTTCCTAAAGTTCAGAAGAACTAATTGTGTGCACCATAAGTCGGCATAAATTATACAGTAGAACCCTGCTGATAAGTTTTTCACGGAACCGTAAAAAAAAAAAATGTAAGAGCCGGGAAACGCAAGAACCAGGAAACAGGAAAAATTAAGAAATGGGAGTAGTGTTGAACTGCACACAATATTATTTAAATTCTTACGTGTGAAAAAAAGTCGTAGTTTCGCCTGACAGCCGAAGTATCGACTGCGATAGCAAATTAGTAGACAGCTATACAAAGTAAAAATAGGAGTTTTATCGTCCGTATAAACTTGTAAACATTCGCTTATTAACTACAGTTAAACCTGCTTATAACGAACCTCCATATAACGAATTCCTGGATATAACGAAGTTTTTCGATTCCCCACCGTTACTCCATAGAAGCACATGTATTTGAGACCTCTACGTAACGAAGTGGCAGCGGGAGACCCCCTTGATATAACGAATTTTTCCCTCCGACCACCTAGAGATTTCGCCCCAAATTTTGTCATTTTTGCACGAGCAGCAACCGGAAGCACCTTCTCCGCCGCGATGGAATGCAAAGCGAGCGCACGTGTGCGAGGCGGCCCTGCATACCTCGACCCGGCGATCTTTCCGCCGCGGGCGTGACCTTTCCCCCTCCCTTCATTTAAATCTGATCCTGCCGCTTGCTGCAGCTGGCCTAGCCCGCCAAGCCGGCACTCTCTCCTTTTCCAGCTGATATTGCCGACGCGCTGGTACACGCTGTGGCACATCAGACTCGATGAGCGCGGACACGTGCTGTCAAACGCAGGCGGCGTGTGGAAGCGCCGCTGGAGAAGCGACCGAAGTGACCTTCGTGCTGTTGTCTATCGCTTCAACGCAAACTGAGCACCGAGAACACACAGCACGCAGAAAGCTACGAGCCACCGATGCACCTACACTGCTAGACTCTGCCCCAACGCAGATCGCTTTCAAGATACGGCCAGCGCGACCACGCGCCGCCCCGCTATCCCTCCCCCCTCGCTCCCTCGCCGGTGCCACGAGCGCAACGGAAGAAGGCGCGCTTCCTCCCTGCTTTTCTTGCACGCGCGAGATTTAGACGCGGTCGTCGGCTCCCCTCGCACGTTTTCACTCGCACATACAGCATACGGCGCGCGGCAACTGCGTTATCGCCCTTGGAGTTTAGGGTACGGCCACGCTAGCGGCAAAAACACGCATCAAAAACGCGCGTCAGAAAAGCGCGGCAGCGCGTCATGCCGCGCGCGGCAAAAGCGGCAGGAATCGGGGGTCTTGCGGCGTGCCGCGCGAAATGGGTTCTGCAGCAAATGCTGCGTGCCGTGAGATGAAGAACCAATCAAGAGCGACGAGGGTGACGTCACGGAGCCATCACAACCGGAACGCCGCCGGGCCGCGCCGGGTTTTCAATCGACGATCGTCGTCTCTCGCATGAAACAACGAGCGCTCGCGGTGTTGCTCGCCCGTTCGGAGAGCGCGGGTATCGCGCTGCCGCGCGGCGAGACGACGCGCGTGGCACGGTGGTCTCGCGGCAAGGCGCTAACGCGCGGCAACTTGCCACTCGCTGCATGATGCGCGCGTTTTTTGCCGCTAGCGTGGCCGTACCCTTATATACGTAATATCTATGAGCCAAAACCAATTTTAGGGCCACAACGCATCATGGACACCATCTTTATATAGCAAATACGGATCTCAAGGGCCATACTTTTGCTGGTGGAAAACCGAAAATACGTCACAGTTGTCGCCCCCGGCACTTTGGGCGGCCAATGCCATCGTCAAGCCACCAAGCCAAGCGACGTGAAAAGTCAAAATGGCCGCTCGAGCCGGCGCGGGGTGGCAGTTCGCAACGTATGATGCGGGAACGGTCCCACAGTTGCGACGCAACAGCGGGGTTACCAATGCATCGGGTTCTAAGGGAGCTGTGCCGGGACCGGTCGAAAACGACGTAACAGCCGGGAAAACGCAGCCCCCGGGAACGTAACAGAGAGGTTCGACTGTAACACTATACGACGCTATGACGCCATCGTGACGCTCGCTCTTCGTTTCCGATGCCTCGCGCTTGTGCGAAACGACACGCGTCCACGCATCCGGTACCTGGTGTGACATTCCAGGATGAGTGCTTCGACAAAAACGGAAAACGGGTGCGCGTTACAATTGAGGGCGCGTTAGAATCGAGTAAATACGGTAAACGTTTATTTTTCGAATTTTCGTGCCGAACCTGCATATAACGAAATCCTCTTTATAACGAAGTTTTTCGGGAATTTGTCAATTTCGTTATATACAGGTTTAACTGTATATTAACAAGCATGGTGTCAGCGCCCGCAGGCAAACATGAACACATCACACTCGATGAGCACGGACACGCGCTGTCAAACGCTGGTGTGAGGAATTTAAGCGCCACTGCAGAAGCGAGCGAAGTGACCTTCATGCTGTTGTTCAACGTAAACTGAACGCCGAGAACACACAGCACGCACATAGCTACGAGCTGCCGCCGCACCTACGCTGCATAGACTCTGCTCCCAATGCAGATCGCTTTCAAGATAAGGCGCCACCGCGCAGTACGCAGTTGATGCCAGAGCACAACGCTGCCCGCTATCCCTCCCCGCTCGCTCCCTCACTGGCGCCTCGAGCACAACGGAAGAAGGCGCGCTTCCTCCCTGCTTTTCTTTCTTTCCCGCGAGAGATTTAGACGAGGTCATCAGCTCCCCTCGCACGCTTTCACTCGCACATACAGCACACAGCGCGTGGCGATGGCGTTATCGCCCTTAGATTTATATGGGACATCTATGAGCCAAAACCAATTTTAGGGCCGCAATGCCACAGAAACAGTTCTGTTTTGTGCGCGTGTGTGATTTTCTTTTCGTTCCTTCCTTTTTTTATTTTTTATTTTTACTTATTTTTCCTTTCTCTCTCCTTTCGCATCCATTTTACCCCTCCCCCGGTACAGGGTAGCCAACCGGAGATAACCTCTGGTTAACCTCCCTGTCTTTCCTTTACCGTTTTTCTCTCTAGGGCCGCAACGTGTCATAGACACCATCTTTAGATAGCAAATACACATCTCAAGGGCCATACTTTTGCTGGCGGAAACCGAAAATACGTCATCACCACATCGTCTGGTTCCCGGCCCACGTTAAAGGCGTAGTTAATCAAGCGGGATGCAACCCCAACGAGCAGGCCCACTGCCTAGCGCGTGAATTCACGAACCGCGCCCGGGCTAGCGGTCCAGCTCTCTCACAGGATTGTTCCCCTAAAGACCCTCTTATCACCTTTAACGAGATCACATCCCACTACAGACTGAGCAGAAGGAAATTCCCTCCCCCTCACCCAAATTAAACAGGGCTCAGTGTGTCACGTTCAGGCTCTTACAGACGAGATCGTACCTCACCCCCAGAGCGCTCAATCGGATAGATTCTAACTTCCCGCAATCGTGCTCCAAATGTGGGCACGACTTCTGCTCTTTCGATCATATGCTCTGGCTGTGCCCGTTCAACGCGGGCTCTGATCTTCACGACAAGTCCAAGTGGGACGCCCTACTGCAAAGCGCGGACTTTACGCATCAACGACAGGCCGTCCAGAGGGCCCGCGACGTCGCCGAGAGTCACCGCGAACTTTGGGCGGCCAATGCCATCGTCAAGCAACCAAGCCAAGTGACATGAAAAGTCAAAATGGCCGCTCGGGTCGGCGCGGCAGTTCGCAACGTATGATGCAGGAACGGTCCCACAGTTGCCACGTAACAGTAGGGTTACCAATGCATTGGGTTCTATGGGAGCTGTGCCAGGACCGGCCGAAAAGGATGTAACAGTCGGGAAAACGCAGCACCCGGGAACGTAACTGCGGGGTTCTACTGTATTACAATTACAGTGGTCGGTACTCTGATTCTCAGGTTACTATCAATTTTTGTAATTTTCCGTGTTTGATATTACTTGTAAAGCATTACGATTCCTTCAGGAATCACTCAACTAAGAAGGTTAAGAGATAATTAAGTATGGTGCAGCAGAAACGAAGAGTAAGCTCTCACATGAGGCCACATCTGGACTGACCTTGCTTCCGGAGAAGGCCGAGGCGAAGTCCAGCTCTCCGTCGACACCTGGTTCGAACATGTCCAGGACCCGGCCGACGTCGTCGCTGGCCACGCTCTCCGCGTCGGATGCAAGCTCGTCATCGTCCACCTCCTTCTTTTTCTTTTTCTTCGTGTCTTCATCCCCATCCTTCTCGGCCTTGCGCCGCTCACGCTCCTGCTTGAAGTACCTGATTACCAAGAAGGAAAAAAAATGAAACCGTTTGATTTGTTTGACAAGGACGGATGTTCGACCCACCGTACAACATGGTTACAGAGTTGAACATGGTTACTGAGGCAGTAACCAGTTACAACATGGTTACTGCCTCAGCTCGGGATCTGTGTTATATTAAAAGAACAAAGGTTTTCTTTTTTGCAGAAGGGCGCTATGTTACAGTTACAATCTCTATAGAAATACAGAGGGTGCTACATGACACCTTACATGTGCCTCCTCAAAGAAAATCATGCAATGTTAGGTCTGTATGTCAAAACAACGATAACAAATTGAGGGCTTTAACACACCGAAAGTGCGCAAAGGTTTATAAGCGATGCTATAGTGGAGCACTCCAGAATAATTTTGGCCACATGGGGATCCTCTAATGCGCACCTAAATCACACAAGTGTTTCTTGCATTTCGTCCTCATCAAAATGCAGCCTTGACCAGGACCAAACACACGACCTCGTGCTCAGCCGTGCAACGCCGTAACTGCTGGGCTACCGCGGTGGGTTTTAACAAAAGGAAAAATCCATGAGTGCTCAACACTCACATATTCCCTTAGCAGTAAACTTAACTGTACAGTCGTCATCAATATGAAAGGGAACAGCCAAATTTTTTAAAACTACGATAACTTGTTATGCATGGGTTCAAATCTAGGAACTTGATACTTCACAATAAGTTTTCCTAATGAACTTTTAGTATCATTGAACACTTTTATGAAGGACATGTGTGTTTAGCCCCTAACGGTGTTTGAAAAAGTTAGGTATTCCCTTTCATACTGATGACGACTGTACATTCAGAATGGTCAGCCACACTTTGCAATTCAAAAGACAAGGGCGCCAGCCCCTCACCTGTACAGGAATGTCTCCTCAGGCGGAATGTTGGCCTCGACCTGTTGCTGGTACTGGCGACTAAGCACGTCCATCTTGCGCACTCCCTTGGGCACATACTGCCTCCTCTTGCCGAACACGCTGGCAGCCTGGTCCTCCATGATGGGCTCGTTGGCGCCAGTTGCCTTGGGGTTTCGATATACAAACCTAGTGTTCAGAAAGGGAGAGAGAATGTGAATAGCGAGGGAACAGGACAGCACAGATTAAAGAACATACATCAACTGCAGATATTCAAAAGGGTGCAGGATCTCACTCTTGTGTTTTTACAGGAGTGCGAACTAATGGATCGTGCAATGAGTGACGGACATGAAAATGACAGCCATAGTGGATACAGGAACATAGGAGCGTAGAATTGGCTAGCAAACAGGGGTGGCGGATATTCTGGCTGCTGAGATTAAGAGGAAGAAATGGAGTTTGAAGAAGAAAATATAGCAGATTATCCGTGGTCTATTACACAACAAGTGAGAGAGGAAAGAAAACGCAGTCGAGGATGACGGAGAGCTCGGCCATGTGATAAAATTAGGAAATTTCCAGGCATAGGGCGGAGTCAGACTGGATTAAATTGCACATCACTGGAAGAAGCATACGTCTTGAGGGGGCATAAAATAGGTTGATGATGAAATAATGGACCAGTGATGCAGTGCTTCGTGCTCTGGACAGCAGCACTGGGCATAGGAACTGCCAGCACTGACTGCCGTGCTTACAGCGCCTACAGCAGCAACGAAATCACAACCACTAACACTACCACCATTAACACAAGCCTTTCCAAACAAATGCCCAGTTATCACAGCCCTCTTCCGAAGTAAACTGCTAGGCTTCACACTGATGATAGCACTAAGGCTGTACAGATTAGGCATCGCACATGAGTAGATGATACCGTATTTTTGCACGTAGGGCACCTGCACCAAAAGTCCGAAAGATTTAACAGCAAAGTTGGGGTGCGTCATGACTTTCGCCATGACGTGTGGCTTCACCTCAGTGTGAATTTCACCTTCAGACGTAGCTTCACGGCAGCCCGGCACACACAGCCGTGAAATTTCCATGCGCAGTATTCTCGGGTGATATCTTTTGGAGAGAGTTTCACTTTCGTGAGACTCAGCACTGGACGTGTCGAAGTACACAACCAACAGCATTCTTAGCACTGTGCGACGACTTGGCACTGCACCGGAAATGCTGGCAGCAGTATACATCGACTCGTTTGGTGACGACTCACCCCAAATCTCCCGAAAGTGAAACCATATCTCCAAAAGTGATTGTCTGAGAATACTGCCCCTGAGCAGCATTTTGTTTCAACATGGACCTGAAAGCAATTGCCACTGATGATTATCGTCACCATCATAACAGTGATGATAATTAGCGCCGTGGTTTCACAAAACATCAGAAAAGTGATCAGCCAGGGCCTTACTGTACCACTCAGAATACGCTCTGTCGCTCACCTGTCGAGGAAGCGTGACAGAGTGAAATCCTGCAGCGGGTCACCAGGGTATGCAACTGGCTGCCCTCGCAGGATGCGCTCGGCAAACAGCGCCACTGATGGGTGGTGGTGGCGACAGAGGTGACGCAGCTCCCAGGCAGGGCAGAACTCCGCACCACAGTAGAGCGGGTTGCGAGCCAGAGGGTCGTACCTGCAAAAAAAAAACAAATTTGTGAAATCCCGGAAGACAAACACAAACTTTCATAGTAAGAGATCAACATGTACTTTTGTACTCATGTTCGACTACTACTGCCTCAGCTCGGGATCTTCAGCCATTATGAGCGTTTTACGTGGAGCCATGATGAATGCACCAATCACGATAGTAACAGTCAGCCTCGGCATTCGTGATCATAAATTGTTATTGGCATTTGTGATAGAGCCTGGCATTCAAGATATGTAGAAATGTTAGTCGAACAGATCATTAACGAATGTCAAAAAAGGAAAATTTACATTTGGGGATATGTACAGATTTCTACAGATGCTTTTACCTGACCAGACAAAGTCCTGTCGAACTCCTGACTGTGTCAAGATATGTAGAATTATCGGATAGGAAGTCAGACCATTCCAGACATGGAACAATAGCCAAAGAGAGTTTGTAGCTAAACCGGAAGGTCTTCCAAGTAAAGAAAGTTCTGAGAGTCACAGATAGCAATCCAAAGGCCTTGCTTTTGTGAATATGACAATATTTGTTCTAGAACAGTTGGCATGTTAAGACTGTTCTAAATATAAAAAACGACATGTGCTCGCACAAGTCCAAAGCTTCCTTGCTTCTCTACGCTTGGTCCTTTCCACTGTGTCAACATGGTGATACACGCAGCCCGCAGACCTTAAAGAGCTATTGCTCCGAAAACTCCATCAAACACTCAAGTGCTGCGCAAGATACCGTCCCAGATACCGTCACTTACCCAGTCCGCCGTCGCCGCTCCACTGTCGTGGCTCCCGACTCATCGACAGTTGTCAGCTTTGTATGAACCCAGGAACCTGTGCTTTTCTTTTCGCTGTTTGTTCGCGTCCGATTGCCACTTGAATCTGACCGTGCTGGCTTTGCAGCATCTGCAGCTTCCCCATTGTCCTGAAAAATAAAGGGCAAGCACTTGATGTCTAACATGCCAGGAACATGCAATAACCTTATATGCTTGCCATTGCCAATAAAGATCTACTACGGCTATGCCCACAGATCTTGCTTCAACTGTAAATTTGTGGCCTGACACGAGTGCCACAGAATCCTACAGAACAGTGGTTCTCAGCCATGCATGTGTCAGGACCCCTTGTGGACTAGTGGAAGTGATGGGGGGGGGGTCTTGCAGTGATGGGGAAGGGGGGGGGGGGAAGCAAAGCTGTACAGTCGAACCTCGCTAATTCGAACACGCTTATTTCGAACGTCCGGTTTATTCGAACTGACGCTGTGGTTCCGTCAAAGTTATGTGTATTTCAATGGGCGAAAACGCTCGGTAATTTGAACGCGAAAGCATTTGCGACGGTTAATTCGAACATACCGCGGACCGACAATACTCTCAGCAGCGCGCCACATAACGCAGCGGCGCCTCCGACCGGCATTGCTCCGACACCGCCATAGAGCAAAAGCTTAGGAGAAACCACTTAATGCAGCGGCGGAGGCCCAGTCCAGCCAACGAAACTGCCCACGGCGGCAAACGCTCGCTTCCCGATAACAATAGAACATGAAACTTCAGGGAGCGGGGTAAGCTGGCGCCGGGCCGGCCGGACCGGCGGCACCGGCACCCCCACGTCAGCAAACGCTCGCTTCCCGATAACGGCAGAAAACGAAACTTAAGGGGGCGAGCTAATCTGCACTGGGCCGGCTGTACCGGCGGCGGGCACGCACGGAGACAGTCAAAGGTAAGGGAGCTGCGAGGGAGTTGAGAGAGAGGGCAAGGGGAGCCACCAAAGCCACTGCCACCGAAGCGGCGGAGTTGCCGAGGCCAAATCCGCTTCCCTGCCACCCTCCTCCCTCACCGTCGACAGTCTCGACGGTCGCCATGGCGGCGCCATCCGCTCCCTGAAGTTTCGTTTTCTGCCGTTATCGGGAACGAGCGTTGGCCGGCGTGGGCGGTTGCGCTCGCTATGCGCTTGCGCGCCGCGATATTTCACGACTCGGGCCGTTCGTGCATCGTGCTATGGTGCTCGAATACTTCAAAAATATGTCCTTCCTTTAATTCGAAGTTCTTTTAATTCGAACAAATTTTCGGGCCTCTTGGAGTTCGAATTATCGAGATTCGACTATATTGACTTTTCGACAAACAAAATTGGCAACGAACACTGTGACATCTTTTATTTATTTATTATCTTGTGCGGACTGCTGCCGCGGTTCCGGGTCCCAGAACTGGTTAAGGCTAAACTCGCCTCTAAGAAATGTGCAATTTTCCATATTTTCTTTTAGGGGTGTGCAAATATCAAAATTTTCCAACACGAATCGAATACGAATACTTAAGCTTCGAATATTGAACGGAATATTCAATAATGATATGCACATGCAAGTTGGGTTAATTTGTTATGTTGGAACATTGCAATAACATTGTCAATGTTACAAAACTAAGCTGGTAAGCCATTATACTAAAACATTGTGCACTTGGCTCCATGTTAACTCGGGAAAATTGAGTAATTTCCACTAGCTATCCTAGCCAACCTGTGCCTTATTATACCGCATCAAATGCCCGTAAACTCGGAGGCATTTGACCCTGTGCCAGTCGTCACTCATCGCACTTGCTGTCAAGCATTAAGCTCAGAATTGGGGGTGGCACTGCAAAAAAATAAGCAAAAAAATGCTGGCTCTCCTGTAATTGAGAGTAGATGTAAGCATGAATTGGCTGCCGGCAAAGCAGATTGGTTGGAGATGATACTAGCCGCAATCTTAAAATGATTACAGTGTATGTTCGCAAGGGCATACCACACCACACCACACGACCATTTGCGGCGCGCCGGACGCTGCCGGCCTGGTCACGCAGCGTGGCGCCATCTTTCGAAGGAGGCGGCGTGAAACCCGCGCCGCAGAACTCACGGACTGCTGGTGGTGAAAAGAGCACAGACAACCCTGTCTCAGCGCCAAAAGATGACAATCAAGTGTATGGTGCACTGGATCTGCCTTTTAACGTCGCTACAGGAAATGACAAATAAAAGTTCAACGTGCTAAAAGTTACAGCTCGAGTGACATTGTGAGCAAACATTAAGAAGAACTCAGAAGCAGTATTTTTTGTAACTTGTTTGGGCAGTAACTAGAGAATGTAATGCGGTCCTGTATATAGGGGGCCAGAGACCGCATTTTGTTTACTTTTGACTGGTTGCCCGGATCATCTCATTTTGTTCCCACAGCGATGCCCGGATGTTCTCGTTTGAGTGCCTGGATAACGGCTCTGGCTTTTGGCTCTAGATCACTTGAAGGTCGCTGACAATGGGAGATAAAAGCATTTCATGCTTAAAAGTGCCCCTTGTTACTGAGAGGCTGGCTTTCCCGCAAAGTTTAGGGCTTTCCCGCACAGTTTAGACGTCTAGTGGCTAAGTGTGCTTTACAGGCGAAATTTCGCCAGCAGCACGAAATCACAAAATTCGGCACAAAATCGCCCTAATATTCTTAGATTAGATAGAAACAAATCCTAAGAATAGTGTTTGCTCCCGCACAGCCAGCTTTATTTTCGATTTTATTCGAATATTCGTATCCAACCAAATATTCGAACATTTCCAAATATCTAAGAAACAAATGCTAAGAACAGTGTTTGCTCCCACACAGCCAGCTTTATATTCAATTTGATTCGAATATTCGTATCCAACCAAATATTCCAACACTTACAAATATCTATTTTTTTAATCGAATTCGAATATTAAAAATATAGTATTTGATAATATTCAAACTTTTCGAATATATGCGCACATCCCTATTTTGAGGGCGTGGGTTCCGCGGACCCCCAAAAATGGCTTTGCGGATCCCCTGGGGTGCGCAGACCCCCATTTGAGAAGCACTGCTACAGAATGAACAGTAATGTGCACTCAAGCAGTAAGATTAGCTTCAACTGCCAGCTGTGTTCGATGCTATGGTTGTTACAAACGGAAAATATTAAGTCAAGTAATATTTTCATTTAGTTTTCCTTGAAATGCTGTTTAACTTTCTAACTTGCTATCACAAGTAAAAATTTTGTGCTGCTACTCATCTCAGAGGCACGTATGACACACGAGAGACTTCAAACAAAAGGATTTACAAAGGATGAACAGACACAAAGTATAACTTGACACCGCAAGTACTATAATGGTGCCACTCACGCTATCATCTGGAACATCATCGTAATGCTCGCCATCACTCTCGTCATCGTCCACTTGCACAGCACACTCAGGGGCTTCCTTGGGGCTGTCATCAAACGTCCGCGCATCGAGAAGCGTTGGCCGTAACTTGACAACTTCGGACACGAGGAAAAGAATGCCGCAAGCCAGATGCGGAGACCGGTACAGGCACGCCTGTAGCCCAAAAATTGAAAACACGGTTTGCCACAAAGTACTGTACTAGGTCATCATGTTTATTACATAACATTGAAGCAGTTTGCCATGTTTGTCTTGAAGCAGTTTTTCTTGCAAGATCCCCTAAAAGACATAAGCGTAATTTGTTTCAGAAATAAAAAATCCAAAACAATTTCAATGTGCCACCTGTAATTCCGTGACCATGGTTTATCTGTCGCTCGTAGGTTCGAGCTTATCTTAACGGTATTTGCAGTAGAACCCTGTTTACACGTTTTTCAAGGCACCGCATAAGAAAAATGTAACACCCAGGAAAATGTAACCGCGAGGAAGGGCACAAATTGCCACAGCAATGTCAGAAACAGCTCTGAATGGTTGCCAGCGCAGTGATTACACGTCTCAGCACTCATAATGTAACCTGGACACAATTAAGGGACACGTACAATGTTCAATCACAGTGGCCCCTTTCCACTCTTGATATGCTTCACCAAATAAATAGGCTCTATTGAGGCACAGCTGACTAAAGAGAACTGGTAATTACGCAACGCAAGTAAGACCCTTGCAGGCCCCCAAAATAGATGTCGCTGTGCTTTATGTCGCTTGTTGCAATGTGAGAGAGCAAATTTCCTTCTGCACCGCTAAATTTACATGACCACCCCATTCAAATGCAACGGAAGATGCGGGAACATTAGAAAATGGAGCCGTATCAAATAGAAACATAATACAGTCGACTCTCATTACAATGGACCTTGATATTCCGGCAAAAAATGGCCGTTTTATCTGAAGTCCGTAATACCCGAAACACCTCACTTCTGAAACTTTGGTCGAGATGTCTAACAACGTTACTGCAAAGAGTGAGTGACGAACGTCCAAAGTAAAAAAACAACAAAAAAAAGAACATCGCAGTTCTGCCCAAAAGGCGAAGCATCGATTGCGATAGGAAATTAGTAGACCACTAAGCGAAGTAAGGATAGTAGTAGTTTTACCGGCCGTATCAAGTGGTAAACATTAGCCTACTAAATTAACAAGCACGGTGTGACGCGGGCACACGTAAACATGAACACGTCTCACTCGATGATCACGGAAAGTCGCTGTCAGAACGCTGCAGTCGGGAAGCGCAGCAGCAGCAGCGAGCAAATTGACCTTCATGCTGTCTCGTGCTTCAATGCGAACGTTGAAAGCGCAGCACATACAAAGCTACCGGCCCTGAGCGCACTTTGTCCTATCGCGATAAGATCGCTTTCAAGATACAGCGCCCGCACTGTAAGCAGCAGCCAAAGGAGTAGAACGGCCCCCTTCCCTTCTCCTCCTCCCATTCACCCCCCCCCCCCATGCCTCGCGCACGCGCGAGATTGAGCCGTGATTGTCGGCTGACCCTCGCAAGTCTGTTGTCAGCCCATGTCGACACGGCAAAAGTACGCTTTATCCGCCCGATTTTGAAAAACATTGCCGCTAATTTTGTCCGCTGTAGCCAATAGTCCGTCGTAGCGTGGTCCGTTAAAAGCGAACTTCGTTGCATTAATAAAATAGGGAGAGCAAACTAAGGTTGAAATATGGTCCATTGTATCCGGAAGTCTGTTGTACACGGGTCCGTTGTAACGAGCGTAGACTGTACATTGGAGTCAATGTGATTTAGGTCAGGACTGTGAAAACGCGACATAGCAGCCGGGAAAAATGCAACAGCGCGTAACATATCGATGGGGTTCCACTGTTCGCTTTATTTTATTGGCTAATAAATCAAAGAAAACTGGAGTGAGCAAAAATCCCCTTGTTAATCTCGCAAAACTTTAATCTAATTGCTCATCTATCTCCTTGTAGGCTTGTTGAAGTTGGCTACTTAAATATACAAAAACAGCACATTAAAAATGTCGCTGAGGAAACTTTGGAGGCAAATGCCTTTCAATATGCACGTTGTTCAAGAACACTGTCTTGGAGTGTAGTGGCACAAGGACAGGTACAGTGCGCTTTTGTGGGCACGGAGCTTTTACTGTACTCTTAGGTTGTCATTGAGTGCAGTCGTCACAATATACAGTCCGAATATAATGAAATGTGGCAATCATAATGCCATTACCTGCAGGAGTCGCTTCAGGAATGCTTTGACCCGATTGTTCTCGGTATCCCGCTTGAGCGACTTGTAAAGGAGGTTGAGGAACATGGTCTGGTGGCTTGAGTGCTCCAGCGCTGGGTCCAGTGCCTTCCGGTAGAGGGCACCGTAGAAGCGATCCGACAGTGAGCTCTTGGCATCCAGGATCTAGCCACAGCCAAGAGGAAAGTTAAGTGTGAAGAGATTATAGGCGAAAAGAATTACCTATGTGATTCTTTACCCTGCTGATGCGAACAAAGAAGACTGCCATTAGCCAAGATGTGAAAGCCCTGCATGGACATTGTGCCCACATTTTATAAGCAGTTTTGAATCTTGTCCATTTCAATGGGTATATTAATCACTGGTCTGATGCTGCCCTCCTCGTAAGCTGATGCAACACATTGTCATTACAATACATGTGTGTGCATGCACACAAGACAAAAGCGCCACAGGAATAACAGGGCAGTTGATCAACCCTGGGCTGACAAGGAAAGCCAAATTTCTGACAATTCCTCACAAAGAAACAAGGAACTTCCTTTTGGCCAGACAAAGACATGCACCCTTGCTGGAAAGTTGGCTCCAAGCTGAGGCTTCTTAAGGCACGCCGTATAGGCTTGAACCATGGGACAGTGGAAAGATAACCGCCCCAGAGATCTTGTGAAGCTGGATTCACACGATGGACGTCATCGCGGATGCGAGTCGCATGACATGTGACATACATCGGATCACTTCACATCCAGCATTCAGAGGTCAGAGCAGACAACGACAAAGCAAACGCGACTTTCACTCCCCGGAGCATGGTCAATGACGCAAATGCATCGGAATGCTGCGCTCGTTCTGACACGGCCAAGCAGCTAACATCGTGAGCCACACGTGTTTGTTGCATGCATTTCAATTCAACAAGCGACATAGCTGCAGAAAGCCTAAACATGATTCCCCATCAAGGAATATTACTAGAGCCACTTGATTACCTTTGTTTAGCCTTTTAAAACACGCTCTGCCATCTAGTGGTGCTGCCGAGAAGTCCACGCATGATCCACGCATGACCTCTGAGACGAGAAACGTGGCGTGCGGGTGGCTGTGAACGCTGAGAATTGTTCCCTCGTTTCACGCACACCCAGTGTTACATACCATATTTACTCGATTCTAACGTGCACCCGCTTTGCATGACCAAAAAAACAAAAAAAAAGTCCTTTGCAGTACTGCGCACCTCATGCTTTCATACAGACATACAACTTTCTCTCATTTGGAAAAACAAAGATTTACTCCCAATGCCCTAAAGTTGCGATGAATAAAAAAAGTTGTGGTTTCACCCGAAAGGCGACGCATCAATTGAGATAGAAAATTAGTAGACAGCTATATGAAGTAAGGATAGTAGTTCTATCGGCTGTATAAACTTGTAAACATTCGCTTACTAACTACACTAACAAGCATAGTGTCACGTGCACAAAAGCAAACATGAACACATCTCGCTCGATGACCGCGGAAACTCGCTGTCAAAGTGCCTGGAGTGAGTAAGCGCGGCAGCAGCCGCGAGTGAATTGACTTACGTGCTGCCTCTCGCTTCAACGAGAACTATAAGCGGCGAAAACACGGTGTTAAAAAAGTGTTAAGAAGTGCTATGTACATCCAGCTTAAATGATCGCCCACCAACCTGGAATAGCAGGGTGAGCGCCTGCACCGCGATGTTGAAGTCGGTGAGGTGGACGAGACGGAACATGAGGTTCACTTGGTCGTCCGGCAATCCCTCGGCATCACTTGCTCGAGCGTAGGGGAATGCTCGGTTGACGCCCGTGAGCAGCACCTTCATGGTGCGAGCGTCCGCCACCTTGGAGCGCTGGACGCACTTCTTGAAGAAGGTGAAGTAGAAGGACACCAGTGAACGGGCCAGCGACACATCGTTGTCCGAGAGAAGGAGCTGCACCAACAGGAGCACCGGGAGTGAGAAGCATGAAAACTACCATATCTACTACTCTATCTTAACACAAGCTTTCTTTCTGGTAAAACTCACTAAAATATGGCATGCGTAATGAAATCGAGTAAAAAATCAAAACTGCCGAACTTTTTCGCACAACCCATCTATGATGATCGTCTCAGTTAAGAAAGGGTGATTCGCACAGGCACATATACTTTATTCAACATCCATTACAACCAGCTGAGAGGAGCGTTCATTTGGCTTCATTGCTTTTGCAGCCAAACGCACTGCACGTCACGGAGACCTCCTAACCCTCAATGCATGAGCCGCATGTGCGCGACGATATCGTGATGGCAAGACAGTGGAGGCGTTCTTTCACTCTACCACCGAATGTATTCCGCGCTCCTTCTCATCTATTGGCGTAGCGCCGAGTATACGCTGCAGGCCCAGGTTTGATTCCTCGTAGGGGCTAGATTATTTTTTAATTTGTTTTACGTCGTCATCATATCGAACCGAGATAGACAGACCAAAGTGGGGTAGGGTAGCCAAACAAATGCTCTCGCATTGAAAAAGGTAGGCTCCAAATCCCACCCCACAATCTCGAAGGTCGTGCTTTGCTGCAGTGCGAGCGCTGAAAGCTTGCCATCATTGGACACCACCAATTGCTGGTGTCCAAATTGCGGGCGCCTCAATGCGCTCCCTCTCCCCATCCAGGCACCCTATCCAAATCACACCTCCTGTGACATCATAGCTCTACATGTTCTTTTTTCTGAGCAAGAACAAATCGCTATACTATTTCTCTCTCTTAACATGAAAATCGGGTGAGGGAACAATGAAGGGTATTGCACTTTGCATTTTTCCAAGTATGTAAACTGTGGTGTGTGTTACAATCAAGACAGCGTTGTCTATTCTTGATCATGACAAATCAGCTATGCATTTCAATCAAGGGCACATTAGAAACAAGTACATATAGTAAAAACCTCGCTGATATGATCCCGTTATGTACGGTTTCCCAAGACCAATGTTTGCAATTGCAAACACAATGAATGCGGGAATACATTTACGGTTCTTTTTTATTGGTTAATACATTCCCAGAAAACACTATCTTTCAGCACCAACGTTCAGAAAATTGCCAAACTGCGATCATGTGATACGGTTTTTGGCTGCTGGATCACATGTTAACAAGAAAAGGCGCAAGGCACGGACAAACAAGTGCTAGGTGCCCACCACTGCAGCTTCCCCACTGTACACGCACTCGGTTTTCCTTTCCGGTAACAGCAAACGTCCTCGTGAGTCGTTGCGCTCACAGCTATCACTGCCAACCCTAATGCGATAAGCATCTTTATCTGTTTCACAGCGTGTTGGGAGCATAGTTCACACTTTTAATAGGTGATGACCCAAACATGCAGCCGGTCCCTGCTGCAAGCGGCACAAAGTGAGCGCCATGTTTTGCTTTGGCCACCAGCTTAATTAGGTTTTGGTATCCCATTAAAACACTACACAACAGAAAATGATACAGCGCAGCTTGGGTTGTTGCTCGGGCAACACCAACATGACGTGTGTCGGCGTCTAGTGCCGCAATTCGCGCCGAGTGGAGACGTCAAAATTTCCCCCTAGAATGCCCTGCCAATGGCATTTGGCAATGCTTGATGGCAATGACCCTGGCTAGGCTTCTTCTCACGGGAGGTTGATGCGAATGCCGTAAACAACGTTTTGGTTTGGTTTCGTATGGGACTCCATCGTGCAAGTAATTTTCTGACGAATTTTCCTGAATAAAAATTATGTGCATGTTAGAATTGGTTAACTACTGCAATAATTCATCTTGAGCTGCCTATCTCGTTTTACAATGTTCCTGGGGCCAGCCGAAAATGGGTGTTCGCGACGGGAGATGATGTGCGTTCGACGCATTGACTGTACCCTAAGCACCATGAAAACAGACGCTGGCACTATTTTAGTTGCTACCGGGGTCGCTATTGGGGTCAGGCACATGTGTGCTGACCAGTCAAGTTCTAACTATACAGCGAAGGCTAATTTGAGGATCAAAATAATGCAAGTTTGGGAACATGGAAATGTACGGTTGCAGGCCAGAAAATTGGGCGGGGTTGGACTTTAACTGAAAAACTGAATTAACCCGAGTTGAACTGTATTAACAATACAGGGCGACAAAATGCTCAAATCTCTTCTTGACCTGACAAAAAAAAATTGCAAAAAGTGTCGCTTCAAAAAGAAATATCACGGACTTTCAGCTCGTGACCCCTTCTCTGTGAGACTTAAGAGGGGAGGAGGGGATGAAAAATAACTTTTTTGTTTCTTGACAGAAAGGGCTGAAATTTGGCACACACGCTGTACATTGCAATAGAGAGGCAAATCTAAAATTTCATTAAGATATCTTCATTAGTTTTTGTTTTATAAGAATTTACAAAAGTTTACAAGTTCCTTGCTCGTGGAAAGCCTGGCACAGTAACGAAACATGGTACGGAACTGGGAATACTGTGTATGTTTGCCCAAATGTCTAATCTATATCAAGACAGTGTTAGATTTTTTTTTTTACTGCCCTCATAATTTTTCACTCGATATGACATGCATGTGACTTGTGTTTCACTGCATAGAGCCATGTAGTTATTCTGAAATAATTAAATAATGGAAAAATAAATGAACATTTCAAGACTGTCTTGATGTGCAGCACAGTTTATGGATCACAGCAAAACAAACTGGACCAAAATCGGTCCAGCCATTGTGCTATGCTTTCCACGAGCGAGGTGACCAACAAAAAAAACTCTATTGAGAAAACAACCCGCAAAGTTTTGCAAGCAGTGCAGGTTTATTAGAACGCAGCAGGGCGGTAATTTTTGGCATCAGTGCTGCCAAGCATCTTCTTGCACCTTTGCCTCTTCGTTTGGTGGGCTTTGAAAATTTCATAGCCTGGCTAGTCCATCAAATTGAACTTCCGTTCAGTTGTGGACATCGCGCGAAGGGAGTCGCGCACGCTGCATGCTCGCGATTCTGCCGTCACCGCTGACACGAAACGCGTCTGAATCGTGCGCCGTTCGGGCGACTATTTGTCCGGTGAATCTTCGGTTATCACACTGTAGCTCGTCGACGGTTGGGGCTCGCTCGGAGGCGGCGTGTCCGTGTTGCACGATGCACCAAACTAAGTACACCGTCTTTGTCGGCGATGGTGACCTTCGACCCGCGTCGATACGATCTCGGCTGATTCGCGCGGCCGTACACCGAGGCACGGGAGCTTCCATTGGCGCGTCTTCCGTCGACTGCGTTGTCGGTACCGATGGCACAGGGCAATTGTCGGTTTCGCTGCTTGAGTCAGACGGTGCAAGATAGCGCGGCACATAATCCACGGTGCAAGGTAGCGCGGCACGTTCAGTCGGGTGCTCCTCCGCTTCTCCCGCTAATCGCCGTATTTTTCTCACCGTAGGAGGCTTGCGCTTCCGTATTCCGAAGGCGTGCTTCGTCCAAACTTTCATCTCCAACAAGCGACGATCCATAACTAAACTGGGCGCTCTCAGAAATACGAATTCTGCATGTCAAGTGAAGACGCCGGCATGGTTTGCGAAGCAGACAACTGCGGTAGCCATCTTGCTCGCTGCCGCAGCAGTAACCAATGGGAAGACGCCTTTCACCACGGCAGCCAATCGGAGGCCCGCTTTCATCGGAGGGCCCGTGTGACTACCTCCAGCAGACCCGCGCTTCTTTTGTGTTTGTGCGTTTGTTACAAGATGGCGAGGACCGACGAATTGAGAAGCGGAACGGCGAAACTTTGAGCTTTCGAACGATACCAAGATGGCGGCGCTCGGTGGCGGGAAATACGAGATATGGCTCCGCGAACGGCGGTGATTTTGCGCGATTTAAAGCTGTTTTCTCGCCCTGCGCACTGACAAATTAATTTTTTTCGGGCACTTTTAGCGCGTTTTCAGCCAAATCATTTTGATACAGCGTAGATTAGGCGTTGCAGATAACGAAATGCGGGGTTTCCAAAAACCGATTTTTCTCGTGATTTTCGCGATCTGATCCCCGCGTCCCCCCTTAAGCGAGCAGCTTTAAATACAACTCTCTTGTTATACCCGTTTTCGGGAATCAGATTTATAGGCATTGCAGCCAGAAGAGCTACTCAGTACTCAAAATATTTTTCAAAATGATTGGTAGGTTGAACGCTAATGTTTGTCAATCATAACTCGTAATTATTTTACAGAAGTAAACCAACCATCACTGCAACGTGTGTTATAGATCAAGGTGTTGAAATGGAATGAGAACAAAAACGAAACAAAACGACATTTTTGACCAGAACGAAAACGTAACCGAAACGTTATTTATTATTTTTGTTTCAGAGTGCAACTGAAATATTTTTTATTGGTTTTCGGTTCAAGGGGAAAGTCAGCAATCCAAAACAACCTAAGTCAGGCAACGTCAGAATTAGCGCGTATCTCTGGCAGGCATAGTGCAAGCGATAGCCGGTCAAGTGCTCCACTAATCTAATCCTGCTGCTAGCAGATGAGCATTGTAGCAAAACCCAGGGCTTGCGCGCTAAGAGCTTATCGTTTCATTTTCTACTGGTACAACGCTTTGTTACCGAAGTTTTATCCTTCGTTTGTGTTCGTTTAAGTACGTTTTATCAGAACAGTGGTCTTTAATTACGATGAGTACACTCGATGACGTGTTGCTTCTGAGACTGAGCATGACCTCAGAATCACTTATTGAGAAAAATTAATCTGCTTTTATCGTTCCATTGCTTCGAAAATTTTTGCCTGCAAACCAAAACCGTTATGAACCGTTACGGATCATATTTTTTTTTTCTTGCGGAGCGGAACCAGCACGGAACTTTTTTCAGTGGAACGAAACGAAAACCCAGAACGAAAAACATCTCGTTCCGCCACACTGTTATAGATCCCTGTCAACGTTTCACTGCTCAATTAAACCTTGCCCCTGGCAGAAGCCCCAAACTGCCCCAAACTGCACCCACCTGGCTGAGAAAGCAGAGGGAGTAGTACTGGGCCTTTGGTGCCACGTTGGGGCGGTAGACAAACCGGTCCACTTCGGTCAGTACGGCGCCCTTCATGCGCGGATGGTGGTTGGTCAGCTGCGTCAGGTGGTGGGCCACCCGTGAGGCAACTGAGTGCATGCGATCACCCAGTTTGTTGATCAGTCGTTCCAGTAGGAACTGAAAAAGGCAAAGTGGACCGAGAAAAGAATGATATGCTAGAAGTACCACAGGGTTTTAGCACAGCGCAGACGCTTCCTGCATTTGTTTAAGATGTATCAGAGTACAGCTGCGCTGGTGTCTCCATCTGCTGCCATGTTGTCCAAAGACACCAAGCGAAGCACTGACTAAAAGGGCCGCAAGTTTGATTTCACTCTGGCTCCCGTATGAGGACCTTGTTCCCACAAGGCTCCCATCGAACCTGTAATGAAACAAGGCTCTCGTACAGGAGCTACAGCATCATTTAATTTACTACTATATTTTGGTCAGCAGTTCGGTATCCTCTATTGGGCAGCATGTATTTTCTCGACTAGACAGGTTGCCAACAAACTTTGCATTTCATGCCATCACACAGCGGCACGCCATCTGCCGTTGAGGAACTTGAGGAAAGAGCAGAACTGGCCCTGCGACATGGGGTTTCATAAATCCCATTTTCTATGCTTGGAGTCATAATTTACTTCATAAATAACTTCATGGTACCACTGCAAATGAAATGGACACTTATGTTTGCTTCCTAATTAAAATACAGTTAAACCTGCTTATAACGAACCTCCATATAACGAATTCCTGGATATAACGAAGTTTTTCGATTCCCCGCCGTTACCCCATAGAAGCACATGTATTTGAGACCTCTACGTAACGAAGTGGCAGCGGGAGACCCCCTCGATATAACGAATTTCCCCCTCCGACCACCTAGAGATTTCGCCCCAAATTTTGTCATTTTTGCGCGAGCAGCAACCGGAAGCACCTTCTCCGCCGGATGGAATGCGAAGCGAGCGCACGTGTGCGTGCGTGTGCGAGGCGGCCCTGCAACCCTCGACCCGGCGATCTTCGCCGCGGGCCTCACCTTTCCCCCTCCCTTCATTGAAATCTGATCCTGCCGCTTGCTTCAGCTGGCCCAGCCCGCCAAGCCGGCACTCTCTCCTTTTCCAGCTAATGTTGCCGACGCGCTGGTACACGCTGTGGCACATCAGACTCGATGAGCGCGGACACGCGCTGTCAAACGCTGGCGGCGTGTGGAAGCGCCGCTGGAGAAGCGAGCGAAGTGACCTTCGTGCTGTTGTCTATCGCTTCAACGCAAACTGAGCGCCGAGAACACACAGCACGCAAAAAGCTACGAGCCGCCGACGCACCTCTAGACTTTGCCCCAACGCAGATCGCTTTCAAGATACGGCCTGCGCGACCGCGCACCGCCCGCTATCCCTCTCCCCTCGCTCCCTCGCCGGTGCCTCGAGCGCAACGGAAGAAGGCGCGCTTCCTCCCTGCTTTTCTTGCGCGCGCGCGATTTAGACGCCGTGGTCGGCTCCCCTCGCACGTTTTCACTCGCACATACAGCATACGGCGCGCGGCGACTGCGTTATCGCCCTTGGACTTTAGGTACCGGCCACGCTAGCGGCAAAAACACGCAGCAAAAACGCGCGGCAACGCGTCATGCCGTGCGCGGCAAAAGCGGCAGGAATCGGGGGTCTTGCGCCGTGCCGCGCGAAATGGGTTCTGCGGCAAATGCCGCGTGCCGCGAGATGAAGAACCAATCAAGAGCGACGAGGGTGACGTCACGGAGCCATCACAACCGGAACGCCGCCGGTCCGGGCCGGGTTTTCAATCGACGATCGTCGTCTCTCGCATGAAACAACGAGCGCTCGCGGTGTTGCTCGCCCGTTCGGAGAGCGCGGGAGATCTCATCGCGCTGCCGCGCGGCGAGACGCGCGTGCCACGGTGGCCTCGCGGAGAGGCGCTGACGCGCGGCAACTTGCCGCTCCCGCTCGCTGCATGATGCGCGCGTTTTTTTTTTTTTTTTTTTTTTTTTTTTTTTTGCCGCTAGCGTGGCCGTACCCTTATATACGGAATAACTATGAGTCAAAATCAATTTTAGGGCCACAACGCGTCATGGACACCATCTTTATATAGCAAATACGGATCTCAAGGGCCATACTTTTGCTGGTGGAAACCGAAAATACGTCACAGTTGTCGCCCCCGGCACTTTGGGCGGCCAATGCCATCGTCAAGCCACCAAGCCAAGCGACGTGAAAAGTCAAAATGGGCGCTCGGGCCGGCGCGGGGTGGCAGTTCGCAACGTATGATGCGGGAACGGTCCACAGTTGCGACGCAACAGCGGGGTTACCAATGCATTGATTTCTAAGGGAGCTGTGCCGGGACCGGTCGAAAACGACGTAACAGCCGCGAAAACGCAGCCCCCGGAAACGTAACAGCGAGGTTCTACTTTAACACTATACGACGCCATCGTGACGCTCGCTCTTCGTTTCCGATGCCTCGCGCTTGTGCGAAACTACACGCGTCCACGCATCCGGTACCTGGTGCGACATTCCGAGGATGAGTGCTTCGACGAAAACGGAAAACGGGTGCGCGTTACAATTGAGGGCGCGTTAGAATCGAGTAAATACGGTAAACGTTTACTTTTCGAATTTTCGTGCCGAACCTGCATATAACAAAATCCTCTTTGTAACGAAGTTTTTCGGGAATTTGTCAATTTCGTTATATCCAGGTTTAACTGTATTCTAATATGCCGGCTGATCTATAATCGGTTTCATACATAGCAGCTGTGAAAGCTACCGTTTTTTTCCGCTTATAACCCATCCTCATGTATACCCTGCACCCCCAATTACAACAGCCAGGATAAAAAACTTGCAAGTATAACCCGTGGAAATAACTGCATATGCGAAAATCCTTGCAAAAGGTCTCTGTTCACGGATGCAAGACTCGTCCACGTCGTATCTTTGGTCAGCAGCTCTTTCCCCTGAGATAAAAAAACTAAATGGCAGAAAACCTGGTGAAAAGGTGTGGCTTCACAGCAGCAGATTATATGTGAATTTCCACTTGAAGTGCAACTTCACGGCAGTGCACATTACACTGTCATGAAGCCGCACTTCAAGGTGAAATTCACATACAGTCCGAACCCGTTTATAACGAACTCGATAGTTCCGCGAAAAGTGGTCGTTATGTCAGTAGTTCGTTATACATAAATTTGCCCTTAAAGATGCTAAAAAGAATTAACTGCACTGAAGCTGGAGTCAGCTGTTATAATTCGGCATAACTTTGCTCCGAAAACCAGATTTTCGGTGTCATTTTTGTTCCCGGTGCATTCCCGCACCTAGCTGCAATCTTCCATTAGAAACGGCCATCTAAAGAATGAAATGCGGCGGCGTGCAACTCTTTCAAAATGGCGCACGGTTCCAATCATCTGTAATTTCAAAACTGCAAGCCAGCCGCAATTTTTTGCTCGAGAGGTTGTGATAAATATTTTGCTACCAGCGGGACACGACTGTATTCTGCAAAGGAGAGCAAAGGTTTCTAGTTAACCAGAAGCGTAAACTTCGGAAACTACTGTGGCATGCCACCATTCTGCGAAGGTCTCGGATATCATGGTCTCAGCATTATAACTGCGCTTCAGCCACACAAGATCCGTAAAATTACGGTATATTTGTCGCTTCGGGCAAAAAAAATTCGATATTCGAAAGGTAAAACATCACTGTGAACCATTATCAGCAATCGGCAACGCGTAAACGAAGCGCTGCCGAACCGTGATTTCCTGATAATGGTGTAGTAACCACCGACCCTTTGCAACATGGCGTGGCGGCAGTGCGTGGTGCAGCGCTCTCGCCAATTCATGCCGAGTCGACAGGAACGCTTAAACGGCCGTTGTTCCCATGATGTAAAGACATAGATGGTCATTCCAAATCCTCAAAACAGGTGTAATGGACATCTTGCCACACAGACAATTGCGCAAGAATAAAAGTGACGGCGGCGTGGCATCCGATATAGCACCAGCGCACAGCCCACTCCTTGCGGCTTATGCTGTTTGAAAATGCTTCACCATGGCATGACCTTCTTCGTGGCTTCAGAAATCCAAACGAGGCAGTTGCTCCCTCATCTCAAAGGCCGTATCATTGTTGCGGTTGGACTGCAGTGGGGAGTGCGCTGCCGTGTTTCGGCACTTCGCATGTGCCCTCATTTTACCATAACCGCGTTCGAAGTGTTCGTTGTAGCAGTACAGCGATTTAAAAAATGTTCGTTATATCTGAAAGCAGTTTTTATAGGGAGAGTCGGAAAATCGTAAATGCACTGAAATGTGGTTGTTATAACCGATAAATAGTTATATCTGGGATCGTTATAAGTGCGTTCGACTGTATAACCCGAACCCCAACTTTACCGTTAAATTTCTTGCATTCTTGTAGTGGGCTATACGCACAAAAAATACTGTACGAATATAGTGATGTCATAGAAGTCTCACTCTGCGCCCTTTGCAGTGTGGTATCTGCAATTTTTTTTATCAGCAACACTTTTATTACGGAAAAGAGTAAAATCTCGGGTGATACAATCTTGCGGGGTCACATGAAATATTCATATCACCCAAAATTCGTATCATCAAAATGTACACAAAATCAAGCAAAAAAATGAATTTATTTTTAGCAGAAAAAATTACTAAAAGTGGGACCCCGTTGATACGTTCCTTGCTGCTGCATTTTCCCGGCTGCTATGTCACGTTTTCGCGGTCCCGACCTCTATTCTACATTGATTCCAATCTGTAATTTTCCTGCATTTTACGTTGAGTTTCAATGTGGCGGTCACGTAAATTTAGCGGTGCAGCCAGCTTGCGCGTTGCAACAAGTGACCAGTGCGTTGCCAATACTAAGGTGGCTAGCCACCCTACCCATACGATGCGGCCGCATGGGCGCCGTATCTTGAAAGTGATCTGCAACGTCGCAAAGTGCGCGCCCGCACGGGCCTCATTTCCAAAACAATCTGTGATGTTGATAAAGTGCGCTTAGTGCCGGATAGCTTAGTATGCGGTGCGCTTTCGACGTTCAGTTCGCTTTGAAGCGAGAGACATTGCGAAGGTCAATTCGCTCGGTGCTGCTGCCGCGCTTCCTTTTACTACAGCGTTCTGACAGTGAATTCCCGCGGTCATCGAGCGAGATGGGTTTGTGTTTACCTGTGCGCGCAACACCGCGCTTGTTAATTTAGGTAGTAAGCGAATGTTAACAAATTTATACAGCCGATAAAACTACTATTCTTACTTCGTACAGCCGTCTACTAATTTGCTATCGCAGTCATTACTTCACCTTTCGAGCAAAACAGCGACTTTTTTTTGGGCGGTCCCTTGAAAAACGTATCAACGGGGTTCTACTATCCGTGTGTGTTTTCTTCTTGCCCAAATTGTCAATGATCGCCTTCTGGAAGGCATAAAAGTGCGCACACATGATCTCGCGAATGTTTTTGCACACCACTGAATGCCTCAGCACGTCGAATGCAGAGAGCGTTTTAGCCATCGTGGCTGCTGCCGCAGTCGTTGGTGCAGCCGTCTTCATCGTCTTTCTCTCTGGTCAAAGCATCAGCTAGACTGTGATATGGCCCAGTCTACTCGACAGAAAACCAATGAGAAATTGCACAGCCACATGACGTAGCCGGTTGCTTGGCGACTATGGATACCGACCAGGTCCCGCTGTGCCGGTCGCTCCACTGGCTCGGCCCCCGCCGCCGCTGCTGTTGCTCATGCATCTGTATGAGCAGCAGCGGCGCGGCAACGCATTCATAATAGCTTATGTTTTTCATATTAAGAGCAATGTATTTTGGCCAGGGAATGTTACGAATTCATATCACACCGAAATTCGTACCAGCCATGAACGTATCACTGGCGTTTTACTATAACTACTTTACATTTTACAAGTACATCTTGTGGACGTAAGGTCACATCAAATCGGATATAATTTGCACACCTTTGTGCATCCAGTATGCGACATAGTATGGTTTGGTCAGGGGGGCACCAGCAAAACACTCGGGCTCGAGACCATTGGTCACAACAACGAGTCGCTCCGCTCATTCGATGGTAAATCGTTGCAAATCAGCAATGCCATCCGTGTAACAGTGTCATATTCTGGCTACATAAAGGTGCGAGACTTCACATTACATCGAATTGCATAACTTATGTCTGTCTTTCCTATGTGACGTACCATTTGTGGTTGGCAAATGCAGAGTGAGATAAGTCTCTCAAGCTTTTGCCTTGCATTGCCTGCTATGTAGAGTATAATTCTATCTTAATTGCCCCCCCCCCCACCCTCAATTGTCTGCAATACTCACCAGTTCTTTCTCAGGGTGATATGTGAGCATATGGAACATGCATGTGACTGCACGCAGCTTGAGCTTCTCCAGCTGGTCGAAGGACACTGTCTCCACAGACTGCAGAAACGTCGCGTACCGCTGCTTCAGCAGGTCCTCAAAGTACCAGAGGAGCAGCGTCCGGGACTCAAGCGGGCCACTACCATTCAGGCTCGCCAGGGGGCGCTGAGTGCATTGGTAGGCAGTGGGTCACATGACGTGAACACATCAAGTGGTCACAAGGCAGGCAGAAGGCCACAATCATTTCAAAGTGACACTTCTCCTGAAATAATTTGGTATCACCTCTGAGATTTTCAGTGTGTTACGGGCACCACCTAATCTTGGAAATCATGTTGAGCAGCCGGACTAGTTCTCTCAATAGCTGGATTCTGCAACATTTACAGCGAGTTTTAATGGTGGTGTGTTTTATTATTATTTTTTTAGTTTTGGTATCAAAAATGTCTTTTTTTGCAAGCTTTTCATGATGCACCCACTCCCATTTCAAACATAAAATTTTGCACGGGAGCTGCTCTATATTCAACTAGTCGAAACACGCTTTTTACATGCTCCAAAATTTCAATTTATTTATCTCCACCTTAATTAAGGGCCCAAAGAAATTGCATAAGGGAAGACATTGACTCTCAATGACTGACAGGTCGGTAAATTAATACATAATGATAAAAAAACAATAACAAACCAGGCAATCGGATAATGAAGGATGCAGTTTGTTAATAAGTATAGTTTACTATTAAGAGAGTTGCATTAACTTATCAGGGCGACATAAATTGCACACAATCTTTAATTAAAAATTATATTCTGGGGTTTTACGCTTATGAGGCACTGCCGTAGTGGGAAACTCCGGATTATTTCTGACCACCTGGGGTTCTTTATCGTGTACCCAATGCATGGTACACGGGCCTTTTTGCATTTCGCCTCCATCGAAATGCAGCCGCCTTGGCTGGGATTTGATCCCGCAATCTAGTGATTAGCACCGTACCGTCGAATTCACTAGACAATCTTCAGTTGATTAACAGTGTAATAATGAACATAAAAAGAGAGACCTACAACAATTTGCACAAGATTTGAAAATGCTGAAATTGGCTTCTGATGCCCCACAGAAAAACAGGGGCTATGAGAGAGTGCCGTTGCAAAGAGCTCCTGGGTTAACATTGACCAGCTGGGTACATCCACGAATGCTAGGTACATGAGTATTCTTGCATTCTGCCCCCACTCAAATGCAGGAATCGGGCCGACAAACTGGTGCGCTGAACGGCAGAAGCTGTCCACCGTGCCTCTTAGCCAAAAGTTTGGCAGGCGTTAATTCTGCTCCGAATACTCCGACACGTTCTCACCTGACAAAAGGTCTTCAACTTCTTATCGGGTACGAGGAGATCAGAGAGGAACAGGTCCCTCAGGGCATCTGGAAGCACCAACAGGAAATGTGTATACATTGTATACATACATACATGCATGCACACATTACAGCATATGTGTATGTGCAACAGTCACATTATTAACACTCATGTTAAGTACAGTTTTATGCAAACATTCACTATGGTATCCTTACCAGAACAGCAAAAACCTGCTCATACGTTTATGGTATTAAATATGTCGCAGTTTTGAAGCAACTATAGACTGCCCTTTCAAGCCGACCATCTTACATACGGTGTCATGTCATAATATGTAGTAGAGGCTGTATATGCCATCCCACAGGTAAAGAAGAGCGTTAATACAGTCCCAGTTCACACAATTCCATGAATCACCCTTTCAGAACTACCCCCCCCCCCCTTTTTTTTTTCAGAAGGGTCTCTTCCAAATACTCAGACACAATTCTCACAGTTAAAGAAATGCCAACCTACAAGAGGCACTCCTTTGTTGTTTGTAAACTGCAGTAGAACCTCATTGATACGTATTAGAAAAAATCTCAGCAGAACCCATCTCACCGACAGCTGTCGACGCTAATTCATTTAGTATTGAATCAATATAGCGACAATGTATTGCCACCATCGAAACATGTTATACGTGAGGTGTGTTCTACAGCGGCATTCCTCTTTCGAGCATCCATAAGAACACTCGGCGCCATCTACCAGAACTACCACAAAGCAGACATGTGGCCTCCAAAATACATGGCGCACCGGCGCGTGTGAACGCTGAGCAATGCATCATGTGATAACCGGGCTTCGTGTCACGCTCTTCTTTCTGGACTCGCTGCGCCATCAAGCGGCACTGCCGAGAAGTCCATCCGAGACGAGAAGCACGGCGCACCGGTGCCTGCGAACGCTGACGATTGTTTCCTCGCTTGCCACACAGCCAGGGGCACATTGTCAGTAACCCAAGTTGGCGAGAGATTCATTGAAGAGCGGCACGTACCCAGTGCATTCATGGCGCAGCTCGTTAAAGCATTGGAACCAAAGATGTTCATTGAAAAGCGGCACATACCCAGGGCATTTGTGGGCTAGCCTGCTAAAGTGTTGGGCTGCTGTCCTTGAAGAACAATTGTGGCGTGGGTTCGAATCCGCTCAGCATAGGAGAAATTTAAGGGATTTTTTTTCGTCATTGTAGTGTGGCACATTTCCAGTGAGAAATACTACCTAGCTAGTCAAGTTGGAACCACAGATACTCATTGAAGAGCATCACACACCTGCTGGCACATATCCTGCGCTCCAACTCAACGTCAAAGTTTCTTCAAACAGCGGTACCTACCCACTCCCATATCTACAATGACCCATGTTGGCCATGTTGGAGTTTCATTGAAGACTGGCACATACATACACATCGCCACATACTACGTGCCTCACAATCAGAACTGCTTTTGGCACATAAAACCCCAGAAAGAAGAACATACTCAGTGACCCAAGTTGGCCCCATGGTTGGTTTCAAAACCTGTTATCTCAGCACAGCAGCCTGATGCGCTGGCCATTCGACCACGGGCTACCTGGTGACCCAGGTAGGCTGTTGCACGGGCTACCCAGTGACCCACACACATCCTGTTCTTCCAATTCCTTCATTGTCACTTTGGCAGCAATCCGAAGAGTAGCTTGTTCATGTGCTCATTTCAGCTGCTGTAGCTCGCCAACTAACAGCCAGAGCGAAACGCGGCAAATGGCAGTTTGTTGTCTAAACCTGCCGCTACATGCGCTCAGTAGCCACAGCGCGCTCCCCCTGCCGGTCGGCGCGCTATTTCAAAAGTTCAGTTTTTTTTTTAACACACCTTGTACAACAGCAACATCTGATCACATGCAATCAGGGTGCCCAACATACACAATATGAAAAGAAGTCTGATCTCCTGTCAACAGATCGTCCGTGCTAAGCAGGCAAGAAGAGAAAGCGAAAGATGGGAGAGGCGCTACAGTTATTTTTCCTCTCAAGCGGCTTATCTCAGTCACAAACACGTCCCATGACTGTACTCAGCCATGGCAACAGAGATTTTCCAAGGAAAACTCAGAGCTTGGGCAGAAGGAGCAATCACCCATCTGTCGTGAACCTCAGCGTGGTGGCGCATACGCGCCTAGCCTCCAAAGCAGATATAGATTCACTACAGAGGTGAAGTCGTGGCCTGGGCTTCATTATGGATGATATACACTGGCTGACCCGTTTCTCACCTCATCACTAGAGTTACTGTATATGGTCCCACAGTGAGCAAAGTTAAGCGACGGTCCGCCATGCTGTGACCCTCGTTTATGTGGAAAAGCCACTCCTCGTGCTTGCTGGGGCCCGGCTAATGAGTATCAAAACAAGCTCTGACGCTTTATTGTCCATCGCTATTACTATAGTAATGATCAGATAACAATTACTGATTGCACACATAAACTTGACCTCCTTAAAGAAAGTGATTGACAATATTCAATGGCATACCATGCGCTATACAGCTAGTCTCTGTATCTATGGCGTCTTTACCTGGCAATAGATGGTGCAACTATCCTTTGCACAGGCATTGTCATGAGTTGTGCATCGTTACAAGGAATAGAACAAGTAAACAACGTAATTAAATGTAAAATGATTTAGAGGAAGGATGCCAACAACGGTCATCTCTGCACTAAATCACACTGGAAACGAGGCAGATTACAACAGGGAAACATTTGTAAGCTTGTCTCCAATAGCAACACAACGAACTGGCGCAGTTCTAGTTTTGCAAAGCACCAACTACAATTCTATGTATATCTAGAATATGGCTAACTCCAAGGCAAGATTATTTAATGAGAGAAGTGAATACGACGAACAGTACTTAAAGTGTAGGTGCTCTTGTCAGTGTTGCAGCAAGCACAATGTAAGCAGTGCGTTTGTAGAGTTGGCTTCTCTGCTGAACTTTGGAGCTGCACATGACAGGACTTCACGAATGGCTGCGCGAGCGGCGCACAGAAAACAGACACGCAACTCTGGCTCCATGCGAGAACCTATAATGTAACTCTAACGCATCACTGTCGTCAAAACTAAACTTTTGCGTCAACCATTGTTACGCTATTGAGAATAAAGTGTAAAGAGACCAGGGCCTATCGAGCACCTTGCACTCAAACATAGCATGACGCTTACGGCTCACCCATTGCGAGGAGACACTCCTTCTTTCCCTTCGGTGTTACCATGGCCAGCAACGCATCCACGCTCGCCAGGTTGTGCAGGGGGCTCTCCTGAATCAACAGCGTGTGGGCAGCCACCTTGTCGGCGAGCACGCCTTTTGCCAGCACAGTTCGCACCCACCGCATATCTGAGGCACGCGCCCGTGACTCCCCATCTGTGAAAGAACAGCGAGCATGTTAGATCCGTGAGGTCCTGTAATCCTGTAGGTGGTACAGTTATACAGCCCCTTGAAAAAAAAAAAAAGTCCTGATGTAAAACATTGTGAAGAACACTGTAAGAAGTAAACCCACTACGTGATGACACTGACACAGAGAGCATACACCAAGCCGTCTACCTTCCAACTCATTTTACTATATCACTTTACAGATATCATTCACACTTGCAGGACAGGTACAACCAGAAGTGTTTCAAGATGTACCATTATTTTCATCAGTGTGTCTGCCTTTGATGCGCCATCTTGGCATGCACAATTCTGGACACAGTGCCTCGAGAGGATATATATATATATATATATATATATATATATATATTTTTTTTTTTATTGAAGAGGCCAAAATCAGGCGAGGCAGTGCCTGGAATGAGCCATAGTGCTTCACATTAAAAGCAGAGCCTTCTGTGAAGATGAAACTGACTGTGTGTTGGTAACGACCTTCCACACAAAACAGATGTAATAAATGACCACAACTGCATTCCCATGCATAAGCATTACGCACACATATGTGTGTGCTTGTTCTCGTTGTAGTTCCACTTCTTACGAAGGCCAGGTCTTGTGGAAATGTTGAACATGCACACTTATGTCGTTGCTTGAATATCAGTGACAGGTTTTTGCCTCAACATTGAGGCAAAACTTTTCACCAACATCAAAGCAACGACGCAGATGTGCCTGTTTACCATGTCAACAAGAACTGTACGCTCCCATTGTTGTGTCGCAACTGACTGCCATGCTATTCAGACAAATGTTCATGCAGTAGCCCAGGGATATGAAACAGGCATATGACATGTTGGAACTTCTTGACACTGGCAAAACATTCGAACAGGGGCACGAGTATTTCTAAGGCAAAATAATCACAAAATGTTTCACTGCATCAAAAGGCCACATCTGAATAACACTGAAGCCATATCGTGTGATCACAGGTAGGAAAACATAGAAATCCTTACAAGACTGTTGGCAGCTCTCCTTGTCTTTTAGCAATGAAGACAAACTTGTTTACAAGGACGCAACATTATGTTGGTAAAGAGTTAACCTTCATCGTAATGTTACAGAAATGAGTCAACATAGCTCACTGGCAATTCCTTTTCTTTGAGTTAAGAAGTGGCAAGTTCACAGCTGCATTCTTGAATAGTCCATATATCATATCTATCATGTGGCTATGGTTGTAAGTAGGTGGTGCCGCCATGGTTCTACAAGTTCAAACCACACAGATTCCCCAAGAAGTGATGCAACCTCTGCAGTAGCACAATGCATGTGCTTGACCACCCTTATTCCAGGAACAGCGAGGCGCACCCACATTCAAATAGACGCACAGGAGTTCAGTCGACTGCTCAAGAGCCACTAACTAAACATTGGGGCTTGTCTTTCTAAAGAGCGCTCATTTAGTCTCCAACGATGGCAGGTGCATAAGTTAGAAAAAACTACCGATTTCAGCAAAAGCTAGCACAATGTTGCACTTGTTTATATTGTACAAAACAACCAGGCAACCCTCTGCAAACCATGTGCAGACCCATATAAAGCTTGGTAGCTGTAGTTTAACCACCCTTGTGTTACGCTCTATTTCATCTTAAAAACAGTTGTTGCATCTCCCTTCTTTTTTTTTTTTAAGTAATAATTTGCCAATTTCCGACCAAGTGCCAATGGCAGTGTGCTTACGCTTCTTGTAAAGTGCCTTGTCATGTTCAAATAGGGCTTCCGCCAACTTGCGCTTGGCCGAGACCAGTTCGGGAGGGTTGTCCGGTACTGTTGTGGAGTCCCCTTCTGGAAGCTGCATAGGTCAAAGGATCGAAAAGCTCGCATCAGTGACAACGATGTAGAAACTCCACAGACATTATGAACTGCTGATACAGTGTGCCGGTACACCAATACTATTTCCGCTCGCCTTACAATGTTCATAGTCCAGCACCTTCTTGAGCGCCTTACAAAAAAAACAGGTGTGGTATAAAAGAGCTGAATCCTGTGAACTGGTGAACTGCACGATAAAGTATTACCCTTTACCTTCAAATATTACCAGAAGACCAGCGACATGAACGGCAACAGCAGACTTGTAACGACACCATGTGGCATTTTGTTTAACCACCAAGTGCTTGAAACATTTCTGGTCTGTGTGAGGCCGTCCACCAAGGAAAAATAACAAAGAAAATTTATGTTAACGATTATGTCGCCAAGGTTAAAATAGTGCCACAAGAAGGCACCACCAGCGCGTCTGCAGTATTCCCTCAAAACAAAAACTTTGTAAGGGCATTTTTTTTTTTTTTTTACGAGTAATACTGCTGCAACTGCAGCTAATGGACACCGAAAAAGCTTCAAAGCGCCCAGCGTAGCCTCTATTTCGAATGGTGCACTACAGGCAACTGTGACGATGTCTAATTCAGTGGCTTGAACAGGAAGGAGTAGGAAATAAAACTTGCTCAAACGCTGCAGCCTCGACATTTAATCACGCTCGGTACATGACTTTTTCCTGCTAGGACGTCGTGACATCGTGAACAGCCACTTCGGCTTCGAATTATTGGCGTTGTCATTTTAAGGGTGTGTTTGGTAGTCCTCAAAGAACAACGAATTCCCGCAAAGAACAAGGAATTCCACTACTGCCTGGGAAGTAACAGGCTTCGCAGTTTAGGAAGTGACACAACTTCGGAGATAATAAGCGATAAACCAAGATATGCTAAATGAGAAAAGTAGCGTTAAGGTTGCGTTGGTACCAAATGAAACTTTAAGCCAGCAACGTTGGTCATAATTGAACAGGAAACTGCAACCACACGGCTTTCAAGCACACGCGACCTTAAAACAATCTTGATGTTGTGTTGATAGGACAACGTGCTAGTCTCCGACGATGACTATGTAATACCTACCAGTGCCAAGAGAGATTTGCGTGTAAATGACGCAAATTGTTCTCGTTGTCGTGACAGTAATCCGTCGGTGATATCCATGCTTTCTAAAGATATTCACTGACGGTAGACGTGATCCTCTAGGACCGGCTATCCGCATTGCCCGTAATTCCTACGTTAGCTAATCAACAGAAACGTAGAGACAACCTGGGAGCCGTTTTACTGAGGAACGAAAAGAGTTTTGCGTCAGCTGCAAACACGAGGACATACGACATGCTTACCTGCTCGTACCACTTCTTGTTCGGCTTGACGAGCATCTGGTTGAACTTGACGGCTTCCGAAGCCTCACTGGTCTCACCGCAGAACGTCGGCTTCGACACATTGGTATGGAACTTTGCATTTGTCTTTTTGAAGATCTTAGGTCTGGGTAAGCTTTCCTTTTGACGCTTTCTACGCCCAGCGTCACTTGACTGCACGTCGTCAGCCATCGTAATGGGCGCAGCCATTGTTGCTCTGCGTTGCCAGACGTGATTGTCGTGGGCAGGCTGACTTTATCGAAAATACAGCGCAGCCTCGGATTGTTGTCTCCAGTGCGGCCAGAACCCCTGTAATAATGCCACAAAAACGAAGTAATGCTTCAATTAAATAACGTCACATTCACTGAGTTTAACTTTCTTTGACGCGAGTTGAATTAGCCGCATTAGTTTCTTCACAATCGTGCAACTGATGGAACGGATAACGCTGTAGTTATAGTGAACTAGTATTACAGTGCCTAGAACATACTTACATTCTAGACACTGTACTAGTATATTCTAGTTCACTATAGTTGTAATTGAAGGCGTCATACGTACTGGTGTCACACGGTACGCTTTCGATATCGCGGTCAAGCCCGATTGGGATAAAATTTCTGAAGCACGATTGGCCCCCCTACGCAATGGAGCCAAACGCGATCAGGAAATTTGATCCCAATTGGGCTCGATGACGATGCATATGATTCACGGGTGTCAGTCACGCAGTGCATACATTCGATCGCAATCGAGTCCAATGGTGATCGAATTTCTCGACTGTGATTGTATCATTTGTGCAAGCTGCGGAAAGGAGCCAATCGATCGCGATGAATTATTTGATCCATATGGTGCTCGATCGCGATCGGAAATGCATCACCTCATTCGTTGGCGTGATCGAGCTGCGTACGTCAACCTGACTACAGTGTACTAGAATACCTAGTACACTAGTATTCTAGTACACTCTAACCTGACCGCCCAAACTCAAATTCTATAAATGTGACAATTAACTTTGAAGTGAACCAAAACTTGCATCACATGTAGTAGTGGGAATCCGCAGAAGCGATATGGTGAAGTAAGCTATATATAAAGTGGTAAAAATTATAACGTCATTCCATAATTAGCATCGATCGTGTTTCAGACAAGCTAGGTTTGCATACTCGCTTTTCCGTGGTCTAGCCTTTTCACAAAGCGGAAATGAGCAGTCTGGATTACATCGCATCAAGGCCCCAAGAACGAACACTCACAACGCTATAGTATACTCTGATGTGCTAATTATATGGCGTCATGCGGGGCTCTTCTCGCTAGGGAATATTATACAGGGTGTTTCAGCGAACACTTAAGAAAATTATTAAAGGTATGCAGATAGCAAAATTCTAGTCCATGAGCTGGTCTACTCGAAGAGGCAGACATGACTTGCACAAAAATGCAAATGCATTATCGACCAATTAACAAAAATTCGCTGCTTAAGTTTTTAACTAATTACCTTATGACCCATATTGCAAATTACGAATTCTAGCCGTGGAGTTCGCAAGGCGGATCCACTTGGAACGAATTTTCAGGATGACACCAGTGTCGAGATTGATTCCCGAATTTTGCGGAGAAATGCATTGGCGTTTTAGTTACTTGTGTGCTTCAATGCATAAACAGACGTTTTGTTAAGGAAGTAGCTGGAACGCCAATGCATTTCTCCGCAAAGTCAGGGAATTAATACAGTCGATCCCGGATATATCGAACCCACATATAACGAATTATTGCGTATAACGAACAGCAGTAAAATCCCCTTGAGAATTTTTGTGTAAAATTCTTATTCAATATATGGAATTACCTATATATCGAACATTTTTGTGGTCCCCTTCAGATTCGATATATCCAGGTTCGACTGTATCTCGAAACTGGTGTCATCCTGAGAATTCTTTCCAAGTGGATCCGCGCCTTGCGACCCCCAGGGCTAGAATTTCTATATTGCAATATCTGCCGTAAGGTAATTAGTTATAAACTTAGTGACATTTTGTTAATTAATCGATCATGCATTTCAGTTATTTGTGCAAGTAATGTCTGCCTCTCCGAGTAGACCAGCTCATGAACGAGAATTGTGCTATCTGCCACAGGCAACCTTTAGAATTTTTTGGAAGTGTTCGCTGAAACACCCTGTATATAGGCCATCTTTGCTGCCTCTGAACATACCGCACGCCTGAAGCAGTAGCTCTGAAACCGATTACACACACACACACACACACACACACACACACACACACACACACACACACACACACACACACACACACACACACACACACATATATATATATATATATATATATATATATATATATATATATATATATATATATTCGCCAAGAAGCCCCAGCCTGACGATCACTTCTTTGCTTATATCGCGGCAGCAGCTCTCATCCATATAAGCGCAATACAATTCACACTTTTTCTTTAAAAATACCAGGCAATTAACATTAGCGAGTGCTACACTGAACGACGTAGACTCCAAAATGCGATCCTTCTGCAAGATTTCAGCAAGAACAACGCAGTACATGGTGAGCGCAAACCTTTTTCGAACACACGCAGTCAAATATGCAGCCCCCTGTATAAGTTAATTTTATCTTCTCGAGCGTTTGTCGAAATTAGCCGCCCCGCAACGCCATTTATTGATGCATGCGGCAGATGTCCTCTTTTGCAAACTGCGAATTAAAAAAAAAAAAAGAAATAATGCAAATAACCAACCATTCAGCAATGAAACAGACAAGTGGAGAAGGAATCGCTCAAAATGCGATCAGCTATCTACTTACCACGAAGTAGCGAGAAAATATTTTTCCATCAGATGCAGAAACTATAATGCTAATTATACCGCGGGAAAATTAAAAAAATAAAGAAATAATAAAAAATAAGAAAGAAAAAAAAAAATCTGTTTCCGCCCGGGATCGAACCGGGGACCTTGCGCGTGTGAGGCGCACGTGATAACCACTACACCACGGAAACGGGTTGGAGTACGGAGTGCTACGACACGTAGTAAACAAAATCCACGCAAACACTGCAACAAGAGCGGTTGTCTTTTGCTGACGTGATTAGAAGTCTCGTTCGCATGCCGTCAGAGAAAAGTCTGCTTCCTACGTTTGGTACAGATGTATGGTAACAGATGTATCGCAACACACGCGTCCCCGTTTACACTGCAGTAAGCTAAAACCTTTGTTGCAGTTACGTTATTAAGGAGCACGCAGTCTTATTTGCCTTCTAAGCAAGTTTGGTAAAAACTTCTAAGAAAGCAAGTTTTGGTAAAAAAAAAAAAAAAAAAAATTAGCAGAAAGGAAAAAAATTGTAGCAGAGCGTGGTTTCGATCCACGGACCTCTGGGTTATGGGCCCAGCACGCTTCCACTGCGCCACTCTGCTAAGTGCCGAGTTCCCCTTTTAAAGCCGCTTTTATATACAGTCTCAGTTCACATTGTTCTGTTCAGCTTTCATCGTTGTTATATCACATCATCTACCCTTGTACCAGTTATCATCAGTGCGCCTTATCAAACAAAACAAACAATGCACCCGTTCCCAGCTATTTTTCCGTCCATCTCACGTAAACAAACATGGCAGCTCCCTATCGGCTAGAGTCATCGTGGGCTGCTCGGCCCAGCTGATGTGACGTTCTTGATATTTACCGCAGCTCCTGCCTGCGATTGCGTTTCCTTCTCCGTACTTCTCCTTGATTCAGAGAGATTTACCGCCATAGCTCACTCGCCCTTGCATCTGGGACGACCTCGTATTGAGGTCTGGCCGCTCGCGCGCGTTTTATTTTGAGACCACGGGACACGTGACGTCCGAGGAAACGGTCTCGGTATTACCAAATTTGGCTGAAATTCGAGTCGGCGACCTCCGGCTTGCCTAATATGCACCGAAGCGTAATGGAACCGAGGCGGTCGCCGCGTTTTGAGGACGAACACGACTGTGCTTTGCGGCATTTCTCGCTCGAAGTTGTTGAGCACCGTGATATCGGCACACCGGCGGTTACGTGCACGCGTCGTACCGCGCGGTGATACGCGAAGTAGCGCCGGTGGAGTTTGTTGTGACGGTGCGGAGTCGGTTGGTGCGACGAATAGTGATTTCCGAAAAGTGACTCGGACGCAAATTGGACAGTGGAGTGCTCTTGCTGCGTCGAATCGTTCGGAAAACCAGGTGAGTGCTGCCCAGTCGCTGCTTCAGACGAAGTGTCGCGCTGTTTGCGAAATTGGATTTTTTTTTCTCTCTCTTTCTTTTCTTTTTTTATGCGTGTCGTCGCACCGCCTCGATCGTGTAAATTCTGAATGCATATTGAACGAACGTTGATTAATTACCGTTTTGCCCATTTGTAATGAGCTAAATGTGTGCTACTCTGGGCAAGCACGGTTGATTAAACATTTTTGCGCTATTGTGACGTTGGCGCGGACCGCGTGGCTGCCGTATTTGTCGCGCTTGTTGCGATAAACAGGCTCAGTGATTTCCGCCTGATTTGGTGCGACAACCTTAAAGTTTTGTTACACCGTGTTTCTTAAGTGCCAGGCGTGAAGCTGTTTTCTTGAAATGCGAGCGGTGCGCCGCGTATCTGCAGTCGTGCTGCTTCAGAGATACGAAAACGAAACTTACAATTGCAGCTCTTTGCAGCTGATTGTGCGTCTTTTATCGATCGTTGTCGGTGAATGACCCGCACCGACCATTGTTTTCTCACAATGAGCAACTAATTTGGATTAGTTCTGTGTGATACTCTGTCTTTTTTTTTTTTTTTTTGTACAACTCCAACCTACTGCAAATACATGTAAAAAGCAGAAATGCTTTGCTGAGGTAACCTCTATAGACCAATTTCGATGAAATTGGTTGCATTTAGGGTAGGAATTAAGTTAAATTCTAGGTGACATTCGGAAGTGAAATCTTGATTTAGAGCCTGAATTCTTTTTTTTTAAATTGCAGGAAATTTAAGCTGTGGAAGAAATAGAAGCACGAAGTTTACAAATTCTTAACTTTGCACCAAGAACAGATATCGCAGTTCTGTCAAATGCGTATATTAGACCGTCTAAAGCGGACAAATTTTATACAGTAAATTACAGCTCGCGGTAATATGTTACTGTGTATACAATGGTTTGAAAGAAGTCCTATTCAGAAGTTAGTAATATATCTTACCACGACCGCCTTTATAACTTATAAAGCCGGTCGTGTATTTTACAGGGGCGTATGAATATATCAAGTTTGTCTGCTTTAGATGTATTATTAACTGCAGTTTACAGAATTTTCATATCAGTTTTCCACTAGAGTTAACATGACCAACTCTAGAGGGAAAGCTCCCCATAACACCCATGCATTTGAAATCGGGAACGGCAACGGCGCTGCCCTGTTGCTACCCCATGCAGGCGCGCAGGCGCAGACGACGAGATGCGATTCAGACGAGGCGCGCAATCAACGCGTTCCTGATCCTCGGTCAGTATGGTAGCGCCATCTAGTTAAGGCGCCTGCAAACACCTGAATTTAACATAAAAATTTTCTAAATAGCCATCCGATCTTTTTGAAAAATAGATGGAATGAACTTCAAACGTTGTCTGTGCCTACGTGCTATGTGTAAGTGCTTGCTTTTGCATAATATTTGGAATATCTTGCAGTAGCGCACCCAGGATCTCTGCCAAGGGTGGGGGGGGGGTAAATTTTTTGTTGGGGGGGGGGAAGCAAGTACTTTGCATATAATATGCAATTTCCTTGCTTTAGCCAGAGGAATCCAACAGCAAATAAAATGCCTAATCATTATAATAATGACACCAAGGATGATGACGATGTTTATTTCTTCGGCGTTTTACTTAAAGTAATTTAAGAGTGAATGAATAAATACAAGACAGTGATAGAATGTTTTTGTTAATCAGGAAAGTTCGACAGCAAGCCACCTCCTGAATTGTAATGGCAATGTGAACAGAGCGCTGAAGGTACTCGTTGGACTGGTGGGGCTGGACGCGCGGGGGGGAGGGGGGGGTTACAACATCCCGAACGCCCCCCCCCCCCCCCCCCCTTGTCGATACGCCACGGATATCTTGTGTGCTACAGAAATTAGTCGTAGCAACATGGCGACGCCTACTGGGGTTTCCACTTTTTTCGCCCAGATTTTCCTCTGGAGTTAGTATATTAACTCTATGCAGTTTTCATTGCGTAGTTAAGAGGTTGTAAATTTCGTAGTTTCTTTTTTTAAATTTTGCAATTTTCACAATTTTTTATTCAAAAGTCGACGACCTAAGTACAAAATCGGCTTCCTCGATTCCTCACTCGATTTTAAATGTTTCTCTTAAATTTAACAAAACTAATCAAATTTGGTGCATTGGTTGCCGTGAAAACCGATTTCGCATTTCCCATATGTATTTGTACATAGGAGGCCCCGAGCTTAAGCTTCCTCTTGAATGAATTGCTTTGAGTTTTTCGTTCCAAATTGAAATCGATAGAACTTGCTCTTTTGTATCTCCAGAAGCAACATGTGGGTTACAGCTTTTCTACTCTGCTGTAGACGCTTGTATTTTTGGACATACTTCTGTAGAAACCGAAATGCAACATATTTGAACGTCTGAGTACATATGAGGGCCGCGGTGCCCTATATGCTTCGATAAAAAATATAAGCGCGCTCATATGTACGTACATGTATATTGTATACGTGCTGCATACAAGGACCTTGCTGCATATGCTCATAACAACAGGGACAGAAAATATTAAAACCTCACTGAACCATATGTTCTCTATGCATTCACGCGCGGCTTTCTCTGGACATATAAAGTTTTCGAGCTTACCGTTGCTCCGTTCTTGCACAAATTTCGCTGCAAGATGTCATTTTATGCTTCACATCGTTCATTATAACACTTGGCACAGTTACTTGCCTGAATTGTCAAGGGGAAAAAAAAATCGCAATGTTCAAAACATGGCGGCTATGACGTAACCTGGTCGCTGCTGTCGTTTGGTTTACGGCGAAGCGTGACTTCCAAGATTGGTCAACATTGGTTTCTGCTTCTCGCTGGGTGGTGCGATTTGCACATTACAAAAAGCGCCGACGAAGTCAAAGTCGCATTTTTTTGTCTTGACAAAGCAGCCAGTTAAGTAACGCTGCCAAGTATGATATTGAATGATCCGGACCCCAAAATGTGGCCCTGCTGCGAAATTGTGTGCCATCAGAACAGAGCAGCGGTAGATGCGAAATGTGTTTTTCTTTTTCTTTATTTTACGATGTGCCGAGAAAAACGCACGTTTCCGTACCAGAATAGAATGGTCGTAGCAGAGGAAGAAGAAAAAATTTTTTTTTCCAGCAGTTTTGCAAGGCCTGTAGCAGTCTCGAAGACCATGCTTTTGACGTATACTTCGATGTCGCCGTTTGACCAGAGACAAGAGGAACGCTCCGCGGAAGAGCTTAAATGCACGGAGATGGCCTGAGTTTCTTCTGTAGAATTGAAGGTTGAGTGTCACATGGGTGGGATAGTGAAGAGCCTACTTCGAAACATCCGCTTTCATTTCACGGTCCGTTTTGTTTAATACAGTCGAACCCGGATTTATCGAACTCGAAGGGGATCGCGAAACAGTTCTATATATCAATAATTTGATATATAAAATAAAAATGTTATACAAACATTTTCAAGGGGATTTTACAGCTGTTCGTTATACACGATAATTCGTTATATCCGGATTCGACTGTATACCATATTTGGGTGCCATATTTGTCCGGCTTTATCCGGAATGAATCAGAATTGCACGCAGCTCTACGTGAGCGGTCACAGAAGAGAATGGTAATAAGCACCAGTGTAACTCTGGCTGCCCCCCAAGAAATCGATCCAATTTTAGTACATTAGGACTTTCATTAAAATTTGGTTCGAGTTTTACTGAAAAATAATTTGAGTCAATTTTTTTCATACCAGGAAGGTTTTAAGCGTTTACCCTTAGAATGAAAAGTAAACTCTAATAAAGTTTTAATCTTTTAAGGGATAGTATTTGTCCTCCAACATATTGCCTCCGAGATCGACGCCCTATATTGTTACACGCAAATATTACTGAAGGCAACTTTGTCGCTAGTGTCTACGGGTGCGGAGAGCGTAGTTGTTTATCCAACACGGAGATTGATGGTTAGTGCATGGTTTTCCCCAACTTTCCTCCATGGGGTTTCAAACGGCTTTATGATTTTGCAAGCTGAATATCTTCGACAAAATATTGCGTTATACGTGGCACAATTCACTCTGCATCTGTGCACTGTCGTATTGCTGAACAAACAAAGCCACAATAATGTATGAAGCCACAAGCACCAAGATTAGGCAAATCCACGTAATAACCATTACTACAATTGTAGATGAATGATAGCAGCGGCAGATGTCCCTCTAGTAATTTTAGTAGCAAACCCTATGCCCCAAGAATGTGTCTCCTGTCTTTCGTGCACTTTCTTCCTTTAACACTACACGCCTGCCACTTTCATGTCACCAATGGCATAGCCTTCATAACAAGACTATACAGCGAGTGGAGAGTGGTAATTAAAGAAAGGAAATACCTGCTAGATGATAATGATTGTTTGGGAGGAAGATAAGCCCGAGGGGTGCAAAATTTTCTAATGTACACGTGATCTGGCGACGACATTGGGCGAAAAATGTGACTTATTTATTTGTATCTCCCAGGTGATGATGATGACGATGTCATTATCATCATCGTATCCTCTTTCAAACGGGGTGGTGACAAATAGTCACATATCCCGCCTAAGCTAATCAAGCTTTACATCTATTGCAGTCTAGCACTTTGCCTTCTCTCGCTGACTTTCTCTCCCTTCATTAAGACCTATATTTGCATATTGTACACATGCAAGCGAAAACGCTCGCGATTCCGGCCGCTGCGGCGCAGAAATCTGTTTCGAGCGGCGGCGGCACTAGCGGCTGGAGCGGCGAGGTTCGGACAAGTTGGAATTTCATCGCGGCGGCAGCGCGGCAGCACCGCTTCCGAACCAATGACGGCCCGCCTCGCAACGTGACTATTGGAGGACTAGTGCGGGAAAACCTGCGCATAAGATGATATTCGCAGCGGTGGGAAATGCGCGGCGGCAATGCATGTGAAACGAAACCTCGCGAAAAGCTTCGTATGCGCCTCGCCGCTGCTCGCTCCATTCGCTCAGTCGCTTGCATTTGAAACAGGCTTAACGGCCCCGGCTGTATCGATTTTCGTCCATGCTTTCTTCCTCTCCAATACTCCAAACGTCTCTTGCTTATATTCACCGCTGATCATAGCTGATTATATTCACCGCTTTGAATCACAGCTCTTCTAGAAGGTGGACGTTGCCTAGGGTTCCCCCCGACGCACTGTCCGCTTGTAGCACTACGGCGACACGGGCAATATCCTTGCGCAGCAGTCGAATTTCCCAAACATATCCAGCGGCCGAATCGACTGTAGCGTCCCAAGCGGCTGTCATTGGAACATGTGCGACACCTCCGTATGTTGTCCGCATGCTTCAACCCAGGGATTCTCTTTTGCACCCTATGCCCAATACGCATGTATGATAAATGAAAACCTAATTCACTGTTTTCCACTCGTATTTATATTTGCTGTAGGGAAGTTCCAGGTCTGAACCCCTGCTAGCCGTTTCGGGCCACGCCTTGCCTTGAGTTTCTTGCCTCTTCCTTGTTTCCTTGTGATGTCGCTGTCACTTTCCTAGAAGGGAGCGCTTGGGGATGGATAGTTTCCAGATGGATAGCTCCCACAGCCTTTAACATAAAGCATGAACGACAATGGATACAGAAGGAATCCTTGCTTAAGTCGGTGAATTCCCGTCCTTCCCATGGGATTTGTACTCGGTTGTCCCTATATATCTCCCTTACCAGCTCCACGAAATCATCTATGCCCTCGATCGTGCTTGAAAATATTCCATAGCCATTCTCTGTCTACGTGGTCGCAAGCTCCCTCCATACGTAGAAATGCTGTCCATAAAGATATATTCTTAGCTATTGAAATCTCTAGCGTAAGAAATGGTGGCGCCATCTTTCGCCAGGGAGGCGAAACTGCTTTGGATTCTGTGTTAGCCATGGTGGACATTTTGCCCTCACAGAGCATGCAGCGCTACCATATGTTTCCTCGCTGAGAAAATTGCTTGTCTCGTAAGGCGTCGATGCAAGAAACTTGTACGTCTCGATTTATTCGGTATGGAACGGGTAAGCACTAAGCACTGTACCCTAACACTATTGAACAGAATACAAGTATGCCACTTACTGTCACCTCCGTACGAGAGCGCTAACGGGGCTGTTGTGCAGTAGAGTATAAATTTCCGTATATGATACATTAGAGTCGCGTTAAGACGTACCCAGTTATGCCGAGCTTTCGGGTATGAGGAATAATGTGTGGGCATTCGGTTGTCTTTTAATGGACAAAATGAACAATATAGTCGGTTTAAGACGAACCGCTTATTCGATTAAGCCGAACTAACGCAACCGTCATTGTGGCCTGTTAGATGGCTCAGCGAGAGGACCAGATCGACAGACTTGAAGGAGGCTGAAAACCTTGAAGAGCAGTGCAAAAAAAAAAAAAAAAAAAAAAAAAACACGGACAAAGAAGACACAAGTACATAGGACGTGCGCAAACTTCCAACTGTATTCCAGAAGCCGTGACAGACGCTTATAAAGGCACAAAACATCAACACGTGCCACACAAGTTTCCACAGAGTATCTTTTATTTACGGTGCATTTATAAGCGTCTGTAACGGCTTCTGGAATACAGTTGGAAGTTTGCGCACGTCCTGTGTACTTGTGTCGTCTTTGTCCGTGTTTTTTTTTTTTTTTTTTTTTTTTTTTGCGGTGCTCGTCAATGTTTTCAGCCATGAACCAACTGGCCCAACAAAAGTTTTATGGAAGGAGACGACTCTGCTAGCTAGCTACACGAAAAGCAAGTGGTGTTTCTGCGGACATAAACAGCTGCCCCAGTTTCCACGATGACGTGGTGACCTGCAGGACTGAAACCATAGAAGTAATAATTTAATACGTTTTCGACGTTATATCATTGATAATGCACTAAAGCCATCACAGACACGAGCAACAGAGAAAGCTAGCTGGCAACTGCTACCAGTAGGGTACAAAGCCTGCCGGCTCTAGAAGGTAAAAGGTACATATAGAAAACGGACAGGGAGTGAAGAACAGGAGAGAGATTAAGAGAGAGGGAGCATAGCGAGTGAGGGAGAGGATATAACGCTAGGAAACTCGCACGAACAGGTATAGCACCTGTGAGACAATGGAATGATGGAAACACCACATTGCGTGACAGGTTGACACGGCGCTGGGACAACGGAATCGACAAATGTGAGATTGTCGATGAGTTTTTGAAGTGGATGGGTTCTGTCCAAACTGTTTGATGAATGGTTTCAGTGCATAAAATTGTATCTCTGGTCATCTGAGCAGCATGTAAACGCTTGTTCTGAACATTTGACAATTTCTTATGTAATCTTTTGGTGATGTGTTTATGTATTGTAGCGCACTGTAATTTTTTTTTTCTGTTACTAAGCGACGGTCATGTCAACAAGTAAGCGCCGAGCCTTCATTACATCACGCTTTGTTTTGCATTTGAAATATCCATGTCAACTTGTTTTAGGCTGCAAGCGAAATATGTTTCTTTTTAAGGACATTTTATTTATCTTACTGTGCCCGCATCTCACCAGCATTCAAATTTTCAGTATGTTGACGCTGATCTTGTTCTGACGCCTGTTCCAATTTGTTCCAGACTCCATTAAGGCCTACATCTCAACACCTACATATGAGTCCCTGGACGCCATGACCTGACGTATGCAGAGTGGGTTTGGCTCATCTAGCGAATTGGAACCTGAAGCCAAGATGACGGTACTGGATTCTTCTTGCAGCACCCTTACAAAAGAAGATCAGCCAGCTTGTTTGTAAGTTACAGTTTATTAAATTTTTTTTATTCTGTCTTGAGGGTTTACGTGCTGTCGCGACAATATCAAGCTGGGGCTCGGGATATTTAAAAGTGAAACGAAAGACACTCACGTAATATCTGGAGCAGACGGTAACCACAGTTGGGGTGTAACGAGGCCTTCTGGGAGACAGAAGACTGGGCAGCTTGTAGAGTACGTGATGGTGACGTAGCGTTAGTTTCTTGCTGTCTCCATTACAACACACACGGTTAACCAAAGCATGAACGGGATAAGCGTCACTGCTAGCATGCTCATGCATAGGGCGTCTTGATGCCGTCCATAAGAAAACAGCTTTACAAACTCTGCAAGCTGTTTCTGGGCGTCGTCTACCTTGGCTCCCTAGGGGGTTTATTGTAGTACCAATTATGCGGCCACTCGAGGCGTGCTCGCGCCGCCGCCGTGCTGTTACGGCATCAACGGCACATGCGGGGCCCGCGTGGGGAGGGCGCAGTGTGGGCGAAAAAAAAAAGTGGTGAAGCCAAGAGCACGCACCTAGCTCAACGCTCCGCTCAATCGGCTCTGCCATCATGGTATGAAACTCTATGAGCTCTGCAGCGGAGCCTAGGTTGCGTCCTGCCTTCCCCGGATGGCATTAGCGTTGTGTGCATAACGAGCGTTGGCGCTGAGCAGCTGTGTGCATTTCCACACCACGGCCGCGCTGGAATGCTAGTGCTTGAGTTCCAGCGCGACTGTGACCCCACCGTGGCTCATAGAGTGGTCTCAGTGGAACATAGGTGGCGCAGCTTGTCACCTTGATGGTTCCCCAATATGACGCCTGGGATGACGTGAGTAAAGAAATTATGGGGTTTCACGTGCCAAAACCACCATCTGATTATGGGGCACGCCGTAGGGGGTGGGGGCTCCGACGTAATTGAGACCACCTGGGGTTCTTCAACGTGCACCTACATCTAGGCACACATGTGTTTTTCTGCATTTCGCCCCCATCGAAATGCGGCCGCCGTACCCCTCGACCTCGTGCTAAGCAGCTCAACACGAGCACCCACGTCGGTGCATCATATTCACTGCCGCGAGTAACCTGCTTCCACGGAGGAAGGAAAGCTTAGGAGAGGCCCATATACCGACTGTGTTAGATGCGCGCGAGACGCCAGTGAACGCGGCTTCTCATTGTACTGGTTCATCAAAACCATCGCGTGCGCCTTCGAGGTGTAACGAATGCAACATCGGTGGCGGCGCTCATCGCGACAGTGAACAAAGGGGCTTTACGCCAGTGTTGTAAAACGCCTCCTAGCTGCCAGGGCGCTGTCTCTGCTGCCCAACAGCAGCTGCCTCGCTTGTTGCGTCGCGCCAATTGTTAGAAGACCGTCAGAGGAGCTCAAGAACAATCGGTTCCAATTATACAATCGGTTCCCAGATTTGAACAGCGAAGCTACAGTGCCTAGAATAGAGTATATTCTAGGCACTGTAGCGAAGCTGTTCTTAGTCGACGCTTCGCCATCTGTCTGGCGTCACGTAGGTCACGTGACCAGGAGAGGACGAGAGCCACGCCGGGGAGAGGGCAGGTCACGTGACCAGCAGGGTAGGCGTGCTGGGGGAGGAGGCGACCAATGAGAGGTCCTGCTGGGCGCGAAGAGGAGAGGCGATAAGAGGTGTTTCTGTGCGACGCCCCCCTTAGGATAACGCGTAGAGCTGCTGCCGACGCCGTCCGCGTTTCCGCGCGTTTGCGCCGAACGCGCGCGATGTCCGTGACTGCAGGCGATGCCTCTGGCGGTGGCTCGGCAGGTTTGGACCAGAGAACTGGACACTCTTTGAGCAGCATCGGAAGTCGCTGCCTCTTCTCGCCTCGCAACGTTACAATATAATATAACTTACTGTTGTAGATCTGTGTTTATTGTGTTTACGCGATTGCATCACGTGCAACACATGCACATATAACACTCGTAACACTTGGCTTAACTAGCACAGCTTTGCTGTTCGACTATCTTCACGGAGTGGAAATGGGCGGTGATTTTTGTCCCCGTCAGCCTTCAGACTTACTCCACTCGACGTCGCAGGCGTACGTGCATGCCGTCGCTTGCGGCTGTCGACGTTTCACCAGGCGACGCCAGAAAGTGCGCCTGCTGCTATTCTTCGCGCTTCTGTCTACTTAATGCCACGAGTACCACGGGATCTTTTTCAGCCTTGATGAACTTACTGTACAGTGGACCGCAAATGTCTACGGACCACGCGATCTCAGAAAACGTTGAACTTCCAGCAGCCTGTAAGAGTAAACCGTACATCACAGTGTTGTTCGCATATACTACCAGATGTTGGAAAGGCGAAAAGGAGTCTGCGTTGTAAGACTGCGGATATATTCAGCTTTTTCTCAGACCCCGTGGCCCGTAAGATATTGTGGTCGACTGTACATAAAAATGGACCATCTACTGCTCATCTCAGTGCCAGATTCATCTCAGTCCACGAATTGGCCATAAATGGACAGCTCGTGTGTACTATGAACAGTTCATAGAAATTGGGCAGCCTAATAAATTAAATTGGTAAATGTGTACAACTTTCCACATGTAGCTTTGCGACTTTTGTTAAGTAGCATCTCTCGACACAGGCATGAAGGCGCCCAGCCGCCTAAGCTCGCTTTTGAATGTATTCGGGGCTTTCAGGCGACTGACGTGACGTCATGACTATGAACACTGGCGTACAACTGGCGTACAACTGGGAACTTCATCTTGAACTGCGCATGCGCCTGCAAGTATCCATGCAGGCCTAATTGCGTCACCGAGGAGGCGCTGGGCAGAGACGTGCCGTCTTTCGTCGCTTCGTGCCCAAAGGAGTCCTCGAGATGCGAAAACAACAGCGACGCGAGGTCATACGGCGCGGGGCAGACTCCGCGATTTGGCAACGCGGCCTCGCGATGACGAGGGGGACAACGAACGTGGGGCTGCAGGCTTAGGGAGGAATGCACTAGCTGCGTTCGGTGTATCATCTCTCGCTGTGCTTTAGAACTTGGCCGCGGGCCAGGGAGGACTACGTGCTATACACGCATGGTCAGTGGTCGTGTCTCTATAGGGAGGACACTGTACTATGGCACGCTTACGACCGTATATAGAAAACTGTGTTTTTCTTGGCAAGTAAAAAAAAAAGAACAGACTGATTGTGCACGTGCAACGCGCACATATATTGCAGCCGCTGTCCACTCCGATCCAGTATGCGCGATAGATGGTGGCCACATCACACCCACCCTACCCAACCAGCAACGGTTTCCTCAGCAGCGGAAACCAACCTCGAGGATCGGGCTTATTGCCGTGACATAGCCTGCCGAAGGACCAAGGACGTCACGGCCGTCTTATTTTGGGCACCAACTTGTGCCAGACTTTTTCTAAGCTTGGCAGTTTACACGAACCAATTCATGTACCGTTCTCTGAGGCAATATGCCACTGCTCATCAGGAAAGACAAGAGTATTATATACCCTATACGGTATACATATCTAGGGTTCTTGCAACAATAAATGTAACTTCGTATTTGGCGTTGTGAATACGCCTATTTGGCATTGTAGAATATCCTCGTTCGATACGACCATCCGATCCGCGGGCTGGCGGTGTCGCGCGGCACGCACGTCCTTTATTTCCGGGCGCCTCTCCGAGACTCCGTTGCGCGCCGCAGAGCCCGAGGCGCACGTCTCCCACTTTGTCTCTCGTTCTCTCGCCCGCGGTTCAAAACCTTGCCAAATTCGCTGACGCACTCAGTGCCACATGTAGGTGTGGGAGAGGATATGGTGGGCTCTCTCCCTCCCTCCCTGCAGGCTCCGCCCCAGCCGCCAGCGCGCGTGCCAGGCGGCCGCTGCCGTGCCGCTGAATGCGCGTAAATCCGTCCCCACGGGCGCGCGAAACCCAGTTCCAGAATTAGCCTAAACGGGAACGGAAAGAGCCGCTAGCGGGCACGGGACGAACGCAAACTGCGTCAGCGGCAGCACACCACTGCCATAGAGTCTTGCCGGCTGCAGGCTATCCTTGTATATATATTCGCCGTGTTGTTGCTGCTTCGTCTTTCGAGTGGCCCGCCTCTCCCTCTCCCTGCGTGCGTGCGTGCGTGTGCTTCTCTTTCTGTTTGTCTCTCTGTCTGTGCGTATGTGTGCGTGCACGCGCTGGCCTGTGTGTGTGTGTGTGTGTGTGTGTGTGTGTGTGTGTGTGTGTGTGTGTGTGTGTGTGTGTGTGTGTGTGTGTGTGTGTGTGTGTGTGTCGGGATGTGGGCCAAATGTTCTTCGTCGACGGTCATTAACACGCTTCCCCATTCGTCTCATCTCGGTTCCCTTTTTTTTTTCTGCTATTCCGCTCCGTTTCCTTTCTGGTGTGCGTAGGCCTATATGCATCTCATCTCTTTCTTTTTGTGTGTGTACCATAGTTCTCGTTTACTCGGAAGCAGATTAATAGTTTCTTCTTTGGTCCAGGGTTGGCGGCTGGGTTGATTTTAAGGGTGCTTTATTTACCTTGCCTTCCGTGTACGTGTTTATAGTGGTAATGTACTTGCTCCAGATTTTTTTATTTCTCTTAGGACGTTGTGGAATTTCGCTGTGGCTGGTTAAATGGGCATTGAAGAGAAGTGTTCGGCTGCCTTGACAGTTTACGCTTTTCAGAAAGATCAGCCCTATATGTAACGTGACCAGACGTCCAGATTTAGGCGTCCCGCTTTTAACGCCGTGGTTCCGCTGTCCCACGGCTTACGTGTGCGACATTGTTTTGTCCCGCTTTGGTCTCATTGGACCCTTGGTTGTCCCGAAATGCCTGCCCCTTGTTTGCGAATCGGCTGTTCACTTCCTTGTGCATGATTGTGCCATCTTCAAAAATACTGGAGACGCAGGCGGAAAAGTAGAACAATGCGGAAAGTGAAGTAAACCACCTGTTATCTTTTAAATGTTCGGAAAGCGAACTGTTCGCTTGCTCTCGCGCTGTTTGCCAGAATGGTGCCTTTGCTGCCGATAGCGCGATTCTGTTCAATGAGGCAAAGGAAAGCGAACGGTTCGCTTTTGGAACCGTTATAAGATCGCACCCGATGGTTTGAACGCACGAACACTTACGGCTCATACGTTTTCTTGATCCAGCTAAAGTGGATTTAACGCCTTGGTTAGAGTTCAGCAGCCAAGACAAAGTGCACTGAACTAACACTAGGTGGTGTTGACTGAACACGCCATCATCTTGCAGTCTTGCTTGTCACGTGTGTCGTGTTCGCAGAATGTAGAATAATGCTGAAATGCGGGTTCAGATTTACTGAATAGCTTGGAAAGGAGTTTTCCTTGACATAAACAAAACTTGAAATAAATGTTGAATCTTGTTTCTATCTACCATGCCCCCCCTCTTCCCTCCCCGGTCCTGCTTTGGCGTCCGAAGAATCTGGTCAAATTTTACGTATGAGTGAACATTGAATTGGTAAGCAAGAAGGTAGACGCCGGTCACAAGTAGTGTGGCTACCTGGCTGGTTTTCCACTAGCATGACCGGTTTTTCCCTAACGATCGATGCCGGCTGCCGTTTCGGCACCCACACCCCACGCCATTTGCCGGTTTTCTGGTTGTCACGTAATCGGCACTACATAAGCTGCATCGCAAGCGCTCTCAGGCGTTGATATATACCAGAAAAATGAATTGTCGCAAACGGATTCACTACTAACTCCTTAAGATTTCCTTAATTGCGTAAGACATCATGTATATTTTGCCATCTAAACTTCTACAGATTGCTGTATTGTTCATAGGCCATTAATTTGCCTTATGAATAAATTATTTGTGACTGCACTGTGAAAACTTTAAGATTGTGCCGTCTCAAAGACACGTGGCTTGCTGCAGAGCTGAAGAAACTGACAGGACAGCTTGGGCACCGTAAGTTCCTCGCTTCGTACACGTGCCGTGTCGTTACCACGTGACCTATAGCATAGTCTCCTAAGTATTCTAGCTGCAACCTAAATTTTACTTCATTCCGCTTGCTATTATGCATTCATCTTTACCTCCGCGGTGCTTCCGATCAACTCAGTCTGCGTCTTTGTTCTGCAAAACTTTATTGACCCTTGACAAACTGCAGTATGAAAGAATTCAGTTCCGGGGTTTCACGTGCCAAAACCACGATATGATTATGAGGTACGTCATAGCGGGGGGGGGGGGGGGGACACCGGATTAAATTTGACCACCTGGGGTTCCTTGACGTGCATCAAATGCACGGTATACACTGGCGTTCTTGCATTTCACCCCCATCGAAATGCGGCTGCCGCGGCTGGGATTCCATCCCGCGACCTCGGGGTTAGCAGCGCAATGCCATAGCCACTACGCCACCACGGCGGGTGAACCTCAGTATAATTTACGGTTTAGATGTGTGCCGCACTGTTATATTTTTTACTCTATAGGATGTCCCATAAGCATATGTGAGTTTTCGGTTTCTGGTCCTTGCGGAAGTGAAGAACCATTCATTAGACCGATTGAGCAACATTGAGCGCAATGACGACGACACTGCCATTGTGGAACTTTCCAGTTAATGTTAAGGTTAGCTTGGAGACTGCGTCTCCACAGGCCAACATTTATTGTAGAACTTTTGTATTCCAACCTTGGTGCCCTATTATCTCAAGCGCTTATTAAGGGGTTTGCCGTGGTACGTACAAACGCATCACGCCTCCTAACGTAGTCGCCCTTCAGCCCACTAAAGATTGCGCCGTTGTGGCCGTAGAGTGGTATACCGCTCATCATATGGGCACGTCTTGTAGGCGACTCGAACTCCTCTCCCCCCACCCCTTCCAACATTTTTCGTTTCCTCTTAGGTGAAGCAACGAGAATGACGACGCTCTATGAATAGTAGCAGAGTGCCTGCAAACGGGCGCGGGCCACCAAGCTACTCCGCTTCTAGCCTGCCCACTCTCCCCTTCCTTCTCGTGCCCCTCTGCGCCGTTGCTTTTCTTTTTCGAGAGGGCTGAAACAAGCACGGCAATGTGGAGTGGGGAGCCCCCGAAGTGACTTGTAAGGGGAAAGAATGTCTGGGCGCGCGAGCCGCCCGGCTGCGGTGAAGGCTCCGGAGCTCGGGCACAAGGCCTGAAACCCTCTTCTGTCGCCTTCTCCGTCCTCTCCCTTCTCTCCCCCCTTTCTCCGCCTTCTTTGCTCATTCGCTCAGTCACTGATGGCAACCTCGCGCTCATCGGCGGCTTCCTTTCTTCTTCTTCCCTTTTGGTTCGTTGGAGGAGCCGTCCTCTCTCCCTCGCATGTGTTTTTTTTTTCTCGAGGTCTCCAGAGAGAGGAGGAACCTGAGAGATGTGTGTGTCTGCACGGATGATGATGAAGAGTAGGAGGAGAGAAGTAGCGATCCTCTCTCTTGCCCCGGCGACCTGTAGGCTAGCGGCGTCGTTGGTCCCTTGGCTGGCGTTCCTGCGCCGCGCGCAGCGAGGCCTGAGGGGGGGGAGGGAGTCTGCGCAGTGGGCGAAGAAGATAGTCGGTGGTGGTGTTGGTGGGGCGGCTAAATTTGGCCCCAGTTTGGAGTTTTCGGCGGTGGCCGTTTCGTTGTGGAGGAGAGAGGTGGGAGGGAACGGAAGCAGAAGGTGGAGGGGGGCTGGGGGGTGGTTCCGAGTCCTTGCGTCACTCGTCCCCGGCCCCCCCCTTTCCCCCTTCCTCAGGGTCCTTCTTCCTTCTTGGCTCTTGGCACAACCCCCCCCCCCCCCCCCTCTTCTCCCCCCGCCAGCGTTCTCGTCTTGTCCCTACATGTCGGTCCAGATGCGCTCAGGTGCCTGGATGACTGCGCCGTTTGAGCGCGTACTGGCAAGGCGAGACGTCCGTGCCTTTACTGCGCTTCGCTGTCGAAGATTGTGCCGTCCGTGACCGCTGCTGTGATGTGTTGGGAACCCCGCCGGCGGTGACCGAACGTCCGTTGTTGCCGGATGTGATCGTGCAGCCGCACTACGCAGTGCGCAAAATAAGAGGCTTTTGCAACCAGAGGTGCCGTTGAAGCTCCGCGTCCTGCGTTCTACAGTGAGTGCGCTCTCTCACCGTAGTTGTGCAATTGTTGGTGCCCACCTCCGGTCCTGGACCGGTAGCTTTTTGTGTCTGTGTGTGCGTGTGTGTATCTGTGGCGAGCTCACGCGTGAGGGTTGTTATTTTTATTTCGCGTTCTTCATTACGTTGTTTGTTGGTCGTAAGATAACTTGTTGATTGAGCGTGTTACGAGGAACCACGCATACCAAGAACGAGAAGCGTGATGTGGCCCTTTCCTGCCCAATTGGGATGACTGATTCCTGTTGTGTACTTCTGGATTGGCCACATGGTCTGTGCGAAGCATCTCCACTGACTGGGACTACATGGCACGCTCATTTCCTTTGATGGACACTGCGAGTCCGTTCACTGTGACCATCGGCGTCCCGTGTAGCAGTTCCCTCTAGGCCTATTTCTTGTTTACGGTTGAGAAGTTTGGATGCCTTGAAATGTAAGCTTTCTTTATTTCACTTCTGGAACTTTAAAAAAATATTACCTCTGGTTCCAGGCGCGGTACCGATGTTGTTTGCCCAGTCGTGATGCGTTCCGATTTCAAGGGATCGCCGATAGAGCGTCGAGCGATGTGACTTAAACATATGAGTGAACCTTGTCAAACTGAGCATTGCTAGTCGCGCTTCGTTCAAGAGACGCGATCGCTAATTAACGAGCTTCAAATGCATGAGTTTAGGTATTGTAAAAGGAAACTTAATTTTTGGTATGCAAAAAAAAAAATTGGCGTGTAGAATCTGCCGATTGTGTTGTATTGTGAAATTCTGTAGTCTTGACGAACATGGTCGCCGTCTATATAGACATGTATCTTTCCGCGAATTCCTTCTCTCGTTCGCCGCTTGGAGTGGGGTATACTCGACTTCGCTGACATTGGGCCAAGGCCTGTCTGTCTATATTTGGTCGTCTGTCGGTCGCGTGACGCGCACTTTGGTTTCCTGCTTCCGTCCATCCTCAGACGTGGCCTCGCTCAAGGCATGCTGTTAGTTCTTCGAGGATTTCGTGTTCGTGCCGTACATAACTTGCCTTTGTCCACGCTGTGTGCATACTTAGCCGAATCAGCTCATGTGATGACGACGTAGTATGTTCGGCTAGGTTTTCGCGGAATGTGGAATGCTTGCCTCGAACACTCGACACTTACGGAAGTTTCCGGGTTTCGATCAAACGGTTTCCTGTTGTCGGTAAGACACGTCTTTCCACGGTGCGGCCAGCCGCGTCCTCTTTGCTGCCTGCTCGAATCTTTTCTATTGCCTCTGTGGTACAGACTGACTTCGCAGCAGCGCCGATGCCTGTAATGTCCCAACCAATCTGCGTACTGCTTGGTATAACAGTGACTGACTGCAATACTCTATAGGTTCTGTGCTTACATCGTCGGTTTTGATTTTCATCTGGTATAGGCCTAATTGTTTCGTCATCTCGGTTGCGCAACCAGTGGTTCTTTGCTCGGAGTAGTTTCTTGAACGCTATTGCAGTATTTTACCTTTATCGTTATGCCGTACTACTGTTATTGCCTGCTGTCATGTGCGCATGCGCACATGGGAGGAAATGATTGCGTTGGAAGGGTACAGCGTATGTTGCAGCACTCTATTGACTCTCGGACAAAAGTGCGCGATGCCTTCGAAACAGATGCTTGTCGCATTCGCTGGCCTACTTTTAGGCGTAATTACTGTTCTTTTTTTAATTATTTGCCGCGTCGTCGGCCCGCTCGTCTCTCCATCTGACCGCTGCGTCGCGGGACGAATTTAGAACGCGCCCGCGCACCCTGCAGTTCTCCGGTGACTAAAGCAGGACCGCGTGATCGGCGCTTTTAGTTGTTGTTGTTACCCTACATGGTCACATGACGTCAATGTAAACGACCGCGCGCTGCGCAGAACAGCGCCGTCTTCACTGACGTCGTCCGCGCCGCACACATCCCGTTTTCTTTATCTTGTCGATCAGTGTTTTATTTCTGCGTTCGCCTCTTGTCCACGTGCCTTGACGATATCGCGACGCTTTAGCAGGCGTGTGTGACTGATGTATTTGTGGATTTCAATTCGAGGTTTTACTTCAAGGTAGGTTGACAGCGCGAGGCGCAGCAGAGGGGACAGAAGAGAGAACAGAGCGCTGAACTTCCAACAGTCTGTTGTCTGTTGGCAGTTCAGCACTCTGTTCTCTCTTCTGTAGCCTCTGCTGGCCTCGCGCTGTCAACCTACCTTGAAGCATGTTTTACCGAACAAGCCCAATCTTACACCCTTCCAGGTTTTAGAGCCGTGCAGTTGTCTTGCATCAATGAATTATTAGTCAGATAACCTAATAATGAACTTGTAAACTTACCCTTCCATCTCAAAGAGAATTTCCATAGATGTGCCAACTAACTACGTTCGCTCGTTTTCAGTGACCCTATTCATGGCGTAGGCGAACTTCTTTCAATGTCGGCGTCTCTAGGGAACTATGCTTATGACCGCTAAGGCACGCTAGGCAAATGCACTGTGGTTATGTGGGCGGAACTTGCACTGAATTAGGTTTGTACCTAGTATGCATGTTACATCATATTGCTTTTAAAAATCTGCGAGAGATCAGCAATCTTCAGTCCATAGTTGAAAAGTGCGTCTTGATTCTGGCTTCACTCAGTGACAACCTAAGAATTGAGTACGAGCTCCGTCCACAAAACTGCACTATACCTGCTCTCTGAGCGTCCGCGTTTCAAAACATGCTATTCTCGAGAAACGCCGACATTGAGGTAAGCTCGCCTTCGCTTTGACGTCACGGAAACGAGCAAACGTTATTGGCTGGTGCAAATATACACATTCTCTTTTGAGTTAAACAGCGATGTATTTGCGAAATGCTGCACTCTTCAGTTGTCATCGACGGCAGCGTTCTCAAATAAAAGCCGGGCATATATTTAGATTATTTCGTCGCCATTGGTTAAATTCGATGCGCTGAACTAAATGTGCGTCAGGTCAGTGTATCTGCTAAGAATTAAATGTGGCATACAGCACAGGATGTGTTCGACTGTCAATCAAATGTGACGTGACACACAGTGCCACGTAATGCCGACCCAGAGAGAGGGAGAGACAAAGAAAAAAAAAAAGAAATTGGAGACCCAGTTTCATGCTATGCACATAATAGAAACAGATATGCATGGTTTTATATGGGGGCCGGGGATATAGCCATATAAAATTCCACAAATGTGACCATATAAGAAGTCCATATATGGACATATGATACATTGGTCAGGTGTTGCCATGCATGGAAATTAAGGCCATATGTATAGGGCTCTTATATATGTCTGATATGTCCATTTCTGCCCAATTTTAATAATTATGTTCATATATGGAATTTTTATATCAGTCCAGATATATGACATTTTAGCACGAGTGTGCGCAAAAGACTTCATTTTGTTTCCGTTCTTGTGCGCGTGCGCGCGTTAGGTTTAGAGCGAAATTTCTTGTCCCGTGGAAATTGCCCGAGTTTAAGCCGAAGGAGTTTTTGAATGTCCTGCCTAGAGACCAATAGTCGTAATACTCGTACGTGTTGCGCAATCGTATGCATCGTTTGAGTGGGAGCTAGGGACCAGTGAGAAGCGGACATGGTTCTTGTCTTCCATTTTAGGGCGTAAGGGTCGGTTGGCTTTGATGAACTGAAGAGTTCATGGTTTAGCATCGGCATGCTCCATGAATTAGCATTCTCCAGTCACAACTGTCCAGAAGCTTCGCTTCAAACTCCGGGAATGACGTGTTTCTTGCGTGGATGAATTGTGCGAAGTGTGTGGCTTCCTGGAATGGGGCCGAGTGGATATTTTGCACGAGCGCTAGACTGTAAAATAAAATTACACCCTTAAAAGTAAACGAGGGTGTAAATAATCATTCTATAACTCAGCGTTACGCCCAATAAGGGTGTAAGGTGCTGGTTCTAGACCAATTTACACCCTTATATTCGCGTTTAAGGTGTACCTTAACGCGAATATAAGTTTCTGGGTGACGCAGGTAGCGTCACCCAGAAACTGGCTACCAGGAAGAGGCTGCAGCTGCGAGCTCGTCCTCCTGCGCTAAAATATATATACGTGGCTTCTGAGATAATCGCTTGACAAACACGTGGCACAGCGCAGTTGGTGATGGTTCCTTGTCTTCTTGCTGAGTGGCTGTGGCGTTCTGTTGCGCACGAGGTCGAGGGTTCGATTCCCTAATTATATGCATATAGGAACTGAATGAAAAAAAATCGTGTGCCAAGCTTATAGGACGTTCAGTTAAGAACGCTGGATGGCGAAAAAATACTCCGGATCCCTCGCGCATGCGACTATACCGCATCTGTCATGGTCCACGTGACACTAAATCCAATCAACAGAGTTTTAGAATAGCGTTTACAACCAAACGTAAGCACATTACGTACGTAATAAAATAGCGTTGTCCTAACTGCGCATGCTCAGTACGTTAATTGTGTTTATCTGGTTTGCGGGCACCATGATAGCGTAGGTTATTTGGCGAGTTTAACGTTCGGGATAGTTTTAAGGTTAGGGAACGCAAGCCGCAGCCAAGCGTTAGGCGCGTTCCCCAACGCTTTGCCTCATTTGCTAGATGCCTGCAGAATGGCTCGCGCACACAGCGGAACGGGCCTGCCCTCAGTTGTGAACAAGCGTCGCGAGGTGGCGTTCGTGACCGGCACTATCATCACGGGCGGCTGGCGGTACCGACGTCTTGAAGGTGCTTGCGTTTAACGTACTTGAGGCGACAAACGCTATTCTAACACTGTCTGATCAATCAGTCTTACTTTCACTGTCATACTCGCTAAATACTGTGCGTTGCAGCCACTTGTATAGCCACAAGATGGTTCTTGTTCTCTGGCACTTCGTGATGCCAGCATCACGAGACAGGAAGAGAGCGGTGTGGATCAGAGACCAAACGGGGATAGCCAATATTCTAGTAACATTAAGAGGAAAAAATGGAGCTGGGCAGAGAGTGGTGTTAAGAGTCAAGAGAGAGAGCGTTGTGGATCAGAGACCAAACGGGGATAGCCGATATTCTAGTTGACATTAAGAGGAAAAAATGGAGCTGGGCAGGCCATGTAATGCGTAGGATGGATAACCGTGGACCATTAGAGTTAGAAGACTGCAGAAAACTAGGTAGGGTGATGAAGTTAGGAAATTTGCAGGCTTAAGTTGGAATCAGCTAGCGCAGGACAGGGGCAATTGGAGATCATAGGGGGAGGCCTTCGTCCTGCAATGGACATACATATAGGCTGATGACGATGATGATTATGATGACAGCATATATGCCGCGTTTCGCCGCGAATAAAGATTACGGTATAGTCAGCATTTGTGTGTGTTGTCGGCTGTCGTCCTCTCGTTCCTCAGCCAGGTCTTGGTAATAAGTTGCACGCTTCATATTACTGAATTGCCCGCACCTGACATGTTATTCGACCAACAACACCTATTTTAAAGTATCACCTTCCTCTTCGCAGAACTGAGGGTGGTGCCACTACCAGACACGCGGCCGGCAGGCCGGACAAACAGCGGCAGGGCAGCGGCTACTTCCAACAACTATTCCACGCTCCCAATGGGAACCTGTTCAGCGTGCTCTCACCGCTGCAGCAGCGCGGCGGCCGCTTCTGCTCCATGAAGCCCGCGTTCCTGTGCCGCCAGCCGGCGCAGCAGCAGCAGGGCCAGCGCGCCACGCGCAGCCGCAGCGGCCGGCGCGGTGGCGGCAGCCGGTGCCTAAAGTTCCACAACTTCATCCCTTCCGAGAGCATCACCTCGGAGAAGGACGATGGCTCGCACGACGACGTCTGGAAAGTGCACGCCGAGTGCAAGCTCCAGGAGGAGCACGGCACCAAGCAGATCATGGTGTCCCAGTGGTCCGTGTCTTCGTCGGATGCGCCGCCGCCGTCATCGTCGTCTTCCTCTTTCGTCCATGCGACGGCGGAGTCAAGGCACTCAGCCGGGAATGATACCGCCGCCTCGACCGAAGTCGAGAAGGCTCCGCCGTCTCAGCTGGCTTCCAGATTGCGAGCGGAGGTGACGCGGCGGCAGCCTGCATCTACTTGCCCACCGCCCGCGTCGAGCACAACCAACAGGGCTGCGGATGTGTCAAGACCGAGCACGGACGGATCCCCACGGCCCCAGCAACAAATCCAGTTGACTAACCATGCGGGACCCGTAGTCGCTGCCATCACAGCTCCACCGCCCGCGCTTGTGGACGAAGAAGCGCTTAGGGCGACGCCCGGAAGTTTTATTCCTCCCAGAAGCAGCGAGCTCTTCAACGAGCTCGCATCATCCTCGTGCTGCTCCGAGGACGTCCCAAGCAGGACTGACTCGGCGCCCGCGTCGCCGATCTGCGCGGTCGATGCGAGTGCCGACACGTCTGTCAAGCAGTCAGAGATTCTCTTCGAGTGCCTCTCCAAGCGACACCGAAGAAAGCCCTCGCAGACGCGCAGGGTCGTCCCTTACCGAAAGTACCTGTCCCTCTTGGAAAACGATGAAGCTTCTAGTGCGTCGCACCCTCTGGACTTGTCTATGAAGACAAGAGCGCGCGCAACGGAGGATGATGCTGGTGCCACAGTTGGCAGCAGCAACAGCTGTTGTTTCTCGCCTGCAGTGTGTGGTGCATCACCTTTTGTGCCCTGTTGCTTACCGGCCTGTTCATCGCAACCGTACCTTCCCAGTGTGCCCTCGGAGCACTATCATTTTCCCTACCAGGACCCGAGGACGTCCGTGTCTGGCTGCTTCGAGAAGTCTCCACTCCAGGTTGCATTGGAAGCACCTCTCACAACTGCACCAAACCGTAGACTCCTCAGTGCTTTTTCTCAGCCGAGTCCACTTGCTGCACTTGGTCACCAGTCTGTGGTGTCTGCATCTGCGGTGCCTACGACCCAGTTGCCATTTGGCTATGCACTCTACTCGACGCCAGCGTCAGCTTCTGGTGCTGGTGTCAGGCCTTCACACCCTCTTCAACCACAGTCCTATACAGACTGTTCAAGCAGTGGCAGTAGATCAGCATTGATGGCAGTCCTGCAGAATTGTCGAGACCCGAGGACCAGCAATGGCCACGGTGCATCAACAAGCCCTTCACCATCGGAAGCACCACGGGGTCTTCGAAAACCTAGCCAGAGGTCACTGATCAAGCAGAAGTTGGAAGACACATTCAAGCAGAATGGTTTCCTCGTCAAGACCAAGCAAGTCTCGGATGGTGATGCCACCTTCTGCAAGTTCCGTCAGCTTCGCAAGTACACACGCTACTACCTCAAGAGCTGGCACCACCACCTTCCAGCAGAAGTGCACAAGCTCTGGAAGGGTTTCCTTCCACCTAAGACGCTGCCTGGCCCAGGGGGCACAGTCGATGATGTGGCCAGGGATGCCTCACATGGTTCGCTGTCTCTACCACAATAGAAATATGGCACTGTGCTACAAATTTCAGAATGAAATCGGCGGATGATGTGTTTCTTTTTTTATGTGTGTACTGTGTTTAGCTTGGTTCTCAACTCATCTTGGTGCTATGGCAAACCTGGTTTGAGAACATTGCCACATTGATGAGACTGGATGTGCTCAACAAAGTTCTTAGAAACAAGATTGTTTTTCTTTCGTGATCTTATCTGCAATTAATTGCTATACACTCTGACTGAGCTTTTGCAGTGTCTCTAGCTAAGTAGCAAACCGTCTTGAAATTTTGAAGGCCAGTTTAGTCATTATTCGTGTTAAATAAACATGGAATCATGTTGCATGAGCGTAAACCATTGTTTACGATAAATGAATTTCAAAACACAGGGGTACTTCCGTAAATGTTGTGAAGCTATTTAGGCCTTAATGATTGAATTTTTATTAAGCTTCAATGCCACGTCAGCAGTGCTTTGTGTTCATTATCGAGCCATGACCTCCTTGGTTTTCAATTTTCCTGAGTAATAATAATAATAATAATAATAATAATAATAATAATAATAATAATAATAATAATAATTTATTTCCATCAGTGCAACGTGATGAAGGAGGTGGGAAATAAAAGCAGCCATTTGCTTGCTTAGTTTTATATGGTGTATTTGATTTTCATCCTTTGAACTTTTTTCTGAGTTCTTGCAGATAGAATATTGCAGATGGGGGCATAGCTGCATTAAAATTTACTAGTCTACATTGTAAATATTGATTTCAGCCCACCTTTTGTTTCCTGCCACTTTCACAGTGCTTGTCATGCAGTTTTTAATCCTATGGTAAACATATAGATTATGTAAAAGTGAACCATAATTTTGTTGTCACAACTGAAAACCAAAATATTTTTACTATGAGCAGCAGCTATAAAAGATGCTTTTTGCTTCCTGCAAAAGTATAATTTCTATCATCACTTTAATTCTTTTGAAATTTGTGATGCTAGAGCTTGGAGTGATAATTGTGCAACATGCAAGTTCATTTCTCATGCAAGTTTACAATTAAGGAGAATGTTGACAACTAGCCCACAAATGGTAGCTGAACACCATACAGAATCTCTTTTTTTATAGTTCGGTATGCTGAAGGGCAATTATAGCTATACAGACTCAGCACTAGTGAACTGTGAGGCACTAGTGCTTGTGTGGGCTTATCCTTCAGGCTTGAAGTAGTGGAGGCCCGTCTCCGCCATTTCATAATGGTTTGATTTATGCTAGTTATAATCCATGTTGTTAACAGCGAGAAAGGCAAGATTGATTGAGCAGATGATGTAAGGTGTCCACAGCCTGTGTTGTCTACTCCATCGAACTTGACTTGCACCATCTAGGGTTTAGATCCTCGTCCTTATATTCTTTCATTTGTCTCAAAGGTTGTGAAGGGCTAAGGTGCTGAACAGGGGGACTCTATAACGTGAAACAGTGATCTTTGTTCAATTGCTGAATGCACATTTTGTTTGTTCTGCTTACACGACCACATGTTATAGCTCATCGTTTTTAACAATGTTGACCATCCTAAAGAGGAAGTGTTTTCAAGCAGTTGTCCTGACAAAGAAGCAGTTTAGAATACAAAATATAGGTTGTGGGCCGCATATGATATTTAGTGTTATGATTAATGTGCAGGTGTGTATTCACTCTCACTTATGTGAAAGTCATGGAAGATGGAAGTTTTCACAATTACGTAGAATTCAGCCTAGTAGTCGTGCAAATTGGCATGCGGCTTGGCTTGAGGAGTTGCACATTAGGGCTGACATTGACGACTTCCCTGATAGATTTTAGAGCAATGAACTTTGAGCAGCAAGCCTAGCGATTCTAGTCCCATCAGTCTCATTGGAAAGACATCAAAAATCTTCATTATTCTAGGCAGTGAAGTGAAGTTGAGCTGCTGATGTCAACATGTGACCTATGCCACATGTTATGTGGGAAATATTGCTTGGAATTTTAGAATGAAAGCCTAATTCAGTGCTTATAATTTCATCATACAGCGCCAAATGAATACTACATAGCTGCTGCTCATTTCTGTACAGTACTTCACATGGTCAATTGCAAAAAGTATTTGCCATGTTATGCACATGATTCAAACCATTGGGTGCATGTGACTTGTGCAGATGTCATTGCTGCTGCCATGTTGGCAATCTATAAGTGATATTCTGCACTTTAATCTGATCTGAATATTTTCAGCTTGTCTCCTTATCTCTGGTAGCCATGCTCCTTATCTCTGGTAGCCCTGACAGAGCCATGAGTACGGCTCTGTTAAGATGTTTGTGATGCTGCATGCTAAGATGTGGCATGACAAGCTGAACTGTGTCGGAGGACACTTGAATCCTCAAGGGTGTGCTTTGCACTATGCAGCACTGATCGTGCTTTACATGGCTCTATATTTGTTCTGTGCTGTGGGGGTATTCACTATATGGAGCAAAGGGGTACCTATCGGACCTCTGCAGCACCCCTCCCCCCTCACCTTCACACATTCACATTTACCAATATGTGCAATCTGATCAGCTGCCAGACCTCACCAAGACGTCTGGAATAATAGTTCAAACATCAAGGAAAGCGGGAAATACACTTGCTAATTTGTACTCTTAAGTTAAAGCTTACAACATTGTTCCAAATTGCTAACCTTTCACGGAAGTCCAACGGCTCTGAGGAAAACTGGGATCCCTCCCTGTCTCAATACAGTAGGCCTTGTTTATATTTCACCCATGACATCTGCTCACTTGTTTTCACTAGGTTTGTTGTTTCACACTGCACATCTTTTATTGCCCTGTGATCTCCTTTAACATGTCCAAAAGGAACTTGTTTTGTGATGCCTTTGCTGTTTGTCAGACTAGTCAGAAACAGGGTGCTTTTGCGCTTGTTGTTAGATGTTGTACAGAATTTCAGAATTTCTTGACAAGGTGCAGTCTTCTTGTTGATGTAAGGACAGCTAGCAAACACACACTTCTACAAAAAAGAGAAGCATACATCATTATGTACGATCTGCCTCGTGTATTGTGCAGGATTCACTTGTGCAGTATTCAGAAGAAAGCATAAAAGCAACCTTCAGACCAAGCTACTGTTGTCCAGGAAGTTATGTCTCTTGCCTTTTACCGTAGACCATTTCAGAACAAACTCCATGACCAGTGCTGCATTCACTGTTGTGCTGGAGCTTTCTGGTGCTTTCTTTATTCATTTCTGTGTTGTGAAGATTGAAAATATCTTTAGGAATGAGGGCATGCACATGCTTTACCTTTTTTGCCCTCAATCCTACTGACAGACAAGGTGGTTATCTGGACAACAGTGGCTTAATCTATGACATCTGCTTCTATGTGTGTGGGTTTTTTTACAAGCCATGCTTTTTTGTCCAGAAGGTCAGCCGTGAGCAAATATTAGCTATGGAAGTATCAAATCGGTGGTTTCTACTCTTTGTGTGGCTGTTTGTATGGTGGTTGTCTTTATGGTCGCGGAATGTCAATTGCCCTTTTATGTATGGACTTAGTCACATCCCTCCTCAGTGATGAAAATGCAGCCATTTGCAAGCGTTTTGCTTGCACATAAGTGCCACTCTGTCATCTTCTTCTGTTTGGTAGTGTTCAGGCTTAGATTGTTCCAAAGACTTTTCCCCCATTTTTTTTGTACATAGCTGCAGTAAAGCATGCCATGTTTAAACATTGATTTAAGACATTTCTTACATTTTTACTAATCTCAGGTGCTATGTTGAGGTAAGAGATTTGTTTCGTTGGAAATTTGCAAGTTTTCATCGTGTTTAAGATTCCAGTAAACTTACTATGTATATTGTCTTAAGCAGGCAAGTGATGTAATAACTCCTGTTGCTGCACTGTGGCTCCAAGACTATGTGCGTGATTTGTCGTTGGCAGCAATGAATAACTTTTGAGTAGTTAGGCATAATGTTGCATGGCAAGCAACAGCCATAGTGCCTTCGAGACTGCTATTAACTTATTGCCAAATGTATTTACAGTTCACCTTTTTTTTGTTGTTGAGTTTTTGTTTCTAAAGAGTTCGTGATGTTAAGTTTTTTCTCATAGGTTTTAAGAACAGTGTGCCTGTTCATGTTTATTGACTTGCAGCTATCGGGTGAAGTTGGCTGCTGGCACATAGGAAATGTTTGAAACGTCCAGTGTATAAACATTGTTCTTCCCACCATGTGATGATATTTTTCTAATGCATGTTTTTTTTCAATATGTTGGTCGATCACAAAGCACAAAAAAGAGTACTTCATGAGCGTTGTTGTTAATAAATGTTTCCTTACCATGGTTCCTGTTCCTTGTTTCTGCTCATACTGAGAATCACATGATTCAAGTGAGAATGGTACACAAATGTTCATCAGCCTTTGGATGAACGAGTACTGCCTTCGCAGCTGCTTTTTTGTCTCGCTTCAATGGGGCAGCCTAGATTCCTTTTTACCTGACAATGTTCATAAACATGACAGCACTTTAAAGGGACACTAAAGGAAATATGAAGTCGAGCTAGATTGAAAGATTAGGCTTCTTCAAGAAGAAATTCGTAACGAGAACCATAGAGTTAGTATGCTGGTTATAGTGCAAAAACTGGGCGAAAAATGTGGGTACCGCAATGACGCCGCCATGTTGCTACTTCTCATTTTTGTAACGCTAAAAACGATCAAAGTGTGATGCAAGAACAAGCATTTACTCGTACACGCGCATGGAGAATGTACATTGTTCATTGCGTATACTTTTTAGAAAGATCCAAAGGCTCTTTAAGCATTTACATGTAAAGTTTACGGTGTGTATATGATGTGCTTGGGGGGGGGGGGGGAGTCAGGTGCCTGAACTAGATGGCGCACACCATAGCGAGGGAGCATGTACAGCATACCTGAGGTAACTCAAGCAGCCTTAGTGACTATTGGTCACATCCCTGTTTCAAAGGGATGTCAGTAAATCATCATCATCGACGAGGCTCTGAACGCGTTGATTGCGCGTCTCGTCCGCGTTGTTGCACCTGCACGGCGTAGCGTCATGGCAACTCCCCTGCGGTTACCGATTCCAATGCAAGGGTGCTATGGGGAGCTTTGCCTCTAGAGATGGTTATATTAACTCTACAGCGAAAACAAGCCTTTTGCAAGTAAGAAAATTACGAAAATGGAAAATCGGAGTGGTGCCACCTGGTGTGGACAATGGTATCTCTCATGTGACGTCAGCACTGACTAATCCACAGAGAGCAGCATAGAGAGAGGTCACGTGGAGATTGCTTCTACTGTCCCTTTTGGCGCGGGTGGTCCAAATTAAGCAACAGCGGGATCCTCGGCGGCAATGTTATACGCAAAAAAGTGATACATTAATTGGCACAGAAAATGATTGCAAACTTCAGGACGAATAAGCTACTGATCTAGCTTGACTTATCATTTTCCTTTAGTGTTCACCTAATAACCAAATTTGGTATAGTAGTCTCCAAGAAGTAGCATTCTTTGCAAAAACGAGCCTCCTGATTAATTGTAGCAACTTGCTACTAAAACCATCGATGCTTCTTCCAAAATTGTCAAATAGCACTCGTCCAGTGACTGGGCCAAAGGAAGAGAGTCGAATTCTGTGTTTCATGAGATATGAACTCGAGTGCGTTGCAGATCAGCTTGAAACAATATGCCACGTCTCGGCGGTCTTTGCTGGTCATCAAGATGGTTGATCAAGCATAGCGAGGAGAAGCTCCTCCGCTGACCCAACTACGCAGGCGCCCAGCGAAGTGAGCGAGCGGCTGATGTCTCCATGCTTGCCATTTGGCGCCTCAAATTACAGGTGGGTAGGCGTAAGTTGGAATCATCTGCGTCGGGAATATGAGCAACAGGAATACAAGCGTAGGCGGTGTGTCAATCGCGTTACGGTGCGATGTATTCGTTCAGAGGCACATCGCACGATGACTGGTTTTGCAGGCGTAGTTGGTTGGTTATCTGCGTCGAAATGTTTTTGATGCCCCATCGTCCCTGAAGTTAACAATTTACAAAGTATTGGTACGCTCTAAATTAGCGCACGCATGCGCCATATGGAATCCTTAAAGAGTCATTACACAAAATTGTGTAATGACTCTTTTGTTCCTAGAATAAGCGTCGCATGGAACCACCTTCCCTCCACAATCACAAGCGTAACTGATGACCACAAGTTCAAGATCGCTTTACAAGATGCCTTGTAATATTTTGTTGTTACCTGCACGTCTTGCTATTTTCCCCCACGCTCCTTTCTGTAATGCCTTTGGACCCTGAAAGTATTTGTAATAAGCAAATAAATGAACTGAAGAAGATTGCGGTTATTGATGATGTGATAGGCAAATATTTAGAGATCTTGATTAACCAAATCATCAATCCGAGGTATCTTGAGATAATGAAAAGTGGAGAGATATGAGAATCGCGAGGACTCCCCGTAATCGCATGGATATATCTTGATTTCGAATTCGTTGAAGCAGAACTACAACTAGATGGCTTTTGTAAGTTAGTCCCCAAGATGTAATGGAATAGTTTAGGTGAGTGAGGTTGAAGGCATATTGAAGTATTATTAAAGTAAGTTTGGGAAGTAATGTCTTTGAGAAGAATCCTGAAATATCTTATTCTGCAAGAACAGAATGTGCGAGGTAAAATTTAAAGAACTGTCAGGCTCGACACCCAAGAATGGCTTGGGAATTAATGAAAATTTGGGGGCACATCTGAGAGATTAGGGGATCTTGAGTTAAACATAGCAAACTTAGTCTCTGAGGAATTAATAAGTAATTGCCCTTTTTGAACACCGTAGGAATAAATTCATGAAGTCATTGTTTAGTTGGAATGTTAAAGCGTTCAACTAGAATTAGAAGCAGTCAATGTTGTACCGTCAGCATATATTAAACAGTCAGTGGATGAAGTGAGACATACAGGGAGATCGTTAGTATAGAGTGAGAATAAAAGCGGACCCAATATGGAGCCTTGAGTCACCCAAAAACTGGTGGTGGTTGTGAAAGATAAAAAGCCGATATACTGACGTTTTGTTTCCTGTTATGCAAGTAACTTCGAAAAAATTTAGTGGGGTGCCTTTAATACCATACGCATCTATGCTTGTGGATAATATGCCACGAATAAGTGCGTCAAATGCTTTGTCAAAATCAACAAATACGGAGCCGGCATATTCCCCTTTATCAACTACAAACTTACTTGCGCCAGTGAAAATTATTAATGGAAGTTAGTAGAGTAGCCCAGTCCGAAGCCAAGTTGTTTTGGATGTAGTATATGAAATTTCAAAAAGGTGATTGGACGGTCTAACTTCGATCAATTTTCAGTAAGCTTGTGGAACAACTGATGGATAGAGATGGGTCTACAGTTTGTCAGTAAAGATTTATCGCCCTTCTCGAATGCTAGAATTAGTTCGCTGTGCTTCAATTTTTTGGGGAGTATGCCGGTTTCCAGAATGAGATTGATAATATATTATTTAAATGACAACACGTGTGCGATGTTAACTATTGGCTTGATATGGCGTGCATGAATATGATCGATTCCTGCGATAAAAAAAACTTTCATATTCAGGATGATAGTGTCGTACTTGGTCAGGTGAGTTAGGGTAAAGAAAAAAAAATGAAGGCGCTGAAATATGAGATATCTCAGGTATTCGATGGCAGAGTGGGTGGAAAAGTAGAGAAAATGCGCTATACGCGTTGGCAACCTGAGTTGGACCAGAAAAAGTGACACTGTCATGCACAACGTTGGTTATCTGAGGGGAGACGGGCTTGTTAAGAAGACGAAAAAATGATTAATCCCTGTTTGCTTGTTAATGTCAGAACCAGAACGAACAATTTTATCCTCGTAATAACATTTATTTGAGTTTTTTAATATAGATTATTACAAACATGGCAGTATTCCTTGTAGCCCTAATTTAACCGCTCATTAAAGGGCTGCTTTCTTTTAGTTTTCTTGTACAAGCTATCCTTTGTCAGCCATGGGTTGTGAGGAGCGGATTTTTTTTTTTGCAACAAGAGATAATTCTTGATGAAGTAGTAGTAATGCAGAAAGTGATAATGGAATAAAGCTCACTGTATACAGATTGTGTGCTGTTTAAAGATGCAACTCGTGTCCAGCCACTGTTAGATACTTGATGGATAAAAACTGTTACGAAAAATGGATTCGGTGAAGTAGGAACTGTTTTTAAGAGGTCCTTAAATATGTTATGGTCGCGATTTAATAGCGCTGGCGAAAGAAGGGCACAGAAAACGGCAAGAAGTATGAGGTATGGAATGAATATGCAAAACGGCACATGTAATCTCAATAGATGGTGTCCAAAAATGGCACGCATGACGTCACCAGCCCATTTGGCCACGCGACAGTATGGAAAAAGCGTGGCCTTGAAGATATGTGTCTATACTATTTCTATTATCCTGTTTCTACCAGTAGCAACGGATGGTGGTGGCGGACCTATACTCGAAGCTAATGAAGGAACTAGAGGCATACGTGCACGTGTTAAATCGCGCATGTAATTAATGGGGTGACTGATGTGAGTGTGACCTTCGCTCGGAAGCTGAACGTATTCAGTAGGATGAAAAGAAAAAGATCGATAAGGTAAATAAAAGGTGGCGTTAATTTTGTGTGAGGCTTCTGTATACCCAATGTCCTTGCTGGATGTGCAATGTGTGCACAGATGACTTCGCCTGAGGCGCAGGCGCCTCCGACAAGCTCGGTATAATAGAGATTTCCCGGATGATGATCCGACTATGACAGTTTGTCTGTACGGCTAAAAATAATGATCCCTCACCTGACATTCCTGGGACCTTGCACTTGCTTTTGGTTATCTTGGCTCAAGCAGCATGGCAAGCGGAAAGGGGGGGGGGGGGGGGGCGTGTATAGCGAGGGGATTCGCAGGCGTAAATTCCAAGGTATAGGAACCACCGGCCCTCGCGAAAACTTTGAGAGTCTACAGCAAATCTACACAAGGTTTTTTTTGTGTGTGTGTGTGTGTGTGTGTGTGTGTGTGAAATCTATAGATTGTGCATACACAGCCCACGGATGCGTGATCTTGCACTACTTGGAGACAAATATTTACAGACTGTCCGCGAAGAAGAAAGTTGTGGGCCACAATATAGAAATCAGGAAGTAGACTTCTCAACAGCTCTTGTCTATAAACATAGCATGTAAGCTATACAGGGTGTCCCAACTATCATGCAGCAAGATTTAAAAAATGCAAATGCCACGTAGCTGGACATAACCAATATAAGTATATAAGTTTAAGTTTATTTTCCAGATTCACCTGGAGGGTTTTCTGGCAAAAAGCTGCATGCGCAGCTTGACTGTGTCCACAAAACCCCTACAAGCAGTAGCATACGAGTGGTACATGAAATCTTCAACAAACACACATACAATAGTCACATTCAATAAAGAGAACATTCACCATTTATGCATAGAGAGTCTAATAATCTTTGCACAAAATTCGAACAATAAAATCTAAAGTCGAAACGCTGAAATGATCATACATATGTTCAGAAGTAATAATAGTAGTAATCAAGCAAAACATGCGGCATCTACAAGCGAGGACATAAAATCACATTTCAACAAAATATTTCCGCAGTTCAGCTTTGGTATATCCTATTGTATGTTTATACGTGTTTAGAACATGGGGCAGGTTATAAGACATTTGTAATTTATAATTAGTGCGAAAACGTGGTATATTACATGCATTAGTAGTTCTTGTGTTTATGTTAGCACGACGCATGTCCAAAGATGCCAGAGTAGAATAAGAATCGGCAATGGATGCCGTCGAAAAATACATTTTTTGTAACAACTTAAAGTTATACAAATGATTGACTCGGACAATGTTATGTGCTTCAAATGCATACTTGGAGGTAGTTGTATTATCAACATTGGCGATTATTCGAACAATTTTCTTTTGCTATACGAGAACTTTATTTATGTTTCTTTTGGTCATTGTGGCCCATACTAAACTGCAGTAGTTAAGGTGAGAAAAAAAAAGTGCGTAATAAACTTGTAATTTGCATTTCAAAGGTAAAGTTTCACGACATCCCGACAGAGCCCCGCAGACGGATGAGAACTTCTTGCAGACAAGGTCAGTGTGGGCATCCCAGTTTAAATAACACGAAAAAGATACTCCAAGAATCTTGTGCAGTTCAACTATTTCTATTTGGTGATCTTCAATGTGAAGCATGCATGTGCGGTATTAGCGGTTTGTTTCTTGCGCGAAATATTATAGCCTTGGACTTTGTAGGATTTATTTTTAACTTATTTATCCTTGACCACCTAGACAATTTAATTAGTAGGTCATTACATTTCACCATTAAATCGTTAAGGTTAGGGCCTGACAGAAGTAGTGTACTATCACCCGCGTATATCACAAAATCAACGGAAGGATCTATACTTACAATATCATTTATGTACGTATTGAACAAAAGGGTTCCCAATACGCTCCCTTGTGGGATACCACAACTGATAGGCAAAAGGGATGAAAGTTCATTATATAAAGACACCGACTGGCTTCTGTTTTGGAGATATCCTTCAAGCAATGCGAGTGGTTTACCACGGATTCCATACATTGTAAGTTTGTTAACAAGAATATATGATTTAAGCAGTCAAAAGCTTTACTAAATTCTAGGAAAAGCACCACCGTATACAAGTTCTCATTAATATTGCTCAAAATAATTTTCTTCATTGTTAATAACGCTGTTTCTGTAGATTTACCTGCTCTGAAAAAAATATAATGTTGTTTGCCGTCGCTTCGAGATACTCGGTTTGCTTTTCAGCATTCCGCCTAATTACATAATGAGTCTTAATTAATTATTCAACCTGACAAATATTAGAATTAGATTAAAAGTGTAAACAAGAACATTCTAGAACAACACGAAAGACTCCCGCTACAGCTTTCTGTTGCTCAATACGTGCTACACAAAAGTGTTTTCCGAGCATGAAAGAAGCCCGCGAATGCGCAAAATTGCCACGCGACCGGCACCTCGAGGCACTTTGCGCGTATTCGTAGGCTTCTGCTATTGCATCATCTCCGGTATCTACCCAATTTGCTGTTGCACCATCTCCCAGATCATCCCACATTGCTATTGCATCACTTCCGAGATCGACGCACTTTGCTATTGGACCATCTCCGGGATCAGCTCACTTTGCTATTGCACCATCACTGAGATAAGCCCACCTTGCTATTGCATCATCTCTGGGATCGGTCCACTTTCCTCTTATACGATTTCCGACATAAGTCCACTTTTCAAATTGCATCATCTCATCGCTGAGATCGGCCCGCTTTGAAATTGCAGAATCACTGAGATCGACCCACTTTGCTATTGCACCATCTCCGGGATGGGCCCACTTTTTTATTGCACCACCTCCAAGATCGGCCCACTTTACTATTGCACCGTAGCTGAGATCGGATCATTTTGCTTGTACACCATCTCCGGGATCGACCCACTTTGCTATTGGATTATCACTGAGATCGGCCCACTTTGCTGTTACACCATCACTGAGATCGGCCCACTTTGCTATTACACCATCTCCGGGATGGGCCCACTTTTTTATTGCACCACCTCCAAGATCGGCACACTTCACTATTGCACCATAGCTGAGATCGGCCCATTTTGCTTGTACACCATCTCCGGGATCGACCCACTTTGCTATTGCATTATCACTGAGATCGGCTCACTTTGATATTACACCATCTCCGGGATGGGCCCACTTTTTTATTAAACCACCTCCAAGATCGGCCCACTTTACTATTGCACCATAGCTGAGATGTGCCCATTTTGCTTGTACACCATCTCCGGGTCGACCCACTTTGCTATTGCATTATCACTGAGATCGGCCCACTTTGCTATTACACCATCACTGAGATCGGCCCACTTTGCTATTACACCATCACTGAGATCAGCCCACTTTTCTATTGTACCATCTCCGGGATCGGCCCACTTTGCTAGTGCACCATCGCTGAGATCGGCCCATTTTGCTGTTGCACCAGCGCTGAGATGGTGCTTGGACACCATCTACGGAAGAGGCCCACTTTGCTATTGCATGATCACTGAGATCGGCCCACTTTGCTATTACACTATCTCCAGGATCGGCCCACTTTGCTATTACACCATCACTGAGATCAGCCCACTTTGCTTGTGCACCATCACCGGGATCAGCCCATTCGACAAGAAGCCGACCGAGCAAACGTTAGACACATCAGGAAGAAGACATAGAAAGCTGCGCTTTAATAACGAGATAATCATCCGCAACAAGGCGTATAGTTTTTGCAGGGAAGGTATTTAGGTGCGGTCTGTTGTTTCCTTGCGTATTTTCTCGGACACATCGTCACCGGCGATGATAGCACAGATGGCTAAGCATATTCTATATTCGCGCTGCATACTGCGTGTGAACTATTTCGCAAGACAGCGGCCGCGGCGTCCCGAAGTGTTGAAAACGAAACAACGTTTTATAAAAGCACCTATATACTATGACATCTGCAAAATAAAATGACCTGCCCTGATTAAGTCACTTCTACCACTGTACGCACTAAACAAACAATTGAGTTCAGGAGTCCATAAAACAGGAATCCTTCATGTAAATAGTGTTCTAGGAAAAGTGTCATCCTTGGCACGTATACAAGCATAATGTTGATAAATGCTTTGGAGAGCGAGTTACAACTTAAACGGAGTATAGGTATAATATTTAAACATTAATTATTAAGCATTGGGAATGAAAAAAAAGGTTAATACACTATTTTCGGGCGGTTCCTGATGCCTGCGGCCGTGAATAACGTACTGACAAAAAAAAAAAGAGAGAGAGAGAACTATACGCTTGTCATCCGGCCAGTGCTGACATTAACTTATATGGCGGCTTGCATGAACTAATTCGTGGTGTGTGTTCACTGGCCCGAAAGGAACCTACACAGCAATAAATCTTGCACCCTTAAGGACACCTTTAGGCGTTGCTCCTGAAGGTGATGCCAATAGATCATACTCTTAAGGCTTGTCCATGGTTAACATTGCTACTCTTAGTAGATAAGATCGAATTGTTGATGGCTAAAAAAATTTTCTTGGCAACTTTCTGCTGCAAGTAAACTTGATAGCAGTGACAGACAACGGGAACTGCACAGAGTAAACGTAAGTATAAAAACTCTCAATTGTGTCACATATTTCGGCCGAAACTAGGTGGTTAAAATTCAAGCACAGTTTCAACTACAGCCTCTCTCATCGCAGATGTAGTTTGATCTCACAGTCGGGTATGCCTACAGGATTTTACAGCGAATCTGTTAAGGGTCAGGTTTCCCAGAATCATGTCCGCGTGTAGAAAAAACTACCATAATCAGCAATTGCTATGGCTCCATGTGCGTGGTGGTTTGGCACCATGTGCGTGGCGGTTTCCCGCCAGTTGTGCCATAGCACAGGTGTCAAAACGGATGATGGATGGCCCACTGTTATACCTCTCGCCACCGCTGATGCCTCTTTCACAAATGTCGCGATACTCGGCGGTGGCACGTCCCACCAATCGTTGTGCCCCTTTGTCTCGTGACGTAGAGATCGCGCTAGCGCTGTTATCAGCAGTTGCCCTTTGGACTCGCCATGGGACGGACGCTCGTTTAACCACATCTTCCAGGATCCTGACGTCAGGATCCTGATGATGCCGTGCAGTGTGCCGCGGCTATGAAAGCTGTGGCTCATACGCTAGGCTATAACGATGGGGCGGACTTGGCGCAGCAAACACACGACTTGGCCATCGCGCCGGGCGAAAACAAGACGACGGTTGACGAACATACCGAAGACGCTCACTATAGTAAATAATGATAATATATAAATTCATTTAGCAATATCCGCTATAGCAGACCCACCACAGTCGCAGCTTTGCTGGCTTCCATCTTCAAAGTAGTGGAAGGGCTCTGATGTTTTGTTTTGTTTTTACAGCCGTAAGGGTTGGGGCATTAGTCATGGGACGAACCAGCACGCTCGTTGTTGCCAGGATGTCCACTCGGGCAGCTTGATGTAGTTCGTACACGATGTCAAGGAGGTAGCGAGTGACGCTTAACAGATGAGCGTGAGAAGGATGAACAGTGGCTTGCGATGATTAACGGCTCCTATAGCTGGAAAGTGAAACTGTGCCTGTACTCGTCTGCTTTCACGTCGGACAATTTTCGGGAAAGCGTCGTGCTCGCCGCTTTTCGCCAGCGTCCTCCTATTTTTTTTCTTTCTTAGCGATCATATAGCCTAGGAAAGGCAACCTGTGTGCATATGGTGCTTTCCGTCCTTTCGCCGCGTGTTTAAACAAAGGTCCGGGCTGGCACAGCGTACTTAACGAGCTTGTTTGACCGTGCGTGCTGGAGCCAAAGAAAAACAGAAAATGAGGCATTCGACGGGTTACACTTGGAAATCGAGGGTAATGGGACAAAGAAGGCCACAATCACGTGTGTGTCCATGTCGTTGATAAAAGGAGCACCTGAATGACCTATACAGCGAGAGTCGGCAACTCTGCTGGCAAGAAACTTTGACGATGTTGCGAAGAAAGGAGGTGGTGTTCTGCGGCGCTGTCTTGGCGCTGATTGCTTGCTCCTGTTGGGCTTCCGTGCAGTATCCCGTCGTGACATCGTGTCAATGTAAGTCTACTGATTCGTGGGGTTTATCTTCCCGAAGCATTTGCACCGGGTTTATATGTGAGAAGCTGTCCTGGAGGGCTCCTGCTTCATTTCGATGACCTGAGTTCCTATAGCGTTCACCAAGATCTATATAGGTACACGAACATTTTTGCATTTTGCCCCCACCGAAACGCTCACCGCCGTGGCCGGGGATCGACCTTGGGCTAAACAGTAGAACGGCACGGCCACTGAGCTATAAGGGTGGGTCAGTGTAACTGGAACTATTTAGGCAGCTCAATCAGAAGGAAGGACCACATACATTTTGCCACGATAAAACATGAACGTGGTATATATACACTGTCCGCCAGTATAAAAGGGAACAAGAGCGTTTTGTTCAAAGCCGAAAATTTTTCTTTAGTACGCTTGTAATGAGGAAACGTTCCACAAGCGAGATTTTCAGCAGCGTAACAAATAGCTGCGCGTGAGGTTCGGACTTGCACGTTTGCAAGTATCACTCTTTGAGCACCGATGAAGCGTGCTCTTTCATTTTTGCGGGGGGTATCCGTACGGTATACGTACGATATTCGTGCGTATAGGATATATATGTATTTACGTAAGAGATACGTAGCCAGCAAAGCTGCCGAGGCCATAAAGAGAAACATGAGCCATTCCACTCTGTGTAGGTGGAGGACCAGCGAAGCTGTTTAGCAGGTAGGCGCGTTGCTCCTCAGGAGTCCGGACCATACGCGGCCTCCCGATTACGACGGAAGAGAAGTGAATTTCAAAATGGAGAACCACTTCTCTTTCTGTTTTAACAGCGAAGCTGCTGTTAGTCGACCCTTCGCCGTCTGTCACACAGGTCACGGGACCAGGAGAGGATGAGAGCCGCGCTGGGGAAGGTCAGGTCACGTGACCAGCAGAGGAGGAGAGGCGTGCTGGGGGATAAGGCGACCAATGAAGGACGCGCGCTGGGGGGAGGAGGCGACCAACGAGAGGTCACGCTGGGCGCGAGGAGGAGATGCTTTAAGAGAAGGTGTTAGGGAGACTGCATGCAACGCAAGAAGGTGTTTCTGTGCGGCGCGCCCTTTCGGATAACGCGCAACGCGTAGAGCTGCTGCCGACGCCGTACGCGTTTCCCCGTGTTCACGCCGAACGCGCGCGGTGTCCGTGACTGCAGCGGATACCTCTGGCGGTGGCTCGGCAGGTTTCGACTAAAGAAAGCAAAAAAATATTGCAGTGGCTTAGCTCGGCTATGCCAGGATATACGTAGCGTTAGCAAAGGTTCAGCTGCAGTGTCTCCGCAGCACGTTTAGCCTTCTTCTGTTGATTCCTCCTACGCTCAACCGCTAATTGCCAGGCAACTACTTCGGGATCCGATGAGTCAAGCTTCTCCGTTCTTCTGCGCTGTTGAGCAGCATTTGCGCTCTCCTTCTCCATGGCTATACCACACTGGCAAACGCCAGTCAGAAGCGCAGCGGCTCCAGCGCAGTGTCAGACGGCGACTGCACAGCGAGCGCGCGCCGGCGCCAGTGCGTCTACCACGGCTACGACGTCACTCCTCTGGAATGCGCAGACCGGCGGCGGTGAGTCGCGCGCGGCGGCGGCGGAGTGCGCGAGAGGTGCCGGCTCCGGTGGCTCCGGTGCGCAAGCCGTGTGACATCACTGATCCTTGCGCATGCGCAGCACGGCTCTTGATGTGCCGCGCGAAACGGGCTTGGCTAGGCCAGTGTAGCTAACGCTACAAAATTATCTTGGGACTTTAGTTTCGACGAGAGAACTGGACACTCGTCGAGTAGCATCGGAAGTCGCTGCCTCTTCTCGCCTCGCAACGTTTCAATATAATATAACTTCCTGTTGTAAATCTGTGTTTACTTGTGTTGAGGCAATTGCATCACGTGCAGCACATGCACATGTGACACTCGGTGTAACTAAGACAGCTTCGCTGATCGACCACCTTCACGGAGTGGAAGGGGCGGTGATTTTTTATATACATTCGCCTGGACGACGGGACCACGGCCCCGATGAGCTGGAGGAAGCTAGACACGCGTGACGTTTCGACGGCACCGCCACCACGAGAGAGCGGAAGGAAAGGAGACTAGATATGCAAGCGCTTGGAACGCCGACAAAGAGAGGCCGGCGTGAGCGTACACACGGCCGAAGCGGGTCGCACATCGGCAAATCTTTGAGAAACCTTTATTATCTACCGGAGAGTGTACTGATATAGAAAATAGCGCCTACTGATAACTAATCTACTCAAAATGCATATCCGAGGAATGCCGACGAGCCAGCTGTGGAAGAAGACGACGACGAACGCGCGGGAAGTGGCTCGAGCGCGTTCGAGCGGGACCTGAGTTTTTGCATACGCAGAACAAAATGCATGGAACCCTAGCATAAACAGCTTCGCTGTAAAAAAAAGAAAAATAGGGAGACCCTGCACTCGCTGAAAGGGCTAAAAGGGCCATAAGACAGAATGGCCGAGGAAGACCTCTACTTATGCTAGAATATATGAAGGTGTGCATCAATGATTGTTAGCGGTCGCAGAGACCTGTGAACTTGAGGTATACTGTAGCTACACCCTAACTGCTTTCTGTGTAAATGACGCGCATAGCCATGGATCTTCGCTATACCGGAAAGGATCTTGAGTCCAGCCGATTCAGGTGAGGGCGGCGCTAGATTTCATAACGAGAACAAAGGTGCAAATGGTGTTCAATAGTCTCATCAGTCCCGCAGGTCTTGCAGACAGAGTTTTCTTTGGAGTTAAGTTGAAGTTCGAGCGACTTTTAGCACTTCCTAAGTAGTGAGAGCGGGCCACATGCAAGCAAGAAATAGAAATGCGTAAAGCAATTTGTTGAAGAAAAAAAAAAACAATACTTCGTGTCATGTAGTTGCTGCATACGAAGAAATTATTAGACAGAAGACGTCGCATATCTGGACCTATTTGCCATGGAAGGTGCGGAGTGACACTTTTGTTCGTTGCGGCCTTTGCAAAGCTTCTGAAGCACGCCCGCATATATATTCACGACCTAAACCTAGTTTATCACATGCTGAGAGAGAGAGAGAGAGAGAGAGAGAGAGAGAGAGAGAAAGAAACGTTTATTGTTGGAACAGTGTCCCGAGCGAGGCCTGGTATTACCCTGAGGTGGGAAGGTTCCTTAGTCCAGGAAGCCCTCTGGCTTCGACTGCCCTCTTGGCCCTGGCGACGATTTGTCGTTGGTCTTCCAGGTCACCGAGGGCGAGCTTGGCCTCCCACGTTTCGGTTAGGTGGTCTTCGTTTGCTTGTTTTGCTCGGTTCGCGTCCATTTCCGGCTGCCTTTCGCTGTCTTCACGCCACGGGCAATCCAGGATCAAGTGTGCCAGGGTGTCGGGAACGTTGCAGAGAGGGCAGAGGTAGCCGTGGAGCGTCGGGTAGAGGCGGTGCATTATAGTTCCGTGAGTGTATGTATTGCTTTGTCGGCGTCAGAGGACCACGCTTTCTTTTTTGCCGAGGTTTGGGTGCGGTGGAGGGAGAGAGAGAGAGAGAGAAAGAGGTACACAAACTTTGCATAATTGAACGCACCTTTCTTTCGATACGTTATAGTTGTAATGTATGAAGAGTTAATCGGCAGAAGGTGCTGAAGGTCAAGTCTTTTCACTATAAAAAATTTGCGCGGTGTGATAGACGGCTTTACCAACACTATACTTTCGCAGCCCAAGGGGGTTTATGATAGCCTTGTTTTTATCGCCATCTGCTGGCAGGCATTGAATACACGGTTGCTCATACCGGTGCACATAATGTACTGATGTATCACCGTGGATCAGTGAAACACGAAGAAAAAATTGCAAAATAAAATACTTTCCGGAAGTAATAAATCCAGAGAGAGCAAGATGTCGCACCGCTGCTTATACAGCCGTCATAGATACTGTAGCAACTGGACTGTAAGCGTACAAACGAAATCAAACGAATTGGCGAAAGCGGAATTGGCGAAAGCGGAAGCGAAAACTTCACCGACGATTACGGTACTCCCTCACGCAACATCTGAGTGCAGGTTTATACGTGTCTTCCTTTCGGGATATACTGGCTGGCGCGCACAAGCTGTTTCGTGCGGCACGTTGCAAACGGAGCAACGTGGCGGCGCAACTGCCTCGTTAATTTGGAGATCGCGAGAGCCAGCGCGTCGGGGACTCGTGGGCGCGATTCACAACAGCCGCCGCCGACAGACCTCCCAGACGAGCTCTCTACTATGGCGCCATCTCGTTCCTATCTTCGCCGCACTACGCTTTTCTTCTCACCCTTTGTCCATACCCTCCTCCTCCATTTTCCGCCTCACGGTGCCGCTGCACTCTCCTCCTTCGCGTTCCTCCTTGCGTCTTTCATTCCCGCTGCGCTCCTCGTTCGCTTTTTCATGTTTCGCTGTGCTAGTTCGTTCAGTTACGCCGCCGATGCCGATGCCGACACTCACGGCCGGAACAGGCGCCTTGCGCTTTAAATATACGTTATAGTTTGTCAGAGCTTGTTCGTATCTCATTTGTCCACGATAACACAAATATGCCGTGAGCACTCTTAGACGAACACAGGCGTGGGCTCAATGAGCGCTGCACGGTTGCTTACGGACAAAGCGCCTGATTACGACTAATACGAAGGGTAACCGCATGCCGTCGGGCAAAATTTAAGTGGACTTTCCACGTGAACCATATCCGTGCAACCAGCTGCACGTCGCGACATAACCTTGGCTACACTGAGCGAGCCGATGCCGAGCAGTGTGCATGTTTGTTATTACGCGCCAAGCTTAAATCTGAAGGATGGGCTAGTTGGGTAACGGTGTAATGCAATGTGTTTTCGAACTATCTATTCTTTTTCTTCCGAAAGCTGCAAGAACAGGAAAATTTATTACAGGAACACCAGAGAGACGGAGCATGAGGTTATTGTCCTCCAGCCTGCTACTCTGCTAGAGCAGAGTAGCAGGCTAGGAAGAGGAGAAATAAAGTTAGGGAGAAGAGGAGCAATTATTAGGATAGGTAGCATGCAACAATACAAAATTGTCTATCCGAGGACCTGTTCACAGCATTGAATTTAAGTCTGTGTTCACAGAAAATTCTAAAATAGGCTTGATTGCTCGCTTCGTTGATGTTATGCCCAGCGAGTGGCTCCGTAAGACATTTTCACTTAATGACATGCTTTTAATTGGAGGCAATGAAGAGATCAACGCCTGCCATTCAAAGTCGAATGTGATGGAAGCATTGTCGCTTAAGGTGGATACACACGCGAGGGCAAAATCCCGCCTTCTCCGCGGGCCAAACAGTCACGTGATCACTTGAATCCGGCGCAGCCGAGTTAGGTCGCATTCCCACAGCCGGAGCGCCGTTTGCGGAATCGCGTGCTTACTCTCGACTCCAACGCTTATTAGCAGCTGCACGTTTGCATACTCGGCGTGCTCTATATTCCATAGCGCTGTGAATCCCCCAGCAAGAGCCAAGAAAGTGACGGTTGCCTCGTCACTTAGCGTTTTCTTGTGCACCTCATTCATGTTGAGGTCACGCAGGCTGCGCGGTCTGAGTAAATAGAAATGCGCGCGCAACCATGACTCGCCCTTCTCGCTGCACCACAGCAAAAGCATGTGCGGTCACTGCTGCACAACAACAACACACGTGGCTTCAAGCCGACAACACGCCATCGTAGCCACACCAATCTGTCCAATGTGGACAGATTGACGCTGACTATGCTAAATTGACGCCAGACGACCGCCAAACGGACGGATGGAAATACCGGCGAGCATTTTCAATCCGGACCGCGAGCGGAGGAGGCCGGACTAGGCGAGGGCGGCACGTTTTGATGACGCGCGCGTCACGTGATACGCCATCCGCTGCGAAAATTCCTCCTCCGTCCGGTCGTGTGAATGCACCTTTAAAGACAATACTAGCATTTGCGAGAGACTTGTATGACCAGGCTGAATTCAACTCGGCCGCATAAACAACCATAGTTTACAATATCAGAATTATGCGTACCAAGCTCAAAACGCGTGAGGGTAGTCACGTGATTCGAGCGGGTAATTTTTGTTCGATCGAATTTTGTTGGGCAAACACTATATACTCCCTATTATATATTGTTACGTCGCTACCAAGACGGGTGCCAGTCAGAAGAAGACGATTACCTGTGATGGTGAACCCGATATGGGGAACGGCCAAATTCTTTGTCAGCGGTGAGACATATCACATAGTCGCCGTCAGGAACAGATAGATACAGTGACGTACGTAGTGACTTGAGGCGACAGGCGTATGTCCTCGGGAGGGCATAACCGTGGCGATGTGACTGGTGGACGATAACAACCGTGGGACAGTTCAACCTGAATCACACTAGACGCGCAGTCAAAGAGGGCTGAATGGGACGATAATAGTTTAAGCCGAGTATAACGTCATAGGGGCATTGTTCCAAAACGGCAAACAGCACATTCGTTAGGCGCCCCGAGTTGCCAATGCGAGCAGTGCACATACCAAGTCCGGAAGGCGTTCCTCCGTCGGCGACGGGGAGGGCGCGTGATGCAGCGGGTGTGAGAAGCTTGCTCAGGCGTCCGCGCAACTGCGCACTCATCACGGATATGTGCGCGCAGTGTCAATGAGTGCTGGGACACTGAAAGCACAAGCTTTCTATCGCCTACCACCCGCAGACAAACAGACTCACGGAGCGGCTCAGTCACACGTTGGCACAAATTCTGTCAATGTATGTTTCTGACGACCACAGGGACTGGGACAACACGTTACGCTTCGTGACTTTCGCTTACAATTCGTCCCGTCACGAGACCACTGGCTTTCAACCTTTATATTCTGTTCGGCCGCTACCCTACTTTGCCTTTTGACACACTGCTTCCTTCCTCGGCGCACACTCCCACTGTATACGCTCAAGACGTCTTCGCCCGGGCTCACACGGCACGCCAGATTTCCGGCTCCCGGCTCACTGAGTCTCAATCCGCGCAGAAGATTCGATACGACAGCCGACATCGGGACGTCCGATTTCCTCCTGGCTCCGTTGTCCTCCTATGGACACCATGCCGCCGGATTAGCCTGTCTGAAAAGCTGATGCCGCGCTACACAGGGCCCTACGCGATACTGCAGCATCTTGGCTACGAAATCGCTCCGCTGGACTCGCCTGTCCCAAGTGACTTTGTCGCGAGTTCACCTCCCTTATAGTTAGCACCTAGACAGCGCCTTTACAGGCGGGGGTTATGTTACGGCGCAACCAAGAGTGGTGCCAGTCAGAAGAAGACGATTTGAGTTGTAGAGGTGGAATCAGTCTGGATAGCCATCTTGTTTATGTATCGTTGTCTCTCTTGTAATTATTGTAAATACATCTTTATATGTGACTTCCGCATCATAACAATATGATTCCTACTTTCTGTTCTGATTGCCTTTTCAGCGAGGAATACTCCCCGCCTATTCATGGTGCCGAAAGGTAGACGTGGAAACACACACGCATTACACATTTTCCACCTACCCCTTTCGCCGTCACCACCTACCCATCACCTACACCATAGAATCCCTTCGGGGAGAGGAAGAAACATCGTCAAGATTGAGAGAGTAGGTAAAAAACATGGAAATAGAGAAGCTGCTCAAAGAAACCTGTCGTGGGGGCGGGGGGAGGGGGGTTGTATTTTATTAATGTCCACCTAGTGGACATGTTCATTTCATTTGCTGCTGAAGTTCTAATTGGCAGGGGAGCCTTTCTCTTCCTCAAGCGTACCCCAACCCAGCCAATCAGATCTTCAGTGGCAGGCGAAATGGGCATGTCTTGTAGGTGGACACTCACAGAATACTCCCCAGCCTCCCCCCGGGAAAGCTTTGCCTGGCAGCTGGCACAACATTCTACAGTACGTCTGTGCATGTGTGTGTGTGAGCGTGTGTGTGTGTGTACATGTATGTGTGTGCATGTGTGCGGGGGGAGAGATTGTGGTGAGAGAGTTCGGTATCTTCCTTGAGCATCGTTCCCTTCGTTCAATGCACACCTCCAAGGTCGACCGCTGTAGCCGTTAACGCACTCCCCTTGTCGACACATTGGCGCCCCACTGAGGTTTCTCCCTTCTTGTTGACAGCTCAACCGCAGGGTTGATAGAAAGCACGAACAAAACAAGAGTTGATAGAAAGAAAGGAGCGCTAGAAGCGCCATCAATGTAATATTCATTTCTGTTGTTCTTCCACATTTCTCGGCCACATGACCGAACGGCACGGCCTATCGCTATATTCCCATGCTGAACATTCACCTCTGTCCGTATATTGCAGCCGAGCCGAGTTTGGTAACCCTCCAGAACTTGAGTATCGAGGACGCCAAGGTGGGCCGAAACATGACCATACACTACATTGGTGAGCTCCACGAAGTCCTCCAAGGTGCGCCGATTACCAAGTTCACCATGTGGAACTCGAACGGATTGAAGATGCCTTGCGTGCAAGACATGGGTTCCTGGTGGGTGTCTTCCGCTGTACCATGACGAATATAGCGGAATTTAAAAATTTGGGCTGCTTTACCTGCTCATGGTAAGACGGCATCTTCAAGTTTGTGATTATTTATTAAACGGACACTCAGGAAACCAGGAGAGGCAGACCAGTAAATTAGGCTTTAGGAACTCTCCCTCAGTGTCTTGAAAACGAAATTTTCTTTCTTGAATTTCGTGCCATAACCGGCGCTAGTTACATTTCTGGGAAGTCACGCATTTTGTAAATATTTACGTGTGCTGGTATTTTGCAGAAGACTACAAGGACTAAGGGGCCAAGTGTTGACGCTGCAGGTGTTAATTTCGAAATGTAATGCAATCTCTTCATTCATTAATAAACAATTAACACGTGTTCACATTTCGGGAGAATTGGACTGCCCCACGTGGCAGTTGACATCGAACGGCTTCTTTAAGCCATTGAGTTTCCTACAACAATTATTAGATGGAAACTCAGTCGCTGCGATCGTTCATCTACCATGACAACAATGGGTACATAGTACCTGTATTTGTCTAATCTTTGTTTTTGGGGCGGCAGAGGTTCGCTTGGCGCTGCTTATTACGTTTTATCTTCCTAAGTTTTTGGCTATCAGAGTTTTTTAAGCACGGCGAAGCAGTAACTTTCTGCGCGCATGCGAAATCATTGCAAACAGTCGCATTTTGAACGCAACGTATTGTCGACAATGATCAATTTTCAAAGTCGCAAAAGCGTTTGAAACCAGAAGGCAAAACTTTAGGCAGATGTATGCACTGTCCATTACTCCCCTGCTGGCTGAAGTGCCATACTTGCAGCTTCCGTAGACACTATAGCGCTATCGTTACCTTTTGTAATTCTTCTAGGAAACTCTGTGTGGTTCAGGCATGGCTTTGGAGATCCGGCAGCGCGCACACCCGGATCTCGGAGGCAAATATTAGTTAATAGGTGGAGCATTCCTTGGGAACATCACCCAAGTATGCATCTAACCTTTTCTTCAGAGACCCAGTGCCCCAAGTTGTCTACTAGCTCGGGCCACTAGGTCCATGCTGGCTGCTGTCTGGCCTAGTAGACAACCTGGCTCACTGTGTATGTGCCACGGAGTATGTGCTAGAACAGACAGCATTTGGCAATGATTATGTAATATTGGTATGTGCCCATTCTTGTCCAATCCCCCAGAATGAATGGTGTTAAGGTGACACAGGAGGTATATGGTCTTAAATAAATAAAACGATAGCGCCCCATCCGCATCAGACGCCTCCGCATCGAGAGTGGCTGCTTGATGGATAGCCATTGCAACGCAGTTGCAGCCATGATACTAGGAATAGTGGGAGTTGCTATACGAAGTTTCAACTAGGGTGCTGTGATTAGAACAAGATATGCTGTGTCGTATTAGGCATTGGGGTTGGCGGCGAGATTGCCACTTGGTTTGTCGGTCTGCTGATGTGCCCATAAGGTTTCGCGATTCGCGGATGGATACAATAATAATCATAATAATACGATATAAAACATAATCACTAATTACACACCATCTATAAGAAGCATTGCTGATCTCATTAACGTCGCTCTTCAACTCCAGAGGATGAATGCGTCGCCAATTTTTCTTGCGAGCACTGGATCGTGTTTCCGATGCTCGTGCTCGTTGTGATTGAGCCTAATTACACTTTACACTTTAGATTTTTATAACATTGCTGCTACGGCCGCATTCTGCATGAATGGTGATCGCTGCCTCCATAGCTGTTCAATCCTGAACCAGAAAGTGCGGGAAAGTGCGCCAAGAAATTTATATTGAGACTAAAAGAAAGACACCACATGACTGTTATAAAATTAATGAGTATTTATAGCAAATTCTGTTCGCTCAACCCGCGGACTACTTGTCTTGGCAATGAAGCCAAAGCTACGGCGGCGGCGTTTGCGCACATGTATCAATCAGCAAGCAGTCCGGCTGTCAGATAAATAAGCACTGTAGTGTCATATACGAGTGCTCAAAATGCGGCTTCGAAATGATTAAATTTGCAAGTATATATTTAGGGCTATGCAACCCTTCAGATTATGGCTGATACAAGGGACTAGTTCGCCATGCGTAGGAAGAAGATGTTGACGCATAATAGCGCAAAAAACAAAAAGGGACGAGATATAAACATGATACAAGCGCTGACTAGCAACTGTATTGTCAGAAACACAAATATATACCATGGCACAATTAAATACGTGTGAAAGCTTAAAGATTAGCGGCTAAGTAATCAATTCCTAGTTCATGCAGCATTACGGACGGCCTCGCAACGTGCATGTCACTGGACTTGTGAATAAAGAATGCTTCAGCAATCTCCCGCGCAGTCATATATCTTTGTGCCTTGACACGAGGATGCCTTTCAGTTTCGTGACTTTAATTGGCTCCATTGTTAAACAAGGTTAAGGATGTATTTTGACCGCCTTCCTGACTCGTTTACCACAACGCCGACCTCCCTACTGCGCCTGCGCAGTACTTACAAGGGCTGTGATGGCGAGTCTGCCATGGAGAAGTCAATAGGAGAGCCCTGGAACAATACGTGCCCGATTCCGGCCGGTGTCTACTCCTCAAGAATGGTGTTCTTCGTCCACCCAGTAATTAAAGCCGTCCTTGCGGTGAGTGAAGGTTCGCTGCAGCGGGAAGTATTTCTGGGAGCAGCAATGGGCCAGCCAAATATTCCCTCACATAGGAGTCAGTTCTGGTATGACAATTACGGTAGCGATGATAGCGGCGTGAAACAGCTTCGAAATATTCTGGTAAAGGAGCAATGACCGAAATCCCTGCCCCCCCCCCCCCCCTCCCCCCCTTTTCTCTCCCCCCTCAAAAGAAAAAAAAAAGAACAAAAGCTAATTAATATGTGCACGTCCCAGAGCGTCCTACATAATTCACTAGGTTAGCTTTTTACGAAGCACTTTCAATTTTCGGTTTCGCAGGAGGTGTGTGTGTGTCGTGACGTCATGGCACAGCAGATGGTTACGCGGAGCAGTTCATTGCGACGTTTTCGCACTCGCTTCGGCTCGCTCGGTGGTCTGTTATGTTGGTATGCCGCCAGGTCGCCGCGTTCAATGAGTAGCCGCATAGACGACCGAGCTAGCTAGAGAGAGGGCCGAAACGTCTCCATGTACTTCCCCCCATGTGACTACCTTCTACGCTACGAAGTCACGACACACAAACACACCTCCTGTGAAACCGGAACCCAAAGTGATTCGTGGAAAGCTAATCTTGTAAATTACGTAGGGTGGTGTGAGGCTTGGCAGTATGTTTTTGATGGTTTCGAGGTCCAAGAGTTCCACTGAACGCAGAAAAGAAAAGAAACGTCGGAAATATCATTTTGGATTTACGCGCGTCAGCTAAACGACTAGTTTAACAGTCCTATCTATAGCTTTAGCTCGGCAGCTCCTGTATAAATGCATGGGAAAAGAGAAATCGTTTTTCTCGGCAGCCGCTACACCAAATTTGATGCAGCCTTGTCGCATTTAAAAGAAAAGGCTAAAATCTAGTTACTGTTTTGGAACGAATTCTCGGTTTAGGCCGTCAATTGTTTCGTAAAAATTGTTGAAATTCGCAAAATTTCAAAAAATTAAGCTATTAAGCTTATAACTCTTTTAATCAGCAGTCAAAAATGATATCGCAATTCTGTAAATCGCATTTAATAGTACATCTAAAGCGGACAAAATTGACGTATCGACCACTAATATGTGAGTAGAACTTCTGCAAAACCCTCGTAAACAAAGTAACAAATTCGCGTAAGGTATAAATTGGTTCGTTAAAGTTGTGCACTTTGGATGCTTTAACACATGCACTTTACAAAACTGTGATATCTGTTCTTGCTGCAGAGCTACGAATTTGTAAACTTCCTCTTTCTATATTTTTCAAGCTTCCCAACTTAATAAAGTTTCCTTTAAATAATTCAAGCCTTAAATCATAATTACGCTTGCAACAGTCACTAAAATTTAACTTTGTCTCCCAAATGCAACAAATTTCAATAAAATCGTTTCAGAAAAAGAAAAACGTTCCTGTGTTTCACATGTATTTCAATAGGCGGTATCGGAGTTGGGCCCGAACTAAAGCTTCCTCTCAAGCTGGCAAAATAGCACCAACTAAAGATTTTCTTCACCTTAAATTCTGCGACAAAATTCAAAGAAATTGTCAACAGACTTAGGTACGTTGCAAGAGTGAGACACGACACAGTCAGACCACACCTGTATAACTAAAAATTTAGTGAACTTATCGATGAGGCGTGTCCTTTAACGAATCTTCAGGTATTTTTTTTTTCAGATTTTCTAGTTAAAAAGAGGTAGATGCGATGATTACTGACCTGGGAGAGAACTTCTATGAGAAGAGCAATAAGACTTATGTAACGAGAGAAGGAGAAAAAGGAGAAAAACTGTTGCTAGCAGCAAGCGGACCTAGCGTTGGAAATACGTATTGACGCCGATAGGTCCTGCATTTTTTAATAAGTTCTAGACGCTGCACAGTCAATGCAATATGCATATAGTTTTGAAATTTGGGCTTGTTGGTATGTCATTGGAAGGTTTTTCAGTGCAGCGCAAACAGACGCAGAGAAGGAACAAAACACACGTAGGGCTGTGTGTGTCTGTCTTGCTCCTTCTTTGCGTACTTGTACTGGTTGCACCGCACTGAAAGAAAAGGAAAAAAAGAAGAAAGAAAGAACATTGATGTAGGCACCTTGCGATGAAGCTTTCCACAGTTAACCGCAGCGTCGCAACTCACATCCTAGCGAGCAAAGGAAGCAGAATATGAAGCATGCAATTTCGCTTTGCGATGTCGCTTTCCATCGCTCATCAATATAGGTAGGAGTGCCCGAGACCGCCAAATGTTAAACTACACTTGCCGTGATGCGATGAAAGGCATGGTCGCGCTTGAACACGGCAGAACGAAGGACCCGAAGCTTGGCCTTGGGGCTAGGCGAAGCTCGACGTGTAGAATTCAGACGATTGATGAACCATGGGCGCTAGAGAGTAGTTTCGTCGCACGTCTCTTGGTGTACTACTGGTAGAGTACATTGGCGCGTCCTTCTGCTTTTGAGATATTTCATCTTCATCGCGGCCCCTAGCGGCTTGTGTCGACGACACTGGTGTGATGAACGAAAGCGTCGCAATTCCATCTCGCTGATGCAGGGTACCTATACAGGGAAATGTGAACAGCGTCTTTGTCACGATCGAGGGCGGAAAGAGGTGTGAACGCAATACCAAAGGACCTTAAACTAACCAGAGATCTTGAGCTAATTGCGTGCAATGCTGCACTTATCTCGAGAGGTTCGCGCCCTTCAGCGCGTACTGTTCCTTAATTTCCTTTTTGTCTCTTCTCTTCGTTTCAGAACGGCACGTTTAAGGTGCGAATGGAGGTGACCAGCGGTGATCGCAAAGTCCAGTGTCGATTACTTGACGTGCACATTGAAAAATAAACATCAGCAAGAAAAACAAAAGGAAAAAAAAGAAACGAACAGTGCTCTTGCCGTATCATCTTTGCGGCGCACGAAACAAGCACGTAGATTATAGCGCGCAAGTACAAAGGTTTAACCTTCGTGTCAGTGCACGGAATACCAGAACATTGCACGCTGTGCCCACCAGCCCCAGGTGGCGCAATCTTGGGACGCTGACGTTAACTACAGCACATAGAACTCCAAATGCAACGATCATGTTCGACCTACCTGCTGCTGCAAAGGTGCTGGAAGGTGTGTAGGCACCTTGCGCTGGAGCTTTCCAAAGTTCAGAGCAGCTAGCGCTAACAGCCAATAGCCTACCGAGTTGTAGATGCAAAATGGGAGGGACTCTGTATAAACATTTTCTGCGATACATCTAAACGCTTATCACTAAGAACTGAAACCCCAGAATCCGTCCATTCAAGAGGGCAGCCATTCACAACAGACATAAATTGTCTCCTACAGTCGTTTATATGCCTGATGGCATCAATTTACTCTTCTGTAGAGTAACTTTTTTTTTTCAATTACTTGCAAAAGTCAACTGCTCTTGCTACTTCCAAAAGACCCCGTGCTGACAATTTCTGCGCGTTTAAATCGCTTGCTAGTCTGCGCGTGCGTCATAAATCACGTGAGCGAACTAAGAACATATGTAGCGCACAACCTTTAGTCAAACGCCACCGTCTACCGCGTCTGATTAGATATTCATGACAGTTAAGTGCAGGGAAATGATGGTGTAGTCTATATGTAGCGCGCTCACAGCAAGTCTGACAGTGGCTAAAAATAGTTAGAAACACACACCTAAATGCGGGAAAGAGGCCAAGAAAGCTGCACCTACAAAAAAAAAAGAACGTTTTCAAGGTTTTGTTGTCGAAAGCGTCCCAAGATAGCCTACTAAGATAGCGTTACCAGTGGCCCGGTTACAGCCGACATCTCCGATGTTCTTGTAATCCGTAAAGCGTAATGCGTCTGCGAGCTGGATAAAATTCTGCGCGCTTTTATATTATCCCGAGCCCGTCGAAGTGGGCATGTCATGGTAGTTAAATATATCATGTGGATCCCTCATAGCTCATACCTTTTGATACCCATAGAAACGTTCTAGCACATCAATATTCGCTCATGGCCAGTTGCAATGCGCGCTCGCGCTCACACATTAGTATTGCCACCTTCACAAGCACACAAACACAGGCAGACACACAGAGGCTCATGTGCAAAATTTACCTACGCACAGACACACGTGTGCGCTATAAAAAATAGTACACACGCGGAAACAAAGATGTACCCACGTGCATGCCAAAACAGCAGAAGCACCCGCACCTCATGCTAACAAGCGCCTGTGCGCACACACATAACTCAAACATTCGCACATACCGCACACGCACACGCGGACCCCCTCACGTGTGAACCTTTCAGCAAAGCATGCTTGGCAAAAACGGATGTAGGAAAAGTGCGACAAGGTGCTTCACCGCGCAATGAATGTGCGCGCGGGGAAGAGCAACTCACAAAGGCCAAGAACGGCACGGTGAAGCAACCGACGCAGGTTTCTAAGGAGCAGTGAACAGTGGTAGATGGTGACGGAGTTCGTGATGATCAGCGTACATGTCTAGGACCCTGTGGGGGAGACCACCATGCTTTATCCTTGCGTACGTACAGCATTTCGCATGCAGAGTTCAGTAAATGGTTGCTGGATGACTTGCGTCAAAAACAACCTTAAAGAACGTGCGAAAACGGTTAGATACATACGTAGATAGGCCGTTGGATAGACAGACTGTCTGCACCCAAAAAACATGCGTGAAGTACCCTACGAACGCTGATAAAATCAACCAATTTTTTTTGCAACCAGTTTCGGTTTCATTTTCGAGGAGGTTACTGTGACGTCATGACGTCACATTGGTAATGACGATCGAAGTATGTGGTCACGTGGGAGTAGGACGTTGCGACGTTTAGACTATCGCTCCGGCTTGCGCGCTCGTCTCGTATGCTGCTACCCGTTGTGAGGGCGGATGTAGCAGCATAGCAGAGGATCGAACGAGCCTGAGCTAGTGTCAAAACGGCGCAACGTCCTGCTCCCACGTGGCAGCTAACTTCGTCATAACGTCCCAACACTATCCTCCTGAGAAAGGAAACCAGAACTGTCGGTAGAAAAGCTATTATACTAAATTATTTGCTGCCGCGCTCTAATGCCTGTCGTTATTTCTTCTACAGTTTAGACGTACCGCACCTTCAATAAGGCAAAAGAAAGAACGCTCACACAAGGTGAGCTTTCTCATGTGAGGTGAGGCTCATACGTGGTGGTGACGGCAGCAGTAAAGAGCACCCGATCACAAACAAAAACAAATAGCAGGTTGGTATTTGTAAGATCTAAAAAAAAATATTTGTTCTTATCATGTGAAAAAAACCTGAACGCGACTATAAGTCCTAATATACAGAGAATTAGAGATAAATGCAGTTACCAGAAGAAATAAATACGTTTACATCACACTTCCGCCAAAGAAGCAAACAATAATGAGGACGGGGAAGTCAACCTGCTTATATACGAAAATGCGCTGTTGCGAGTGTAGTTCAACATTCACCGGGACACGCTCAGCGACGATGGATTCGAGTAAGCGTTACATTCCTGTGCAATACCATCTCGAATACCATTAAATATCTGAAAATTACGACCAGTTTAGGGATTCCTGTTAAATGCGGCCAAAGAAGTCTTTCTTTTCCGTTTATTTTTCTTCTTCCTCTCATAAGGGGAAGGTTAGGTGGTGGCGCCCTCTTATATACGGCTTTAGAAGCAAATGCCCTGCAGACTTTTCTCCGAGATCAGGTAACGCGTGGTGGAAGTACTGTTTGAAAGAACCGTAGTTGTTCTTTTTCTTTTCTTTTGCGCATGGCAAACGGGATGTATTTTGCCTAAGTTTGATGCCGAGTCATCAGAGAGTCTGCAACTTCGTAAGCAATTCAACATACCGTGTCAGAGCGCCACCACCACCAGCAATTAACCACAGTGGAGTGTTGCGTTTCCGAGGGGCTGCTCATATGCGTCTCGTTGTGGGATGTAAAGGAGTCTCAGAAAGTCGCTTCATTCCAGGATGAAATTTGGACGAGTTCGTGGGGATCTACATTATAAATATGGGTAGTGCGAGATGGACGAGAACAAAGAACAAGCGCTCAGCTGAGCCTTTGGACCCTTCCTAGTAGACAGAGACGACTCTCAAAACAGAATTTCTTTTTCAAGAATAAGATTATCACAAATGCCTACAGCGCAGACTACATAATGCTTGGCGCTTGTGCAAGTAAAGTACAACTGCAACAAAGTCTCACTTTGGTTTGAGGGCTTATAAATGAGAAGTCCATATTACTCAAGCAACCTTGGCAATGCACTTGAGCTGGTAATTGTCTAATTTCTTTATCAACAGTCTTTAAATAGCACCTAAACAGACGACAAATGCACCTGGTGCTTAGCGGATAGGACTCAAGTCCGAGCACGTCATCTCCGAAAATGTTTGGTGCATCACCTACAGCCACGGGCACCACCGAATCTCGGAGGTAATGCCAAAACGCCGCACGTTTTGAGTCATGCGTCACTTCCGCCGGGTGGTTATGGCGGCTTTTTTTTGTTTTCTTTTTCAGTTTCGGTATGAAAACCGCTTATTTTTGTGTGCTCTTCTTGATGAATCCGCTCGTATTTCAAACTTAAATTTTGCATGGAGCCTGCCCTTCATCCGCACTATTTGAAACAAGGTGGTTTACACGCTCCTAAATTTGGTTTGGGGTTAGCCGTCAGTGCAGTTAAGCCTGTCTATATAATACGAGTTTTTATTTAAACCAGCTGCCCGATTATTCTCCCATGTTCCTCGGTGGGCACGTGTCATAAGGGTAGATTATCATCATAATCATCATTATCATAATCATCACCACCATCGTTGGTAACATCCCGGAGTTAAGGGAAGACGACGAGGCAGAAGCATCATGGCTGATTTCGTGGAGCCCCCCGTCTCTGTGCCCCCAGAGCAGAGTAAGTGATTACGTCAGACTATGGGTGTTCGAGAGCTTAACGTCGGCGCGGCTCGAAAGCGTGACATTTTTAATCGTACCACTTCCAGAACACGGAAACACCTTGCCCTCAACAACGTCAACGTTCGGATCGAGCACCGAGTTCGAAGAGACGGAGCCATCCGGTGTGCCCGAGAGCAGCAGTGAGCACCACATTTATCTGGGGGGTGTTAGAATAGCGAAATCTCCGAATAGAATACGAATATCAGAGAAACAATCCTTGGGATATGGAATCGATTGTGGAATATTTTCCCGTCCTTAACCAAACTGAACATTGGGCAGAAACTGGGATGTTAACACAGAAACTCGATAACAACTTAGAGGCTGCGCAACAAAGCGGTGAAGTGAGAACTGTTAGGCCTAACGTTAAGCGACACGAAGACAAGCGGTGTGGATCAGAGAGCGAATGGGGGTGGCCGATATTCTAGTTGACATTAAGAGGAAGAAATAGAGCTGGGCAGGCCATGTGATGTGTAGGGCAGGTAACTGGCGGTTCATCATAGTTACAAAATCGGAAGGTATGGAAAAGCCAAGGAATGGTAAGTGCGGTCCAGGGCGTCAGAGAATTAGTTGGTGCGAGAAAACTTAAAATTTGCAGGAACTATTTGGAATCAGCTAGCGCAAGACAGGAGTAATTAAGAGTCCTGGGAGCGGCCTTCGGGGGGTCCTGCAGTGGACATCAAGATAGGCTGATGACGATGGTGAACCGAGGTGAAATATAAAGTTTAGATAGGCCTCCGTGTGGTAAAAATGTGGGGCTTACTTGCCACATATGATACGTGCACGTAATGCTGTTTGCTTCTGGATGCCCGGAAAAATGAGGATATTGTAAGGTGCTTTCAGTTATCTGATGCACCATGCTAATGACAGCAATTAGACGAGGAAGCAGCGCGTAAAGTGTTGTGTTCGTTGAAGGGGACAGAAGTGTGATACGGCACCAGCGCATATTGTTTGATAAGTATGCAAATGTGGTGAAGCTGGTTAAATAACACATTGCCTTGAAAAATCCACGAGAACAAATTTGTATATTAGCTGCCTAAAAGCGTGGTCTTTTCATTGAATGAGTGCAAGTTGTTATACCCAAGTTATTTGTCCCGAGCGCTCGCTCAGGACCTGGTGCGCCTGTGCAACTGGTGCCTCTGGCGCATAATCTTTCGAAACAATGTTCACACTTGCATTGATCTCTCTTCCAGGTTCCAATAAGCGTTGTTATGCCTTGAACTCGATCAGAAGCGAATATCTGTGAAAATTTATTAGCGAATTATCGAACCGAACGCGAATTAAATTAGCAAGGACTATTCGAATCGCATAAGCGTTGTTATGCCTTGAACTCGATCAGAAACGAATATCTGTGAAAATTTAATAGCGAATTATTGAACCGAACACAAATCAAATTAGCAAGGACGATTCGAGTTGGAGTGTGTGGGAACGACGGTTGGGGGGGGGGGAGGGATGAGAGGCGAGAGGGGTGATCGTCTTCCCGTTCTATGGAATGATTCCGATTAAATTAAGGAAGCACGCACACAGAAAAGTAAGAAACAGGAAAAGGAAACAAAAAAAATAAGTTAACAGATGTGTCACTAACGCAATCGCTGCCCCACTGCTATAGTGACACATCATCTTACCCGTGGGCGAAAATAGGTTGGTGGAAAAGCTAAAATCACATACTTCCGAAAAGAAGCCGATTAGTTTTTTTTCCCTTTTTTTTTCTGGTAAACCCTGGTGGTATTTGTTTTCCGCGCATATGGAGACTATTGTCTGTTGTTGCGGCTCCGGGTAGGGCTTACGCCAGGAATTCTCCAGGCACAGGGATGAGTATGTCCGGGAGTAGGAGTAAAATAAATAAGGTTTATTTTACAATATTTACACTGGCTTCAGATATGCAAGCCTACTTCATGTTGGAGCACTTGAAATGTCTGAGCGTACATCAGGATACGTCAAGACACCCTCACTGCCTCAAAGGCGCCCGCTTCTAAAGCAGTTCATTTCCCTCCCTGACGAGACGAGGAATCCGATTCCGATGACTGTTTCCTGGCCAATCATAATCATCGAACCATTCGTAAAATCCCTCCCACCACGTGGGAAGCTCCCTAAGGAATGCCCTTTGCCGTTTGGAGACGTAACACTGTTTTTATTCCTGAAATATACCAGCTCTTAGTGATCGCTTGTCTGTTCCATGTCTTGTTCATGCCTTTTTTAGCGCTCTTTTAATTTAGCCAGTATCTCGTCTCGCAACACGTTTTGTTACGGAATTATATGTGATCAAGAAACTCTGTTGCACATGTGCGGTGTCAGGCAAGTAGGCATTCGTTGTTATGCAGCACGCAGTGGTCGCGTAAGCACGCCTCCTGTGGTTCAGCGTGCAACTTGTGGAGTAATAGGTGCTGCACTAGAAACATGCGAGAGCGCTTCGAGTACGCTTTTGTTCTGATTCAGCTTTTTGTTTGGCTCACATGAAGCGCCCCCGCAAAGCCAGCAAGTCAAGTTGGTTCCTCCACCCAAGGAAGTGGCCGAGAAATGTCCTTCGAACCTAATGCAGGAAGAAGTACCAGTGGGTGAGTTCCTTTCAGGAAAGGGTACGAAGTAACGTAAATCAATCAATCAATCAGTCAATCAATGATCAGAACAAGCAACAGTATCATAACTTTTAAGCAGCTTAACTACAGTGACATCGGCCTTATCTTTGAAGAAGAGGAAGGAAACATTTATTTGTTGCGATGATTTTTCCGCATCGCCATATTATCTTTGGAAAATCGCCGTTTGTTATTTTCTCCGAAGGGCTCTTCCTCTTTAGGCCATTTATCATCGTCTTCATTCCCTTTATCGTAAGCCGTTTGCTTCTTCGTTGCCGTGATGTAACCTTTCCGTATGAACTGTTGGAAATGCGATCGTTTAGTGTTTTGAAAACAATTGCGTTGTATAAATGGTTTTGATGAGGCTACGCAGAATACAGAACGCCGAGTTTTGCATGGCTGAACGATTAACCAAACCCTATATCTTAGAAGGCACGCGGTGACACACTCATCAGGTAGAAAACCACGGTTCTGCCCGAAAAGTCGCTGTTTATCAGTACCATGATACCGCGAACAGCGAGGACGTGGCGCGCTGACGTCAGGCATGCTAAAACAGCGCGCTAAAACAGCGCGTATTAAGCGCCAGTCAGTGGAGAGCACCTTGTACCGTTTCACTCCTCCCTGCCCGAGAGAAGCAGCTGAAGAAAGTTGCCATGAATCTCCGTACCTATTAAACTAGGTTGACGAAAAAGGCACGCCTTTTAGGAAAAAAAAAAAAGAACCAAGAAAGGCAGCTCACAGGGGACCGTTCCAGTTACTTTCTTATCAAAACGTCGTTTTATGCATTAAATCACAAAAGTAACTGGAACGCCAATGCATTTCTCCACTAAGTTCGGGAATTAATATCTCGAAACTGGTGTCATCCTCAGAATTCGTTCCAAGTGGATCCGCCTTTCGAACTCCACGGCTAGAATTTGTAAATTGCAATATGGGCCATAAGGTAATTAGTTAAAAACTTAATTAGTCGGTTATGCATTTCAATTATTTGTGCATGTTATGTCCGCCTCATCGAGTAATCATGAACTAGATTTGTGCTATCTGCCACAGGCAACCTTTAAAATGTGTTGAGAGTATTCGCTGAAACGCTTAGTGTATTAGAAATACGTGCCGCCCGGTATCGACACGTGATCGCATCCCTCCCCGTGCGTGTATGTTCCTTCGTCCTTGTCCACTGCACGCGATGTAAAAAAATAATTAAATTATGGGGTTTTACGTGCCAAATTAGGCACGCCGTAGTGGGGGGCTCCAGAATAATTTGGACCACCTGGGGTTCTTTAACGTGCACCTAAACCTAAGTACACGAGTGTTTTCGCATTTCGCCCCCATCGAAATGCGGCCGCCGTGGCCCGGATTCGATCCCGCGACCTCGTGGTTAGCAGCCCAACACCATAGCCACTCAGCAACCACAGCGGGTTCGCGATGTTCGTCCAATTCAATTAACTCAGATTGACTCTATTCTCAACTTTTCAACCATGCATTCTCATCTATCGCCCACCGAAGCTCGATATTCTTCTGCAAATTTCAGAGCTGAAGGGGCCAGCCTCGCCCAACTACGGCGCGGAGATGACGCCCTTCCAGCAGAAAGTGGCCAACGTCACCTGCTGCTTCAGCTTCAGCGTCATCCTGGTCACCGTCGTGGCGGTCGTGGCTCTCGCGCTTACAAATCGGGTGCAGCGGCCGAGGCGCGAGGCGCTCAAGGAGTGTGGCCAGGGTCACTGCAGCCGCGAGCTGCGGTATCTGGACGCCGTCGTGGACACCGCCGTGGACCCGTGTTCCGACTTCTACGCTTACATGTGCAACCGTTGGAGCGGCCGGCACGCCGGCGCGGGATTCCTGCAGGACGCGTTCGACAAGTTCTTCGGGACTCTCGCGACGGCCGTGCTGCAGACGCGCCCCGCTGTCTTCGGTGGTGAGGCTCAAGGTAAGTTCTGGTATGGCCTATCTAGCTCTCTGAGCGGATATATAATAAATCGGTTGAGACCATTAGATTCCCGTATTTATCGTTAGATAAATACGGAAATACACTTATTTAGCAGTTTCGTCACTCTTTCGCTTAAGAACATGCGCACTCACGCGCATGTGCGCCCTCACGCGCACCGAGTCGCTCACTCCATCACTTGCACACTTGCATGAATTGTGGATGCCTGAATCATTGACGCAGTCATTTGCTAGGTACTTCACGAATCCGCTCACCCGTTCAATCGCTCACTCACTCACTGAAATGTTCACTTGCTCGATGGCACTGTTAAGAATTTGTTTGATCTTGCGCTCAGGCACTCCGTCGCTCACAAGATTAATCAGTTGCTTTCTGGTTGACTATCTCACTTGCAAACATTGATGAACGTATCAATCAATCAATCAATCAATCAATCAATTAATCAATCAAACAATCAATCACTGGTGTATAGTTATGAGAGAGAACTTTCAAACAACAAATCAATAGAAGGTGTGTGTTCATTAATGTGCGATTAAGCAAACACATAAGAAGGTTCATAACCTCTTTATTCCAGGCTGAGTAAAACTCGGACAATAGGGATGAATGGCTTTGACTCAGTGGGAGCAGAGGGATGAAAATTAACATGTGTGGAGGATGCACAGTGTTCATGTGTCCTAGATGAAGGAGGCACAGTTGAGTTTCTAACGCACTTTTGTTTTATGCAACAAGAGCTTTAAGTTAGCTTTCGTTTCCAAATTTTCGCATGCTTTTGTGGGACTTAAGAGTTTTATGCGCCAGCTTTAGAGTTTTTTTTTTCAGTAAAATTGAAGATGAACTCAGGAATTCTCTTCCAGTTTTTCAGGTTGGAAAAACCTTGCTCCAGGACTGCATCGGGTACATGAACGCAGAAAAGCCCGACCTACCGCGGGACGTCACTTCAGTGCTTAACGTCCTCAACTTATCGGCCCTTCTGGCAAGCAACTCGTCCAGGGTTGCCTTGGTGCTCTCCCTCAACATGTCATTCGCAACCGGCTTACACTGCCTAGTGGCCATCACGCGTAGGAAGAAACGTCAGGGAGGGATTACGTATCTGTACTTGTACAGAACACCCAGCTTACGCCAAGAGCTCCGGGCACAGACCGAGGACGATGGCCTTTATCTCTATATTCACTCTCTGATAAACCTGATATCGCCGTCCGAGCAGAACGCTTCAACTGCCGGAGCTCGAGACGTCATCGACATCGACAGCGTGCTTGAGTCCTTTGACACGGACGAGAGGAAAGAGACGTGGCTCCTTCCGGAAGTGCTGAAGAGGGACACGTCATTTCCGGAAGGCGTGTGGAGAGAGGCTTTCCGCTCGTTCAGAGTCGGGGGCCTTGTCGATGTTGACGTAGATGAGGTCTTGTTCAGCGGCTACAGGCAGACTAGCAGCGTCTTCAGGCACCTCGACTACATGCCTGCACCGGCGACGACCTGGTACTTGGCAATGCTGTTCCTGGCACAGGTAAGTGTACATTATGCGCCAAAGGCACGGCAGTACAGTTCGAAGCACAGGAACGCTAAATATGACCAAATTAGTCCTAGGCGGAAGTCTCTAGGGCGGAGAAGAATTCATCCAATTGAATTACTATCGAGGGAATAATATTAGAACAGGAAGGGTAGTCAAAAACGGCGAAGTAGAATTGTATCGGTTGGTTGGAAATGAGGGCCCTGAAATTGTTGGCATCTATGATGGAGGCAATGTCGGCGGGAAGGTGGTTCCAGTCCGTGCTTGTGGTTAAGACCAAAAATTTTAATGCAGATTAGTATGACGATTAGGTTCGTCAGCCTTTAACCAGCAGTCCTTGCGAGAGGAATTGTACGAGAACGGCATTAAACGTGAGTCACGTATATTGAACGGGGTTGGGATGATATACGCTATGGAAAAGAGGAAGCCGAGCAGGTTTACGACGAAGTCAAAAATCAGGCAACGTGAGAAACGATTTAATTGTGTCATTTACAGGACGGGAATCGTTCAAAACCCCCTGCCCCCCCCCCCCCCCCCCAAAAAAAAAAAAAAAAAATCCAGGGAATAATTTTGAATGGCTTTGGTGCAGAGGGATAAGGAATGATCACGTGGGTTCTAAATGAAGAGTTCTTACTTAAATTTTGAACGCACTAGTGTTTTATACGTTTTATACACCAAGAGCTTTAGATTAGTGGCGGCGAGGGAGATGTGGTGCTCTAGATAACGGAGCGCACGATTAACATGACTATTCAATATGGGTTCAATGTGGATCCGCCACGAATAGTTATTGATAATTAAATGCCTAGGTATTTGTGAAAGGAAACTACTTGGGAACGGGGCAGAAAATAAATAGAAACAAGGTCTGCTCGTACTAGGATGCGCGCTTCGTCCATCTTGCGAATTTCTGCATGATTGATTTCTATAATGTTCTGTAATCAGGTGTGTCTGCCATAAACCTTATGACATGCTTTATTGCTAACCAGCTCTGGAAGACACACAAAACAAGCGCAAGCATACTAAAATTAATCTGGTTTATCTTCCTGAGAGAATAACAGAGGTTCATACTGAGATTTGCGCTGCTTCCCTGTGCTCGTTGTTACACTTCGCTTTGACTCCATATGCAGTCGTCTTACAAAGAAGTGACTAACAAGCTGTCGGGCAGTGCCGTCGCAGACATGACGTAGCTGAGCGCAGTGTATTCATGCAGGATAGGATGATAAAATGTGGTGATGTATGTGCTTTCATTTTTTTTTTGTTCTGGCCTGGCAGCGTAATAGAGAGTTGTTGCTTCTGAGTATACGCACTTTCAAGTAAGGAATACATGTATACATAGAAAGACAGCAGCAACGCTGGTGGTGCCATGTTGAGACGTTACTTCAAAGAGCGCGCTTAGCGCTATTCTAAGGACGGGCTATTTGCAATTCTCTCGCTGGCGTAAACGTAAAGAAACATAACTATGACTGCATATATGGTGACTCTCTTTTCCTTCGGCAAGAATATAAAGAATAGCAGAAACACCACAACGTTTCTTGCGTTTTGTGGTTCAAAACATCAGCGTAAGATGTCGCTACCAATGCTACTGAGCTGTAGTCAATGTCTCCGATGTTCTGCTATTCCATGAACAGCAATGCATTTACGGACAACTTTCACAGAATACGGGTCTAATTAGTGGATGTCTGTATTGCCATGATGATTATGATGATGATAACATTTATTGGTATCCCCTTCAAAACTGGGCGGAGACAGTCACCTAGCCTGCTTGATTCGTTGAGGTTTTACTACATCTATCGCTATCTAGCATTTTGCCTATCTGATCTCGATCTTAACTTTCGTATTTAAAACCTCTCTCACTATATTGTACAATTAATTACTCATGCATTGACTCCGGTCCTATCAATCTCTTCCCTGCGTTTTTCCCACCATTACTATAATCTTCTGTTACTTATCTCGACTTCTTATCTGGACAGCTTATCTCGACTGACGCATATCGCAATGCTGACACAACCACAACGCGTTTTGGACAAGTTTTTGTGATACGTAGGTGTTCTTATGAAAGAAAGACATAAGGCTGCAGTTGCGCCATCTGGTAAATCTATGCCCCTCCTACCCGGTCGCTCATGTTTACGTCTCGGTGACAAGGTAACACCGTTTACGGACAAGCTAGAACTCCACAATACGCCACAATCTCAACGCGACTACGCAGGCGCTACGCGTAGATTACGCCAGGCGGTATCAATCGGGTCGCACCCGAGACCAGGAATATCTCTGCTTGGACGCCGTCAACCGAGCACTCGAACTTCACTGGCACAACTTCGTGAGCAACCTCACCTTCGCCGGTCTGGTTGGCGACTCCGAGCTGGACGTCATGTTCAGGCGACTTCGCGAGAAGATCGTGCCTGCCTGGCTCAGCAACGAGACAGCGCTGATGGCTCAGGAGAAACTCAGCGCGTTGTCCTACAGGGCATACGTGCCTTCCGGCGATGACGCCTTTACAGGAACACCAGGTGAGCAAGATGTGATCGATGGGATTCAACGCACCAAAGCTACACAGCTAGTGGTTTTGCTATGCATTACTTCGACGAGGCCTAAGTGTAGTAAAAGCGAAAATAGGTACAAGCAAGTACCAACTATCAGCCTTAGTTCCTATGACGGAGCGTGTGGGTTCGGCTCCCACCAGGCGGCCTGGTGGTTTTTCGTCTACTTTCATTTCCGATTACTTTAATTTCCACACTTTATGTAAGAACAACAAATAATTTCCCCTGTGCTTTCCTTTGCTTCATTAGCTGTTGCCTTCACAGGTTGTGACTAAATATAATCGGACCCCTTGATTGCCTTTCTTTTCGTTCAACTATAGTTCCATACTCACAGCGAAGCCATGCGCGCATACGCAATTCGCACCGCTGTAAACTCGCAACGTGCTTTGATTGGAAGTGAAGTTTAATCAAAGTGTATGCATACATGTGCAATTGAGGGAAAAAATGTTAGGAGTAGCTTTGGAACACATTAAGACAGCGATGCGCATTATAGAGCAAGTGGGCGTAGCTGACATTCTAGTTGACATTAAAGGGAAGAAATTGAGTTGGACAGTCATGTCATGTGTAGGGCAGATAACCAGTGGTCTATTACAGTTCTAGAGCAGGTTCCAAGGGAGGGGAAGCGCAGTCTAAGGTGGCACAGAACTAGGTGGTGTGATGACATGGAAATTTATAGGCATACGATCGGGCCTGCTGGCTCAAGGCAGGGGTAATTGAAGATTGCAAGGAGAGGCCTTCGTCTTTCACTGGACATGAATAGGCTGAAGCTATTGCTGTTGCTGCTGATAACTCTTCAAGAGGGAGCAAAGTGGAAAGTGCGCCTGACGGGGCCCATCCCCTTACAAAAAGTCATAGCATTTGACAGACAGCGAACAGTAACGCCACTTCTCAAAAGAGTGATCGTAGTCTGCTGAGATCTTAGGAAGCACTTTCTAAAGGCACAGATTCAGTAACACCATCCAGTGGCACTAACGCGCAATAAATTTACTATTTCTCGTTAGGCAGCAGCCATCCCTAATGATGCATTTCGAAAAACAAAAGCGCGTTTTTGGGTAACACAACCTAATAGAAGAAATAGAATAATATATGTGCGGGAACTGGCTCGAAGTAACAACCAAATTAAAGCCAGCGGTTCCCCTGATTCCTCTCACTCATCACATAGCGAGGTTCTCGACCTTGGCAACCTCGATGCCATGAGGTTGCATACGAATGCTTATTGGAGTTTTCTGGTCCTAAGTTCACGAACTACGTGACGCTTGCTGCTGAAAGGATGTTCCTCATCTGTCACCATAATCGCTCAAGGCACCGACAAAGCTCCCAGGCCTAGGTGTATACCCCGATTTGTATTGACTGTCTTTTATAGCCTTTGTTAGCGCTTTCTTGTAGTGCCACACTTGGCACTTGTAAACATTGTTCAAAGTTTTATAATATTACAGGTAGGTGTTCTTCTTTCGGGAAAATGTTACACACCTGTTCACCTGAAAGTTGTTTCGCTTGCCTGTTTTTCAGTGATACTTGTTCCTTGCTCCCATTCGGCTTTTCTTTCTCCCACACTCTCACATCCTTTTGCCCTTCGCCTCTTTTACTGCAATCATTGGTGTTGTATATTGTCGCTTTGTAGCAGTGATGGTGAGTAACTACAGTGGCACAACGGAAGTCATGAAACTAGCTGTTTAGTGGCCGAACCTGTGCCCAGCAATACAAGTAACACTTCGCGAAACGATAGCGGTGAGCACACTCGTAGACCTTCGTAAATCTAATATGCAGATCAAGCATGTCGGCTTTCACGTATGACTCGTCGAAGGTTTGAGCGTAATTGCTGGTTCCTGCATGCATTCGAGAAAGTACTCCGCAATTCGGGTCGCGCCTGCATTTTGATTACCTCAAGGTTCGGTGACAACAGACAGCGCATAGAACCAGCGGTAACATTCGAAAAACTTCAGACACAGATAGGCGCGTCTAACGTTTGGCGATGACATTGAACATCTGTTAGCCGGTCAAAGACGGTCACCGAGAAAGTTAAATAAGTACGCGTAGGAATATCCTTTGTGCTCTTGTAGTCGCTCTACATCTGTATATTCTCTATTGTGCAATGCCCTTTCCGGCCTGTAAGACATTTTTGAAAATAACTATGACAAAATACCCATGAAAGTGGACAGGAAGACAGTCGCCTCCGTAGCTCAATTAGTATAGAGCTCATTGAGTAATCCATGGATGCAGAGGTTGTGCGTTCAGCTCCCATCGGAGGGAAGTTGTCATTTCTGCCGCTTATACATTTCCTCATTAATTGATAATTCCTCGTTTTAATTTACAGCAGCTATTTTCCCTTATGCTTTCTTGGTTGTCATTGTAAGTTGGTTTCGTTTGGTTGTTAACGCATGTTTGAATTATCGGGCGATGGATGGCGGGCTGCCTGCGATCAGGCTCATTCTTACATGAAACACCCCCAGTTTCCTCGCCATTTAGTTCTTTGCATCTTCCAAATATCTTTCTTTTTTCACTTTTTTGTGCAACGTGTGGCTGGTAAACTACTAATTTTGATCCACATTGCTTCCAGCGTGTTGACAATTTTTGTAAATATTTTCCACTTACTTTAATAAGCGATATTTCCCGTGAATAATAAATCCTTTATTTTAAGGAAGGGGTTGGCTCTCGGCCGCTGCTGGGGATTAGGTGGGAAAAGAATCTAGGTTCGCGGATAGTTGACTGAGGTGCATCTTCATCTAGGTCTTTGGTCTTCCGGTTTATGTAGATTCTGACACTTCTAGGCACATGTTCAGTTTTTACGATCTCGCATGGACATAAAACCGCAACATCCATGGATGATGTCCTAGATACTAAAGAAACCGGCAGATCCCACGCCCTGTGGGAATCGTTATGTGAAGCAGTGTGCAGGGAGCCTACCAAGTTAACGAAACTACAATGAGAGCACCAAGACGTAGGCGGCTGTTTCGCGACCTACATGACACGCATGTCATAACATTTATGTCATGAGTCCTCAGGAGTATTCCTTTAGCTATGCCTAAGAGACCTTCAAGCTAAAGCCTTACTCATGCTCATGACTGTGGTTTCGACCATCAACCTTTAGCCTTTTGTGTCTCTTACTACGACATCCGAACCCATTCCATTGGTTTTTGAGTGTTCATCTTTTCTCGCTGAGCCATTGTTATTTTTGCTGAGTCATGCTCATGACTATGACTTCGGCCATGAACCTTTAGCCTTTTCCGTCTCTTAGTGCGACATCTGAACCCATTCCATTGGTCTTTGAGTGTTAATCATTTTTCGCTGTCATCGTCATTTTAGCTGAGTCATGGTCATGCCTATGACTTCTACTACCATCGCTTAGTGTTTCCTTCCACGTACGAACCTGTTTCAATAGTTTTTGACTTTCAATATTTTGTCGCTGAGTATTGTCATTTTTGCTGAGTGATGGTCATGACTATGTATTCGGCCATCAACCTTTAGCCTTTTCCTTCTTTTAGTACGACATCCGAACCCATTTATTGGTTTTTGAGTGTGAATATTTCTTTATCTGAGTCACTGTCATTTTGCTCAGTCATACTCATGACTATGACTTCTACCGTCACCCTTCAGTGTTTCCTTCGCTTAGTACCCATGTCCGAACCTATTTCAGTGTTAATCTTTTTTTCGCTGGGTAATTGTCATTTTAGGCGGCTGTTTTATGACCTACATGACATGCATGTGTCATGACCATGGTTTATGTTTGTCATGCACTATTCACTACGTCATACTATGTCAATTATTGTACTTATCAAGTTAACCAAACGACCATGATAGGACCAAGACGTAGGCGGCTGTTTCATGACCCAAATAACACGCATGTCATGACCTATCATTTATGTTCCTCATACATTCTTGTCATACTATGCCAATTTCGGTACATATCAAGTTAACAAAACGGCCGTGAGAGCACGAAGACGTAGGGGGCTAGATGGATAGATAGATAGATAGATACTGTCCAAGTGGCAAATGTTCGCCAAGAAATGCTTCGCATTTAAAAGGGCGTCCTATACAGCAGTGTACACAATAATATTCCGGGCGATAGGCACACATATGTGGACCACTGTTTCGGATAGCGCTACTTTACTGGAACATGGTCTCCCACAATTACTTTTATGTGCACTAAAAAAGTAGGACGTTGAAATGTTTGAAACGCCATTCCACATAATTTGTGATCTTCCACGTGTACCTGGAACCTAAGCGGTACGTACGATAATAAAAGTGTATAAAAAATTGCTGACATAGTATGTCATGAAAAAGAAAAAAAAAGACATTGCAGTTTTGACGAAACCACTTTTGCGCATGCCTTATGATTACCACCTCAAAGGATACAACATGACGTACGTGGCGCAAGAGGCAGATGCTGCACTGAGCCGGCCGTTTCCCGGAAATTACGTGGCTCTGCGAATCTTGACGCAACGGGAAACTGTGCTGGCGAGGCCACCCGACGCAGCGGAAGCGGAAATGGCCAGGCTCTGGGCCCATCCTTGGCCCGTCTACAACGAGGTCCCCGGCACCGTCATCTTGCCGTCGGCGTACTTGGACAGACCCCTTATGTACGCCCGGTCCGCGACCCCGGAGGTGAACTACGCCACCGTCGGGGTGGTGATGGCCAAGGCACTTGCCAATGCCATTGGTCCCAACTCAAGGTTTGTGGTGCATCTGGAATTGGGGGGGGGGGGGGGGGGTGATGGCTTCCCATTGTATGGCAGTAGCTGCTATGGTTCTCGCAGCCAGAAATGTTGGGCGGTGGGGAGGGGGCACGCTTTTGACTGGGGGACGGGGAGGGTGAGCAGGAGGAGGAGGGCCGGGCAGGCCACGTGCTGACACAGAAATTTCGGGGAGGGGTGGCACGCGCCAAGTGCGCCACCCCGTGGCTACGCCACTGCTTCTTGGTGTGCCACCCACGGGCTCGCCACTGCAATCTTGAGAGCTGGCTCTGCGGGGATCGATTCGTTAGGAATTCAGGCTGCGGTAGCACAAACATTCCGATATTTTAAGCCTGTTACATGACCCTACAAGAATAAAATTGGGTTGGAGTGCATATGGCAGGCATTGCCAAATCCTGACTGGGAGCAATTACCACTGTCGTTGAAAAGAAAAGTCCACAATAATTGCAGTCTACCAGTGCTAACATATGGGGCAGAAACTAGGAGGTTGACAAAGAAGCTCGAGAACAAATTAAGGACCGCACAAAGAGCGATGGAACGGAACATTTAAGGAGTAACGTTAAGAGACAGGAAGAGAGCGGTGTGGATTAGAGAACAAACGGGGATAGCCGATATTCTAGTTGACATTAAGAGGAAGAAATGGAGCTGGACAGGCCATGTAATGCGTAGGATGCATAACCGGTGGACCATTAGGGCTACAGAATAGATACAAAGAGAAGGGAAGCGCAGTCGAGGACGGCAGAAAACCAGGTGGGATGATAAAGTTAGGAAATTTGCAGGCACAAGTTGGAATACGCTAGCGCAAGACAGGGGTAATTGGAGATCGCAGGGAGACGCCTTCGTCCTGCAGTGGACATAAATATAGGCTGATGATGATGGTTATCCTACGCCTAAAAAAGCAAGCGAGCATCAAAGCCACAGCCGCTTTTTTAGGCGTCAACGTAACGCCGAACACCTTACAATAGCCCCCCCCCCCTCTCCCTTTTTTTCTCGATGATACGACGGTCTAATTTTCTTTCGCAGTTAGAACCATATAAATAAAATAATGAAGTCAGAGAAAATACAGGGGAAATTAATTGTTGCGTTAAATGCAAATGTGGAAATATTAGCAATTATGAAGACAGGATGAAATTGCACCTTTCCGCAGGGGAGAGCCGAACCCGCGTCGTCCACATTACGCGTGCAAAGCTACGTATAATGCGGTATGCGTTGGCTCAGCTCCTTCCTGCGGCAAGTTGCCTTTTTTTTGTTCATTTCCCTCTTTCGTACACGTTTTTACATTTCAATTAAATAGAAGAGTTACTTTCCTCTATGCTCTCCCAGGGTTAGGGTCTGTTGACCTCATGTGCTACGCCAAAGTGCAGGTGGAACGCGACGTCTTCCGGGTCCTGGTGGGGAACCGAGGCCAGCTTCTCCTACTCGATGCTGGCGGGCTGCCTGCGTCAGCACTCGGACCCCAACGTGATCGCCAACCCGATGGACCCACAGCCCAGGAGGTCCGCGGCGTTCAAGTCGAGCCTGTTCTCCTGGATGCGCGCGGCCAGGGCAGGGCTGGATGCGCTCCGGGACCAGTTCCGTGGCTCGAACCGCACCGAGAAACAGTGGGGCCGGGCTCAGCGCGTGTTCTTCAAGCGCTTCTGCCTCCTCTCCTGCGGTTCGGAGCGGTGGGATGCCATGTCGCCGCTCGAGCGATGTACGTGGCCTCTGCTCAGCATGCCGGAGTTTCGAGACGCGTTCAGCTGCAGGAACGACACGATCGAGCACTTCGACAGCACGTGCGCTTCACTCTGAGTCGATGACGCATTATAGCTCCTTAACTTCTCTATCAGAAAATAAAACTTTGCTCTATGGAGGTTAGTGCGTCGTTTTGCATCGAGCTATATGCATGGAAAAAGAACAGAGTATGACATTATACGCACCAATAAAGCTTCGTTTCACATAGATTACAAAATGTGCAGTAGTTCTGCATATTTTACAGCCAAGCTGTTAAGGGCTCAGTCTTCGATGATCGCGTCCGGATGCAGAAAAATACTCATTGGATGTATGCTGTATGGCATACGCACGACGGAGAGCAAACGCGACTTCTTCCGTCACGCGAAAGGCCGTGGGGGGACGGGAGGGAGGGAAGGCGACGATTAGCTGCGGCACCAAATGCGTATCTTGCGACCGGGAGCAAGGGGAACTGCGCGACTTAATCTCCCACGCGAAACGAGGACAGCGGGAAGGCAGCGCGGCAGGGAGGGGTTGTGGCTTCTGCTCTGCCAGTAACTTGAACTTTGCGCGGCTCCGGCGGTTCCTACCTTTGGGCGGTACCTAACGCGGCTCCTACCTTTGTATGAGCTGTGCTTTCGCCTCAGGTTCCATTGAAGCGATAGACCGCATGAACGTTCGCCCGCTACTGCTGACGCGCTTGCTCACGCCAGCGTTTTGACTGTGGTTATGTGCGGCCACACTAACAACGCGCAGAACTTCTTGATGGCGGCGGCGTTTTGGCCGCATTCGCACCGAACGCGCGCGGCGTATGTGACGTGTTTATGAAAAACGTGCTAACCTTTGCCGTACGCCCTATGGCGGTGTACCGTAGCGACCATAAGGCCATGGTCCCTGTGGTCACTAAATAAATGAAAACCACCGGCTCATATATATTTCTCATTCTTTAATGGATCAAATAAGCAATTACACCATCACATCTTAATAGTCATAATTGGAACTACATAATTCCCACCATAGTACAGCTTCGCTGGTCTTCCACCTCCACCCCAGTGGAAAGAGAGAGAGAGAAGAACTTTATTTATTTCCGGCAGATTGCTGGGCTGGGTTCCCACCTAGGAGCCAGCGGAGAGACCGTGTCTCCCGGCAGCTTCCTCGGCCTGCTGGATAGCCCACAGTTGCTGGTCCAGGCCTGAACTGAGCAGCGCAGTCCCCCAACGCGCCCGAAGGCCCTCATTGGAGGCCGCGACCCCAGTATTGCTGATTAATGCTGGACATGCCCATAGGATGTGGAAAGGCTGACAGTTTTTTTTAGAGAGAGCACCGTTGAAGAAAATTGCTATTGTAAACGGACCATCTCGCTTCCCCAAGCGCAGGGTAGCAAACCGAACTTGCGCCTGGCTAACCTCTTCGTCTTTCTTATGTTCGTGTTGTCACTCAGGTGGCCCTGAGTTGAAGCCAAGCACTGAATGCTGCAGTTGAACGTAGCGTCCCCCTGTGCTCACCTTCCCAATGAGAAGGGACAGCAGAGCTCAGCCATAGAGCTTTCCGCTCCTCCGGCGACACCTTCTGTTTGCCATAGGAGCAGCGAAACTAGTCACAAACAGGTTTGCAATTATATGGCATAGAAATGTGCATTACCCATGAAAAAAAAAAGTACATTTGGCGCATCTCGACTAGAGACGCGCAGCGGAGAGCATGGCGAATGTGTCGACACACGTGGCCTGGGATCCTTAGCCCAGGCGGCAGAGAAACGACACAGTGTTGCCACCCACCGCAGCATCCATATACATCTTCGGATGCCATAAAGGTCTCGCGCGACAACACGTGAATCTAAGAGAGCTAGTTGACGTTCGACGACGAATCACCCCGCAACTCGGTGGAGCGAGCTCAGGTGCTTTTAGCCGAGAAAATCCGAGTACGAAGAGGGGAAATGTCCAATGACAGCTAGTCGATACGGGACAAACATTCAAGTAAATCAATACGGTTTATTAAAGGAATAATACTGGCGGATTTACTTGGTATATTTATTTTGTTGGGGTGAGGTAATTTAGGTACCGTTTGTTGTATCGTTACGTAATGCTGCAGAGAACAGTGCCGGCGAACGGCGCATGTGTAGCGCTAGCACAGATGTCTATACGTATACGCCGACTTTGTATACGTGTGCTTTCTTGTGTTGAGCCATATCGGGTGTTGACGTAGCTTCCTCGAAACGGTAGTCTGCAAGGAGACCTCTAACACACAATAGGAGGCGGCGCTGTCCAGTTCACAGGAAGAGGTCAAAAGGGTCGTCATTCGACAAGCGAGACGGTGCGCGGAAGCCAGTGGGGCCCTTGTCTAGGGGCTCCACCCATTGAGCGTTTTATTCATCAATTGTTGTTCTTCTGGAAAAGACGCTCCTGCGGTAATAAAGTATTTCTAAAGTAAGCGTAAGTGAAAATCTGCTTTCAAATTTCGATAATAATGACGTACTTCCGGACGAAGTCGACTATCTTCTGCTCACGTTCGGTCGCGGCTGCCCACGTAGGAATTAAACGTTGGCCCTCCTGCTTCCCCGTGTCGTATCCATCGGGTATCGCTAATTTCAACTAGTTTCGGACACTCGACTAGTCTCGAACCACGCGACACTTAAGGTCAGACCACACGCACGCTTGCCAGCGCGCGCTCAATCCCGGCCACTCCTGGTTAGACGCCTTGACCGACTTCGCTTCGTAATGAGCCATTGACAGCGCTTCATAGTGCGCAATTTTGGTGTGGCTACTATCCGCCGGCCAGGCTGGCGCAGGACAAAACCGGCCCACACCCCGTAGCACAGCAAGACAGGAGCGTACGAGCGCGAGCGCGCACTCTAGCCCTGTAGTGCGCAAGGCAAGCGCTGCAGTTGCGTGTAGCTGTGGTCTGCTACGTAGCATAGATTACCACAGCCACCGCGGGGTGTCGCGACGAGCCCACTGGCTGAGCGCCCTGCAGCTCGCTGATGACCATCGTGCTTGGCGCGTCCTGGGCGCCAAAATCGGAAATAGTGGCGTGTACGTGGGCATCAAAAATCAAATTGTAACTGCGCGCGACGATGACGTTCAGTGGGCGGAGCATTGTGGGCACACCCCGCTCCGCCTTAGTCTTCGCAGTGCAAATCATTGAAGAAGGAGCGGAAGCACCGCGAACGGTACGTTTGCCAATAACTCCGCTTTTGCTGAACACATTGAAGAACGTTTCGCGCCAAAGTATTTCTGAAATAATCTAGTTTAACTTCGAATGTATTTATCGACTTCGATAAAAAGTGGGTCGGGGCGCCTTGTAGTGACTGTTGGTGAATGCTAGTGAAAACGAGTGCTGGTGAGTGGGAATGAATTCTAGAATGAACGTGAGTGAGTGACTGTAAGTGCATGAAAGTGACGCCGAATGGCGCTTAAGTGTCTGCGAGGATGCGTGGGCGTGAGTAGGAACAAGAACGAGTGCCGAAGAGTGTTAGTGGGCGTGAGTGTGAGTGAGTATATATATACATAGCCTGCGAAAATACTGGCGAGTGAGTATGAGCGAGTGGGCGCTTATTCTGCCGACCTGTGACTGCTGGTTCCGCGTTCTGTTGCTCAGCTGCGGATTGAGGATGCCACAGATGATGAAGTGCCATTGATCACTGCTTACGTCACTGGCTATCGAGACAGGTCGGCCATTGCTTTCTGGGACAAAAAAAAAAAAAGGTCTGCGCTCATTTGCATCCTTGTGTGTTTGCACCGTATGACTCCTTTGAGAAGAGTGGTACTGACTTTTGCACACCACGACGAGTGTTTAACTGATGAGTACGGTGAGTACACAGCACGTGAATATGTGTAACCATCGTGCTTATAGTTACAGACGTTCTTGCGACGATCATTTATTACAATTTACCAATACAGATTTACAAGCATTCGTAGTTTCCTAAATACGGCAAGACATTCTGCACACATTCACACATTCATAATCATTGTGAATTGTTGCATTTTTCCTGAAACGATTAATAATGCATATTTTGTTGAAGTTATTAAGTTCCAAGGTCACAAAGCTGCTTGAACCTATGAGGACGAAGCTTAGCCAAATCCATGTGCTGACGATGCTGGCTTAAAACTGCCATAGACACTAGCGATAAAGTTCCTTTGTAGTAATTTTTGTAGGGAACTCTATGCCGGTCGCTAGCTGCAGAAGTGGTCAGACCGACATACCTGCGTTCAAAAACCTGATCAAATATGCAGTTTATTTGGTTTAGCTCTATCTTAGAGGTGTGCGAATATTCGAAATTTTGGATTCCAATCTAATAGTCGGTTATTCAATTCATATTCGGTACGAGAATTCACTGTGTGGTCGAATATTGATTGTATCAAATCAAACAGAATGATGAATACTCGCGAAAAAATAACCGCCGAATATTAAATCGAATATTGAATATTTTCTCATTTCTAAAGAAACATGAAATATAATGTTATCATTGTGCCCGCCTGGTAAAAAATAGGAAATCAGGCTTATATACACAAGCGCAGGCATGTCATGCCGCTCTCATTACCCAGTAAATAAAAAATATCTCGGCATTGTACGATTTGGGTCCTCATGTCTGATTCCAAGACCGATGTCTGCTAGACTTCATAGGCAGGTACGTTTCTGCCTGAGAAATCCAAGACGCCTAGAGTATATTTCTTTGAGTTAAGAGATAGCCTATAGATTTGATCGCATGACCTCTAATGTATGTTGTAAGGAACTGGACATATAGAAGCTTTTCGGTCCATATATGAATAGCTGCTCTCCAAGAGGCTGGCAGTTTTCAGTTTCCCTGTGACAAAATTATGTTCTTTCATTGGTTGAAAATAAAATCCGAAACTATCATGTCTGAAGCTCATACGAGTATGTGTGCATCTACTTTGCATATTTTCTGATACAATTCAATATGCCTCTTGCGTCTGGCGGTGTGCCTAGAAAAATGAATACACTGCACTTCCGTGTGCTCACGGGTGCACATACGTGTACACGCAATTGTATGTGACCATGCTGTGTTGGTATGCCGCCCGCTGAAGGTGACACACAGCGCCGGCTGCGAACGTAATATCATTATAGGAAACACTGTACAGCATGCCTTCATTGGCCGGGCAGTCACCCATGTCCGTGACATTCGCACCACACCACCTATGCAATGCAAGTCTGACATGTTTGCTCTATACAGAATATCTATAGTAAGCTTGAAATATCCGGATGTCAAATATGAGAAACATTGCAACATGATTTGGATGGCCGTTTGTAGGCTGTGGGAACGATGATTTTTAGTAAAATGGGTAATCATGAACGCGTCATGAATGCGTCTAGGGTTCTACAAAGAGCATACCATGGTTGTTAATGAATGCAACGTATGCGGTTTCCTGGGTACAGTTCACCTGGCGCGGTACCCAAGTGGCTGTGGCCTTGCGTTGACGAACTCGAGCTCGCGGGTTGGATTCCGACCGCCACGACCGCATTCCGATGGGGGCTGAATTGAAAAGCACTCGTGTACCGTGCATCGGGCGGACGTTCACGAACCCCTGGTGGTCATAATTGATGTTTATATGGCGTATTGTGGAATGGAAGCCCGTCGTTGTTCTTCGCATACCGGCACAAGTAGCGAGCCTGCAGCAATAACGAGGTGCCCGTTTCAAGAATGTGTGGGGAGAAATACAAGGGTCTTTCGGTTTTGATATCATTTGAATATTTAGGGGCCGGACAAAAATTGAGTGAATGGCAGCTCTATGCTCAAGCGGCCAGAGAACAGAAGCTTTTATAAACAATTAGGACAAGCAACGGTTTCTTTTTCTGCTCAAACGTTTTATTTAAACAAGCGAAATCACTTACGGGAACAGGTATAATGGCAATGAGAGCTGCTCACAAATTATGTCATGAACTCATCCCTGCAAATCCTCGCTGCCTAAATTGACACATAAAAAACCACATTGGCAAAAACAACAAATTTAGACGTGTTTGGCGATCCCTCGTTTAAGTTGTTCAGTGCACTTTTTAACAAAGGAAGAAAATACAGAAAGGACGGCGCACAGGCAAGCTTCGCGAGAGGTACGAGTGATGCTTTTTTATCATACAAGGCCTTGTAGTTTATTATCATATGCACTGGAAGCCTTTCTGTGTGCATCCTAGACCCGCCAGGCCTTTCTGACAGGCGTACAAATTGTTTATGATTTCGATGACTGTGTTTCACGAACGAATTCTCTGTTGCAGTGTTATCGCTCAGCGCAAGGCATGCCTTTGCCTTTCTGTAACCAAGCACGATCTTTATTTAAATAAAGTTGTTTCTCTCTCTCTCTCTCCTTGTATCGGAAGATTTTCGAGTCTTGTCGCGTGTTCTATCCGTTGTCTGTTGTCCCCGAACCTTGTGTAATCAGACTGTATGTGCGACACGAATTGTGTGCTTTCTGGAAGTTACGCAGCCACCAGCGATTACGCTGGAACCTTCAGCGAGTCATGTATGAAAGGCTACGCGCTTTTCCCGCATAGCATATTTTCGACGGTCTGATAGCGGGCTCGCTGATATAATTGTGCTGAGTGTTGCTTGTGTTGCTTGGCACATGTTCGCCCTGTAAACAGCCAATTTTGTGACATGCGTTGCATCATTGTTGTTCTTGACCGTCACTACCTCGTGGCAGTATCCACAGGAAGGATTTCTGTGTCCATCCTAGAGCTGCCGGGCTTTTCATCGTTGTTGTCGTCCTGATCACGTCAGCACCACTTAAGTCTCACTACATGCTAGTGAACTCAGATGATTAAACAAAGTGAGATAATGTGCAGTCTGCTCACCCTAATCTACGTTTTTTTGTGTATGTATAGGTGTTTCCTGCAGTCATGACAGTAATGAATGCGCATGCGCTCAGTGCTTTCATTCTTCATAAATGTTGGGTGTCTGTCTTTCAATAAACATAGTTGGAGTCGGCGTCCGTCCTGTCAGGCCTTTCTGTGCCGTCGTCTTGAAATAGTAGCGCTAGATTACTTTCGTAAGAAAGAAGATATAATTACACTTCAACCCGCTAGCCTGTGACTCATTCGCACCAAAACCTTGTGCGGCTTTTGGGCACTAGTTTTACATCGTAAGCTGTTGAGCTCATTCGAATAGCCGTTTCTGTTGACGATGGTGTCCACCGCCGCCGCCGCAGCCTCCGGCGCCGGTGTCCGGTGTCCGTAGCAGCTTTCGCCCGGACGAGAAAAAAAAAAATAATCAGTTTCCGCTTTGACTGAACACGGGCCCACTGTGCGGGAGTCAGCTACTGCACCGCTGAGCCACCCCTGCATTTGCTCGAACGGTGCGGAAAAATGCCCTATAAACAATCCCTAGCACGCGAGGAAACAGGCGATGTTACATGCGCGCCGCGTAGCGTCGATACACGCACATTGCGCATTACAGTTGCATATTATTACACGAGGTAGAACGCAATGTAGCAATTGCACGGGTGTCGGTACAAGGCAGTTAAAGAAGGTTGAGGAAGAAAAAGAAGCTTAAGGAGATGTATACAAGAGTGCTTGTAAAAATATATGTTGAGCACCTGATCAAATGAAGCTGGCTGGGGGACTATGTCACCAGCGCGTTTCAATGGGGATGCTAATATATCATCATCATCACCATCGTTAGCATCGTATCGTGCCACTTGCCTTGCCATGTCAGATGCGTGCCGCGTATCGTCTATACGCGCGTTCTTTGCATTGCAGTTGGATATTATTACACCAGGCGGCACGCCATGTAGCAGTTGCATAGGTAGCGGTACAATGTAGATAGATCAGTCTTGAGGAATAAAAAGAAGGTTATAGAGATATATAAATATTGATGTAATGAATAACATGTGTGACATACCTGACTGATTCAAGCAGAATAGGCGACTGTTGGCCCCCGTCCCGTTTCAAAGAGAATGCCATTAAATCATCGTCATCATCATTAGCATCGTATCGTGCCATTTGACACGCGATGTTACATGTGCAAAGCGTAGCGACGCTACGTACAAACTTTGCATGGGTGTTCCGTCACATTCCACCAGGTGCCCCGACATATAGCAGTTCCGTCCGTCCGTCCGTCCGTCCGTCCGTCCGTCCGTCCGTCCGTCCGTCCGTCCGTCCGTCCGTCATCCATCCATCCATCCATCCATCCGTCCATCCATCCATCCATCCATCCATCCATCCATCCATCCATCCATCCATCCATCCATCCATCCATCCATCCATCCATCCATCCATCCATCCATCCATCCATCCATCCATCCATCCATTCATCCATCCATCGCATCAATTCACTGAGAGCAGGATAAGCTCCAGCACAAGCCGCAGCTCGCCGTCCAGGCCTGGCGGACAGTTCAGATCGTTCTCGTGAAAACGATGCGAAGAGACTTCGCTGCGAAGACCCTATAGTGCGTGGTGCCGAAAATGAAGCTCCTATAGAGCCGCTCCTCCAGCTTACGCTGTGACTGTGCTGCGTGTGCCTCGCAGGTCTGTCACTTTTTTTTATTGTTCGGCGCTTCAAGTGGCCGACCTTGCACTAAAGGTTGCTTATTCAGACCAAGGAGATATATCCATAAAATAGCGCTTCAGCGTGTGCGTTTTTCGAGGAAGGCAAATACGGCTGGCGTACGGGTATTCTGCTACGTTTCACGGTATGTGTTGGGTGTCAAAGGGAGTCAATAAAGAATATTGATAGCCTTTTGGCTGTCACCGTGGCGCTGATAAATAGACGGTAGCGTCATGGCCAAGTGTAACTGGTCTGTTTTCTTTTTTTTTGTTTGATGGCAGTTTACGGATGGTGCTAAGGCGAGAAGTGCACAGCGACCGGGCACTGTTCAAACCGTTTTCTCATTATACCAAGTAGCGCTGACACTCGAGATTGAACTGGCACTCGGCTTTGCAACCGGGACCTAGCATCCATTGGGCTCGGTCGTCACTTACCTTTCTTTTTGTGTATCCCGTTCAGGGAGAGATGCCTTTAGCTTCCTCGCTGCGATTTCGCAAGGCACCCGAAATGAAGACTTTGTCGGCTTTGGCTCTGGTCGTGGTCGTCGTGTCAACATTCTGCGACGGTACAGACGTTGTCCAGTGGCCCAAAGTGACGTCGTGCATGAGTAAGTGAGCAGATTGAGGGTGGGCGATCAGTGATACTTTTGAGACCGAATCGAATACCGGTCGAACAGTGCCAGAGGTGAATCGAAAATAGAATACTTGTTCGAATAGCTTTCGTATAATGGACATCCGTTTTCTGAATTATTATAAAACATTGTTCACATCCCAGCATTCTTAGTGTTAACAAGTTTCTGTCATTACATCGCACGCTGTAGAGCATTGTTTATTAAAAGCCCAAATGGAGGATTAGGAACAAACAAGGTGTTATACTTCTCACGTACAGAACGCTTCAGGGAGTGCGACTGATCGCTGTATAGCGGGTTAAGTATTGCACCCTAAGCAATGTAGCCAGCTACACTGTGTAAAGTTCTCATGTTTTGTGTCTGTATATATACTCGGCCCACGGGAAGATTACTGCACTTTTGCACCGATTTTATCCTTACAAGGCACAGTTGCCAGTTTGAAATATTGAAAAGATATTCAAAGATATTCGTATTTACGAATAGGGGCTCTTTGGTTCGAAAATCAAATCAATCAGGACACTATTTGATTCGTTATTCCAAAGTTTTCAATATTCGTACGCCCCTAGCTAGAACCGATGCTGTCAGGAGTGGCCTGTCGTCTTAGCAATCCTTTGAGCTGCTGAGTGAGATTGTTCGACGGACCAGCTGATGTCCGCCAGGACGATAGATGCCGTCACACTACGTTCGGATGTCCTCCAGAAAATGTTCACACTAAGAAACTGTGGCAGTTCGCTGAAAACCAATATGTATATATGGAAACGCACCCGATTAATCACGCCGGTGAATAGTGCGATGTTGGTACTCTCACACGACCTGTGGATCATCTGAATAGTCGTGTATTCCTTGCTCTATCAATGCCAGGTGCTACTGTTCGCTAATTGACGTTGTATGACCACTTATATTTTGATATTTATCAATTTTAGTGAACGTGTCCCAATAGCACAATTGAAGCCGAGCAGTTACGAAGTGATGCCTATATAAAGCATGAATATTGCGCTTATCATCAGTCTTGAAAAATGCGCCATCAATATATGTGGCGAAATGCACTGATAATCCATTTAAGTTTGATAAGCACTGTGGAACGATTCAGCGTTGAATATGTGCTAGCCAGAGCAATATGGTAAAGTGGTCGATTGCTAGCTACGTTTAGACGGAAAATCAGCCAAAGCAATCCGAACCGTCTCACTTATATTTTCGGATGCAAACGTTTTAGACGTATAGACGAGATACAGTTTTTTCGTTGTATATAGAGGAGAATTTGCAGCGCTTCTATATTGGGGCAGCCATCTCTTGCCAGTGGCTGCAGAAACTGGCAGAAATAACGAAATAAGAACCTCGATACAGCTCAGCCTACTCTGCTTGGCCCCAGTCAGTTTTCGTTCGCGATGGCTTTGTCGTCAGCGGTTCCGTTACAGCTAGCCCGGTGTGGGCTGCGTCGGCAGAAGCCGACGGGGGTCGAGAATTAGTCCAAGTATTGCCATTAAATATGCAACTCTGGCCAGAGTGGCTTCCCACATAGACCTTCCACTGCCCAAATTGATAGTACATTTACGTTTGTTTCAGCTGGAAAGCATGGCTTTCGCCTCAGAGACTTCTCCATCCAGGACTCCAAGGTGGGCCGCTACATGCGCGTCAACTACACGGTCGACGTCCTCCGTGAAGGGCGATCGTTCGCCAGTCGTCAAGTTTACCGTGCACAACTCTGTCGGCCTGCGGACTCCTTGCGTGGACGATTTCGGCTCCTGGTTAGTGATTCTCGAAAAAAAAAAAACGCCCGCGCATTGACTTGTTGATCTGATTGATCGATTCGTAGGGTTTAGTGTCCCAATGTAACACTGGAGCTATGAGAGACGCTATGGGGGAGGGCTCCTGGATTAATTTTGACCACCTGGGGCTCTTATCTGTACTTAATGTGAGTTTGTTGGCTGCCCGCCAACAAAATGCTAGCAGCGCTGTTGGGAGTCCAACCCCCGACTTCGTGCTCACCATCGTGACGCTACAGCCACTTCAGCAATAGGCATACGTGTTTGTTGTGTCTCGTACGAAGGTGATTATACTCACAGTTAGGGGCAGCACCCCGACACTCGCGTTCATTCTAAAGCCATGAGTGTGAGAATGAGGTTGGTAGTACATGTTCGGCTTGAAATATCTATCGCAAAGATTATAGAAAAAGGGACAGAAAAGCATACATGAGAAATAGGCAAACAGGATGAGTATAGTGGCCACAAGTGTTTAGTTATTTTTTAAACAATCCGACAATACTATAGGTTGCTCTGTGCAAGCACCAAATGCTAGTGCTCAATTTTATGTCGAGAGAACGCATTCCAAACGTCTCCGTGATGACAATATCCGAGAAAAAAAACACGAATATACTGATGTGCCGATAAATAGCAAGATGGTTAGATAGATGAATAGAGGGCTATATATATATATATATATATATATATATATATATATATATATATATAATGCTGCCGATATGCAGCGGGATGGTAATAAGTGTTATCTTGCGATAAAGAGAAATTTACGTGTATATGTGAATTATATATGCATGCGCTGACAGGACTATCCAGTCTCCCTCCTCCCCAATACTCCAACATTTTGCTCCTTATCCCTACTTCTGCGCAATAATCTCCTCTTTGTGGCTTTAACATTAGAATGCTCCTTCATGTCTGCGCTTGCCTCGTCCACTTGAGGATGAAGGAAATCGCACTAAATTAAAGCATTTGTGAACTTTTCCCTGACTTGCATCTGCAGCAACAGAAATATGCACAGTTAAGGTTTTATTTGTGGCCCAAGGACCTCCAGCTCCTAGCCCTAACCTCTTAAAGTAACGCACACTGCTTAGAGTTGCAAAAAAACCAACAAACAAGAAAGACTTCCTGGCTTTTCTGTTGTTTAGCCGCCATGCAGAGTTCTGATTTTGGTTTATGTTGCATTCTAGCTACCCAGTATTTCCTCTAGTATGGATGATTTGTGCGCCATTTTGACAAATCCATGTTTACATGCAAGCCACAATTTTTTTCACCACCCAATATTTACACCGCAACGATACAGGTATGCATTAAAACTCTCGTCGTCCAACCCTTCTCCTCCATTTGCCGTTCTTCATACGGAAGCTCTTTCTTTTTTGGTGTTGATCTCGCACTTCACATAATGAACAAAACAATCCGCCTTGAAATATTTCATTTCTCGCATTTTCACGGTCACCTAAAGCTGGTCTGTACCTTCCAAGAGCCCTCTGCCTAATTACAAGGATAAAGTTGCGGTCTGATCCCAGGCACACAACCGCATTTACGAACCTTAGAGTCGGTATCATTGGACCCTTCTACATTCCGCAAGATACTGCACATTGTGACCCCTGCGGTGTTCTGTGCTTCATAACACCGGCATTTCATCTTGCGGTTCTCTTTGATTCACCTCCGTGCTGTCGCATGTAGTCCTTCTGATCATTTATCCATACGCCAAGGAATATGCACCGTTATCACAGATGCGCAGCACCCGTTGATTTCGCATTGCCATAACATCACATTTTTTTGTTGTCCCACAAACTTGTAAGCTTTAAATATGTGTCTCTTGCTCATAAATATAGAACAGTCTTGAAGATAGCAGTGCGCCGTTTGGCGACGGAGTGGCAAAACCTAACAAGGTGTCAAGGTTCTCTGCGCGTGCCGATGGGCTTCTTCTCACGTGTGGGCTGTTTTCCTCAAGTGTCACTCAAAAGTTCCCGCCAAAAACGATATAGGTTTTTATGGTTCAAGTTGTTCTCGCGCTAAACACGGTATTTCTTTTTTTTCCCCGTCACAGCACATACAAGGCCTGCGGGGGAACAAAGTTAACTGAGCGCATGATCGGTGCCGGCTGGAACAATAGTTGCGAGAACATCCCGTTGGGAACCTATCAATCGTCGATACTTCTCAAGGTCATACCTGCTGTCCGGCTCGTAATGGGGGTAAGTGTGCAGACAGCCTTAATAAACCGACTCGACGGTATTTACCAGGATCGTTATTGCATTATACATATATGCACTCATCCTTGTTTGGTGCATGTTTGGAGACACTTAAAGACAAATATTAAGTCAAGATAAAGTAATAGATTAATACCAGAGAAGGTCTAAGGTGTCAATATATTATCTAGAACAGAGCTGTAGTAATGGAGAAATTGAGGTTAATGTAGGACACGATTTGAGAGTCCACCGGGGCGTTCACGTACTAGTCGGATGACGTAGCGACTCCTCATTAATTTTCTTAATTTTGTGAATTGTACTGAACCACTCATAATAAGAAGATGATTGCATTTTCACTATAAGACGGAAGAAAATGCTGCTTGTCCACTTCTATTCGATTCGTTGAAAAATATAACTTTTTCACGTTACCTTTGACAACGACGAGGGCGGTCGAAAGTTTTCCTTTTCGCACAACTCTGCGCCGCCCGCACTTTCACGTTTCAGTAGTTTCGTTACCACGTTGTGCTGCGCTGGTTCTGCTGCCTAACGAAGCTGGCACAAAGTGCAAGTAACATAGTACGAGGCCCATGACCACGACGCCGAATATCGTGTTTATAGCTCCCCGCTCGTTTTCCCTTGCTAGTTCGCATTGTCGGCTCCATCTTGGCTCGGTTTCTGGCCGCGCTTTCGCGTTTTGTGCGAGATACCGTAGCGCTGGCTGTCGGGCGCAGTTTTACCCAGCGGGTGGCAGTAAAGGGCGGTGATGGCCTATGCAACGTCACGAGCCCCCACTCGGGTGCAGGCGATTTGAATTGCACTAGAGGTAGGCCGACCTTACAGACGCGATTTTCTCTTAAACTAAATCTTTCATTGGCACGAAACAAGCGTTGTGAGCTTTCTGGACTGGTATTTTAACGGTCCACGTCGACGAAATATTTTCATTTAGTGTCCCTTTAACCAGATTATCCCGGCCATACAATTGTTCCGCATTGAGAACACCAGACCTCTTCATATGCTCTTAAAATAACACACACAGAAATAGCCTTCAGCTTCCTACTGCAGGCCAATCATCACTGACATCAGCTGAAATGGCTCTCTTTAGGCTCCAGGTAGGATGAATGTTCCGATTACTGTTTTCGAGTTTATTTTCAATTAGAGCCGGACAGTATCGCCCAGCCGCAAGAAAACTTGCCCTGCACTTCACAAGTTCGTTGAAGCATCCAGTAGGAAACGTTGCTAGGGGTGTCGCCTCCGCGGTCGTTTATTTTTGTCGCATGTTCTTCATTTCTCTCTTTTTTTCTAACGTTTCTTTGTTTTTACTCAGTTATATTTCATAATGTTTTGTTCTAAAATTTTCATATCTGTTGCTCGTTAATTATATTTTTTTAATGTTTGGCCAACCTTCTACGTGGGTATCTGCCACGCGTCAAGGAATTAACAATTTGCCGAGCATGGGGCAGACATGCAAGATCGCGCCTGTCAATGTCAAACGACATTCGAAACTAGCACGTTCCGTGGCATTGCTGCTGCGAACATAGCCCCATACTGCTGCTCTGAGTCGGTAGAGACGAGGAAACACAGCACGATTAGTCTGTTCTTGCAACCTATTCTCATTAGAAAAGCAGCCCTAGAGCCCGCACTAAATATACACCAGAGACCATAATGAGTTGAGGTAGGACACGCACTTGACCCACGGACTTCTGCTGCCTGTGTGTTTCGCTCAACGAAGGCACGTTTAACCTTCCTGACAGACACTGGTCTCATCATCAACTGTGGTTGAACAAAGAATGTCCGCAGTATAGCCAACGTTCCGAGAATGAGACTGCCGAAATGGTGGCCCGCAGCGACATTCATTGTTTCACTACTTTTAGAAGCCTTCAAGCTTCCGTCTTGTTTGGCCTTTTATGGGATGCATGGATTAGTTTGTATGTTGCGTGTTGTGGTGTGTTTTGTGTGTGTTGTGTTTCTGGGAAGTGCACTGTCCGCATCAGTTCCGTTGCCATCAATCTCATCTGGAGTAGGATGCTAAGAGTTCCAAATGGCAAACATCTCCAGAATTCAACAAAGTGCCCTCTCTCTCTCAATCAGTCACATCAACAAAGTGCTCCTATGCAGATGCTGACAGAAGCTAACGCTTTGTTTTATGTTTCTTTTTTGTTCACAGAACGGCACATTCAACATTCGGGTGGAGGGAATCACTGAGAAAGGACGAGTTGAATGCGTCTCTTTTGACATCTTTATCGAAGACTAAGTGAGGGTCGGTCAGAGACACGAACGCTATCGGCTTCCACGCTTTCTCTATAAAGCGCAGTGAAGTAATAAAGCACTGCAGACACGTGACTGCCGCTCATTGAGTTAAAAACTGTAAATCGCTATTAAACCTGTTTTGTTCAGAATTGTGGTTTCAGTTGCTTGAATACGAGTAACACTTTGCGATCACAGAAATATACTGACATGACATTGTCTACTTGCCGAGCAAGCCCAGTGGCTGATGCATTGCGCTGCAGAGCACAATGTCGCGGGTTTTATCCCGGCCGTGGCAGCCGCATTTTGACAGGGTGAAGTGAAAAAAAATGCTTGTGTACGTTGATTTCGGTGAGCAATTAAGAACCCCAGGTGGCAAGATGATCAGGACTCGTTCACTACGGCGAGGCTCATAGTGCTCATAGTGGTTTAGTAACTGTAAAGTGCCAGATCTGACATTGCATCAAAATTTGGTTAAGATGACATGCAGTCATCTTGGGAACGAAACGCTGAAGAATAAACACGGGCAGGATAATCGTGGTTCGCAAACACTTACTGGGTGCGGACCATGACAATTTTTACTCATTTGAGTGGCCCTCCCTTCGCTACCGCGAACAAAAACTGTTAGAGGAGGAAAACTATGGCCCTGGTAAATATGAGTTTAGAGATTCTGTATAACGTGAAAATGACTGAGTTTACAATAAATCGCAAAGTTTTCATGTTGGGCCAAACAACGTCCATAATGCTGCAAACACAAGTATTGAAGAAGTCTATTGATTTTGCTCTGCAGTGGTCCTTGGACTTTCATTTGCGAATAGTTTATGAGAATTAGTCGAGAACAATTGCGAGGCAGTTCACAGGTTGTCTACAGACTGTGGATCCCAAAGAATAGAGAAAAAAAGCGAAGAGCGTCGGACCTTGCCTTGCAAAGGCATTCTAACAGCCCCCCCCCCCCCTTCTCCCACCCTCGCAGGAAGGTTAACCTCAAGATGTGCGAACTAAATACATTAGTAAACAATGTGAGACATCTAAGTTGTTGGTATTCCATGACCACAATTCAACCTCCAGTAAAGCTCTTTCTTTTGAGCAGTTGCGATAAGAATTTCAATTTCTTGTAAATAAAAGGCATACTTTGCGAGTCTATGCGGTAGTATGCCCGCATAGAACAGCCCGTTTGAAACCATGCCTGCATATGACGCTTTGGCGTACTTCTTAAGCAATTTTTACCTGCAAGCGTAAGTGCCCCGCCTGTGAAATCGGCGAGATTAAGTCTGAGGCCGCCGAGCTGGGAGATGCAAGCTGAGCGCCAGAGGAGGAGGGCACCTTGAGGTGAAGAGGAGGAGCGCGAGACGTAAGGGGGAGGAGGAAGAAGGCGGAGCGTCGTGGAGGAGGAGGGTAGGCGGAGGCACGCTGGGTTCACCTGCTCTGGCAGTTGATACGGACTCTATGCGCTATGGATGTACCGGGTTCGTCTGGCGATCGAGAGCCCGAGCGTGGAGCCAGAAGCACGGAGCAGCGACGCCAACTGGTGGCAGGCCGAGCGCGAGTCGCCCAACCGAAAAGTCGTCGGCAAGCGGCCGGGCACGAGCTGAACAAGACCGGCAAAGGCGCGGGCTAGGCATACCCAGCAGGACTCGCGAAAACGTGCTATAGGTGGTTTGTGACGATGTGGGTGTGTAAGACAAGAGGGCATAACTCCGGAACAGTACCCATACGCTTGACGCATCAGTCTAAGCAGTCAAGCTCCTTGTTGAACAGAATACTCGAAGGCGTGCTCACGCTCGAGGGGCCCCTCTTGTGAATCGCGTGTACCTCGAAAATTTCTCGCTTTATTCGATTCCTCGTACTTCCTGCGGATTTTGCACTTGTCGAAATGGCGTGTGCGACCGCACAACGCTGCGACGGATGGCTACACTGTAAAGAGTGCCAGTTCTTTTCACGCATTTCCTGCTGTAAACAAAATGTGGCCAGCTTGCACTAGTGGTGCACTAGTGGAGGTGGTGATCGACATAGCTTCTTATAGGTTTTACTAGGCTTGGCTAAGTTTTGCTAGAAAATGCTAAGTGCTGCGAGGCACGGTATTCTTAATCGGCTCGCCGCCAACGCGCAGATTTTCCCTTGGCCGCGTGACGCGCTTCAAGATGAGCAGCTTCTTCTTCGGGTGTCTGCATCTTCTTTGGTCGCCCCATGCCAAGGGTACATGTACTCGCCACAGAGTCAACGAAAGTTCTGCCACCGTCGCGGCAACTCCGAGCTTTATCTCCCCGGTGACGTCACGGCCAAGCTGCGCCTCCGTACTTGCCGGGGCGTGGCTGGTTGAAACCTGCCGAGCCGCCGCCAGAGGCGCCTGCTGCAGTCACAGACTCCGCGCGCATTCGGCGCGAACGCGGGGAAACGCGGACGGCGTCGGCAGCAGCTCTGCGCGTTGCCTCGTTGGTGCTGCTACAATTTCTTTCTCTTTCTTGTTATCATTTTCTCTTTCTCTCTCCCGAACATAGCGCGCGCCGCGCGCATGCTCTCCTTCCCTCTCTTTAAAGTCCCATGTTAAGGCAACATGTGCACGGCATGGAGAGGAGGCGAAGCACAGGCCGTTCCGCGAGGTGGTTGCTAGGCAACGCGCGGTGACGTGAGAGCCAGGCGCAGTTCTTTGTTTGCACTACGCGACCTATCCAAGAGCTTAAACAGCTCCGCTGTTAAAAATTACGGCGGGATCGAGCCACCTGCGTCATCCTAAGGGTTGATCTTCAGGACCTGAATACAGTTTATCATACCATACCATACTACGACTGCAGAGAAAACGCAGCTATTCCGTTTATCGAGCTACACACAAGCACAGTTTTCTCGTCAACTGCTCACGCAAGCCTGCTGTTTACGATCAGCGGATTGGCGTATGTGGGAAGCACTCCGCAGTATCCACTCCTGGCTGAAAAATTGAGCGATCGAGTGGGCAAGCGGTGGCAGCAAGTGATATATATGTTGTTTCAGGAGTTGACTGGGGCCTGGAATGGTGCGTCCTACGTTTTCCGAGCAGCTGCAGGTATGTGGTACGTTTTAAGCTTCCTTATGCTTTGAGAGTTACATTTATTTTAAGAACCTTGGCGCTAGCGAAGTTCAAATTTAGACTTTGTATCTGCGGTGCGCTACACGGGCTTGCCATTGCAGTTGTGTTCCTCTAGGACGTCGTTGGAAGGGACGCACATGTTATCCCCTTGCGATTCTGTGTTATTTATTCTTTACGTCGAGTAGCTCAAGTGCTATATATGACTTTATATACATGACTGAGTGGCTCTGGCTAACACCACCAGGGCTAGATTGGTAAACATAAATATCCAAGTTAGTGGACGGATTGATAACCACCGTAGCACAATAAGTATTGCAACGCACGCGTGATGCGGAGGTTGTGGGTTCGGCTCCCACAGCCGGCCAGTTATCTTTTCGTCCACTTTCATTTCCCTTTTCTTTATTATTTTTTACATTTTCATTACAACCACAGCTAATTTCCCCGATGCTTTCCTTGGCTTCATTGTCTCGAGCGGCTAGTCAGTGCGGCAATTTTGCGTGCACTTCGCGGTTTTCTTTCACGCACATAGAAACACTTTTATGCAGCCCGTATTAAGCAACAGAAAGCTGTATCGGGAGTTTTTCATATTTTCAAATTCATCAATGCTTCGAAAATTGATGTACCTGAACAGAATTTGGAATTCCGTTTGTCTTATCAACTTCATTGTATCAATGGGAAATAAGCTATGTCTATTTGTTTAGATTAATCAGTATACTGTAGTTCAGCTTAAACATGTTCATCAAAAACGAGGCCGGTGTATTATTCAGAGCATCACCTATCTCTCTTATACCCATGAAGCAAGGCGCACTTGATGTATTGTTCTTTCATCGGAATTGCTATGCGAGAGCTGAGATTTCAGCATCATCATCATCAGCCTATCTTTATGTCCACTGCAGGAAGGTCTCTCCCTGTGATCTCCAATTACTCCTGTCTTGCTGCTAGCTGATTCCAACTTGCGCCTGCAAATTTTCTAACTTCATCACCCCATCTAGTTTTCTGCTGTCCTCGACTGTGCTTCCCTTCTCTTGGTATCCATTCTGTAACTCTAATGGTACACCGGTTATCCATCCTACGCATTACATGGCCTGCCCAGCTCCATTTTTTCCGCTTAATGTCAACTAGAATATCGGCTACCCCCATTCTTCTCTGATCTACACTGCTATCTTCCTGTCTCTTAACGTTAGGCCTAACATTTTTCGTTTCCATCGCTCTTTGTGCAGTCCTTAACTTGTTCTCAAGATTCTTTGTTAACCTGCAAGTATATTTCACAAATTTATAAACTTCAACTTGCAGTTTCTTTTCTGTTGAGATCAACCCAGATTTTAAGATAAAACAAACGTCTAAGCTGCCGCAAGCAAAAAGTGCTTAACCCTCAACGTTGGACCATAGAAGCAGACTGGACTATTTCGGCATGTATTTTATTGTGATAGCAATGATATGGACACTCTAAGCGAATTTCTGCCGTCGTCGTCGCCGTGAGGTTCCGTATAAAGTCCAAGGGCGACAAAGTCGGCGCCGCGCGCCGTATGCTGTATGTGCAAATGAAAGCGCTCGAGGGACGCGCGCTTTCACGGAGATCGAACGCACGGCGGAGAGCAAACGTGACTTCTTCCGTCGCGCAAAAGGCGGTGGGGGATGGAGAGGGAGGAGGGGGGGGAGACGCTGTGCTAAGGCACCAACTGCGTATTTTGCGACCCGGTGCAAGGAGTACTGGTGACTCAATCTCGCACGCGAAAGGAGGAAACCGGGAAGGCAGCGCGGGAGGGAGGGGGTCCGGCTTCTACTCTACCAGCAATTGCGTACTTGTACATTGCGCGGCTGCGGGTCGGTTGCGCGCACCGTATCTTGAAAGCAATCTGCACATCGCTCCTACCTTTGTATGCGCTGTGCTTTCGCCGCTCAGTTTCCGTTGAAGCTATAGACCGCACGAACCTTCGCTCGGTGCTGCGGCTGCGCTTGCTCACGCCAGCAGTTTTGACAGCGGTTGTGTGCGGTCATCGAGTGTGATCTATTCATGTTTGCTTGTGCGCGCTGACACCATGCTTGTTAATTCAGTTAGTAAGCGAACGTGTCCAAGTTTATACAGCCGGTAAAACTACTATCCGTACTCCTATAGCTATCGACTAATTTGCTATCGCAATTGATGCTTCGCGTTTCGGGCGAAGCTGCGACTTTTTTTTTCACCTCAAGCGCAGATCTCTTTGATAGTCAAAATTAAGGTCAAACGTGGTGTTGTTAGTGCGCACAGCGCAAAAGTTTTTGTGCTCAATAACTGATACTGACGTGATTATTTGCGGCCCCACAACTCAAGCATCTTGCCGTGCAGTTCATTAGTATTCAAAATTTAGCCTCAAATGCCTTTTTTCTTCTACAGTGTCAACAAACTGATTTGTGCAATAAACCAGTAGTACCTTTGTACCTTGTGTGTTATTCAGCATAGTAGCTTTTGCTAGCTACATTTTCCCTAATGCAATCGTCACTCCTCGGTATTCCAGAATAAGAGGGTTGTTGATGGTTTTGTTGCAGTTAGTAAGTAGGGCGTACATACCACTGTTGTTGTCCCCCTTTCTTCTTTAGTATATTGTCAGGGTCGTATAAATATAAAATTACAGCCAGGTATACGAGCAATAAACTAACCCATATTTGTACTATGTGGTTCGAGCGTATTGGTAGACACATTATCTACCACCCTAATTGCATAAGCGAACTTAGTTCACCAATCAGAGTTATTTGTGTTTATTGGGGCACTATACCCTAATACTTGGCAATTACACTTATTATAATTTTTTCTATCGATTTCCCTCGTTATTTTAAACGGCTTCAGGTCTTCTTTCCTAAGCTACAGTGACTTGTAATAAATGATAAGTAGGGCTTAATATACTGCTGTGTAAGCATTAGTTGTTGCTTTGGTTTCATTGCCCGCCATCTTTTTCACGGTATTTTTGCATTTTTCGTGTTTCAGAAGAGATGCGTAACTTGTGAATGGTGTTGTTTAAACAGACATACTCTGCAGCAAAGGCAATATAGAACGCCTCACGAGCTTACGGAACCCTCTGACAATGATTAATAATAAATGCATGCAGCAGTTTCGTTATTATGGAAAAGGTTCGTTATTATGGAAAAGAATTCGCAAGAAAATTTGTAAAATTGCTCTAAATATGGCGCCATAGTATTGTGGTGTCGTGGAAGCAAATTACAAAATCCAGCATACTTTACAGCGAATTGTTGTAAACATGACGGTCTCTTCTGCCAGTGCCATGAAATCAAATTACACATCTGTCTTCTTTTTTCGGAATATTGCTGTAAATGTGACGGCACGCTATTCAGGTGCTGGGGAATGAAATTACGGACGTCTGTATTTTCTACTGGTAGTAGTTGGGAACCAATGTTGCCAGAAAACGTCCAGTTAAGGTAACGGTGTATTGTTTTACCGTTGACTGAGGCTGGATTTATAACGGTATTTCTACATTGTATCTCATTTTTCAGCAGAAATAAAAATGCGGTTGCAGAAGAACTTAAGGGAAAACCTTCAGTTGAATGTTACCTCTAGGCCAGCACGCCAACGTCTCTGTGACATGTCATATTTCGTCGGAATTTCGCGTCTTTGGTCCGTAGATATAGAGCACGATCTCACGAGCTTGCTTGATCTAAGCGATTCTTTATTGTCAAGGTCAAAAGTGTTCCGCCTAGACTGAACTCCATTCTCTCCGCGGGGTGCACAAGAGCATCTCAACTAGCTGAAGGATGTCCAAGTGCACAAAGGTGTGATCGTAACAGTCGCTGGTTTTGAATTGCCGACAGCGTGCCCTGTCGTGCTAAACCTGAGTGATAATAATTCTCGCTGCTTCAGGGCAATGCGTATGGAATTCCAAGTACGTATCAAATTTTGCTCTTGGCCTGAAGCCATAAGTATACAAGGCCAATCCACAAATAAAATGTTCAGCAATTCTGTGGTCTTACGTGCAAAAAAAAAAAAAAAAAAAACACGACATGGTTATGAAGCGCGATCGCAGTGGAGGACCTCAAAATAACTTTGACCAGCTGCGACTTAGCCCAACATAAACTAACCTAACCTAACCTAGCCTAAGCTAAGCTAAATCTAAGTACACGAGCATTCTTTTTTTTTGCATTACGCCTCATCGGAGGGCTGCCGCCGTGGCTGCGAGCGACCCCGCGACCTCAAATTCAGCGGTGCAACAGCAAGCCGACTGGGTTACAACGGCAGGTGTCCCACAAGAGGAGGCAGTATAGAAAATTGCCGTGTGTGGTAACAAAGCAAAACATCATAGCGTTCGTCTCTAGCAGTCGTTTAAAGTGCATGCTTCGTATTCTTGTTTACTGACCCATATATATCATGTTACACGCAGGAGTTCTCATGATTGGTGTCGCGGCGCGCACTTGAATACAGCTTCGTTTCTTACATTTCTAGTGCGTGCCCCTACTTGCCCTGACCGCATATGCAGTGACATAGTGAACCTATTTGATGCGCCAAACCAGAAAAAGCCAGGTGGGTGCTTTAACGGCGGTTTACATTATTCCTATTTTACGTGCACCTGTGCGATTTCCAGCACGTTGTTCCTGAGCACATTAATAAAATTGATTGATTGGCTGACAGAATAATAATAAAGTCAGAAATATGGGGCCCGGGCGTACGCTACACAGTCATCGCAATATAATAAGTCCAATATCGTTCGGTTCGCTTTATATTTGCTTACTACTCCCGCCCTATACCAGGGTTTCAACATTGAACAGCTTACTTTACGAAGCCTTTATGTCTCTGCCGCTTCAAGAAACTTTTCTTTCATTACACTTCTCTTAAATGCGAGCTTTTTTGGCAATCATTATATATATATATATATATATATATGTCCCGGCGAATTGATTATCAACATAACGTTGCCATTCCTATTTGTAATAGTAAAATATTTTGAGACTGCTTTAAACGTAAATCTTATTCGTACTTGAACCGCATTCCCCACTGAATGAACACTATAATAGTGGCCGCGTCAAAGTGATCATCAGCATTCGTATTACAGGTAATGAATAAATACTAAAATATGAATACATCATGAAGTACGCATAAAGATGCGTAAATGTCATAATAAATAATAAAAGTAAATGTCATGAATAGGTGTTAGATAATTATGAAGTATGGGTGACAACGGCATCTGCAAAAACAGCCGGGTTAATGAAGGCAGTGATGACATGAGCAAAGTGGTTCCAGCCTCTTGCGGCCCCAAAGAAAGAGTGAAGCTTCGAAAGTATTGGTCCAGGCACAATGGTGCTTAAAGTTAATTTGATCACCGGTGGGCTAAAACATGAACGAAGGGGACAAGATGCACAATGGATGAATAAGGAAACTAATTAATAACGCTGCTTCAGGCAGTCATACAAGCAGTGGTGGCTCGAGTACTAGAGGAAAAAAACTAAGGTTGCGCTTGCAACAAGATTAAAAACTACGGCAAGCGCCACAGCGCTATAGGCGAGACATCGTTAATCATTCAACGCAAGTCGCCCATTCATCGCGCATAATTTTTCCTGGTGTGCTTGTAGCACAACGGACAGGTGCCACAACCTTCAGAGTACACAGTGGAATGTTTTTAAGTCCGTTAGATGTCAGCCTGTACGTAAGAAGGAAACATTGTGAGCGGCATTTGGCAACGCTCTTCATTCAGCGATGTTGGCACTCACGTTGGCGGCAGGAATCTCCTTCGCGTCCACACTCAGAATAGGTCAGGGAGAAATCCAACGGCCCGAGTTGACGCAATGCCCATGTGAGTCCCCGCTATTGCCTGACATTCGCGCAATCGGATCGCATCTGACATCGTCCCGCTGTCATGGAGATCGATCAGTCAGTGCTGTGCGCATGCTATTCTGTTTAGCACTACCGATATATCCTTACAACCGTGGCGCATCCTCGAGGCATTGCAGGGACTCCTCTTTTTTTTCACGAAGCATCAAGTCTCAAGATACACAGAGGTATCGCGTATACCCCAAGACAGCACAGCACAGAATTCGCAGACTGTGCCAACAGATCGCCACAGCTTAACAATTCGCAGTGTGACAACTGCGCACGGTACAGCGGCGTAAATGCACATTTTCCCCTGTAGGTTCGTCCGTGTAGCCCTTGGTGATGGCTCAGTGATACGCAGTTCTGTTGCTGAACACAAGGTCAGGGTTTCGATTCCGGATAGCTCTAACCTCATTCCCTTCTATGCGAAATGCAAAAAAAAAAAGGAGCTTGTTTACAAAACTTTGGTGCAGGGCTGGAGTGTTCAAAGTAGTTGAAATGATTCCGGAGCCCATAACTGCATTGCTTCGTCATCCTGCTCTTGATTTGGGACGTCCAACCATATTGTGGTCGGTCGGGTGTTCACGTGAGTCACGAAAGACGACGCATGGTATGTGCGTAGTTTTTGATCAAGAGTGCTTGAACGAGGGACATCTCCGGAGCCAACGTTGTCACAATGGTATCCGCATAGATGCTTTGGCTTAAGAGACGCGACATAGTTGATCAATGTTAATCGCTTCATGCCACCAGCTTGACGCGTATTTTTCTTATGTGCCGAAACTGCGCGCTCAACGTGCGATGTGATGACAAAGAGGAGTTTTATTGGAAGGCACCCGCTCATTATTGGTCGTGTTGGCCATTTCTTTACTCTTGGTTCATTAGCTTTTTTTGTCTAAACACACAAAAAAAACCATTAGCCCAACCTTGCTTTCATATTCCTTCATTGTTTTTCCCCACCTCCTGAGCAATGCAAAAGATGTGGGACTGTTTTCACGAGCGCTACATTGTCTTTTTCTCCACTTTCATTTTGCTTTTTTGTATTAGTTATGCATTTTATTTAAACTTAGCAATTAATTTTCCTTATGCTTTCTCCGACTTCATTGTCGGTTTTCTGCATAAGATTTTGACAAACAAAAGGTTCGGGCCCGTCGGATCCCCTTATTCTTAAAACTTTCCAGAAGATTCACGAACGTCTAAAAAGTGCGCGACGTCTGACGATGTCACGGTACTCTAGAGAATGGGCCTGGTTAAATATGTAGAGCTTTTTTTGTGGCTTTGTTATCTCCCGTGAGGATATCTGTACAAACAAAATTCCCGGCACATATCTGCTTTACTTCAGAATTGTTCTGTGCTAACATTACCGGCATTTCTGCCGACTACCAACAAGCTCATTGCTGAGTTGTACAATTTTTTTCTTGTTCTTGCAGTTACTAAGAAAGCCTTGGAACTTCAGAACTTGGTCATACAAGATCTAGCGCTCGGCCGAGACATGAAGCTTAACTTCACTGGGCTGCTCCTGGAAGAAACGGTGGGCGAGCCAGCTCTGAAGTTCACGATGTGGAATTCCTACAACGTCCGAATGCCTTGCATCGAGGACTATGGCAGCTGGTAAGGACGCTGTGATTCGTGCGTGTCGATATCACACTTTCCGCTGTCCCAGCTATTTACAGCTTGCTTCATTGCAGCTTTGGTGCCATCTGTCAGCAGGATCATCATGCTTATATAATATCATGATCATTGTCGACATGATCCCATCATGATAACGTTTGCAGAATGTGTCGCTAGAAAGAAATGTAGAAATCATCGCGATGATTGCCAATAAGCGAACAGCTTGTAGCAACAGCAGAAATGAGGTGCACACGTTAGCCATACTTTCGAAGTATGCTGCTGACGTCAGTAGTTGTGTTTGATGACGGCGACACAGGTAATCGACAACTTTTGTCGGACGGCGTGACAATGTGAAAACGGGGATCACGCGTATGAGGACGATGGAGAGGATGACAGCGCAACGACAATGTTAGCATGACGAAGCGGGCATGACGACAACGGAATCCCAGCAGCGTGACGACGGCATTCTATGACGGCGGCATGCCGATAACGAAATGAGGATAGTGTGACGACTATGGCACTGTGAGGACAGGCTGTGCACGTCCTCTTTCTTCTCAATTCGTTTACTCTATATGCGGAGGCCAGACACTTACCCCGACCATTCTCTTTAAGATAATACAGATCCCATGTATACTGTGGGAGTCGGTCTAAGCCAAACTGCGGTGTGCCGGCAATGTGGTACGGCGAATTTCGACAGGGCGCGCTGCGGATTTCGGAGATGAACGCGCCCCGCAGTCCTTTTTCTTTCCAGGATATTGTTCGGCGAGGCTTGCGTTGGCACTGTAAAATACCTAAATATATGGCAATGTAGAAGGCTCTGGGCTCTTTTTGTTGCTGGAGCATTCCGTAGCGCATGAGAGACAGATATACAGATTTTCATGATATGCTGGAAGGTTAGCCTGACTGATCGCCTAGCATAGTACCCGAGGTGTGACTTTGCGGGTGGTCTTCATTAAGTTTTCCGAATTTTTTTTTTCAATCGCCTGTGGCAGATCGCATAATTCATGTCCTCTAGCTGGATTCTTCGAAGAGGCGGACATTGCTAGCACGAGAAATTGAAACACATATTCAAGTGATTAACAAAAATTCACTAATTAGTTTCTTATTTATTTACTGTACGGCACACTGAGAAGTTTACGAATTGCAACCTGTGATTTTGCATGGCGTGTCTACTTATAATGAATTTTCACTATGACACCCATCTCGAGGTATTCATTGCCAAAGTGTCCAATGAAATACATGTGCGTTCCAGTTACTTTAGTGCTTCAATGCGTAAAATAAGGTGCTGTTAAAAAAAATAAGCGGAACAACAGTGCATTTTTACCCCTAGTTTGATGGCGCACATCTCAAAACCCGTGCCATTCTCAACACTCGTTACAAGAGAATATGCCTTGCAAACTCACCGGCTACAATTCATAAATTGTAATATGTACCTGAAATAATTAATTAAACATTTATTTAGTTAATTTTAATTCATTCAATACGTGTTTTGATTTCTCGTGCAAGTAATGTCCGCCTCTCTGAATAATTCAGCTCAAGATCTAAAATTATGTCATCTGCAATAGGCAAAGTTTCTAAAATTTCGGAAACTTAAAAATGATCACCCCGCATACTTATTGTTGGGTTGGTTCACAATTTCTGGCGGTGAAAAAAAGGAAAAAAAAAAAGACGCGAGCGCAATAAAAGAAACGAACACGAAACAGCATCACTCACAACAAATGTGAGTAACGTTTCCTATCCGTTTTTTTTTAATTTTTTTCCTGGTTCCGTTCCAATCGCAAGTATACTCCAGGTGGTGCGTGATAATTATGCTTATATGGAGTTATGCCATGAGCACACATAATGCTCATGCACTCACAGACCCACACACACGTGATAAAACTAAGCACCAACTATCGTAAAGTCATGTGGACCATAGAAAGACTATCAGCGGTTACGTACAACGTACAACGTACAACGTGCACGTGATAGTTTTCCACGCACTGCGAAGGTGCCGCTGCTACAAGCTCGAGTAGCGCTGGAAGTGTGCCTACAAAGATTGTCTCTCTGACAAGTAGCCGCAGCTGTCACATAATACGTGTTGCAAATCCTCAGCAGCGTTACAGAAAGAAAACATTGATTGAGGGTTGTTTAGCAACATGCTATCGACATGAAGCAACGCATATGTAAATGCAAGTAAAATAAGAGTTCACAGTCCACTATGGATATACTCAAAAAAGAAGAGAAATCCAATGCGCAGAGGTGGGGAGTTTAACTACAGAAGGCAACCATTCCGTTTGCAACCTTCACTATGGAGAGGGTAAGGGGATGCAGAGAGACAAAACGCACACACTGAGAGAAAGGGAGAACAAAATTAACACATGCACACGATGACACATAAAGAACAAAAAGTCGCAGTTTCGCCCGAAAGGCGAAGCATCGATTCATAGCAAATTGGTAGAGAGCTATACCAATCAAGGATAGTAGTTTAATGGGCCGTATAAAGTTCTAAACATTTGCTTACTAACTAAATAGACAAGCATGGTGTCACACGCGCACAGGTAAACATGAACACATCTCGCTCGATGACCGCGGAAACCCGCTGTGAAAACGCGGAAGTGAGAAAACGCGCCAGCAGCAGCGGGCAAATTGACCTTCGCGCTGTCCCTCGTCTTGCTTCAACGCGAACTAAACGTCGAAAGCACAGCGCATACGAAGCTATCGGCACTGCGCGCATGCACTTTGTCCCCATCGCAGATCGCTTTGAAGATGAGGCCCGCGCGGGCGCGCACTTCGCCCACATCGCAGATCGCTTTCAAGATACGGCGCCCGCGCGGCCGCGCTCTGAGCAGCAGCCGACGGTTCATAACGCACCTTCCCCCTTTCCTCCCCCTCCCTCTCCGTCGCCTCACCCCCGTGCCTCGCTCGCGAAAGACCGTGCGCTACCGGCCTGCCTCCCTTCCTCGCGTGCGCTACATTGAGCCGCGATTGCAGGCTCACCCTTGTACGCTTTCACTCGCACGCACAGCGTACGGCGCGCAGCGACGATTTTATCGCCGTTGGACTTAATACGGAACCTCACGGCGACGACGACGCCGAAGGCAGAAATGTGCTTGGAGTGTCCATATAATTGCTATTGCAATAAAACGCGAGAACCTCAGAGTCGTTCGTCTGAGTCTTTTAGATGGTGGAACTTCACCGGCGCCTGTATCGCCATCTAGTGTGACCTATACTAAACGCAAGCACAGTAAAGCACACAGGCAGCCAGGGACGCACAAGGAGGACAACACAATAGCGTGAATAGACTTGATTTCATTTGTGCCGAGTATCACTCATTGACTAAACAGATTACCTGAGTGTAAACGTTAGGTGGTAAAGAAAAATGAACATAGCCAAACAGAAACACAGGCAGTCACCACGTGTATGTTCACAGTTACCCGGCGATATAAATATATAACGCTTTTTAGTCGCGGTTTGGAAATCTTTATTTTTAAGAGTAACCTTGGCGTGTGTGTTAGATGGTGTACTGAATGCGCTTATTTCATTGACGAAACGGCTAGACAACCGACGCACTGTCACCTTTGTGATACATCATTTAGAAAGTTATGGGCCATTCTATTGACTGATATCTACTTGCTTCACGAATTTTGTTTGTCCTAAAATTTCCTTTATAAGCGGTAGTTTATGTTTTCGCGACTGGTAGCGAGGTTAGCCCGATTAACACTTATCTTAACATTGTGGTTTTGCCACTTCCATGTAGCACGTACAAAATGTGCGGCGGCACCACGGTGATCGAGAAGATGGCGAGCGGAAGCTGGAACAACACTTGTCCTATTTTGCCCGGAACGTACGAAACTTACATGAAGCTGCCGGTGATATCGGCCGCCAAGTACGTCCGCGAGGTGAGTAAGACTTTATACCCAAGTCAGACAGGCAAATTTAGTGACACTCCGAGCGAGCGCACTTTGCCTCGCTCAGTGTCATTTCGGCGACATGGTGCTAGACGGGAAAATGAAATGTCATTCGGGATTGATGACAATGACGATTTAGAATTGTAGAGCTTGATATGATTGTTAGCATTTTGAGTTTCAGAAACGGTTACTCTTTTATAACAAAAAGAAATGCTTATTTCGAAGATGTCTCACAATAAAAAAATAGAAGTATCATAATCTCGTTAACACACGTATTTGCTTTGACTCAATCAAAGCGCAAAACGTATTCGAAATTACAAGAGTCAAGCTGGCAAATTCCGACGAAAAAAATGAGCGTTTCAACCTTAATTCGGCTTCACTGATATCCTAAAGACGCTCATAACATCTCAAATTACGAAAAAGTGCTCTTAGAATTAGTGCCGAATCTGCTGTGAGCATTTATTTAAATATTATTGAAGTGTTGCTATCGAGGCTACGCACCAACAGCGAAATGAGTTCGTCGAACACACTCGCTGGCGAGTGCCCTCCACAGCAAGTGTCACTATACCTTTCCGTCTGACAGCCTGCGAGTGACACTAAATGCGAAGTGCACTCGCTCGGAGTGTCACTAAATTTGCCCGTCTGACCAGAGTAGACACTTACACATCTTTAAGTCAAACAGGCATTATGTCAGAATAGCGACAACTCATATGAGAACTTGATTGCCTTGGAGCTGTCTGCGGTAAGGTTGTTTCACAAACTCTCACCATCATCGTCATCATCACCACCCTCCCTAGCGATCTCCAATTACCCCTGCCTTGCGCTAGCTGATTCCTAGGTATGCCCGCAAATTTCCTTATTTAATCAGACCCTCTAATTTTCTGCCGTTCTCGACTGCACTTCCCTTCTCTTGGCACGCATTCTGCAACTCTAATAGACCACCGATCACCGGCCCTCCGTATTATATGGCCTGCGCAGCTTCATTTTTTACTCTTAATGTCAACTAAACCACATGCACTGTTTGATAATTAAAGTGATTGCAATTCCCCAAGAAAGTGTCACAGCAATTCATAACGGCTGTTTCGACTAAACGGCGGTAAGAACGGCCATAATACAGACGTCTTTTAAGAAGGTCCTTACGTCAATGGCGCAAGCTGCATGACGAAAGATGGTCACGCAACTGAACAAGTGACATATGGTTCGTGTTTGCACTGTGTGTTTGTTTGTTGACAACTATGGCGCGGGTCTGCGAGTGAGTGTCGAATACGCTTTGATGCAAACACAGAAAAGAACTCTGTTAACCCAACTAGATTAACCAGAAAAGAAAAAAAAGACTTCTCATTGGAGTGAAACCAATATTAAATAGTAGCCATTGGCTATGTATCTTTCAGATTTTATTTACATGATACCGTAGCTGACAATAATTGAGTACCATGCTGCACTACGAGTATTTCCGTGATGCTTTCTGAAAAGTATTTTTTTTCACGCTTCATAGGAAATAACTTGTGATCGCACGTAGCGAATGTGCATTTTTCAAATTCTTTTTCAGAATGGCACCTTTCGGGTGAAGTTGGAGGCCGTAAATGGGAGAGAAGTGGTTGAATGCAAGACGTTCCATGTTTATCTCGCACCGAACTAAAAGAAAACGGTTATTCCGATTGTCACTGCGTTGCTTGCCCCCGGGTCAAGCCACATCAAATCCAAGTTTATTTCACACAGCAAAACGGTTGTCCGTGCGCGAAAGTATGCCACACACACATCTTGAGTGTATCTGTAGAGACCTGTACAATCAGCCCCAGCTCTTAGTTTTAATTCTGATCGTATACAAGGTGATGCAATCCAACGCAAAATGTGCACCGAAAGTTGAATTAAATATAAGTCAACACAAAGCGCTTGCGATACATTTGGTGTAGCACAAATTGTACCAGGTTATCTTAAAAGCTGGTAAAATAAAAAAAAATTCTGTGGCAGATGACAATATTCTCATCCTTGAATTGGGTTGCTCGAAGAGGTGGACACTACTAAATAAAATTATCTAAATAAACATATTATACAAATTAAGTAATAACTTTGTGACGCATTTACGAATTCTGAAGATTGCGCCTGGTGATTGCACATGAAAGTATAAATTAAACAAGGCGTTTTAATAGATGAATGGAAACTTAATGGGAACATAGACGCCTGGGTGTTAATTCAAAAAGTGGGCATATCGTAATTCTGCGTCTTCACCTCTTTCGCAGTTTTTCAAAATATGCCAGGTGTATGTTTCAAGCGACCGGATATGCGCTTTTACATTACTGTGAAGAGTTCTCGCATGGAAACCACGTTCTGCAAACTTGACAAAACTAATTGAAGAATTAAAATTTCGAAATCCGCTTTGCTAGCTGTGCGCGTTTCACGATTCTGAGGAATCAAGGAAACTAGTGAAACTAAATTTTAATGGGTAGATTTAAATGGTACTTGAAAGCTATAAAATTCCTGCTTTACTATGAAGAACAAGCTGCGAAGAACAATGGCGTTGTAACCAAACAATCAATCACTCAATCAATCTTTGTTAGAATAATACTGGGTATTCGCATAAAGTACACCTGACAATGAAGTGTCGTTCTTTTTGATGCTTGTAGTGCGGCAGCTTGCGGCAGCAGCTTGCGGCTTCTCCGAACAGAGAATAGCGCGCACAGACTGCACAGTTTATTGCTAATCTGATTGTAGATAGAATTGTTAAGTTGTCGCTCAGGGTTATCGCCCTGTTGACCATCGTAGATAGTTGAGAATTGATATCGTGCGCTGATTGGCTTGAATCAAATGGCCATATTTCAATACTCTTTCTGCTCCCCCTATGGTTTTGTTTTCCTTAAAAACTTACGCTTTACTGTGGAGCAAGAAGAGGCGATGGCGCTGCAATGCTCTGCTCCATGAAAAAAAAAGGGGGGGGGGGGGGGGGGGGTTGAAACAAGATTTTTAGCCTATTTTACTCCTCGCGAGACGAGTAATTTCGGGCTTGAGAGATAAAAGGGCATATCAGATGTGAAACGCTCATATGACCAAATTTGTGTTGGTGTGCGACATGTGGTGTGCGACATGAAAATAACCAAATAATGAGCACGTTGAAACCAGCCCTTGTACACGGCCACCCGTAATCCATCAACGAAAGACATGATAACGGCCGCGAACGTCCATATGATATTTGGAAATCTTTCCACGAGTCATTGCAACAGTCAGACTGTCGTGGTCTACACTGTGCTCGTGTAAGGCTAAGTACACCACTCTCGTGACCTTGTTCTTGTTGCCTTTGAAATATGGAAGGGGTATGCACAATGTGGTCAGTGGAAACAATAAAGAATGACTGCTTTCACGATCACTAAATTTTAAGTAGTACCACTATGGCACACAAGCAGAAGGGCATGTGAATGCGACTATTCATTTTGTCAAGTTATATAACACGTAGTAGTAAATAAAAAAAGAGAGAGAGAGAACGCATCGTAAAGGAAATTCAGTAATCCTCCGTAGTGAGCGTGCTCTCGAATCCACGTGGTTGGATTTCCGAATGTGTTATGTGAAGGTTACAATTACGATAGCTATTGCAAAAAAAAAAACAACAACAAAAAAGCAAATAATTGTATGTTCTCTTCGCTCTGCGATCAAACATACAATTTGACATTCTCTAAACATTGGTTTGACGCAGACGGGGCGCGTCTAGGGCACCAGTGCCGCAATAGAAGCCACACGACGACGACACATGTCAGAAAGGAGCGCACGACTCTCGCAATTCTTTGTAAGACGCGTTTCGGCAGTCAAACGCCGTCGCAAACTCGGGCATACCGAGGAGCGGCCAGGTGCAGCGCTCTCGGGGCTTCAAGGCATCCTGCCTCTCGGTTCCGCAAGCCATCAGGCAGAAGCGAGCGAAGAACTGCCTCTGCACCTCCGGCCAGTATCGGTCGTGCGTGGAATCTTTATCGCGGTCGCTGTAGATGGCGGCCCTCATCGCATCGTGCGCGACCCTGGCGGCGCGAATCCAGGCGAACGCGCTGCTCTTGAAGGCCTCTGACGTCTTCGGGTGGGGGTTCCGGTTCGGGTGCCGAAGCACGTCTTCGTCGGCGCGCGTGCGCAGACATCCCAGCCGAAGTTGGGCGTCGAAGAGCTTCGGGGTGGTCCACCACGAGTCATGTGACCGGTGCGGCGAAGTGGCGTTCCATCTGGACGAAGGAACAACACGAAAATGAGTACGTGAGGATTGCGTGGCGGCTCACTTTGAAAGACGCGGCTTTAAAGCACATCTGCTGATACCTGAGCTCTAACATTGAGAAATCTTAGAAACTAGGTGAAGCATTCTACTCCCGTCAGAATGCGGCAGCAGCTGCCGTGAATCGCACCCGCGACCTTGTGTTCAGCAGCAGTACATCATAGCCACTGACCCAATGCCGCTGCAATTTTTTCCATGGATGAAACGAGCGCATTAAGTAAGTTTCATGCGCAAAACACGTGCTGGGCTTACTCGGAGAAGTAATGTGCACAGAAGAAGGCGGTACAGTACTCGCCCGAACTAGTGAGAAAAAAAAAACACGCATGATTGAATTCTCCTTGAGGGCACTTTAGGGCGTTATTTTCTGGCCTGTATCACCCTTCGCTATTTCACAATAAGCTAGCGGTCTTTTACATTCACTGGAACCCAGTGAACGTCAAAGACAGCTTTCTTATTGTGCAGTACCGTTCCGACAAGTTAAAGTGTGATTGTTTTCCAGGGAAACTGTAGAAGAACGTGACTCTTTCTGTAGAAGGCCAATAATCAACGAGAGGTCGTGGTTAAGTTCACGTCTTTCAAGACGCCAGAAGATTCCAGAGTGTGCTCCGCGTCCGTACCAACCTGGCGTAAGGACCAACGACGTCGGCCAATGCCTTAGCCATCGCAGCCCCAACTGTGCCGTAGAGAAATGGCGACGCCGCGTGTTCGTTGTAGAACACGGGACTGTCGAGGTATCCTGCCGGCAGGAAGATCTTGTCGTAGAGGACATCGTACACGGGCCACGGGTGAGCCCACAGCGACGCCATGCGTGCGTTTACCCAGTGCGGTGGATTATGCAGGACGCCCTCTCTCTGGGAAAGCGCGCGGAACGCGACGTAACTTCCGGGAAAACTTCGCTTCGATTTTGCCGCCGAAAACTGTTGTGGCTCCCCCTGGAGGTAAGTAGTGTTCGCGTTCTTCACGCCACTATCACCGGCAGATGGCGCCAGTGTCTCTAAGGAGATCATGTTGACCCTGTTGCGCGCCAGAGCTGCCGTCTCTTCGTCGAGCCAGTCGGGTATGGTAATTCGCTGGACGTTGAGAAACATAGAGTTGAGCTGGCCGATTCCCGCTGCCGGGTGGGTCACAGCGATGCCCCGCAACACGAAGTGCCAGTGCAGATGTAAGGCTGCGTTGACGGCGTCGAAGCAGACATGTCCGGTGTCCTGGCCAGGGGTCGAGTGGAAGCGCCTCGCGAAGTCATAGCGAAGAGCCTGGGAGCGGACAAAATAGAAAAAAAGAAAGCATAAATTATGCAAAGTGTAGAAAATGCTTACATGATGAGGTGGTACGCAGAATTTGTTTTTCAGTAATCATATGTGTTTGTTTGTGGTATGCGTTTTGTCGCTAATATTTGATGCGGTTTTGATATGGTTTAATGTGGTTTGTTTCACGCGTGGCTGCGGCTTGAGTGCTTGAAATTTGCGCTTGCGCCAAGTAGAATTTTCCCTGTACCTTGTTTCTCTAGAGCTAATCTGTGATTATTCACTTATCAGCGCTCAGACGCTCAAAGTATTGTTCTCACTGGCCCTACAGTCTGTCATTTAAAGGGATTCAATGCTTGGAGCCACATGTAATGCTCTAAGAGTTCAACGCCGGTTCATTCTGGTTGAGGCTGAACAATGTTTACGTATGTCTTCTTCTTCGAGACAGCTTCTTGGGTGGACCGCTGTCTCGGATAGCTGCTTGGACAGGGTAATTTGAATAAAAAATTGGGCTCTTGTCGAAAATAATGAACTATACTCCGCGACAAACCAAGAATACAATACCCGCTACGACTGCAAAATCACGTACACTCGACCTGCCCTCTGTGCCTCTACGCTGTGAGACGTAGTTCCCGAGAAACGATGTTCGGAATAGACCCCCGGGTTAGTACTTATAGATTGGGTTACCTCTGGTTTGAGTGTAGACAGCAGGGATTTTATCTTCCCGATGCGATGCCAGAGATTATTTATGTTTGTGGAAATTTCCGTGGAATAAAAGCGCTGTTTTGGCACATGCAGTCGCGTTGCTTGAAGTTCTCGCATGCAACATATGCGGCATCATGGACTTGGTACAAAGTCATTGTAACATCTATAGAAGCTTTATTTCTATAGGGATATCCCATAATCCCTATAGGATCCCCATATAGATAAAGTTACCTGAGCGAGAATGGTAATTATGAGGTACCACACGGTCGATCGGAGCTGAGCCTCGGCCAGGTGTTGGCAGACTTTCCGGGTCTGCTCGTATCCGGTGAAGAGTAAGATGTCGTCGCCGGTTACCGTTAGCCCCTGGTCAGTGAACAAACCAAACGCCTGCTTCCAGAGGCCCGGCGCAAAGCTGGCATCCTTCTTTAGTTCACCAGTGGTAAGCCATACGCTTTTCACGTCGTCTTCGGCGAAAATCTCTACCTCGCTGTCCACGTCGAACACTTCGCGAGCAATGGCCACGGCATCGGAGGTCACGGTCAAGTGGCGTATGACGTCTGCGACGTAGGCCTCGACATCGTCGTCCGTGGGTGCCGCTCGCAGTACTCGGCGTATCGAAGGCGCGTTGGTGAGATGGATAAACGTGCTCAAATCATTCTTTGTTCGTGAGACAACCACGGCACTGTGGAGACCCGTTGCGAACGAGATGTTTATCGCTCGCACGAAAGCTGCGCGGAACGAATCGCTTTCCAAGAGGTCTGTCACGTTCACGTGTTCCAGTACGGACTCGACGTCGTGCTGAAGGCTGGAGCCCGTCGCGTTCATGTACGCGGTACAGTCATCGAGCAAACGCTTGCCGATCCGAATAACTGCGTAGACGAGAAAAAAAAAAAAAGCAATGCAAGTGCTAGTTGAAACTGGCGCGTGAATTCGCTGATGAAATTTGCACTGATGATGAAAGCCACCGTTCAATATCATACGCGACGAATGCAGTGCACAGCCATCCATTTACAATGCAGCCCTGTAAGAACACTTCCTTACATTATAAAACCTTACGCGCACGTACAAGGCACCAGCGTATCAGTCGGTTAGTCGAGATGTTTTTATGTTCGAATAATATAGACAATTTCACTTAGATGTTTATTGCGGTTAAACTACCTTGTGCATGCGATTGAAGTATAATTGCGTTAATGCATCAGTGTTTGGGGATCGGAGGCCATTTCGCCGAATTCACTTTTGGGCCTCGTGCTGCAAAGAATCCTACACGTACACAACGCGGGTTGAATCGCATACATGAGCGGTACCTTGATATATCGCCGTGCGACGTTACGAAAGCATCGCCTACCACACGCTTAGAAGAAACGGAAGTGACGTGCCACAATGCTTCTAAGGGTATTGTTGGAGCTAGTAGGGATTTCAATGCTCATTACCGCCTTAGCGCACTTTACTGTTGCGACCTAACGGACACATCGAGTGCCTCTCCATGCTCGGCTTTCCGCCATTGTTAGTATACCTGCTGTACTATCTGCTACCCAGTCATGTGGGAAAGTTTACTTGTAAACATAAACATCGTGCGAAGATCAAAATGAGCTCCTTCCCAATGCTTCTACGTGTAGTGTTCGAGCATGGTGCACTAGGGAACGTTTCCGAAATACATTGGACCGATAGTAACACTGCTCCGAACAGACCGCCAAGCGCACTCGGGACAGCGAATTACCGGATTACCGATTATCAGTCAGTCGCGTTTGCATGCATGAAACATCATTTTATTGTACATAACCGCTAAGCATCCGAATACAATGCGCCATTGGTTACACGCAACGTATCGTCTTGAAGGGCGATTTTAGAATGCTTGAACAGGAAGAACGCCAACACAAGCCAGCTGCTTGGCTCTCGCTTTCTTTCCGTCGATACGACGTCACCGACACGACGTTCTCAATGCGACAAGCATCTCGAAGTTATAGCGTGGTTTACTCGATTTCGCTAATAGTTAAGCTGTTCCTGCTGGTAAACACGTGTTTGGCGCATTAATGGCGTGCGTCAGCTAATCGCGTCATGCAATTTTAGGTAAGTGCTTTGGGCTACTCTCCTATTCACGTAAATACAGGTGGTAGTTCCGTTCATACGAATGTAAAGATAGCACACTGTGTAGTCTTACATTAAAGCAAGTGCAGCATCCTATTTAGGCGAGATAAATTCGCTTCGATGACGCATCACCCTAACCTAGCGACCGGATGTATATTGTAAAGAAAGAATTAGCCACGTTTCTCGAATATACATAACCGGCTAGCACATCGCATTCAGCGGGAGATAAAAACGGGGTCCCATCTAAAATTGCCAATTGGAGATATCGCCAATGCGCAACCTTCGTTGCGGAGCCATTTTTTAGGCACATGCTGTCAATCAAAGAACTCGTATGTCATTCTCAAAATTACTCGAGAGAGCTGATTTATGTAAGGCTGAGTGCTAAGTCAAGGCACTTGACGCACTTGTCTCCTGCCTTTTTTTTTATATAAAATGCATAATTACTATTCAACAATCACATAATAAACTCAGTCCTTTTTTTTTTCACCGACGGTTTCCAAAGCCTACGCGCACTATTCAATGTCAGTTGGTCAAGTTTTCACCCACTAGCCTCCGTGCCCGCACGCGCACTCTGATCTCAGAGGCCACGTTTTCACCCAGGACATTTGTGTCGACTCGCTCTGTGCCCGATCTCGGAGGCTATAGAGTTTAGCCCTACCTGGAGCCATCCGGTCTCCCAAGACATCGTCGAACGAGCTTTGAAGCCGGCGTCTGAAGCGCTGCAGGAAGAGGTTCAGGGCGTCTGACACAAAGCCCACGCCTCGCCGTCGGCTTGTCCACCGGTTACACACGTGACTGTACATGTCCACGCATGGGTGCAGATCTTCTTCGACCACTGAATGCAGGTAACCGGTCGCGTCCAAGCACTGCTGCGACTTGCATCCCTGCGTAAAAACGGCGGGGGGGGGGGGGGGGGGGTGTAAGGCTTGCTGTGCATTACATTTCACCAGAAATCACGTCACTGCTTCTTGCTACGGGTGAAACTAATTTTCTCTAGTAATATTGGTACGGCTGAACGATTTATCTGCTAGCTAATTGGCTGGTTGATTTTTTGGAGTCACATATCCCCTTGACAGTTACGCTAGTACAAATCTCCGTGCCTGTGAGCCGTCGCCCAAATGCTTCGCTTTCTGTACCAGCGCCAAGGCCACGATGCTCAAGACTGCGAAGCCGATGACGCTCGCGCTGAAGCACAGGGTCATGTGAACCACCTTGCGCTGGAAGGGAGTCATCTCGGCGTTGTATTCGGGTGCTGCGAAAGTGTGAAACACTGAATGAGTTTAGGCTGATAATGATCTCTGTAAAAACTCTATTTTCATTCGTTTCGCCGTAATAGGTTAATTAATAACAAAGGAAATGAAGGCCAGACTTCTAGCTCCGAGTTTTGCGGCGAAACTATGTAAACGTTACGGTCAGCGTGACACCAGTGATTTCGTTATATTTGAAAGCTAATAACTTTAAAAGTCGTTTTCGTGGTTGGCCGGCGGTCGGTCAATGGTGGGTAGTCGGACTCAAAAAATAAAACGTTCGCTCGCTCTCTCTCCCTCGCTCGTTCGTTCGTATGTTCGGGCGTCAGTATAGCAACAGCGAACAATTCATTTCGCTTAGTTATGAGTGACACACCGATTTGCGGTCATCAGGTAACACAATTAAAGTTAGGTGTACACGCCAAGAGAAAACATCCCGCCTGAAGCGTACGAGATATCGAGTCGACAACCGAACTCGATAACAGTGTCGATTTATCATTCAATGTGGCAAGTAATTTCTACGGAAACCGGGAATCTGCAAGAAGTTTGATGAAAGAGAAGAATTTTCATTGACTTGAGAGTAGCGCGAAACTATATGAATCATTTATCGTTCAATTTATGTCATTTACCTTACTTGACATGAGACACGGCGATATCGTATGTCAGCTTATCTTTTTTTTTAGCGGAAGTTCTACCGTTACACAAAAATCGGGCCAGATTTAGTGCTGTCGAGAGCCGCCGTTTCGTGGTGTCACCACGTGATGCTGAGTATACTACTAGAGGGGCCAAAACTAACATAGCGACAACCATACTCCACTTAACTGGTGTAAAGGTGCCAACAGCAACCAACAGAGGCTATCATTAGAGGAGAACCATGCAACAGGTTGAGTTTCAAGGAAGGGGCACAGCATTTCGCTGGCAGCGCCGCTGCCGCCATCTCGGTCTCTGATGTCCTCGGTTTTCGCAAACTGCAATACGTTAGCGGACAGGCCAAAGTGCTCTATGAAAGCTGCACGCCAAAAGCTAAAGGACACAAATGCGCCGTTAGCTCGGTACAGTAACATGTAGCTTATACAGGGTGTTTTCTATTACGATAGCAATTATATGGACACTCCAGGCGCATTTCTGTCGTCGCCGTCGCCGTGAGGTTCCGTATAAAGTCCAACGGCAATAAAATCGTCGCTGCGTGCCATGTTCTGCTTGTGCGACTAAAATCGTGCGAGGGTAAGCCGGCAATCGCGGCTCAATCTAGCGCACGCAAGGGAGAGAAGCAGGCAGGAAGCGCGCCGTCTTCCATCGCGCGCAACGCTCCAGGAGGTGGGTAGGGAGGTAGGGGTGGCGTTATACTCCGGGGGGCCCGGGCGGCCATGCGCATTATCTTGAAAGTCATCTGCGTCGGGAGCCCAGTCCGCCGTGCGCTGTGTTTTTTCGTGGCTTAGTTCGCGTCGATGCGAGACGTAGCACAAACGTCAAGTCGCTGGCCATCACGCTTCCTCACTCCAGCGTTTTGACAACGAGTTTCCGCCATCATCGAGTGAGATGTGTTCATGGTTGCTTGTGTGCGCGTGACACCATGCTTGTTCATTGAGTTAGCATGCCTGTGTTCACAAGTTTATACGGCCGATAAAACTATTATCATTACTTCGTATAGTTGTCCACGAATTTGCTATCCCAATCGATGCTTCGCCTTTCGGGCGAAACTGCGACTTTCTTAGTTACACCAAATTTTAGAAAATTGCATGTTTGAGATAGCACAATTCTAAGCCTTTATCTAAATTGCTCGATGAGGCGGTAATTATTTTACTGGCAATCAGAATGCTTAATAAACGTTATTACACTAACTGTCTAATGAATTATTTTACGGCACATATGTTAATCTACGAATTGTAGCTAGTGAGTTTGCAAAGCGTATCTACTCGGAACGAATACTCGAAACGATTATATTTCGAAACTGGTGCAGTCTTGAGAATCCGTTCCAACTAGATACGCCTTGTGAACTTACCGGCGATGAGTCGTAGGTTGGAATCATCATCATCAGCAGCATATATTTATGTCCACTGCAGTACGAAGGCTTCTCCCTGCGATCTCCAATTATCCCTGTTTTGCGCTAGCTGATTCCAACTTGCGCCTGCAAATTTCCTAACTTCATAACCCCACCTAGTTTTCTGCCGTCTTTGACTGCGCTTCCCTCCTCTTGGTATCTATTCTGTAATTCTAATGGTCCACCGGTTATCCATCCTACGCATTACATGGCCTGCCCAGCTCCATTTCTTTGGCATTCTAATTGACATTAAGAGGAAAAAATGGAGCTAGGTTGAAAAATGCACCGCAAAGTTTTTCTTTAAAAAATCAATTAGCTTAATTTTGTTATTTATTCAATTAAGCATTTTTGAATTTTCGTAGAAGTAATGGCTGCCGCATTGAGTAATTTAGATCAAGGGTTAGAATTGTGCTTGCCGCTGGCAATTATGAAAAATTTGCCTATGGCCAAATCTCACCAACAGAAGAGTATTGAGGTTGTTCCTCGGACAGCACCCTCCTCTCTTCGTTTGGAGCGGCACTATCTTCTGGCAGCTGGTTCTCCGCTTGAGCTGGAAAAGTTCAACAGTTGAATCTACGTTAGGCCTGCGATTTATTAGAGCGAACTTTACTTACATCTTTCCTGGGCTTTGTTGTTCGTCTCCATTCCCTCACAGGATATATTTACGGGTACATATAGACGACTGGGGTATACGCGGGCTGCTGTCTTGTCGAGTAGACAACCTGGGCCACTGGGTAATTGCCCGAACAGGCAACTTGCTGAGGGCTGCTTTATGGTCTAGTAGGCAGGTCGCGTCATGAAATAGGTGCCATTGGATGTGTGGCCGAACAGAAAACTTCAGCCCTACGTATGTCCCACTTGGTTAGGTGCCGCTGGGTATACGTGCCCGTTCTTGGTACATCCCCCAAAATTGATTTGCCTCTGCGACACAAGTAGCATGAAGTTTCAAATGAAATCATATTTTAAAAAACATGAGGGTTTTGCGTTCCAAAACCACCATCTGATTATGAGGCACGCCGTAGTGGAGGACTCCAGAATAATTTCTACCGCCTGGGGTTGTTTAACGTGCACCTAAATTTAAGTACACGGGTGTTTTCTGGATTTCGCCCCCATCGAAATGTGGCCGCCGTGGCCGGGATTTGATCCCGCACAATATAATATTGCCGCCAGCATACTGAGAACGAAAAGACGCCCGCCGCATCATAGCTGTGTCTCAAAAGAACCGCCACAACATAAGCGTCAGGCAGGGCACCGCAAGGCAACGCTGCGCCGCACGTACCCACACCACGTGCTGACCGACCGGTGGCTCGTGCTCGAGGTTCGGATGAATGGCACGCGACAGGAGGTGAAAAAGAAGAGAACAACGTTCGAAGGAGTGAAGAACAAGGGACGCTTTTGTTTTGAGTCTACAACCTTTAGTTGACGGGCACAAGTTCGCCCAGAATAAATTAGTTTTTGTAGAAACGGCTGTCGTAACTGTTGGTTACATATCTGGTGGAGGTGCGGGGTATGATTCCAAGCCCCACACGCGCCAGGGAAGGTAACCCGGATCCCCGAAGTTTGGAGCCAGCGGAATTAACGCCTGTCCACCAACGGACAAGTCGCCGCATACGAGGTGAGGCCCCCGAGTTTGGTCCTCTCGTCGATTCAGCAAGGGCAGCGGCAGCAGTCAGCCTAGGAGCCAGTGCGATGGCTACTCAAGAGATCCCTCCTCACATCGTCGTTGACTCACCCCTGACGCCAGAATCCTTTCACGGAGACACATTCGAGGATGCCGAGGACTGGCTCGAAAAGTTTGAGCGTGTCGCCAGATGTAACGGTTGGGACGAAACAAAGAAACTCCGGTATGTGTACTTCGCGCTGGAGGAATCTGCACGCACATGGTTTCAAAACCACGAAGCGTCGTTATCATCGTGGAACGACTTCCGACGAGAGCTGCTTGCAACGTACCCGAGCACGGACCGCAGAGAGAGGGCAGAAGCCGCTCTTCAGGCGAGGAACCAGCGGAACAATGAAAGTGTGACCATGTACATTGAAGACATGTCCCACCTCTTCCGCCGAGCCGACCCAAACATGGCTGAGGACAAGAAATTACGGCACCTAATGCGCGGTGTTAAACAGGAGCTGTTTGCAGGCCTGGTACGTAATCCGCCCCGCACTGTAGCCGAATTCCGATCAGAAGCGACGACGATGGAGAAGACGCTGCAGCAGCGTGCAAGACAGTACAATAGAGACGCAAGCGTCGCATTATTTGAAGTTGGGACAGGAGCCCTCCCCAGCAACATCGACGCCCTACGTGAAATGGTGAGGTCTATCGTTAGGGAAGAGCTGCAGAAATTGAAGCTGGTTCAAAGCCCTCCTACGGTGTCATCACTCGCTGATGTCGTACGTGAAGAAGTACGACAAGTAATTTGTGAACCAGAGCCTCAGGTACGGCCCCTAGCACAACCGGAGCGTCAGCCGCGGATATCATACGCCCAAGCTTTACGGCAGGACATTGGACGCGCTGACTCTGCCCGAACTACCGCGACACCCCAGATGCTTCCTCGCAGTATGCCGCCCATGCCGGAAGGAAGACCACGTAAAAGCGATGTATGGCGTACTCCAGACCGGCGTCCCCTCTGCTACCACTGTGGCGAGGCTGGTCACCTGTATCGGGAATGCCAGTATCGCCGAGTGGGACTTCGTGGCTTCTCCGTGAATGCGCCTTGCCCTCGAAACGGTGAGCGCCCTTACGAGATAGAAGCATTTTTATCTACACGCCGAAACATTCCGTACCCCCAGCAACATGAGCCTCGATCGGCAGCGCCTATGCGTTATCGGTCGCCGAGTCCGCGTCCATCCTCCATGTCACCGAGGCGTCGCTCACTAAGTCCTCGACGGGAAAACTAGAGCCAGCGACCTGTGGAGGCAAGGCCGCTGACGCCCAGGAAACCGAAGGCCCTCCATCGCTAACCCGACGAGACGACGGCAGTGACACCGCGACGAACAAATGCAGTGATGGCGACGCAACTTCTGAGTTGCGTGTCATCATCGACGACTTCGAAGTGACTGCGTTGATAGACACTGGTGCTGACTATTCAGTCATTAGTAGTGTACTCGCCAGAAAATTGAAAAAGGTATTGACCCATTGGACCGGATCTCCTATACGTACAGCCGGGGGACACTTAGTCGAGCCTGTAGGAATGTGCACAGCAAGGATCGGAATTAGTGGCTTTATGTACGTCAGCAGCTTTATTGTTCTACCCGAGTGTTCCCGTGATCTGATCCTGGGCATGGACTTTTTGCAAGCAAACGGCGCAATAATCGACTTGCAAGAATCTCGTGTGTTGTTTACTACGGAAAATGCTGTCACCTTTTCTGATGTGGAACAGCCACATGTTGCCTCTCTGCGTATTGTGGATGAACACGTGACGGTGCCGGCAAGGTGTAGTGTGACTGTCATTGTAAGGAGCGACGCATTTCGAGACTATGAGGGACTTGTAGACGGAAATATTGGGCTGCTACTGGAAAAGCAAATATGTGTGGCAAGGGGCCTTGTTCACCTGCGTAACGGATGTGCGGCTGTCCTCTTGACTAACTTTGGCAATGAGGCACAACACGTGGCGAAGGGAACAGCCATAGCATCTCTTCATGGCTATGAACAAGTTACGGATATATCGACTCTCGATACAGCATCACCAGCATCTGGGACTTTAGACAGTGTGCTCGCATCTATCGATATTGACCAAGAGCTGTCATCACCACAAAGACATACGATTGTGAGCTTGGTCAAAGAGTTCGCCGAATGCTTCTCTACTTCATCGAAAGTCCATCGCACTCCCGTTGCAAAGCACCGCATTATAGTCGAAGAACCCGTAAGACCAGTGCACCAACACCCGTACCGAGTGGCTCCAAAAGAAAGGGAAGCGATAAGAAGTCAAGTACAGGAAATGCTCAAGGACGACGTCATACAGCCATCCAATAGCCCGTGGGCATCTCCGGTAGTTCTGGTCAAAAAGAAGGATAACACCCTACGTTTTTGTGTAGACTACAGGAAACTCAACCTCGTCACGAAGCGGGATGTTTATCCACTCCCACGCATCGACGACACCTTGGACAAACTACGCGATGCTCACTTCTTCTCTTCTTTGGATCTTAAAAGCGGGTACTGGCAAATAGAAGTGGACGAGCGAGATCGCGAAAAAACGGCATTTGTGACACCGGATGGTTTATATGAGTTTAAGGTGCTTCCATTTGGTCTGTGTTCTGCGCCCGCCACTTTCCAGCGGATGATGGACACTGTTCTTTCCGGACTGAAATGGCAGTCCTGCCTCGTTTACCTTGATGATGTGGTGGTCTTCTCCACTACATTCGAGCAGCACGTGCAGCGGCTGAGGGCAGTTCTGGATGCCATTCGCACGGCGGGATTGACCATAAAACCCGAAAAATGTCACTTCGGTTTTCGCGAACTCCGCTTTCTCGGACACATTGTCAGTGCTCAAGGCGTCCGCCCTGATCCTGAGAAGATCACGGCAGTAGAAAAGTTTCCGAAGCCAAGAGATAAGAAAGCTATCAGGCGTTTCCTGGGACTGTGTGCCTACTACAGGCGTTTCGTAGAAAACTTTTCTAAAATTGCCGAACCACTCACGCGGCTTACAAAAGAAGATGTCCCTTTCATGTGGCAGAAAGAACAAGAAGACGCCTTCTCTGAGCTACGACGACGTCTGCAGAGTCCTCCCATACTTGCCCATTTTGATGAAGATGCCGAAACAGACATCCACACCGACGCGAGTAACGTTGGTCTCGGCGCCATACTTATTCAGTGGCAGAATGGAGAAGAAAAAGTCATTGCGTACGCAAGCCGTACTCTATCGAAAGCTGAAACAAATTACTCAGCTACAGAAAAGGAATGCCTGGCGGTTATATGGGCCATCAGCAAGTTCCGGCCATACTTGTACGGCAGACCGTTCCGAGCCATCAGCGACCACCATTCATTGTGCTGGCTGGCGAACCTCAAGGACCCTTCTGGAAGACTCGCTAGGTGGAGCTTGCGTTTACAGGAATATGACATCACGGTTGTTTACAAGTCCGGTCTCAAGCACAATGATGCTGATTGCTTATCACGTGCACCGATCGAATCTACTGCTGCTGAATACGAGCAAGATTTCCCGTTTCTTGGGGCTGTGAACACGTCGGAAATGGCTCATCATCAGCGTTCTGACCCGGAATTACTCCTGCTCATCCAGCACCTGGAGGGTCGGCAAGTAAAAGTTCCACGAGTTTTTGTCCGCGGATTGTGTTCGTATGTCCTCAAGAACAACGTCCTCTACAAAAGAAACTTCGAGCCCAGTGGCGAGACGTTTCTACTTCTCGTACCATCATCGCTACGACCTGAGATCTTAGAAGCTTGCCATGATGACCCTTCAGCTGGTCACTTGGGCGTTAGTAGGACTGTGGCAAGAATCCGCCAAAAATATTACTGGCCGAAGTTGATGAATTCAGTGCAGCACTATGTAAAATCGTGCCGAGATTGTCAAAGGCGCAAAACACCGCCACTCAAACCAGCAGGCCTTCTGCAACCAATACAGCCACCAGCAGTACCATTTGAACAGATCGGAGTAGATTTACTTGGGCCATTTCCCGTTTCGTCCTCAGGAAAGCGATGGATTGTGGTAGCGACCGATTACCTCACCCGGTATGCCGAGACTTCTTCTATCACAACAGCAACCGCCATTGAAGTGGCTCAGTTTTTCGTCACACACATCGTATTGCGACACGGCGCGCCTAAGGTTGTCATAACAGACAAGGGAACAGCTTTTATGGCCCGTTTGATGCAGTCTGTTATGAAACTAACGCATACTGATCATAGGAAAACCACAGCATACCATCCGCAAACAAATGGCCTGACTGAACGGCTCAATAGAACGCTCGCTGACATGATCTCGATGTACGTGGACATAGAGCATCGAACATGGGACAGTATTCTACCATACGCTACCTTTGCGTATAATACTGCAGTACAAGAGACGACACAGTTTACGCCATTTGAACTTGTTTACGGCCGGACCGTAACAACGACACTGGACGCGATGTTACCTGTGAATAACAGCAGCGAAGACGACCCTGACGTTAGTCAATACATAGAAAGGGCTGAAGAGGCACGACAGTTGGCGAGGCACCGCATCGTCCAACAGCAGCACGTCGACGCAAACCGATACAACCTAAGGCGAAGAGAGGTGCAGTACTACCCTGGAGACAAAGTGTGGGTATGGACGCCTATACGTACACCCGGTCTTTCGGAAAAGTTACTGCGCCGTTATTTTGGCCCCTATAAAGTACTTCGCCGGCTAAGTCCCTTAAACTACGAGGTAACTCCCGAAGGTCAAGTGCGCTCCACACGACGCAGGACTCGTCCAGAGGTCGTACACGTAGTACGAATGAAGCCTTACTACGAAAGGCATTGAATAACAGAATTTGCAGATGTGCCCAAGAATACCACCGGCCGTCCCTCAGCTTTGTTCTTTTAAAACTGTCGGCCTGTCTAGGCCTTTTCTACGCATCGGGACGATGCTTCTTCGGAGGGGGACTAATGCCGCCAGCATACTGAGAACGAAAAGACGCCCGCCGCATCATAGCTGTGTCTCAAAAGAACCGCCACAACATAAGCGTCAGGCAGGGCACCGCAAGGCAACGCTGCGCCGCACGTACCCACACCACGTGCTGACCGACCGGTGGCTCGTGCTCGAGGTTCGGATGAATGGCACGCGACAGGAGGTGAAAAAGAAGAGAACAACGTTCGAAGGAGTGAAGAACAAGGGACGCTTTTGTTTTGAGTCTACAACCTTTAGTTGACGGGCACAAGTTCGCCCAGAATAAATTAGTTTTTGTAGAAACGGCTGTCGTAACTGTTGGTTACAATATTCTATTATTTTAAATGCATAACACGTTATCGAAACTTTGCATAAATTTCCAGATTTTCTTACTTTGACAGTAAACTGTGCGTTTTTACCCCAAGTATGGCAACCTGCGCCGTACTTTGGTTGCTCCTGACACCTTTTTTGTCAGCGTTAGAATGGGGCTTCAACTACTGGAATCTCTAGAGTATTGAATTCACGCCTACTAAACGGTTTGTCGAAACCGATAGTGTGAAATGTGGAAACTTGTTTGTTTCCTCTTGTGTGCCACAGGCATCAGTGTTGGAATGCCTGCTGTTTCTCATCTATGAAAATGACATTGGTAAAAGGTCGGATACAAATGTTAAGGAGAAATCGTCTTGAGATGACTATTTCATTTAATAGGTTGTCAAGAGTTCTTCATACCAGGAAATACCTAATAACAGTCTTCGTAAACTCACGGACGGTTGCGACAAAAAAGGAATGTTGATAAACTTTCCTAAAACAGTGCTGATGACATTAACAACGAAACAGAAGACATTACTTTATATTTATCACATTGAAAATTGGAACCCTAAATCTGTTACCTGTGTGATATACTCAGGTTTAAAAATCAAGAACAACTCAAATGGGACATTCATGTCTACAGCATATGCGACAAAGCATTAAGAAAACTTAGTTTTCTACGTAGAAAACATAAAGTCGCCTTCAACTTTCAAGCTCTAAGCCTATCACTCCCTCCGCGCGCCCAGTTCTAGACGATGCTTTCATGGTATATGGGATCCACACTTTGACAAAGGAATTGTCAAAGTGGAGTGAATCCAGCACCTTGCTGCCCGGTTTATCTTCTCAGATTACAAAACGCCATCTATTTCTTTGCATGTTCAGGCAAACTCGGACTGAATCCACTCCACGTGTGACGTAAAATCACTAGACTCAAACTTTTCCACTTGATGTTGCGTAGCCAAGCTGCTTTGGCAAGTGCAACATACATTTCTCTAGCTTGCCACATGTCATCGCACATTTTAGAGCGCAGCTCGTAGGCGCCCGTTTCTGCGGCGAGTATCGCGGCATCGTCCCTCGGCGTTCCTCGTAACCGAGCGAACGAGCACAGCGAAGGATGAAAGAGCGAATGCGGAGCGCGGATGAAAGACGGCGATAGCGAAGAGAGCACGATGAGGAAAGCGGAGGAGGAGGACATGGCGAAGGCGGGAGAAGAAAAGCGTAGTGCCGCGCAAGACGGGCTCTGCGGCGACGATGGTTACGAGATGGCGCCAGAGTAGCGCGCGTCGTCTGTTCACCGATGACGCCACCGATACTATATATGGGAAGAAAGCGCTGCGTGAGCAGAGGTCTGTCTGCGACGGCTGCTGTAAATCGCGCCCACGCGTCACCCACCCGCTGCCTCTCGCGACCTCCCGGAGATTAGCGAGCCAGTCGCGCCCCACTTCGCTCCGTTCGCAACGTGCCGCACGACACAGATTGTCCGATCCAGTATAGATCGCGAAAGCATGTTTACAGCGGCGCTCGAATTTCGCATTAGGGAGTGTCGCGATCGTCGGTGAATTTTTCACCTCATAGTAGTACAAGTTTACTTTTCGCGTAGAAAACTCCGTCAGAAACCACTCTTTCCACTTACGAGCGAAGAGTTGAATCATTTAGCTGAAGCCGTGGTGGAATACTAATCCCACGATTATTAAAAAAAAAAACTGTTGCGAACCCAACTCCTGCACGTAACCCTCTCCTGCTTGGGCAACACCGCTTCGTGCGGTATTGCCTAAAGAAATAGAAAAAAAAATATGTCAGAAGTTCGCGTCAATCGATGACAAATTTCCAAGAACGACCTACGCACGCCCCGTAACACCAGACAGCAGATCCCACCAACTATCGCTTACTCTGTAAAACAGGAAACTTACTGCTGAGGTCCCGGAGAGCGCTTATCTCCTGCACTTCTGCTAGCAGGCACGGCGATTCCAGCAGGCCCGTAGGCACAGTCGAGGTCTCAGCATCATGTGCGACATCTGGGAATGTGAGAGAACAACCAAAGACTCCCCAATAACGATTTACCGCATTTTCTAACACTTAATAAAAGAACGACGCTCAGTTAGACATACTTTCTGTGGACACACGAGTATCCGAGGAATAGCTAGCGGGACCCTCCGACGGGGCGGCCATTTCGAAGCTGGTGCTGCTTTTCTTCTTCTGCGTCTTCTTACCGTGAACTGAATCTTATTGCCGATGTCGATTTCTTCGAACAAGGTACATACCAGCGAGGGAGACTGGCTACAGAAAAAGAATGATAGCTATGACTATCATAATTGAGAAAAAAATCCGAGAAAGAAAAGAAACTGACAAATATAAACCCTTTTCCAAATTCTTGCCTGCGCTTCTCTGCACTGCATATTTGCCCACTAACAGCGGAAACGGTTGTCATTCAAATAAAGACGAAGTGTTATAGCTGCCCATCCCTATCTTACCTATGCCAGCTTTCATCACAGCTTGCGGCGCGATTCAGAAAATATACTATAGAAATGACTTCGCCAAATCATAGTTTTCAACATCTGATTTCCCGCATCTAAATTTCCCTTGTAACAACAAATGGTGCTTCATTGACAAATTGAAGTAACAGTTACTACGGAGCCGAGTCCCCCCACTGCATTTTTACCACCACAGGTCTGGTCTGGCTGTATCACCTTTGTGTCCTTTATGCAATGAGAATGAATCTTTGCAACGTTTGTTTTTGAGATGTCACCGGTTCATTATTCGAAAGAAAATGTGTTTAGAAGAACCCTTCTATACCCTTGGCTTAAATTTGTCTCTTCTGGTAATTCTTTCATTTGGGGCTACCGTACCGGGTTACAGCCACAGGAGCGTTTGTGGAGCCCTCTGCAACTTTCTTCACGATACGAAAAGAATTGCATTCTAAAACTGTTCTTCTCACTTGTTATGCTCACATAGTGTTTACTGCAATACTTAGATATTTGATCATACATATCTGTAACAGTAGACATTTTCATTAAATTTTACAAGATACCTATTTCATTTCACCTTATGCACCCCAAAAAATTGATAACAGTTTTTCACCGCCCGATTCATGGTCGAGCCCCCAGAGTGGGTTGCGCTATTTCACCAAGGAACAGGAACAAGAACATGCTGGGGCTTGACTCTTTCGCATCGTTTCATCGCAAGAGCCACGTCTACATTCTTACGAAGCGAAGTCTGCCAAGGCGTCTAACCAGGCGCGGCCAGGAGTGAGCGGGCGCTGGCAGGTGTGCGTATGGTGTGACCTTAAGTATCGCGTGGTTCGAGGCTAGTTGATTGTTCAAAACTAGTCGAAATCAGCGAGACCACACGGATGCCACACCGATAAGCAGGGTGGCCAAAGTTTAATTCCTACGCGGACGGCCACGGCCGAGCGTGAGCAGACGATAGTTGGCTTCTTCCGGAAGTACGTAATTATGATCGAAATTCGAAAGCAGATCTTCGCTTACTTGAGCCTGTTTATTAAATTGCATCAATAGATATACACAATAACAGTAGGAAGAAGTGCACTGATCCAAACACCCTTCTTGATTGATGTCAGCAATCGGTCCATAGCAGCCGCGTATGGAAATCTGCTGTATTGCGAAATAAAACGTCCAGAAAAGAGTGATTAGCAGACTTAAGTTTAAGAGAGAGAGTTTGAGAGAAAGGTCACTTCGCGCTCCGCTTGCGAGCTCCACGAGCCGCGTACTACTGCTAAATTTCGCCGAGATGTTCCCAGCAGGGTATCTTATCCGCGGGCTGTGTTTTATTCACTAAGGTGGTTCAGGCCCCCCTTTAAGCGAAATTTGAGATCCGTCAGTTTAACGCTATGCCAAAACTGACCGGATCTGGGAGATTTCAGTTTATTTCCGACCAGCCGGAACGAACTACTTACGTTATTCTTCCATCGCAGAAGTTTCATGTCATTTGGCTTATCATAAACGCGCATGTCGGTAATTTAGGTTGCGTTTGCAGGTACCCTTGGCCTAATTCCGGAAAGAACAGAGCTGACCATTGGCTCAACTTTACAGGCGTTCGCTGATCTAGAAGGGATGTACGAATGTCCCGACTCCCCCCCCCCCCCCCCCCCCCCCTCCAAAATTTGTGCGCCCAGCGCCAGCGTAAGGCACGTGACAAACTCTTTAGGTACTTCTTCCCAGCTGTTACGGTTCTTTTTCTCTGGAGAATTAAGAAAGATTTCATGATTATTGAAGACAACCCGCCAGCACGTAAGAAACTCATCATCGTTATAAATCTCAAAGTCAGACTCCCCCTTAAAAATACCTTCACCCGCGCTTGACTACTGACGGCTACATAAGGTGATTTGTTATTTGTACGCTGTCCTGGAGTTGAGCTATTCAGGAAGACACTGTAAGCAAAGTCCGGGAAGGATCACAAAAAAAAGCTTCTCTCTAAAATCGCAGCAGAGACGACTCTCCTAGCAACATAGCCCTTTGGATGCTGCTTTGATTTCCCCGTATCTGCGCACAAACTGTGTAGTTACGAACGATAATAAATTTGGAACATTCATCGCAAACCTATGTGGCCGAAGAGGTAGTTCAAGGGAAATGTTGTTCAAGGAGGTGAAACAGCGGTAAGAAAGAAGCAAGCTGTCCACTGTTTCTAGTTCATTACGATAGTGTAACGAAGAACCGATACCGGTAAAAATTTTGGAATGGGACTCTTCGTAGAAATCTGACCAACGCAACCTCGATCTGACGTGAGAGGCATTGCACCGTGCGACCATGGGTAACAAATGCTCTAACTTGGTAACAAATGCCCGCTATGCGTCAACAAATGCGTGGGTAACAAATATCCCGTTATGCGTCAGCTCCCCTTCACTCTTTCTCACTGACAAGGAATACAGACATCTACTGGGCTAATCACTCCAAGATTGCTAGTTTTACCTGCAGACCCAAGCGCGACTGGCCTCTAAACACCCCCCCCCCCTCTTTTCTTTTTTTTGCCTCCCTTTCTTCTCCCTTCCATTTCAAGCTATATATTTGTGCACGCACAATAAAGCAACCGTTGGCAGTCAGCGTTGGTCCTGTGTTCTTCCTTCTGTCCGTGCTTTTAGCACTGTTTTTTACACCACGAATGCATACCAACGAGCTCTCCTTCAGACCCTTTCAAGCTCTACCTTGACCAACGATAGTATAGGCCACTTATGGCACATACCCAAGGTGTAGGATTGAGGAAGGTTTCTTTTCTATTGAAATGAAAATTAACGAAACAGACTTATTCCCCTGATAAGCTTACCTTTCTGGCAAACAGAACCGTCCATACATGGAAGCCTTATATCGTATAGTGCAGTAGACACTAGTTACACACAACATCAAGGAACCAGGTAATGAAGTTCTGTTTATTAGGAGTTACATTTACCTTATATTTAAAATGGGCTAATACATGTATTGTCGGAAGAGGTAAGGTGGAAGTAAGTTGGCTGTACATATTGAATAATTGCAGCTTGCTACTGGGAAATGAGATGCAAGATGCAAAGGAGGCAGACGACATAGGACAAGTTCCGGTCTGGGTCCTTGCGTCTCATTTCAGCCGTAGCGCGCCGCAATAATTCAACTTAATTGTCAACAGAATATATAGCAGTTGATGTCGCCATGGACACTCCTGTCCTGGACGAGAATTTGTTTTACCCGCAACAATGACGTCTCAATCCGCCACTTCCTTGAGTGCATGAGTTTTGGTTTTAGTATTTTTGGCTCATGCTATAATTCCAGTGTATATATAATGATTTGCACAATAAACTTTATGTACGTCGCTTTATTATAGCAGCATATTACATAGCAAGTAATGTTTTATAGGATGCGCAAATAGAGCAAGAAAACTTGTTCCTGAATGTCGGTAAAAAATGCCCCCATATCTGAACCTTCCATAACAAGTTTTGTCACCTGCGCGTTTAGGTTTGAGGTGTTCATTGCATCAATTGTTTTATTCGCTAATTACCTAATAAAATATTGTACTTGCTGGAAAGTGACGGCCACAAAATACAAAACGGGAGCATATACGCTCTGCGTTCGGAGTGCTTCACGGCCGTGCATGGAACCTGAAACCGCTGACGCGGCCGACACCAAGTCAGGCCTAACTATACCCCTCGTCCGTTACGGAGGGCAAGTGCGTCTCGCAGTTGTTCACGGCGCTGCAGTTGCACTTGTAGTCCGCGCCCTCGGTACAGCCGTACGCGTGGATAAAGTCCGGCATGGTGCGGGACATGTCCCGGCAATGGTCGGCGTCGCGTGGGTCTCCGCATCCGGTGGCGCAGATCACCAGGTATAGTAGCCTTCGACGGGCGCGAGTGTCCAGGCGCCAGGACGTCACAGGGTCCTTATCAGCCATTGCCATGGCCGTGGCCACTGCCCAGCGACCTCCCATCAAAGACTTGATTGCATCTGCAAGAGCACGCCGAGTGACTGTTTGCTAGCAATTTTGGGGAGCTTTGTGGGATTTTAAGAGTTAGCGTACACGTAAGGGTAGGATGTGACAGGGAGAGCATGGCTGCAGCGTACTTATTATGACAGCTCGGTCCGGATTCTTTGAGCAGTTATAAACAAAGGTTAGTATTCAAAATTTGTGCAACTTCCATGTTGAACTCCTCAGTGTTACCATAGTCACCACTGGCGCACGGGAAATTGAAGTTTAAAACCGCAGTTATTTCTTGCCATGCGAAGCTATCTCTTTGTGGTGGCGTCTGACTGTAGACGTCGGAGTCAACAGAACGCAAGAGGCACCCGCCGTGGTACAGCTGACTACGGCGTTGCGCTGCACAGCTCGAAGTCGATGTTTCGATCCCTGCGATGGCAGCCACATTTCGATGGAACCGAAATGCAAAATCGCCCGTGTATATACTTACATTTATCTGCACGTTACAGAACCGATGGCGGAAGGAAAATATCCGGAGCTCCCACTACAACGTACCGCAAGATCAGATCATACTTCTCGCACGTTAAGCCCCTGAACTTCATTTCAACCATCCAATGAACTCACACAGCACAGCTCGCATAGCTTAAAGCTTAGAGTTGCTGGTCACGCGTACGACGCACCTAACTGAAGTGATTACCATAAAAAAGTAGTACGCAAATGTCCCATTTACTGCTATACACATTTTAGAGTGGTTGATCAGTCCTCCACTGTCTCCATGGACATTGGCTTCTGGCAGGAATTTCAGAACAGGGAAGCTTTGGCGTTAGCATTTTGCCTAGTATTCATGATTTTTCTGCCAACTGGATGAAAAGGAGCCTTGAAATCAAATTACGGCGTTTAACGCCCTAAAAAGAACACACGGTACAAGATATAGATACCATAGTGGAAGGCTCCGGTTTAATTTAACTTGCACCAAAATGAAAATACTCGAGATTTGTTTTTGGCATCGCGCCTCTATGAGAAAGTGGTCCTGCTGTCAGGAATCGTATACGTGCGGCCCTGTGTTCGAAGCAGAACACCATAGCCACTGAACCCCAGCGGGAGGCGAGAAGGCGAGTTTTGAAACTATCATTAACCAATGTAACTGATATAGCAAGTCAGTTATGCGAAAGACCGCAAGTTAGAGGAAAGTTTGTGAACTGAAAAAATTTTTTGATCCTCACAACTGTAGCACGAAGCTAAAAGGAAGCCCATACGAGTTTCTCAGAAAGAAAACTTCGCACTTGAATCCTTCGCACCAGGATGGACCTTTTCTTCAACTGAAACTTTCTTTCTGAGAAATCCCCATCGGTTTCTTTTTTATCCTTCGTGCTAAAGTCGGGTGGAAGGCAATTTTGCTCGTTACCCTAATTCATACAGGGTCGCATAACGTCAAACTACGTCATTCTGACTTCATGCCAATCTTCTAACGTCATAGTTACGTAACCGCCGACACAATCATCGGGCGGTGACCCGCAGCGTTGTTTGAACAAGCCAATTAAACGCTATTCTTCTTGACAGGCATTCCCTTTTGTTTGCTTTCAAGGCGAATAACATTGCCTACCTTGACATAATTTGATGCAAAAGCATCAAATGGTCCATCGAGCGAAAAAGCTGGCGTCTGTAAGCAGCGAAACGGCACCTAAATTCCCACTGGCGGCGACGCCACGTCAAGAGCGCACCTCGACGGAGCAAAGCGAGTGAAACGGTGTCGCTTGAGGGAAGAGGGCATCACCGCGACGCCACGTCACAGCGCGTCTCGACGGAGCAGATACGGTGACGCGACGCCGCGGGGTGAGACAGGTTGTCGGCGAGGCAGTCGTGTTACGCGTGCGCGTGGGTACCGCCGTCTCGCTCTCGGAAGCCGGCTCATGGTCCGTATCTCTCCCGACTCCACTGGGCTTAGCTGCTGCGCGCGCCAGCCGATCCCAACCGCATCCCCTTCCTCGGTCTCTCGTGGCGCAGGACGTCGGTGGCATGCGGCGTTGGCACCGCTGGCTGCTGCTGCTTGCTGGCTCGGGCAGCACGTATTTCTATGGTACATTACATACTCGCAGCGCAAATCTCGAAGGACCGCTCAGCGGCGTTCAATTGGACATTAATGCCTTCGCATTCACAACTCGCAAGAAGTGCTTAAGTGTCCTCGGATTTCTTTCTTAAATAATTGTCTGACCAGAGGCGAGGAGCAGGCAGAAGTGGAGAAGGTTTCGTTGGGACTAAGCTAGTTCAGTGAAAGTAAAAAAAAAAAAGTGTCGAAGTTTTGCCCGACAGACGAAGCATCGATTGCGATAGCAAATTAGTGGACAGCTATACGAAGTTATGATAGTAGCTTTATCTGCTCTATAAAGTTGTAAACATTGACACACTAACTGAATTGACAAGCATGATGCCACGCGCGCACAACCAAACATGAACACATCTCACTCTATGACCACGGTAACTCGTTGTCAAAACGCTGGTATAAGAAAACGCTGGTATAAGAAAACGCGGCAGCAGCAGTGAGCGAATTGACCTTCGTGCAGCCGCTCGCATCAACGCGAAGTATAAGCCGCGAAAACACAGCTCAAAGCGGACTCTGTCCCCGTAGCAGATGGCTTTCAAGATACAGCGGCCGCTCGGGCGACCCGGAGTATACTCCGGGCGGCCCGAGCGGCCCTCGCTACCCTCCTCCCGGAGCCTTGCGGCCCGGCGGGCGCGCGCGGTCGTTCGGGCCGCCCGGAGTAGAACGCGTCCCCACTCCCTATCCTCCACCCGGAGCCTTGCGCGCAACGGAAGATGGCGCGCTTCCTCCCACTTCCTTCCTTGGGTGCGTGAGATTGAGCAACGATCGCCGGCTCACCCTCGCAAGCTTTCACTCGCACATACAGCATACGGAGCGCGGCGATGATTTTATTGCCCTTGGACTTTATAAGGAACCTCACGGCGACGTCGACGATGATGGCGACGGAGACGGCAGAAATGCGCCTTGAGTGTCCATAAAATCACTATCGTAATAATAACCGGATGAGGCGGGTGATGCCGGCGTATGCGATTGGCCCGCTTCCGCTTGCCTAGTTTGCGGTGGCTGGTCGAAAATCGCAGCGGCGTGCAACAGGAAGTTTAAAATTGCCGCTAGAACAGATCCTCAGCCAAGAAGAGTTGGCAGGACAATATCGTGCACATGCCGAAAGGGCTCGACAACGTTATACTGCCACGTAAAAAAAATTTTGTACGCCAATCCATTCTGCCCAGCAGCAGGGAGTAGCCAGTGCCAGAGCGATCGCCAGTTAGCCATCTTCTGTTTCGTTTGGAACGGCTATCATCGGAAAAAGTGTCAATTTTGTTCGGCATAATAATGCATATTTATTTTGTACATGTCCCTTTGAAATGGTGAGTTTCTGCAGTTTTCGCGACGCCGCGTGACAGAGAGGTGAAGTGGGGGTGGCCAGAAAAATGTTTGACTAATCGTACAGTGTTAATTGCAGAAATGAAATAGAAACGGTGTGGAATAGCTTTATATTATAGCACCCGTAAGGTTCCCTTTATCTGTTTAATGATTCTATTTAGCGTCGCTTTGCGGCGACGACAAGTACCATGATGCAATGCTTTCATACTGCTTACAGCCAATGATTCCTACGGAAAAAACGGCACGCTCACCTTCGCCGAGGCTCTTGTTGAGGCTTTTCCTGAACGACTGGCCAAAGCAGGACTGCACGTACGCGGCCATGCTTGAACCTCCGATGGCGGTTCTCGAAGCTACCGGGGCCGCACTGCCTTGGTACGCGGCCGCCCTCTCGTAGATGGCCCGCAGGACCAGATAGCGAAGCGCGAACATGCCGACGTTAGCCTCGGGGACCTGAAGCGACAGGAAGCCTCTCGAGGCGACCAAGGCAGGCGGGATGGCGAACTTTTCATGGCGTCTCTGGCCATAACCGAGTTGGCCCATGACCAAGGCATGGCTCTCGACGAAGAGGGCTTCTCTATCGGCGCTGCCGACCTGGGCGGCTATCACGGCCGCCAGGTTGGGCAGGAACGTCTCGTTCATCGTCACCGGAAACGGCTCCGTAGGCGTGGTAAGGACGTTGCAGGGCTCCCCTGGGTACGAAAGGAGGTCGCACTGTGTGTAAACGCTCACACTATGGTATCAAACCTTACAAAAGGAGCACGGTCTATGGCAGACCGATAAAGGTTACTGACAGAAACGAAGACGAGAACCGAGGTAGAAGGTGCGCGTTTATTTGTTCTGCCTAAGCGTTTGTGTAATTTATTTGGTTGTACAGCTTTGCTCATTAGTCCTAGCTAATCTCCGATATGAACCAATTGACCCAGCAACAAGCAAGTTATGATTCAGCCGCACGTTTTTAGGAAGGTAGGGTAAATGGATGTGCGAATTAATTTTCACAATCTGAGGGTCTTAAGATGCACGTGGATTGAAACAGACGAGCGTTTTTGTCACCTGCACTTACAGAAATACCGTCACTGCGGCCGTTTATTGAACCTGAAACCCAGCGCTCAGCAACGGCACGCAAAAGCCTCTGAGCCACCACGTCGGATTTCATCTGTGACAGCAACTTGGTAAGATACGAAGTTTTTGATCTGACAGGAACGGCAGTACACAAACATTCAATGCATCCAGACTGTTAGGATTATCCTTTTTAGAAGGCCCAGATGACTTGGTCGCTGAGAAGTTGGGCCTATAAAGGAGCGCGCGCTTCTGCATTTCCAATCATCTGCTGCTACCATCGAGTAAACACCATGGCCGCTCCAAAAGTATATGTGCGGAAATATATCCGTGCGGTCGGGTAATTTCGGAAGTCATGCGCTGCCACATGTTACCGTGCGCTTTGAGTGAGAGGATCGTAAAAAGAAGGCGCCACAATCCCGGAAGAAGTGACTTTAGGAAGAAGTTCAGATGCTTGCAGCGTGAAGAGTTAAAATCAGTCACTATTGGAAGTTCGAATAAAATTACCCGGATTGTTTTCTTTTCGTGTCGAAATTGTATATAATTGCTGTGTTGTAAAGAACGGCCTGACAACTGTAAAATTACAAAAGTTACATTATACGTCACCTGAAGGTAGTATGCATTATGTTGTTGTTGCGCTGGTGCTGTTCTACGCTTAACTGATGAAAGCTCGGCCCATGACAAACGTGCCGTGGTGAACTGTGGAAGTAGTAAGATTGTTACTCATGTTCACGAATTGACGAAAGGCTTGCCCCAGAAGGTTACTCACTTCAGAGAGTAGTTGTATATAAATATCACAAATGTTCGCTGTTGCAACTTCATTAACAGCCATTAAAACTCATTGCCTAAAACATCGTTCACGTCGACGAAAAAAATAATAGCTTGCCCTCCCCCTTCTGCAAACAAACTCAGACAAAGCAACGAAAGATTCGCTTTAGAAGAAAAAAAAATTCTTGTGACGTGAAAACACAAATCCTGTTTCTTGTCATGAGCCGGCATGGTTGCTTAGGGACATCGGCGTTACCCTTCTAAGCCCGAGGTCGCGGGATCAACTCCTGGCCATGGCGGTCGTCGAAATGCAAAAACACCGTTGTAGCGTACATTGGGTGCACGTCGAAGAACTCCTGGTAATCCAAATAAATCGGGAGCTCCCCACTACGGCGTGCCTCATAATCAGGTCGTGGTTTTGGAACGTATAACGGCAGAATCTTTGTTTTGTTTTTGTTTCTGGTCATGACTGAAGACAGGATGTTATCAAGCTCCTATGTGTAGCTCAGCCCTAAACGTCATCGTCCACCTGCGCAATTCCGAATCAGATAACAAAGATTTATTTTTCTTCCACCGCCTTTGACTGCGTTTCCTTTCCCTTGGTGCCTATTCCGTCATTCTAAGAGAACACTGCATTCATGATTATATTGCTACACGCGTGTGGTATTTGGTTGTTTGAACGAGGCGCGCGGGCGCCTAGACGAAGAAGACGAACTGCTCTGGGCTCTCGAGCTATCGGCTGATCTGGCCAGCGCTGCAGCTATCATTTGTAAATATACTTGTAAATAGTCTCCTGTACTTAATCCTTCGTTCGCGTAACATTTTGGTGGAGCGTGCCGTTCCCCGTCCTCGCCACGGAGCTCCGCAGCGGCCGCACCGTCCAGCTTTCCGCCATGGCTCCCGGTGACACCTCGTCTGCTGCTGCTACTGCAACTCCAACCACAACGTACGTCACGGTAGCCACTCCCCGCGATCCTGGCATCTTCTCCGGCCAAGATAATGTCGACGTTGATGACTGGCTACGCATGTATGAGCTTGTTAGCCGCAACAACCACTGGGACCCTACCATAATGCTAGCTAATGTCCTCTTCTACTTGGGCGGAACACCTCGTGTCTGGTTCCGGACACACGAGGAGGAGATCTCTAGCTGGGACGCTTTCAAGGAGAAGCTCCGCGACCTCTTTGGAAATCCGACCGGTCGGCAGCAGGCTGCAAGGAAAGAGCTTGCTACTCGAGTGCAGTCTTCCACTGAATCGTATGTCTCGTACATACAAGACGTGCTAGCTCTTTGCCGGAAAGTCGACGAGAACATGGTCGAAGTTGACAAGGTTGGCCACGTTCTCAAAGGGATCGCGGACGATGCGTTCAACTTGTTGATCTTCAACAATGTGTCTACCATCGACGTCATTGTCAAGGAATGCCGCCGCTTTGAGCTCGCCAAAAGCCGCCGCGTCATTCCACAATTCTGCCGGCTCCCTAACACAGCTGCGACGTCGTCCTGCGTCGCCCTTACCGCTTCGCCCCCCTCCAATGAGACCGTCACGCGTATTGTTCGCCGTGAGATCGAGGCTGCCAGTCCTGCCACGTTTCATCCGCGCCCACTTGACCCCACCATTGACCAACCAGCCCCAGCGATCTCCCTCATTCAGGAGGTTGTGCGGCAAGAGTTTGCCAACCTCGGTTTTCCTGCTGCCTGCTCCATCTCCCGACCTGACGCCCGACTGGTGCCGACAGCTGCGCCTCGCAGCGATCTGTATTCCAGATACCGCAACCCTACAGAATGGAGAACTCCGGACGACAAGCCATTTGCTTTCGTTGCCACCGCATTGGCCACGTCGCTCGCCACTGCCGCACCTCCTGGTCATCGCCATATTCGAGCTACTTTTCGCCGTCTCCTCGCCCATATGCCGACCCTCGCCGCTACTCGCCTCGCCGTATGCCTTCGAGCTCTCACGTATCCGTCGATGACAGTCGTCCCACTCGCTCGCCGTCACCTCAGCGCCGTCGGTCCCCGTCGCCCCAGCCACGCCGCTATTCGTCGCCGACCCATTATGGACCCTCCCGGACGGAAAACTAGGCCATGCAGCTCTTGGAGGTAGTGCTGCATCACGTTCGTCCTGTCCAAATCCTCCGTTGACGCTCCTCACGAACACGAACCTAATTGAAGTAGATGTAGATGGTGTCCCGTTGACGGCATTGATTGATACTGGAGCCCAAGTGTCTATAATGAGCGCTAACCTATGCCGTCGCCTCAAAAAAGTTCTTACGCCTGCCGTCACTCGAGCCGTACGCGTCGCCAATGGCGCCACTGTTGCCATATTACGATATCATCTAGAGATGCTCAAGAGACGAGCCGCCGCGAGAAAGACGATTAAGTGTGTCTGGGCTTTTGGCGCGAGCAAGGCGTCGGCCTGGCGGTTTGGTTCCAGTGTAAATATATTGTAAATAGCCTCTTTCCTGTGTGTCTTTCCACACGTAACATTCTGGTGGAGGTGCTGGGCCGACGCGTCACATGAACAGCCTGCCTCAGCTGCTTTCCGTGAATCTCAGTAAGAATATTATCCGATCTCTTGACGTTACGCCTATCGCCTATCATTCGCCATTCCAGCTCCCGAAAGTGCATTAAAGAGTGGCTAGTCGAACTTACCGATGATATTAAGCCATGTACGGCTAAGAAGCGTCGTCTCGAGGTAGACGCCGAAGTTGACGACGTTGTCCCTCAGTACAACCGCCATGGCTTCGTTGAACGCTTTCGTGAACCTTTCCGTCGAGTTGCTTTGTAAGAAGTTGGTGCCCACCCAGGCTGGGAAGAGCTTGGTAAAGTGCCAGGCCGTAAGAAGAAGACACCACTTGACTCCAACGAACGGTTCGTCGAAGCTCACGTGGCGGGCATAGTACGTAAATTTCATTACCTGTCGAAAACGAACCGAGACATGCGCACGCAGTTGAGAAAATGGGGGGAAATACAGTATTAAAAAAACTATTCTCCAGTAAGCCTGAAATGCTGTCGTGACAACATGAATTCGGCCTCTCTTAACAAAATTGTTGTGCTTAAAGGCTTGCACTAAGAATAAAAATGCACTCAATGGCAACGAAGCATGGGTCGAATTCGCAAAGTGTTTCGTACTTAAAAACTGTTTGCCATTGGTGGACGGCCTTTGGTAATATGCATGCCCAACACCCCGATTGGCTGACACTTGTTCTTATGAAGAGCTCTAGCGTAAGAACTTCTGTGGATATGGACTCTGTAATCATATACTCATCAAAAGCTATTACACCAGAACTGTTCATAAGAGCCCATTCCAGCCAGTTCTGAAGCTGGGCATATTAGCGATAACGTTCGGCCAATTCATAGAGATCTTATGAAGAAAATGCTCCGTGCATTCGGCCTCGTGCTCTTACTGTGCTTAAGAAGAAATGGAATCATAAATGCAGGCAGTGCAACATAAACACTAATATGGGCTCCACAATTCAACAGTACAGAGCTGATCACGTCATTTGCCATTCGCTTCCTGATGACAGTCTTTCGGAATGATTACCGGAACCCGCATTCACAAAAACATTGCGTTCCGTTAGAGTTGTTCACATAGGCGCATGTATCAGTCAACAGGGACATTGGACATGTTGTAGCAATGACGATCAGCCAATAGCAAGCTGCTGTTACGGAACAAATATCTTTGTGAATTCGGCCCTTGGAGCATAAATGTTATCCACAGAAAGGCTCTGCAACGTACACGTGCTTACACACTTTTCTTTTGCCGCGTAGGTTCGTTGAAAGGAAAGTACTACCGGCCATTTCACTTTGAAGCTATTAAAGAATGTGCGTTTTTCCGCCGAAGCCGCCTTTCATTATTATAAAACAATAATTGTGGGGTTTTACGTGCCAAAACCACGATCTGATTATGAGTCACGTCGTAGTGTGGGACTACGGAATAACCTGGACCACCTGCGGTTCTTTAACGTGGACCTAAATCTAAGTACACGGGCGTTCTCGCATTTTGCCCCCATGGAAATGCGGTCATCCTGGCCGGGATTTGATTCCATGACCTCGTGCTTAGCAGCCCAACACCCGAAGCGCTTGAACCATCTGTTCTTTTCTATAGTAGCAAGATGATGAGTGGCGCCAGTTAGATGTTCTTCGTATGAATATTATTGCGATAGCAATTATATGGACACTCCAAAGCAGATTTCTGCCGTCGGCGTCGCCGTCGTCGTCGCCGTCGCCGTGAGGTTTCGTATGACGTCAATGGAGATGAAATCGTCGCCGCGCACCGAACGCTGTATGTGCGAGTGAAAGGGCGCGAGGGACGCGCGCTTTCACGGGGAGTGAACGCACGGCGGAGAACAAACGCGCGTTCGGCGCCATACTCCCTTAAGGGCTGCAGAAGTAGGCGTCTCTTTCCTCCTTTACAATCACCATATATGTAGAGCAAGCGCGCCTTCTTCCGACGCGCGAAAAGCCTTGGGGGGGGGGGGGGGCAGGGGGAGGGAAGGGAGGCGACGTTAGGCTGCGTCACCAAGTGCCTATTTATATCAGAGTCTCCGGCAACAGTCACCAACGCCGCACGCATTTTGTGCGAACGCGGGCAAAACGCCGACGGCGTCGACAACCGTTCTGCGTGTTGCCGGTGCTGGCGCATGTCGAAGTTTATACAGCTGATAAAGCTACTATCATTACTCCGTATAGCTCTCTACAAATTTGCTATCGCAATTGATGCTTCGCCTTTCAGGTGAAACTGCGACGACTTTTTTCGAAGCACGAACGACTGACACGATGAAAAAGAAGTGGGCACGAAAGTGTAAACACGATTGTTGAGCTTCAAAAATACGTAGGATTTTTTTTTCCTGGACCAGAGCCTCCGCACTTTAGCATTTTACTCATTAAGGGTCATACGTTTCTCCAAGCGACCCCCGCGTCTCAGTGAAGCCAACAACATAGCTTTTTACAGTATAGGATGAGAATTGAGCTTACCGTTGACAGCGCACTTAACAGGCCATACAATCCGATCACTGGAAGCTGTTCGCCATAGAAGATCTGTAAGACGTCCTTGACGAAGGTAACGCCACGCAGGGAAATATTGGTTCCATTCGTCACCCTTTCCAGTGCCGTCGGCCGGTCCGTGTTGAAAGCGTTGTTCCAGTTGATTTGCGGGAGTAAGTCGACTAATTCCTGAACGGTGAACGTTCGAAACGCGTGGCTTTCGCTATAAGAAAGCACTAGGCCGTCGACTTTGTAATCCAGGTCTAGCGTTTTTTCTACGGGGTCACTGATGTTCACGCCGAGATCAATGACCGCATCAACGAGATACTGCCTCACGCCTGGCTTGTAAACGAAGGCCTTCACGAGCGACGAGCCCACTTCAAGGTGCAGTTCACCCTTCAAGAGCCTGACGTTGACGAACGCCGAGAGTCCCGTCCTCAGGCTCGTGCTCACGGCAAGCTCAACAAGCCTCTCAGCTGACGCCACTGCGATCCACGTCATTTGCTCGATGCCCAGGGCTTCCATGACCTCATTGATGTTTCCCCCGGAGTTGCGGCCCGTGAACATCTCGTAGCAGCTGGCATGGAACAGTGCCATCTGGTGAACCGAAAGGCCGTACGGCGCTGGTTTGCCTTCGCGGATGTCGAACGACACGTTCAAGAGCTTGTCGTGGACGAGGGCGTTAAACAGCTTCGTCGTTTGCGAGATGTAGCTGCTGCCGCCTCCTAGCAATGGTCGCCAGTGACCGCATGCGAACTGGTGGAAGTCGCGGCAGGGGTCGGCATCCAGGTCGACGGCTCTTTGGAGCTCCCGGATCGCTACGAGGCACGAGTCGTTTGTTGCCAGGCCAGTGCAGAGTTGGCTGAGGTCGGTGAATGCGCCCGCGGAGGGCTCGCCGTAGCGTTCCGCGCGTACTGGCAGCGCCCGAATCAGCAGCAGGCCCACAATGCCTACGACGACTGGAAGGACAACGAGGACAGAGAACATAAACGTGAAGGCCTTCTGTCGCATGCGCGTGTTCCGGTCTTCTTCCTTTCCTGAAAAAGACCAGATATGACGAATCATAAGCTATATTGCACGTTAGTGCGCGGCTGCAAGAGCCTAATTATGTTCAATGAAGAATGACAATCCAGATATCTCAATAACGATAAGGATATGTTCTCACATGTTATATGCCTGATATCACTGCTAACTTAACAAAACAGCGACAAGTATGACCCACTTTTGTATATGAAGACTAAACATCCCGAGTGCGGCAATGCTAACTTTGTCAAGAGCATCAGAGCAAGAACATGAATCGTGCCTTACAAGTTCCGTGAAAATGAATGGTTTCAAGTACTAAAATGACTGGCGCCTTCTACATATTGATTTCACAGTCGCGAAGAGACAACGGTGCATTCTAATTATTGATATTTACAAGAGTACCGAAGCTGAGGAATTCTACTCCATCAGAGGTAGCTACAGTTTCCTACCATCAAATCATGTTTGCTGGTTAACATATCTTCCACCTTATTTGTGACTGACAAAAACCAAGTCATAGTCGGGGAAAATAATAATCTTGAACAATAATGAACATCAAGAAAGCTCCGCAACTCTGTCCTCTCTATAAACCATATTTAAGTTATGTTTCTCAGCGCATCGTACAAATCTTCAAAGGAACGGTCAAGAGGTAGAGTGTGTGAACCCTTCATATCATTCATTTATTCGGGGAAAACTGCTCTAAAGTGCCATCGACGTTAACCAATTGTCAATACGCCTTTATGTCCGGGCATATCATAGGGGTTGTCGCAAGATGATTTGAATTGATTTTAGACAGTGGGCGTAGAACTGAAGCCTCACGACCTGCTCGAAAGGTTGGCTCCGGGCTGAGGCTTCCCTGTTTCCCCAACTGCTGATCAGTGGGCGAACACGTTCGACTTACGTTCTTCATATTTTTTGTTCATTTCCACCCAGGTCGCGTTGTTAGGCCTCTGATGCCGCTGACCGGTGTCCTTGTCTCTGGCAACATTGCGCAGCGTGTTGACGTTCGCCCCGGGCCAAGACTTGGCGCTGGTCTGCGAATCCGACTTTGAGGCTGGTGGAATTGCGCAGATGGGCAGAAGCGTCATGACGTTGCCTGTGCGACGTGCGCCTATGACTTCGCGCACCCTGTCGATGTCGCTGGTCGAAGCAACGAGACCTGCGGCTCCCCGCGACATGGACGTGCTGCTGGTTTGCAGGGCGGAGTCGGAGCTTGGTGAGCTGCGCGTCACAGGCGCATGACCCGCTGGACTTTCGGCCATGGTAGAACGCTGATATATAGCAGCTGGGGTGCGTTTACTCTGTCCACAACGGTTCCTTTTCTTTTCGTCTTCTTTGGGCGCGAGACCTCCAGGCATGCAACAGGAAATGGTTCGGGGCTCGTGTTTCCAGTAGCGGATAATGATAGTTGGGAACGACTTTTGTTTTATACTAAACAACGACAACCGCTATCATACAGTTACTGCGGAAAATGTCATCGCTTAAAAGGTAACGCCTCGATATTCGAGACCCTCGTTTCATCGACGCAGGCACATCATTGCCGAGGTTTCGCTCAGGAGTAATGCTGAAGCCGGACACGGGGCCGCTACCTGCAAATAGTGGGCCTTCATCTCACGAAACCACTGGATTACGACCGTGTGTTTCATGGATATCAATACTGAGCCTAACTTACTTATATAGCCGAAACCACCCAGAATTTTTATACTTTATAAATTACGCTACAGGACAAACTACCGCAACGAAATTTGTAGAAATATGATAGTAATTGTGTTGTTTTTGTTTACTTGCTTGTTTGGGCCCAAGAGGCATAATATACGCCTTGAGTGAGGGAGTGAGTAAAAACTTTATTGAAAATAAATAAATAAAAGAGGACACGCTGGTTGGGGCCCCTATACCAGGGCTCCACAGGCACGAGCGGCTCGCTGGGCTTGGTCCAGAAGAGCCAATTGGCTCTCCCGGCCCTCGTCCGCAAGCCATGCCTCCCACTGCCTATTGCTCATGAGTGGATGTTTCACTATTATTGGGCTGTCTATGTGCGGAGGCCTCTTGGGACACTCCCATGTGATGTGTTTTAGTGTGGGTATTTCTGTGCACCACGGGCACTCGTCAATGAACCTCGTGGGGTGTATTCTGTGTAGGTGGTGCTGGTTGGGGTATGTATTTGTCTGAATATGACGCCCGTCCCTCTCCTGTTGGCTGTTCAAATTCAAGTGAGGATGTCCAAAACGTATCCGCTGCTGCCTTTGCTGTAAAAGGATGTCACGAGAATTCGGTGGAAGGTCGTCGCTGTGCCCTGCCGTTGCTCGTAAGTTTAATTATCGAGCAATATGGTCTGCCCTCGCGTTCCCTGCCAGTCCCTCATGTTCTGGACACTATATGATAGTGTGGTGCCCTTCTAGTCGATTGCCCAAAATTTTGATTAATGACTGGGGTGCCATCCCCTTTAGAAACAGGCGGCAAGCTGCTTGTGAGTCCGATAATATGACAGCCGAATTGGTTTGGCGCTCGGCGTCCTGAATGGCCAAGGCGATGGCTGCAGCCTCTGCCACGCATGCCGATGAGGTTTTGAATGATGCCGTTGTAACGTTGTTCTGACACGTAGAGACTACGGTGAACGTGTCGGTATTGGTTCGACTAGCATCGATGTAATACACTCCCGGTCTCATGCCGAAACGTTTGTGAAGAGTCTTTGCCCTTGCTCTGCGTCGTCTGGGATGATAGTTGGGGTGCATGTTCTTGGGAATTGGGGCCACCGCGATGTGCGATCGAACATTTCGGTCTATCTGTGCCGTCTCCTCTCCGCAATACTGAGGCCTCAGTGTAAAGCCTAACCTCGCCAATACTTCTCTGCCCTGAGTTGAAGAACAAAATAGTTATTTCTGAGCATATAACGTCGCGACTGCATACTCGTCAAAAGTATTGTGCAGGCCTAGTCCCTCAAATCTCTCTGTGCTAGCGCATTCGGGAAGACCAAGGGCGGCTTTGAAGGCTGTTCTGATTATCGTGTTTGCCTGTATAATTTCTTGGTTCGTCAAGGCCTGATACGGAAGGGCGTATGTGATCCGGTTGATTACGAATGCGTGGACCAGGCTGATGGTCTCTTCTTCAGTTATGCCATCTCTGCTTCTTGCCACTCTCCCTACCATCCTGGCAACGTTTCCTGTGACTGCCTTTAGTGTTTGAAGGGTGTGTGATGTTCCAGCGTTCTGCTGTATCCACATCCCCAATATTCTGAGTGTCTGCACTTCTTGAATCGGCGCCCCGTCGAGAGTCAGTGTGATTGGCACTCAGTCTTTCTTTCTTGCGTATTTCGCACGCACCCGAATCACTTCTGATTTCTCGGGTGCGCACGCCATGTCCGCCGCCCTCGTGTATTCCACGACTTTTTGAAGTGTGTCAGCCTTTTGAAGAGTGCCTTGCTTGTTCCCGTAGGACCCCTGGTGAGCCCAAAGCGTGATGTCATCGGCATATATCACACAGCCGAAATTCGGGTGTTTATCTAGCTCCAGAGCTAGCTTCCTCATCCCCACACTAAATAGCAGTGGAGAGAGTATAGCTCCCTGAGGGGCGCCTCTGTCGGGACAGCTGAAGGTGTCAGACCTCGTGGAGCATATAGTCCGATTGTAGCCGTGCGGTCACTGAGGAACGAGCGCACGTAGGTATAAATTCGTGCTCCGCAGTTTACCACTTGCAGTCCCTGCAACATAGTGTGGTGGCACATGGTGTCGAAGGCCTTTTTGATGTCCAATGCCAATACAAATTTATCGTCCGAACCTCTGTTGGGGTGGAGTAGCAGAAAAACGTCCTGCGCCGACACGTGGGTTCGGAAACCGAACATGTTTTAGGGGAACATGTTGTTTAGTTCTAGGTGATTCGAGAGCCGGACCTGCACAACCTTTTCAAAAAGTTTCCCCGCGCATGACGTTAATGATATGGGTCGAAGGTTGTTGATGTTACGGGGCTTGCCCGGTTTAGGAATCAGGATTATTTTGGCTTCCTTCCATTCTTTGGGAAGGACGCCGTCCTCTGTCCAGACCGTGTTGTTAAAGAATTCGGTCAAGCTCCTTAGCGTCTCGTCACTTAGATTGCGAATCATTGTCTTCGTGCCCAGATCTACCCCTGGGGCGGTGTTTTTCCTGAAGAAATGCCGCCACGTAAACCTCCTCAAAGGTTATGGGGGCGTCCAGTTCTGGTTGGTCCTGTCCTTCGTAAACGGGCTTGGGAGATTGCCCGGTCGCGGCCGTTCCTAGATAAGATATACGCCTTGTAATACGCTGAAGTGCCGCTATCAAAAAAGGTGTAAGCTAATGTGAGAAGCTTTCTAAGAGCTTTTATTCTCATTTTTATTTCTGGCGCTATTGTTTCAACAATTCACATAAGCTATTGTGATGCTTCTTTCAATGATAGTGGTAGTGATCAAGGGGATAGAATTTCCTTTGGTAAGTGAAAACTCGAAGATCTTTCTGGCGCACTCTCCTCATAACTGTTCTTCACAGGTCAAATGATCCTGGTAATGCTTTCGTCAGGGTCAATACCGAGAGCGATGTCAAATTTTCAACATTGTTAGGCAACAGAAACTGTAATCGTGTGCTTTTTTGTGAAAGGAGCCGTAGGCATGCGTAAACTTTGCTTTTATTCCTTAGAGTTTATCTGCATCAGTGTACTCAACCCACAGGTTCCATGACAGTTGGAACTGGCATGCAAAGTGCGCTTTAGCGTAGTTGCATTTCTTGCTTCCTCAACACGGTTCCTGCGATATGGCCATACGAGTACACGAAAATTTTTATTAGCGTTACACGTCATCGATAAACAGCCTCATCCGTGGTCGGCGCCCTTCGAATGGATCTCGGGGCCACACAGAACACGTGCATGATCCACGGATTGCGATGACTCCCCAGCCGGCGTCGCCGTCAGGCTTAACCACCATTCCGTACGTCCAGATCAAGCGCTCGCGACAGCGTGAGTGCCACTTCTGCAAGAACATGAACCAACGTGGTCGTGCTTACGACAGGGCCATATTTATAACCCTGACCAGTGCGCAAGGGAACTGAAATGACCCTACTGCATTCATTCCACGCCTCCTTCCCCGCGAAAATGGAACACATGAAAAGGAATGCAAAAACAACATAATAGAAAACATGTAGGTGGGCAGTTTGTATAGTGAATAAACATTTCAGTATGGTCACATTGCAGTGAGTGTGCGAAAAAATAAAATATTGTCAAATGCGTCAGTTGAGTAAGTCGAGAATTTACCTCTTCATTGGGTGAACTGATGCCCAGAAAAACGAGCAAAGCTCAAAGAATAGACGCAGCGGCGAGCACAATTGGTGGTACATCGGAAATCTGAACTCACGGGTCAAGTCGATCCGATATTTAAGCATGTAGCGCAGCACACTCCAGAGCAATCACTAGTGCTCGTGTACATGCAAGAATGTACAACATTATTCTAGTCGCCTGCCGTCTCATTATAAAGGACTCTTTCGTTACATAATTATGACAACAGTGAAGGAGGTTCGGATGCCATACTTGCGTCTCGCACCAGGCGATAACTGGAGAACATTCACAATCCGGTGCAAGACGGTTATCGACAAAAAGCAGAAGAAACAATGCACATCTTGATAATAACACTGCCCGAGAGAAATATCTGCTAGCGTACCAAATTTGCGTTGCATGCCGTTACGGAGGCTGTAATAGAAGGCTCCCCGAGTAACATTTCTCATCGTTAAAGCCGTCAAATGTTATTTCGCAGTACGTAGCTTTGTGTTTGCAAATTTTCAAGCGAAGCTTTTTTTTTTTTTGGTTGCAATACGTCCCGGACCTTTCTGACCACGGCTGCCGGGTGCACGGTTCTGCTGTCGTGATGAATAGCCCATATTTAAAAATGAAGAATTGAATTACACGACCGATGGTGTGATCAAATCTTGTCACCCCAGCACATCAACTCGGTGCTCTAACCACGGGACAACAATCGCCCGTGTGCTTTAGTGGTGCCAACGCCAGCTAGCTCTTTGAGATGACCCCCCCCTCCCCCCCCTCCGCCCCCCCCCCCCCCCCCATTTGTCACATTGCATAGAACAGGTATGCAAGAGCACATGCCTGCGCCGTCGAAGACGCAGGAATGAAATGAGCAAGTTTATATCATTTGCTGCAGCGCTTCACGAAAGCTTTGCTTCACATAGGTTCCAAGGTGTGCGTTGGATATGCATAATTATATATATATATATATATATATATATATATTTTCGTGATATGACTTGCGGGAAGGTTTTCGAATACAAACAGTACAGCACGTACGACACCAGCACACCTTTTTGTCGATGGCCAGGCACTCGTGATGCTCGTCAATATTGGCTGCGTCTTTCCCGATTGACGCGGATTCGAGCAGGTTGACATCCGTCGCTGCACCCTGCTTCTGTGCGCAGAACGTCTCGTAGAAGTACTGGCGCACAATGGTTCCGTTGTACTCGAGCGTATCCAGGACCTGCGTTTGCCCGCGCTTCGTGTAAACATTTATGCCCTTCTCATGTTTGTAGCAGGCAGAAACGATCGAGATCGACAAAAAAGACCTCACCATCCAGGAAAATCCTAAGAGGCCAAGGACGTAATTTGTTAAATGGACACTAAATGAACATATTAATTCAAGCTGGATTGAAAAAATAGGCATAGTAATTAGAATGCGCATTTGCGCATTCGTCATTCATAGCGAGAACAGGGTTCTTGCAAGCGAGAAAATGACAATAGAAAATTGGTTCGGAGCCACACATTTTGCACTTCGGTGCCTCTCATGTGACGTCAGCATTGGCTAGTTTACAGAGAACGGTGAAAAGAGAGGTTTCGCGGGGATAACGTCTATTTTGGTAGGGTGATTCAAATTGAACAGCAGCAGCGCTTCCTCCAGTGTCGATTTTCTACGCAACAAAGCCAAACATTGCACACAGAAAAAGATGAAACATTTAGACGAATAATTGATTGACCTAACTTGGCTCAATATTTTCCCTTATATAGTCCCTGTATGACACACCATTGCGCAAACAGTCTTCATAATTAGCCATGAAAGGAGAATAAGCGCTTTTCCTTGAATCGCAATGCTACACCTAAAATGGTCGCATAGGGAATGAATAGAAAGCTGGCCCAACTTTGTAGCATAAAAATTTATTAGCGATGTTCAGCAGCCCTAGTGCACAAAACACGACATAAGTGTTATTACTATATGTCTTTGCAAAGTAAATCAGCAACGTAACAAACTATTATTACATCAAAAACCCCCGACTATGTGGCACGAGAGGAATGAAAATACTCGTTTAGAAAAGTATGTCGTTCAACCGTAACTGTACTAAACCTTCCCAAGGAAATTACCGCATAAAGTAAGGCGAAACCGAGGAACTCGATTTTTATTGGTAATAACAGCATGACGGCAACAAACCACGAAGCTTTCCTGTGGTAAAACTATATTTAGCATCCTTAACGAAGGCCGAAATTGCATTTTTTTAAATCCTACGTCTTTGTTAGTTAATATATGTACAGTTTTTCGTTTGGGAACATGTGGTTAAGTTAGCGTCACAAAGGAAGGCAACAGAAAAACTCGTAGTCCCAAAGTTTGCTAACTTTCTTATTTGTTTGTTTTTATACTTTATACATTACTTTCAATGCTTACGTTTGGGCAATTTCCTTAAACGCAAACATTGTCAATGAAACTAGGTACCAGTAATATGGCACACCGTGAAAGAACATTTACAACAGGCGGTTAAAGAAACCACAGAAGATGCAGGCAACTACAATGGGAAAGTCTCGTAAGCACGAACCTTGAGTGTGGTTCCGTATGGATCATCTGCAGTGGTGAGCGGCACCCAGTTGCTTGTACTCGGACAGACATCTCTGGCAACTTCAGGCCCTCCTACCATGCTTCGTCCGAAATGTCCGGAGTGCCTCTTCTCGAAAAACAAACGCACATGGTTAAGACATAGTAGTACAATTATTAAAGCGCGGAAAAACGGAAACAAAAAGACACAAATGAACAGGACGAGTGCCCATGCGTTGGCACACGATTTTCTTCGACCCAATGAAAAGTATTTGTTCAAAAAAGGCCTCTCTAAAGAGCTACCTAATAAGGATAAAACTGCAAGTGCGTGTTTTCGAACCTGTGTATAATTATACTCAATTCATTTATAGATTCATGATGTAAACCCTTTTAATTTTTTTGCTATTTTCTGTTTTCTGATTTTCTTCCGCTTTATCGGCCATTTATCTGTGGAGGTACTGGATAAACAAAAAGAAAAAAAAAAACAGAAAGAAGAAAAGACAGGTACTTACAGGCAGTGATTTTTTCTCTCTTTCCAGCTGCGTAGAAGGATTGCAGAAGGCAGAGAAGAGATAGAAATAGAAACGTTTCTGTATGCCTGCTGAGGCACAAAATATAAGCTACCTATGCACTTTGTATGAAAATAATTTAGTGCTTTGTCTAAGTATGCGCTTAATTTCTAAGCCGTAATCTTTTTATCTAGCTTCGTAACGTGGCAGGCGCACAGACTGCTTACCTGTGGACTAAAAGCTGGGGCTAGTGTCGGTTTTGCAGAAGCAAATCTTGCGTATCCTTGTCTTATTGGTGCGTTGACGACTTTCTCAGCGTGCTTCTTGAATTTTTGGAATTCTTCCGATTTGAATAGATCATCCGAAGGACTACCGCTTATGGTGACCACAGGGATTACATGGCTCTTCATATAATTATTCGTACCAGACCTCTCTTCGTCTGTCATCTGATCGACCTTGAGGATGTAGTAACCGTTCTGTCTATACATGTCTTCTATGTCCCCAGGAAGCAAGTCACCTTTGGACTCACTCACGCCAAAGCTGCGGTGCTTTGACTGCTGAACAGAAGTCGCGGTTTCTCTGGACTTGGCGTCTTCATTGCTGTCGTAATCCAAGTGCCTGCTTTGAGCATGTCGCTTGCCTAAGTGATGATTGAAAGTCTTCACCAAGCTTCTTTGGAAGTGTTTTGAAGACTGGATATCCCCGCAGTCAAAGTCATTGCGTTGTTCATAGCATCTTCCAGCCCCACCTATGTGGTCTCTAGTGCGTCGAACAAATGAACCAAGTCTAGGGAGCGTAACAAGGGAACGTCTGTGCCTTTCCTTATCTGCGTTTTTCAGGAAGGGGAACGTCAGCTTATCTCCCGGCACCTCTCCATGCAATCCCAAGACATGGCTTCTGTCTATTCGCTGGTGTTTCAAAGACCTAGCGGCAACATTCTTGCATGGAGGCTTATCGGCAAAGCTCATACACGGTAATTCCATTCGACGGAAAGGCCGAAAGCTCGAACCCAGAGCATTAGCAACATCGCCATAAGTGTTCTTTTCAACTGCACCATCTCCGATCGATAACGAGTGCTCGCGTTCCACATCAGAGTCATCGGATTCGATGTTGTCGACAGCTGGCCGGCTGTCGAGCAGGGATTCCCTGTTTCGTGGGTATCGAGTTCCGAGGAGTCGACTGGTGTTTGTTGACCGTGTCAAGGTCATAACCACGGCTGCCGAAACAACGGCAACATGAAAAATCTGAAACAGAAAACATTCAAGCTGTTGCTTACCATGATAATTCTATGATAGACGGGTGTTTAAAAATTTCGGGCACTACACATCCTGCGAGAAGTCATTTACATGAATGACATAATTGCCCTGCACCATAAAGGGATATGCGTTTTCCAATTGTGGTTGATTTAAGGAAAGATATGTGGTGCTGGTTGCTCTTTCCTAAATGTAATAGAAAACGCACACAACTACGTAGTTTTCAGCAGCCCGATAACCTATTCATGAGCTATAAGGTTTGTTTAAAAAAACAAAGATTTGGTCGCTGGCACAGTGAGTTTTGCTAATAAAATTATGATTAGTAGTAATGTAGGTAACTGCAACGTTGAGGGGTTTCACAATTGAAGCGCTCAAGGATTTGAGATCTCATAAGGAGAGAAAATGCATTTCAAGCTGTGCAACTGTATTAAATGAAGATTTGCAGTGGGTTTGCTGTGCACAGGAAATGTGCTCATCTGTGCACTGCCAGAATAAATTACATCTTTTGTCTGAGGAGGTAAAGCTTAAACACATTAATTGCAGCGCAGGAAATGTTCATCTACTCTTCGCACATGTCTCTTGTTATCTGTTCTGACTTAACCTGTAAAGCAGCCCTTCAGAAGCAAAATCTATGGTACATTGTCAGGGCCCTAATTAAGTTACTGCTATACAGGAAGCCCTGCGAACGCACATCAGACATTTTGCACCTGCCCCCTATCAGCACCTTGCAACACCAACTTCATACAGGCGCCAAACATCGTTCTCTAAAACTATCCTCAAGTACGAGTACAACGACAAACTTCCCTCGGGCTTCACCACTGCATCTAAACAATCGATACACCCTTGGTGTCTTATTAGCCCCACAGTACATCTCAGTGTACCAGGAATCACGAAAAAATCTGAGCTGGCGTTGCTTGTGCTGAAACAACTGCCTCTGCTTCTTTTGCACGAGAGATATGCGGACAGTGTACATATTTACACTGATCGTTCCACAAACCTCCAGTGTTCGTCCGGTGCTGTGGTTTCCCTAGCAAGAGCTATTACCATCAGCTTTAGGACTGACTACCCAAAGACATCCAGAACTGCGGAACAAGCTGCTCTGCGCGCTGTACTTTGTTTAGTCAATCGGGAACCATCTCAACATAGGTCAATCTTCAGTGACTCAAAGGCAGCCCTATAATCTGTGCTATCAGCTCTGCATCGCGGGCCATACGAACAGCTCGTATTCGATATTAGATGCCTACTCCATACATCACATGACAAAGGACACCACGTGATGTTTCAGCGGCTGCCAAGCCACTGCGGCGTTATAGGGAACGAAGACGCCGATAATGCCGCTCGGGCAGCTTCTGAAGACACACAGGAAGAACCCATACCACTTTCAAGGTCCGACGCAGCCAACAGACTTCGGGGGCTTGCACAGGAGATCGCACTCTCTTTATGGTGCACACCAAGCAGCCAGACCAACAGGAGCAATCGTCAATACCACCTGCCCTCTTTGATGCATCTCTGTATGCCAACTGGACTCGACGAAGAGAGGCCACTCTGCTTTATCGCTTATGGCTAAGGGTGGCATTCAGGAAATCTTATTCATGTCTCATCGGAATCGCCGACAACACTATTTGCAATACCTGTCTTTGCGAGGAGACCCTAGAACACATTCTATATGACTGCCCTGAATAAAAATGCCGCCCAAGCACTCCGTACAGATGGTTAACCAGCGAAGCTGAAACGTGCGGCCCCGGTGTTTGGCAGTGGGCTAATCCCGACGCTGTATTGAAGCGTTTCTCAACTGTTGGTTACATGTTTGTGTTTATAGCGGAACGCAAGCTCCAATGGCGGGCGGTTGCTGCTAACCACGACGCCGAGCTAACTCGAGATATCGAACGCATGCGACAACGACGAGCCGAGGAGGTGGCGTTGCGGGCAGAGCAGCGTCAACGTGGCAATGGCGCGAACGCGTTCGCCGGGGCCAACGCCCGCTTTCGGTGGGAGTTTCTCGAGCGGCACTTTGGCTTCGGCTGCGACGAAACGTCCACGTTGAAATCGCGAAGTGGAACACAAGCGTCAATGGCGGGCGGTTGCTGCTAACCACGACGCCGAGCTAACTCGAGATATCGAACGCATGCGACAACGGCGAGCCGAGGAGGTGGCGCTGCGGGCAGAGCAGGTACAGCGCAGAGAACCACGTCACTAATAGCGCTGCGATTGGCGCGCGCGCTTGGGTGCGACGTAGAGAACGACGTAATTGACGGCGCAGCCAATGGAGACGTAATCGAAACATGTGGCGAACGGTTTTTTGTTTCGCCTAACCATATACAGCTTTCGCTCTAATAATGTTCAGAGACAGTCCCTGGCGTCCTTTCTAGCGCACCTTGACAATAGACCCATGTCAGCTGAAACGATTCTCACATGTCGTCGACAGAAGACATCGCAGCAGAAGGCGACGAAGGGAATACTTAGGTTTTTGAAAGAAACGGGCTTTGACAAGCGGCTGTGACAGTGATGTCACGTACCACGCAAGAGTGACGGACTGTGACTGACGATGTGTGTGCTATGCTATGTGCTCTCTCTCTCTCTCCTCCCCATCTTTCATTCTCCCCACCCGCTCCGATGCGTAGGGTAGCAAACCGGTTATGCTAAACTGGTTAACCTCCCTGCCTTTCCTTTCCACTCTTTCCTTCCTTCCTTGTATCGTCGACAGCATGTAGGTTACATTTGCAGTATTCATTTTTCTTACTTTATCAAGTACTATCAGCAACGCTGTTATTCGGTTATGACAAAACAGTTTAGCGGAACTGCGCAAGGTAAAAGAAAGCTTAATGAAATGAAAGAACTTTTGATTTGCCGCACACTTGAGGAACTCCTATGTGATTTCATTTGAAGCTTCGCGCCAGAGTCGGCTGCACAAGACTTTAGCTATTTTTTTATTACTTAGGCGCCGAACGACGAAAGCAAGACGATGCCACCTTTCAAAAACGTTGATAGATTTGCAGTCACAATCTTAACCATGCTTAGCCTATATTTCAGCACAGAATTAGTACGCGCTGTTACCAAAAACCCAAAAGTAAATACCTTTCTTGACACTTCGAAAAGGCTCATTCCGGCTTCAAATTTTCCAGGTGTGACGCGAGGCAGGGCGGCATAGACAGTAAGATACACAGGATGTTGAGAGGTCAGTGCATTACAGCCAGGAGGAGCTTAATGTCGAGGAATAGCTCCAGACCCTTTGAACGAGGAGAATAAACTACCTAGTGACCCGCGTGCACCCTTTATTTTATAATGAACAGCCAAGTTTCCTCCTCTACCAACCGTCTCTTGTAATTCTCACGGGCCACAATTAACATCGGCCTGTGTAGTATTAACAAACAGATCAGATTTATTCGTCATTGTTTATCTTGCTGTCGACGCCCCCTGATACAAGCTAGCTTTCATCATGTTAACTTTGCTTTCGGGTAAACATATGCCGCCTTGTACGTTGATTTACTTGCTTCACCGAGTTTCCGTACGTGAACCATAGTGCTCGGCCAGAGTATGTTGGCGTTGGCATCAACTTACAGTGAACATGAGCATGCCTAATGGCTAGAACTTAGCCGCTGCTTGTTACGCCCGTATTCCCTCTTTCTCGAGATGTCGGTGTGGAGGGCCTGCGTTCGGCTCACGGATGCTCCCTCGGGTGTTAATTAAGAAATTTGTCTGACCATTAAATTGAAAGTGTCCCTTTTATCTTCCAAAGTTTAAGATGAGTTTAGCAAAGCAGTATCGTGTGGGATGTCTTAGGAGAGCTGCGATATCGCGTTCCCATTCAAAACTTTGCGTCAATATATGCCCTCATAGGCAGCCACAAAAGCGTCGCTGAAAACACAGTGCAACAAAATTTCCTTTCAGACTATTATTTTGCGACTAATGAGTTCCCCGTTCTAACTGAGCCAACAATAATGGCAGTGAGAGATGAAACTGTAATACATTTTTATTCAGTATTCCATCTAGCTAGTCAAATGCCAAGTGTTTCTTATCTTGATTTTAAATCTTCAATAATGCGGTTGCAATTTCAATCAGAGTGCTTTCCGTTCAGTGTACCATTCTGACGTAATTACTTACGATCCACTGAAGCTTTTTCTTTGGATGAAACAAAATATTAAATGAGACCTCAAGATGCAGATTTAATTTATAATATTCTGAAGGGGGAAATCTGCACCCTGATGGCTTGTTCTCGAGCTCTTAAATGAATACGTCCCACAAAATTCATTTTTCAGAAACTGCTGTGGCTACTCAATGCTCTAATCGCAATATGCTTTCCCTGTCGTTCTAGTGTTTCTGAGACGAAGAATCCATCTAAACACCAATAGATTCGCACAGGAATAGGCATGGGAGCATACCAAACGACATGAGAATGTGTTGCCCATGCGGTCTTCGAAAGAACAGGAACTGGCGCCCGTCAGCGTTCAAAAATATGTCTGAGACGAATGACCCCCCCCCCCCCCCCTTCTATGTATTTGAATATTCAGTGACCAGATTATTGATGTTCCACATGTTAGCAGCAGCTACTATTACGATTGGGGCGCCATACACTTGTCGGCGAAGACGTTGCAAGCTACAAGACAAAGTGTGCAGTTCTTATGACAACACACGCGCGTTCTGTTGCTGCTTTCTTGTGGCTACATAGAAACTAGAAGAAACTCAATGGGCTCGCAGGAATAAAGTACTCAAGAGCACTTATTGGGTTAACATTCGCCGAGCCTGCATCATTGTAGTGTAAGAGGTTCAAGAAGAAACAAGAAGTGTTTAGTAAACAAGCTGAAGTCCTGACTTACCTTATGACAGTGGGTAGCGCAAATCTGCTGAGCAATGCAATAATAACCTCATTCGCAATTAACTCATTCAGCAAAAAACCTGAAAAACAAAAGCAGCCGGCTGACTCAGGGTCTTTTTCGAGCAAAATGTGGCACCATCTGTCGGTACCTAAGTCAGTGTACTCACAAAACTGAATTCATGATAAGCTTTGCAAAAATGCAAAATCTCTCTCTGATCAAGTTATTGAAGAAAATTATGGTTCCCATATTTCGTCTTTAGGAGCACTTGGAGGAAACACACGAAGATTCATTAGGCACAAACCGCACTTGCGATCCTTTTTATTGAACAAAAATCAGCAAAGAGTATTCTTCGAGCCAGCCATCTTCACCAGTGTACACAACAAAAATTGCGCCTCAACTATAATAAAAAAGCGCAAAACAACAAAGCTGGATCAATAATTAAGCCACCATACAACTCACATCCTCCTGAAATGGTGGCCTTAACACCTACTAATTCAAGCGGTTTAGTAGACCAATGAGTGTTACTTCCTTCGACAGACAAGAATCACGATATATCATTTTTTATGGACGAACAACGCTGAAATATTTTTTATGGACGAACGAGCAAAACGATTTAACCTCGGCCAACAAGCACAGCTTGTTGCAAGGCGATTTAAGCTATCAACGGAAAATTAAGCCAGACGGACATCGAGACACTCTTCCATGGAAAGTTTCTTGCGGTAAAAAAAAAAAAAAACAGTCATGCACGAGCAACATCAGTGGAGAAAGCGGCAAGGCCCAAACAAAAACTCATTCTCTCGTTTTGCAACCACTGCCGCAGACGCCAGCACACTACGGTACACACACATACACACACGCACACACACACGCAAGAAACCACAATGTAATTGGAAGTGAAGACGATTAACGACGAAGCACACTTCACAGCACACGTTTCGCTGACGCAGTTGCTCGACGCGTAGACGAACAGAGCGCATTGTACCACAGTGACTTAGACTTCAGGGTAGCTGGAACGAAATGTCGAACCTTTCTGGAACCGCAGCCAGCCACATAAAAACACAGAAGTCTAGTAAATCCCAGGATGTGCGAAAATTCGTTGTCACTTTCAGCTCTAGTACCTTTAACTTGCAAGTGGTGAATATGATGATAACTGGCTTTCTTGTGTATGCTGATGTACAGGACAAAATTGTAGATGTCTGCTTAGAATCAACGGTTTGTGCCATAGCTAGCTGCCGTTGCGCTCCCAGTCCAAGAAGCAATTAGAACTTACATTCCCCATAATTTTTATGTTTCTTTTCTTCATTTCCTTTCTTATTTAGTATTCAGTCCATAGAAACAGACATGCCAAAGTGCGCACTTTTTCAAAAGAAATCGATTTAAAATTGAAAAGAATCCTACAATGTGAGCCCCCGTCAGCGAATTCTACATATCAAATAATCTGTCTTGCATTTCAGACGCAATATTGCGCCTATTTGGCAATATTTCTTGTAGTTACCACTGAAATATTACGGAAGCACAAAAATATTCAAATAGAAAAATTGAAGCGCTTATTTTCGAAGCACACTAGTGACAATCTGCACATCTCTCACAAATTATCAGATTGCAGTAACATTGTTAAACACTACATGAGCATTGGATTTGTTGTCCTAAGCATTGAGTGATGGAAACGAAGGCAGGCGAAGAAGTTATAATAACTTATGTGGACAGATACACGGATGACACAAAGGTTGGCGACATTTGTAGAAGTTGGCAAATGCCAGCAAAGTATTGTTAAAATCATATATTGATTGCCTTCAGCTTTATGAGGGCCTATACTCGTGGAAATGGGTGTAAAAGAGTGTAGCTCTATGCATAATAAGATGCTGCTCTAAATTTCAGTTTTCGCTCAGCGGTTGAGCTTTCCTACCTAGGTGGCTTCATATTTCGCTTAACATTAGCGTAATGCTTGAGGTAGTAGGCCGAAAACGAGGACCAGGCAGCTAGGATTCCTATTTTATCCGACAGAACGACGTCATATTTTAGTAGTGTTGCTTAGCTGCATATTGGGTTACGTGCACTAATTAAAAGATAAATCAAAACATAACAATACATTTTGAAGCATGAACAGAATGTGTAGGCCGGCTCATTGGAATATTATTTGCTGTCAAGGTATTAATAATTGAGGCGCGCTACTCGACACTTGATGCTGGTGAAATGAAATGGTATAACAAATGGCAAGAAAGGAATTGCTAATCCACATTAATTAGGTTTTCATTTCATGTCCTAGCCCTGCTGGAGGGATACACTTTTCCAACCATGCTTTACAGCAAAATACATACCTCCGTATTTAGCGTTAAATGCATAAAGTATAACTATTGAAATCAAATGAAAACGAGGTGGTCCGTGAAGCAATTGCATTTATTCTCGCATGCCTTTACTGCATTAAAAGAATTGAGTTGTCCTGCCCCTCAGATACGCCACTCAGAATTTGCGTTGTGGCCACAGTAAAGCACAACGGTCATACGAGTTACTTTGTGCAGTTAGTCATAACGTATAAAGAAAAAGGTCTGGCTTTTTCAGCGAACCGTAGTGAACCGCAACCATTGCATACAGCATTATAGTACAACACACCCTTATCCTTCGCCGCTCCGGTGCCATTACACGGCTGCATGGCACCTCGCGAGAACTTGGGGTGGCAAGAATCTACGGCTGCAATATTTATCTAGCGCCATACAATATAATGCCGCTCTGCAGTGGTTTTACCAGCCGGTACATTCACACTCAGAAAGCGTTAAACCTGGAGCCCAGCTCTACTTGTATAGTATAACAGGAATTTCACCACTGTATCATTACACTTCTCCAAGCACAAATCCTGACTTCCGCATTCACGATGATAGCAAATTGTCCAGGTTGCTGTCATCGCATCCACAATCAGAAATCTCACACACCAAGTAGGACACCAAGCGAAGACTTGAGATTCCGCGCACGTTCAACGCACTCCAATCTTCGGAACTCCACTAAATCGTCACTTCTGCTTTTCTGTTGTCAGTCATACAGCGGCTGTAAATGTCGGTTCACGTTTGAAGTTTCTGAAAGCGTAAGGAATGGCCGATGACCCAACTGACGGCACTTTCCGACTGGTCTTCTTGAGCGAAAGTCCATGCAATCTATAGTTCTTTGTTAGCACAACACGGACTTTCGCTCACGTATTCCTCGTGGTGATCTTCAGTGGCCCCAGCAGAGTGTCTTCTTGGCGATCTCAGTGCTGAAGACCTGCCTTGGGCGGCGAAGGGGAACAACAACGCCTATAAGGACTGTAACAACACGTTACAGTCCTTGCCGAAAGTACACAAGCCACTTCACATTGCATCATATGACAGGTCGCGTCAAGATGCCGCTGGACTTTCCGCGGTTGGTGCTCCAAGGAGCACCGAGAACGTATGCGTTGCTTTTCTTAACGCTTGCAATTTTGGTATGTCAAGGTTGCTACAAAGTATTTTAAGCCCCGTACTCAGAGACGCTCCAGGACTCGCTCTTCCTCGACTACGCCAAATCCACTTGTTGACTCATTCACTGAATATACTTATCTTCAATAGCGCTCCTCGGCGATTGCGATGAGGAGCTGTTTTAGAAATGTATCGTCACTCCAGTGCATTCACGTAGAGGACGAGATTGCCTGGTTACAAAGTTTTCGTTGAGGAAGAGTCGTGTAAAATTATTGCATTGCCTCCGAGATCATGCCGCACGGACGCCAAATCTCCGAGGCCATGGTGTTATTAAGGCGTAGTGACCACTTCATTCAATCAGCAGGGCTGTCACCAAGATGCTTGTGATTGATAGAAGACGAAAAACATTGATAGGAGAATATCTGATATAGGCATAGGTAACGGTAAAAGGTAGATTTAGAAGCTTCTAGGAAGAGAAAGAAGAATAAGCAGATGTAGGCAGACTGCTAGACAGAAAAGCATGTATACCTGACTAGTTCAAGCAGGCTAGGTGAATATTTGTCACCGCCCCGTTTCAAAGGGGGTGCCAATAAATCATCATCATCATAATTGAAGGGATCTTATATGCAAGTCATTTTAGAACAGCATTTGCATAGCGGCTCCATAGATGCTTGTGTTGGTGTGGAGTGTCGAGTTGGTGAACAGTTTGGAATACGCCCCGTGATGCGTTATCGGCATTCAAATGCAAATAATCCCGAAATGCCGAAGCCATTCGGCGAAGTGGCTTGCATACGTTTGGCGAGGACAGTGCGAGTGTGTCCGAGTTGTTAGCGAGTAGTGTTCACAGATTTATTGTCCCCGGCGCTGGGCCCGATTGTCTCTGAGTCCTTGTGCACCGTACACGACACGCGTTGGTGGCGCTGGCGTAGTGAGCAATGCCTCGGCTATAGTCTTTGGCAAGAGTGCGTGCAGCGCTTGCGGCCGCGGCTTCGCGCGGGTCTCGGCTGACCGTGGTCACCTCTTGCGCTTGGCAGCCTCGTGCAGCTGCTGGTGGAAGTTGCTGTGGTGCATCCAGGCGGCCTTGACAATGTCAGCCCCTTTCTCGCCGATCATGATCGACGGCGCGTTGGTGTTCCCCGACACAATTGTGGGCATGATGGAGGCGTCGATGACCCGCAATCGTTGCACTCCTTTGACCCTGCGAAATGAAGAAGAGCACAGAATTAGGGATCTTGGGGAGACACTTATATCGAGAGTGCAGGCAGCAAAGTGCACCTGCAGTTAATTAAATCATCAGGCTTAGGTGGCGACTTGTTGTCACGCAGAACAGCATGTTGTGTGATCCCGCTGGTGCCTCTATTTATTTTATGTTCCTACCACGTATGGTCACAAACTAGATACCAATGTTGTTCAATTTCCTGCCACGATTTTCCTTGCTTTCTCTTTCAGTCCTTTCTGACACAGCTCCCATCGTGACATAAATGTGCTTATGGCATGCTGCGCATTCCCAGTGGACAAAGTTCGCCGCGGCTTTATCTTTATCACTCGTTCTTTTTATTCCATCTACAACATTCAATTTTTATTTATTTAGGAAATATGACCTGCGGCATATATTGGCGAAGTATCTTAGCTTCAGCATTTGAAATCACATAGAAACATCCACTGATTTTACTTTATTATCAGCGAGCTTTATTAGTGTAGATACAGAGCAGATTTCAGGTATGTTGAATACATTAAAATCATTGAAACCCTTCACATATACCGAGTTTTTGTATAGCAGGAGAAGACGCATTAAATCCTTGAACTGGGGTGGTGGGTTCCGCAGGCACACTAGATTTTCAGAAGGGCAGTATCTTGCCTCCTATTATAGGAGAGACCGATTTTAGCTTGCCCACATTGAAGAACGTCGCAGAATGCTTCTTATGAAACCGCATACGGCTTAGCTTACCTAAGCTGCGGGTCAACGACTGTGGTCGGGTCCCACACCGGCCCCATCTTTGCCGTGCCGACAGGGTGGTAGATAGTGTTTGTGAAGGATCGGGCCATGCAGGCCAGGTTCTCGTCGCTAAGGTGCTTGTAGTGGTCGCATCCAGGGAACGGCAAGTCCCACATTCGAACTCCATACTTCCTGAAGGCTGGCGCTTCGGCCACCGCCATTGAGAACTTCATTGCTGAAAACGGAGCAAAGATACAAAGGGAACTTATTCAGAGTATGTACAGATACAGATTATCTATAGCGACCAAATTTTTGGCCACTAGAAATGTGGGTTTTAGGCACCTATAAAAGGCACTTAAAGCTTCATTTTAGGCACGATAGGGGCAGTATAAATTGTTCGCCAACCACGACCTGTTTTGTGTTTTGGAAGCACTTAGCTCAATTTCATAGCAAGAAAACTAACGTAGGGTTCGCTTGTGAGGTCTTGAAGACAGCAACCATATTGTGCAATCTATCGGTTCACAGGGCGTCGCTAGGTACATGAGAGGCCGCTTTTTGTCAATCCACATACTACAGCCAACACGCTTAATGCATTTATTCTGACTCAATGAGCAGACATTGCATGTTTAACAGTTAAACTTGCCATACAATGGTGCATTAACGGTGTAGCGAGAACACGAAAGACGCGAAATAGGCTAGGAAAGCTGCTAATCTTGTAATGAGACAAGTAAAAGTACGTGTCTAATGAATTGAAGCCAATAAATGTTCCAGTATGAAAGATAGAATAGTGTACGAGTACAAATATTTGTAAAAGTTATAATGAACAGTAGCAGAATATTATCATCTCTACGTTTTGGGTTTCAGTACTGTGCCATTTCTCAATCAGAATAAGTTTGCGGGTTGAAAACGAGCACTCAAGATGGACAGAGGTGAATGGATTGCTGATGTATTTGCGTATGCATGATGCCTTCACGCACTCTGGGATCCTTCAATGTTCGCCTGTAATACCATCTGAAACTTCTCTGAGAATAAATAAATTATGTTTTTTCTCTAGGGCATTCTGAAAACTTTGCACAATTTTTTCGAGAGTGAAACACATTGCATGGATTAAACTTGTGTTAGGCCCGGCAGCTCTGCTACGAATCACGAAGTGTTCACAAAACATCTTCCTTAAGCAATTTTAGTGTATCGCTGCTATTTCATTTGTTGCAAAATGTTTCTTTTTTAATCACACGTTGGAGCACATGAGATTGTATGTCTTTACATGCACTTATTTTATTAAAAAAAGAGGGGGAGGCGAGCGACAAGGGCACAGTTTACATGGACTCCCATCGCCTTGTTTATCGTACGACTATCAAAAGAGTGGAGGCAACGAAAAAAATTACTCCATCTCCCGCTAAAGGGAACCATGTGTGGATGCGAAGCAGCGGGGAGATGGTTTCGCGGCAGCGGCGCGAGCGCTCATCGCGGCGCTGCACAGGAGAGAGAATAACGCGCGCGCGCTCCGTCATTTTTATACCGCGGAACTACAGTGGTGCCCCCAGCGGAGTATGCAGCTGTCGCACCACCTGTAGTGCGCGCGGCTCCGGATTTCTAGAGGAGAGAAAGGGGGTAGCGTAGGACAGGAGAGAGAGGGGGAGGGTACGCGCATGCGCTGTGGGGGTTTGGCACGCGCGCGCCGCTCCGTACAGGATTCCTAGAGGAGAGAAAGGGGAGAGCGTAGGAGAGGAGAGAGAGGGGGAGGGGACGCGCATGCGCTGTGGGGGTGTGGGACGCCGCGGGAGGGACGGACAGAGCCGCCGGCAAGAAATGCTTCGCATTTAAAAGTGGACCACGTAGCCACAGCCAATACTTCCAGTGGGCTTCATGCACTCCTTCCAAACACATGCGGTGCGAAATCCACAGTCAGCTGTTTCTCTGCTATACGGTCAGCTATACAGCTTTCTCAAAATGCTGCGCCTTTCTCTATCAAGACCACACCTGCAGTGTAGCGCTAAGTTGCGTGTCCACTGCCAAAAGAGCATACGTTTGGGGATCTTTTGCTCTGGCATTCCTAACCAATCTCAGGCAGATCAGAGAGGTCCTCAAAAGGTCAACTAAAGTTGCTATCGCAAGCGCTTGTTTGCTTGGTCTCATGGCCGGGTGTGTATTCACGAGAAAAAGCATCTGACAATGCTAGCAGGTTTCCTGGAAATGATTAACCAAATGTGCTTTCGAAACAAAAATAGCGCCCTCAAATCGCATTTTCGGACGATACATGCAGATATCGGCATATATAGGCATAATGGCTGAAATAAGCATTCACAGGCACAATAAAATGAGTGCCAAAAAATTTCTTAGCCAATAATTTGTGCTCAAGAATCAAAAGGGCGGAGCCCTCAGACGCAAAACATTTGCCATTTCCCTACAATCAACACTGTAGTTATCCATGAAGTCGGAGTTCTATAGGCGCAGGCCACTGGCCGTGGTAGCCCTGTAACTTTGGCGTTGCGCAGCCGAGTTCAATGTCGCTGGTTTGATCACAGCCGCGGTGATCAAACCAACCAAAGGTGGTGAGAATGAATTCCGATAAGTGTGCTTTTACACACTTGAATTCTTTTGCATATTTTGCGACAGGCGCTGCAGGGAAAGGAAAAGTAACCTACATCTGGTACTAGACGTTTTTTTTTCCGACAGAACAAAGCATATTACCCCGTTGCATGAGGCGTAGAACTGCTTGGGTATAGATTCTGCGACAAGGCTACTGCGTGCATCTCTGCGTCAGTAGTCGGTGAGCACGTGTGGCTGGTTACGCCTCGGTAGTATCACTTAGCGTTCCTGTCTCGCAACGTCAAACACTTTTCAATTCCTAGTATACCAATATCTGCATAAGCTCATCTTTGGAATTGTGCTCACACAGATGCAAACAAGAAATTAGGACTTTTGCCCTGATCAGATGCAAGCAAGTGGTTTAAAGTGCGTAATATTTATTTACTATGGTTTAGTTCCTCACTCTGAAGCTAGAACTCTTGTATAGTGAAAATGTGAAACTGCAAAATGTCGCTGAACAGCGTGTAAATGTTTGACACGAAAGGCAACAGAGAACGCCCCTGATGCTGACTAAGTAGACTTGCAAAAAATCAACGTTGCCACTAACTTGTACGCTGAAACATTCATGGTTGTATAATTTGTTGCCTCTGTTTCCGCCTAAATTGCAAAGTGAAACCTTCGCTTTGGAATCACTCGCAATGATGTCGCTGGTATTGATGTCGTTACGGCTCCTTCGGCATTGTACTTCATTCTGGTTAGCGTGTATTACGCAGTGATGCTGCCAACAAATAATCTTCGTTGGCGGCGAACAATTTTCAAAAAAACCTTCCGGGGATTAGTGAATGCTCACCATCAACTAGTGTCATGATGTCGTCTGGGTGACTGAGGTACTTCGGGTCCAGGATCGGCGGGTCGTGCGGGTTCCGAGACCGTAACTTGATGTATCCTCGAGATTTGGGTCTCAGCAGCACCGGATACACGGACATCGTGTCCGCGTAAACGTAAGGCGCATAAACTTTCTCCCACAGCTGCAGAAAACGCAACGAAGGGGGTCATTGAATGCTATGGTAAAGACGGGAGCATGTAGCATACATCAGAATGCCTGGATGACTTTTAGCTTGAAGGAGCACTGACACAAAATTTTGAAGTCGAGATAACTTGTGAGACCGATTTATGTTGACACACACACATCGTCTACAAAATATCAACGGCGAATATAGCTTAGAACATATTTAAAATAAATTTTAAAGTACGTGCGCACAGCCAGCCGCAAAGCGCAGCACCTCGCGACATTGACATCAAACAAATCATCATTATCATCATCATCATCATGATGATTCAAACAAATAAGGATTGTAAATAACCGAGAAAAGGATACGTCAGGAGTTTGCGCTGCCGTCGGGGCGGGACCGGCGAGCAAGTTTCTCGCCGCTTCGATCATTCCTGTGCTTTTTTTTTTCTCCCTGGTCGAGACGCTGGCCTCTTTCGCCGCTGACGGCGGCACAAAAATCATCTTAATTTCTTTCTGACACGAAATACCTCTTGGAGTAAAGTGACGTCGAAACTGTGCATGTTATAAAAAATGTCAAAGTTTCGCCCTAAGGGCGAAGCAATGAATGCGATAGCAACACAGCAATGTCATATGAAGTAAGGTGCTCAGAGCGGCTTTGGTAGCAATATGAATTGTAGTAAACATGAGCTGATTAAGTAAGCAGGTGTGCTGGGGCGTAAGTACACCGACATGAAGAGAGACTCGATGACCACGAGAAGGCGCGTGTGAAACGGTGGTGTTGATGTGAAACGCTTCCCGTGGGCAGCGCGTGCGAAGGGACACACCTGTAGCGCTGCACTGCCGATCCGGGCAGCATTACATGTGTAGCGTGCGTTGGAAAATATGGCCCGACTATCACTAAGTGAACAAGCGTGGCGTGAGCGTGCACAAACAAACATGAATAGATCACACTGAATGACTGCAGACAACGACTGTCAAAACGCTGGCAGCAAGCGCAAACGCCGCAGCGGCGAAGGTACGTGCGGTCTATCGCTTCAACGGAAACTGAGCGGTGAATGCACGGCGCATAAAGGTCAGAGCCGTGGGGAGATAAGAGACGGTGCGGGCGGAGCGACGAGCGCGGCTGTTGTCAGAGTAGAAGTGCGCCCCCCCCCCCCCCCCCTCCGCTCCCTGCGGCGCTGGCTTCCCGCTTCCTTGCTTGCGCGTGGGAGATTGAGTGCGTTCGCGCTCCGCGACAGCGCGCGTCCCCGCACGCTTCCGCTCGGGCATACGGCGCGCGGCGAAGATTTTATCTATAGGGAACCTCACGGCGCTGGCGACGGCGACGCCGACGCCAACGGCAGAAATCCGGTTGAAGTGTCCATATAATTGCTATCGCAATAAAACGTTGCGCGAAATAGTAAATCGTTGGCGTGATTTTGACTCGCAAGCGGTGAGCGCAGGCGCCGCAGCCATCGTTTTTGCGAAGCGGTGCGCCTGGCTAACGTGTTTTCTCATCGCTACCAACGGCGTCAGCAAAACTAATTGTATTGTCACTTATGAGCGACATAAATTTGCAGACGTTGATTGCGTTGACGAAAGTTGCTTTATTACGCTGCGTACGGATCACAAGGGCCGTCGGCCCCGGATCCGACGGCCAGCGAGCTAGGCCTATACCGTTTCCCAGCGATCGCCAGCTGGCCTGGCTTGCTCGTTCGCTACAGTCGGCGTCGGTAAGTGCCAGGTGTGGGCCCAGTTCATGCGCGCCACTGGACGCTTACATTGGATCCCGTTGAAGAGCAGCCAGATTTGCTCGCTTCATTTTCAGCGTGCCTGGTATAAACAAAGCCCGCTGAGCTAAGAGCAGTCCGACGATCTTCCAGCAAGACTACGTACACCAAAGCCTGGTGCTGTGCCGACTTTTACCACGCCTTGTGTCTTGCTTCTGAATATGCTTCCTTCCCAAAGCACCCTCGACGAATGGTTTGTACTACTTGTAGCGGTGCGTACGCATATTGATTGGCTGTCGCTGGCTGCACTTTCCGAATCGCTGCTTTGTATAGTGAATCGAATAAAACGTGGTTGGCCACGTCTAATACGGCGGCGACTCCCGCCTGCAGGAAATAGTCGCCGCTGGACGACGAAAACGAGGACGACGGTGATGGCGAGTACATCGCAAAGCACGTGCAGGCGTAGCAGACGAACGAGCAACACGAAACTCGCGCGCCGGTGAGCACGCTGGAGCGCGCTGACGTCACAGGTTTGTGCGATCACGTGTCCAGCGGTGCTTACAATCCTTCTTTTCTCCTCTCGTTGCTCCCTGAAAGCGAAACTTGGGCTGGTCACAACAAACAAGACACCAAATAATTACCTGTCGCGTTCTGAAACAAATGACGTTTCGTACCATGATTACTGGGTCATTAGCTACTTATTGCAGCAGAAAAAACAAGATAGAAAATTTTTGTGTCAGTACTTATTCAATGCCAAATCACTTAGCAAACGCAAAAAAAGCGAAATCTACCTTAGGTAACATAGACAAATGAGATTGAATTCGTGTGTGCTTAGAGTTACAAAGAGAGACTTGACAAGACGTTACAGGGCCTAGTGTGTAAGAGACTTGGACGTTTTCAAAGTCTCGTGCAGGCTTCGTGTAGCATACTTAAATATAATTGATTCCGTTGAGTAAAGCTTAGTAGTTTAGCATTTGATGTGTGTGGGTCCGTAGATCGCATGCTACAAGGTGCGAGGGAACCTGCTATCTGTCTTCATATACACAGATACCCACCAAAGATACACAGATAAAACCACAAAAGAAAAGATACCATGAAAGCTATTAGTCCTGCGGGAAGGAAGCCATTTCACATATACAAGACAATTTTCATGTTTTTATTAAAAAAATTTTCCGCTTTTGTGAAACAGACAAAAAAAGCAATTACGAAGTGAAACAAGAATATTTGCTTCAGCCACAAATCCAAGGAGATCGCTAGTTCCCGTTACTGCCAGTGTGCCAAGGCGAGATTTTAGCTTTGTTTTATGGGAAGGCATTCATAGATATGCCTACTGCCTTAAAACTTTTGGCTGGCATATGGATAGCATTCCTTTCCCTCAAGTCTATTTACTTTTTACCCATCCACTGTTCACGGCACACCGATCTCGGTGATAACGTGGGGGGAGCGTTGCTCGGGCCCCTGACAACGCGTAAAACGGAATAACATTGTAATAGAATTCTTACATTAACCCGTTCTTTGTGTCAACCGGTGCGCTTTATCATAGAACCTGCGTCAGTGCTCAGCAGTCAGAACAGAAGTGACGTAGCGTTCTGAACATTTCGGAAAGCAGTGTCGCAAGCTCCGAAAGTTGTTCCTCTGAAGGTATCCATACCTCGTCAGCAATTCCCTCGGTACGCCTGAATATCTGTCCTCCGTCGGATACAGGCGATCCCGACAAAAAGTGGATTTCGATGTCCGGCCAGTCCATGCTTTTGTTGGCGTACTTTGTATTGATGAATGCGAGACCCTCAACACCGCCCAGAAGTGTCAGAGGGCCTGAAAAAAAGGACGGGTGCCAACAGAAAGCATTGTTTACTGTTCTGTGAAACCACCAAACCATTGAATGTGAATTTACACTGAGATTTCAAGAAGACCAATGCCACGTTGACACAACTAGGTATCGTGGTGTCACGAAATGGAGTCTGCGAGCGAAGGCGTCTGGAAAATTCGTGATGGCATCATGCTGAGATTGTTGCGCATTATTTTAAGTACAGTTCATCTGGTGCTAAAATTCACAGAAACACAACTTTCCGCAGTTGCCGCTATTATACTGTCATATTGCAGCAGATAATTGCCAAACCAAAATTCTGTCGCGGGAGGTAAATTGTGTTCATCTTAAATGACGCCACGCCAACTGAAACTGCAACGGTCACCCCTACTCTCGCTTAATATGCTAGATGAAAGCTAGGGGCGATCTTCTTCGTAATAAAGAGACTGCATAAATCGGCGTGATAATATTTATTACGGGCTACGCTACAAGGTTTACATACAAGCGTTGTGGTCGACGCACACGGGGTACACAAGTTCGAAAAATTATTTAGCAGACTTGACGAGCTCCCTTATACAATCACGATCTGTCTACGTACGTCGTATCTAGGAATGTGCGTCAGCCTCAATGACTTGAAGAATACAGGAAAGCTCAAGGGTTGCCTTTTGTGCTTATTTCGTGCTTTAATTACTGCATCAAGCACATTTAAACGCCGTGTCGTGGCTGTGGCGTTGCCCAATCAGCTGTATAGGGTGTTCTAGCTAACACGGATTAAGCTTTAAAACAGTATGAATAAGCCTTTAAGGACTGAAACTAACTACATATTGTTTAGAACCAAGTTGAAAAACCAGCAGTGGTTCTTGCTGATAAAACTTAATAAGAAAATAAAATGATTGTCCAACTTGGTAATTACTGTCCTAATTGACAAAGCGTAAATTAAGAAGTCTTAGCTACAACATCGTACTGGGATGTTTTATCAAGAGATAGTCAGCGTGGTTCATTTTAGCAGCTTTATTATAATGTCCAGGAAATATTACAAAAATACCCTGTGATTATGCATCCACCCGCACTAGAAAGCAGGATCACTGGGTGCGAAGTTTTGTGAGAGGTATTGCGGTAAAAAAAAAATGGAGACACTCAAGCTTTGCCTTTAAGAGTGGAACGCGATGGCGTTATCGGGCCCCGTTCGCATCGCATTTTTCTTTGAGTAGGCTTCAGTGCAACACAGAACATTGGAACGCCAGCTCACAAAGACCAAGCTTACTCCGATCCCCTTAAAGTCGGCTTCACTTTTAAACAGAAATTATTGCTGGGAAGACGTTTTTCAGGGGTAATATGAGTCGTCTTATACAAAAATGTGAAAACTCTAGCACCTTTTTCTATTATTTTATAAATTGTTTGCTGTTGCCCCGACACGCGCGCGTGCCAAAACGCATCAGGCAGGCGAAGTCTCAATATGACCTGCCGAGGATGCGAGCGCCATCTGGATATGAATTTCACAACTAACATATCCGAGCGCGCCGCTGTTGGTAAGGTAGAAATGCTGGAAAAGGAGTTCGTGTTTGAGTTTCCTCGTAACAGAAATATGTTTTCTCGTACATTCAAATTACAATCCGATGCCACCATGGCTGTAGATTGTGGTTATGTCGTACTTCACCATTTTTCTGACGGATTTCACTGTGAGAAATTCAATTTTTGTTCATTTACACCTTGCGCCACGTGGAGGGCTTGCGCGGTCGGGGTGGTTGGGGATTTTCTCTTCATAACACCTTGCACCACGCGCAAGGGCTGCGCGGCCGGGGGTCGGCTTGTGTCGTGTGACGCTACTATAAAAGACCGTTCTTACTCAGTTCGTCGTTGCACGTATCTTTCCAAACGGAAACTTGTAGGATCTTTCTTCATGTGGTTGTCTTTGCCGATCGTCGCATAATCATTGCTGCATTGAAGTGGGTCCGTCCACTCGCTCGTCTCCGAAGCCTGTTTAACCCGGTCGCTGTTGCTGACGTGGCAGGGGGGCTCGACGGGTTAGGCCTAGCGACGTGCTCGGTCGCCGCTTCCGTCCAGCTCCTTTCCCGAGTGCCGACGTATCGTTCGCGGCATCATCGAACGCGCTGGTCTGCCGATAAAGGGTGATCCTATCTGGAGTGCCCGGCCATCGGTGTGATACTGTAGCTGGTCCAAGGAGCCTCGCTCGAACGTCTCCGAGGTCGACGGCTGCACCTCGGACTGCCCGCGTCACGGACTCAGCCAGATCTCCCGTCGCCAGAGCGTAGCTGACGATGCGACCTTCCTGGCCCAAAGTCATGTCGATAATGCCAGCTCAGCCTCGCTTCTGCCTCGACAACACCTCGGGTCACGCGCCTCGCGGTCTCGCGCCGTTTGGAACGCTCCGTTCACATCGTCCTTTTCTTTCGCCGCCGGCCTCTTACTCATGACAGGTTGGTTGGGGATGATTTTCTCCGCCACGGACGCCGACATATATGCCGACGCCGAAGCCCGCGCCAACACCGGATTTTCTGCGACACGGGGCCCTTAACGCTGTCTCGTTAACATAAGGACTCTGCGCAAGGACGCTTTGCAGGTAGCACCCAGAGCTCTCGGCGCCCGTTCCGCCCGAACACCAAGGCAACGTGTGGTCTCGGGAGGGAGGTTTCCCACTCAGCCTGCTTCAGGGTGCTGCATTCTGGTGTAGCACCCAATGCGGGGGTGGGTACGCAATCACTGTGATGTTTTTCGTATTTAGTGTGCTTGCTTTTACAACCAGAAAAAATTAAGCACTCTAAATCCATCTTGCTGAAAAAATTCCATGTTGGTTGTTTTCTGCAACTTTCTACAACTGCATAATTGGCGTCTCATGAGCAAGGAGAGTAATCAAGAAGTTTAATTAATTGAATCAGTGGCATCACAAAAACTTACTGGCGACTTCTCAGTTCAACTGCGGAAAAGTCTACATGATTTTCTTAGCGTAAAGTTATCCATCTTTCTTTTAAATGCTCGGAGTATTTAGCTGGGACACCACGCGCTGCGACACACTTGGGAAACAGTATGATAGTTGTGAAGGTTATCCGCCTTTTAAGACTTCAGAAAGCTTTAAAAGTCTACATTATCGTGAAATAATTTTCCAACAAGCATTTTCATATCACCGAGGAGACGGTGAAGTAATTACTTTACCATCTCCACAATACTGCGATGTGTTTCACGCTGTTACTGCGAGATACTAATGGCCAAATTAAACTTCTCGTGTGTTATCACTAAACTTTCGCTTTATCTAAGCGTCAACTGCTGCAAAAAGGAATATTTTTTTAAAGTAAACGCAGAGATTCGGTGAGAAGCCCGTGTTCCTATTTTGCTCAAGAAAGTATTCGGGCACATTCATGGTATCATTGTAGTATTTGAAGTCCTGCGTACTGCTACACTGCAAAAGCAAATCGTTAATCAACAAGAAACTAATGGCGAAAAGAGTTTTGGTTTGGCCAGGTGCTCCAACCATTCAAAAAATTAAACATGTAGTTTTGTTGCTGACAAAAAGTTTCAAAGTCGAGGACAAAGTGTGGCAAAGAAATTACAGCAGTAATTCGTATGAACAGATTTCAAGGAACACCGCTGAATTCGGCCAAGTGTGAGTTCATTCACCTGAAACGCGAGCACAAGAAATTGCAACCGGCATCATCGGGATTCCGTAACTGTTCATCGATCTGGACTGTAGCATTAAGTGGAATTTCAAGGAACTACATCTGCGATTTGCACTTGCTTGAATCTCGTTTTTCGAAAACACCTGCACGTCGCTTTTTGCGGTGTCTCACCTTTCCCTATGGTGAGATAGCGGAGGATTTGTTTGAGGTTGAACACTCGGGTCTGCACCATAGACACCGGCTCCTCAACTAGGAAGTTCATGCCGCCAGGGTAGATGTGGTCTTGTAAGTTGTAACCCACTGGTAGGTCAGCAAGGACGGGAATCTAAGCAAATAGAGCAAACATGTTATGCGAAGTTCATCGATATAAGAAGTTCAAAAAAATAACCTCCACCGAAAGCAGCGAGCAGGGTGATGATAGCTATGGAACAAGCCTTACGTCGCTCTGGAGTGACCGCACTAAGACTACTCGAATGTATCGCCTACAGCGAGTTCTATTCGACGAAGACTATGTTTTCGTTATTTTAGCTGTTAAAATAATGCTTGAATCTTCAAAGATCCAGCTATTTTATGCAGAACACTGCTCCAGTTACTTGCATTAGCAGATTTAACACAAGAAACACAAGATTTAGTAGCAAGTCACCTGATACTGACTGACGCTACACTCTGAATATTCGCGAACGCGATCAGTTGGTATGTATTTGCGATCGTAACGCCATTCTTAAGAGACCAATTGCGATGTTTTGCGTATGGTTCATCAATACTCTGTCAGTAAGTTTAATGCAAGTGAAATGAAACGCTTAGTGCTTCGACGCTTACAGGCAATGCCGGTAGGTCGCTCGCGGCGACATGATCTCAGGGTTTCCTTGTTTGCTTCCTTTGTGAGACGCATGCATATTTTTAGATAGAGAACACAGAATAAACCAATAATCCAGAAGGCCGTCTCGGTCGGCTTCCAGATTTGTCTCAAATCCTGCAGCTGGTACATTGACCTGAACGTGGACGTCTCATACATACATGTATGAAACGTGAACATTACATACTTTGTAAGCCAGAAACGTCCACGTTTCTGGCTTACAAAGTACGGTTGCGGTGTTGTCCTTTCAGTAATCTGTCCTTTCTCTGCTTTCAACGTGGTGCTTAAAATTGGCATCAGCAGTCCACGGATTGTCATGAAGAAATAAAAACGATACTGGCTGTTTTATTCCGAAAATGTTCGAAAAAATTGCATATGGCATGTAACGCCGTTTCGTGTCTTTGAGGAGTTTATATGAAACGGCGGACATTGTATAATAAATCGCACCGTTTCAATATATAATTAACTAAGCTATTGTCGTTAAGTTTTAATGACTCACTTCAGAGAGAGACACTGGTTTATTTGCATGAACATACTGTTAAATGTGTGTTGAAATTAAGAAACTGAAGCCAGTTAGTAAGGGCAATAACCTAATGTCTGTTCTATAGATATCATGGGATAAATAAAGCAAAAGTTTCTCATATTTTCCTACAAATACAAAAATGTTCTACATAATACTTTCGCACAAACCCTCCCTCACGCGCTGTGTTGGAAAAGTAACTGAACGCTGGCGCATCTTGTGGCAATGTTTGATTACGGATATTTCGAAAGATGTGCTTCCCTCACAACTTATAACTGAAGATTGCGCCATAGCTATCTAGCTTGGGTGCAGCAGCTGAAACATATGTCCCGAAGTAAATAACTAAAAGGTTACGGAGTGGAACTTTGTTCAATATCCTGCTATAGCCCTATATTGGGCTGCAGTATATGTAAATAAATAAATAGATAGATAAAGATACATCGTGATGTGTTATGCTAGTAATGTCAACCTCTTTCAAATATCCGCCATCAGAGGTCACATTACGCTACCGGCAATAGCTGATTAGAAAGAAAAGCAGGCTCATGCAGGAAAGAAATATATTGATGACCATTTAGAGAAAAAGCACCATCGATTGTCATCTTCGGATGAGAGGGAAAACGTTATGCGCACGCTTACTCCCAGCTTATGCAGGTCGTGTTTCGGTCCAATGCCAGACAGGAGCAAAAGCTGTGTGCTGCCGATGGATCCAGCCGACAGGATGATCTCTCGTCGGGCGAACACCATGTGCGGCACCTTGAAGCGCTCGAACTGGACAGCACGGGCGTTGTTCCACTCGTCGAAGTGGATCTGTAAGTTTCAGTCACCCCAGGACACTGTAGTGAGCGCTATTTGGAAGCTACACATCCAAAGCAGTCCTGGTGCTCCAGCTGAATGTAAAACTGCAGGCTACCGCATCGCCGTCACGTCGAAACAATGTCAGCACGGTACCACTAGCGAAGCCTGATAAATCCTTGCTGCCAGCAAAGTTCCGCACGATTCGTGATGCAATGCCTGACTTCCTTGTAGAAAATCAGTTTTGCGGAAGCCCGCAAGGTGTAGGAAAGTTCGTGAAAGCGAAAATTACCACGCACCTGACCGGCATGAAGATATAAAGAAACGAAATATGGGGTTTTTGGAACTCCGTACTCGTCCGGGAACAGGACGAATTACTCGTCAACTGCGAGCCTTTCTTTCTGAGAAATCCTCATTGGGTTTCCTTTGTAGCTTCGTGTTACAGTCGGATGAATGCCATTTTTGTCTTCCTTGACTTGCATTCTGCTTGCATTTTATTACAGAGGCTTCCGCGCAGAGGAAGAACACTGCTGGCCACTCGATATTCCGCATGTAGATATTGCGTAGTGCGCGAATGTGAGTACCTCGTTTCGCTTAGACGTAACCTTTCGGATGTCGCAGTTCGTGATGCGACTTAACGGTTCGTCCCTACGTCGCAATATTACGCTATTCGCAGTACGCTTTTCTCCACTCTAAAATAATATATATATACTATCGTTACACTTGCTGCTATACAATCGCAAGGCACCGCGTTGTTGCGCTCATTCTTCGTGAATTTGTGCGATATCTTATGTCAGCTTTTACTGCATTTTCTGGCAGCTTTAAGCACGGGACAACTTGTGCTGGGTTTCAAGATACGACTGATAGCCACCAAGAAAACATCCATACATGTGCCATCAGTGGTGAAACTTGGATGGTAAAGTCGTTATTTTGTGAACTTACTGGAGACGGATTAATTTCATTCTTCCTATTCCGTTTTCCACTTTTTTGTTGCGAAATGATTTTGCTTTAGTTGCTTTTGTGCAATTTTTCCGATTCTTTTTCAACAACTACAGGTTTGAAATTCCGACAAAGTGTCCAATTCCTTTCGTGAGGATGCTGCGTTGCATTTCCTAGTGCATATTAATAATCAAGTGATAAAAGATTGATGTTTCGCCGCAAGACGTACCTTGGTGGCCACTGAGTAGAGAGTGATGTGCAGGTTCTTTCGATGACGAATAGGCTTCACGAACGCCTTGTGTGTGCTGCATCTGGCGCTTCGTCTTATGGTACCTTGCGGTATGGCAAAACCTGGAACCATAACATTAGCAATAACGCATGTTAGTATTGATGCTTTAGCTAATTCACAATTTGAAGTTTACACTGAAAGTAAGTACGCCGGCACAAATAAGTGTGACGTAAAGAAATTGCAGGCTTTGAAACGAATAAAAAATATTGCTATTTATGCCCAAAGTCAAGCGAGATCTTCAACCATCACCAATATTATTTTGCATCGAGTCGGTTTTGGAGCAACATTGTGCTCAGGAACCTACAAACTGCCAACTCTATAATATTGCATGAATTGAACCCCGCAATTTTGAAATATACAATACATTCAGAAAAAGCTTGTTAGAGCATAAAGACTGTAAGGAATACACATTATTAAAAATATACTTTGCTTTTTACCAGCTTGACAGCGTTTCTTTCTAAAGCAGACAACCCTTAGAAATGATGTGCTCGACCTGTTTGCTGGGCTCCGTTGAGGTCGACGTTTGGGTAGCCAAGTTGAAGACCGGCCTCAATGAAGGCGTGACCCAGTGGCGTCGCGTATGCAGGGGTAGACACAGTCAAGGGGCCACCGTGATTATGGTGCCCTGGGTAAAAAATAGCAATCACATCGCTAGTAACAAGACATAACGTAAGGTTTAGCACGAGGTGATATCCTGGATTCATTTCGAGTTGAAAATCAGAATACTTATCCGTCGTTTTTGCAAATTCATGTTCTTTCACAGATGTGGAAGATCACTAATATTTCTTTTCGGGGAGTAGGTTACAGGAAAGAAGACACGTGGCCCTTTGCAATTCTTTTATGAACGTCAATTTGGCAATATCACTTTGCATGAAAAAAAAAACGCAAAGGTCTCGACGGAAGCCCTTGCACTGTACATTTGACCTTGCATGTAAACGCTTCTTCTTGTCTAGTAAAATGTAATAACACTTCCTTAGTAAATTAAGACTTGTTCATGTAAGCAACGTTTTTACTCATTGCGCAATACGTAGGCGGTAGACATACATATGCATTTTCTGTATTAGACCAGGTACTAGCCACATAGGCTATTGGTCCAGCTGGTTTGTAATATCGTTAAATAAAACAAATTTTTGATTGATTGGTTCTTTCTGTACATTCTGTGCATTGTACATTCTTTCAGATAATGAACATCTAATCTCTGTGACAGAGGCATATGTTTGTGGGAGTTAGTCGTTATATGTGAACGTATGCACAAATCGTACGGCAGATACATACCATTTTGCAGAACAGCAGGATCCCGGTTGTCCTCCGATTTGAGGAAGTAGGGGAACACTTCCTTCCATGACCACCCCTCGCACCCGTTTTGTGCCCAGTGGTCGTAGTCGTGTGGGTTGCCCCGGATGTAGATCATGTAGTTGATCACACTCGATCCTCCCAGCGCTTTTCCTCTAGGCCACGGACTCCTCTGCACAACGGGAAAACACATAAAAATTGTCCGCATGAGTTCAAAGAAACTGTAGGATATCAAACTTCAAGTACAATACACGCTGCGTGTCGGATGGTAGATCGCTTTATTTTTTTTTCTTCTACAAGGACATACGCATTTACGCTAGTGATCAATAAGCTTCCTTAGAATGTCACGTGCGCTGTCCCATAGATTTAATGTGAGCAAAATTAAACACGTAAACGAAATTCGTCCGGGGCACGTTAAATCTAGCCTGACTTATAGAGACGTGTATTTTTTCGTACCTGTATTGCAATACCTCCCCATTTGAATGGATAGTTGAGAAGATTTACTGTATGGTAGACGTCCGTATCGGGAACGCTGCCCAAGTTCAAGAAATTAGTAATGCTTTTGTCAAAAACAAAAAACACTATTCTGCATTACATGGGTACTTGGCTGTACCTCTGTTGAAGCACTTCTCAGACTGCCGTACCCTTACCCTTAATGTCTACGCCGTGCCAAATGTTCGGACTAAGTTTGAATCTTTTGGCTTGTTGCTATGGTTTGATTCAGCTTGGTCTCATGTTCTTAAGATTGGCAAGGCTCGAAGTCTTGCCTGCCTACTAATATCGTGCGTATGGCAATACAGTGAAACGTTTAACCCAGTAAGGTATAGAACGAAAAAATTCGCAAACGTAAAATCAAAGCCCCTTTATTACAGAAATATGGTTGAATGCGAAGCTTTTCTCCTATGCAAACTGAATAAAAGTCAAAGTCCAAAGCCAACGACCACGCAACGAACCCAAGAAATGCTGAACGACCCTGATTCGATGCATATGCGATTTGATTGCCTGTTTAGGATTGTATTTTTTGAACGTTGAAGTTCAAAGAAGACACATTTCGTTAAGTTGCATAGCCTTTCTTTTAGATCATGTAGCCGTTGATTACACACACACACTCACACTTTCAAGGACGACTCTACACTTGCACAGTATTGCCTTGTGATCGCTGTGCTAGACGGTCAGAGGCGCTGCCGTTGCCAAAGCACGGGATCGGCCTTACGGGCACGATCGCGCTCGCGCTTACGTTCGCGTACGCAGCCTCTTCTGCCGTGCGTTGCACTCACGGCCTACCCATGGTGACGGTCGGGAATGCATTGCGTGACGCGCTTAATTCAATGCAGATACATACAGTTCGTCTGGGTAGCGTAACGTTGCAGTTACCACTGTTCTTATCGCTACAATTGCGAATGTAACCGTAGTGTTCTACGATACGTATGTCCTGCGGTGTTGTTCTATTGTGTGCGCAGATGCGCAGATAGTTCCATTGTGTAAGTGGATTTCCTGCAGTGCGTTTTCGGCGCTCACGGACGATCAGTGAGACATAGAAAGCTTCGACATAATACAGTTCATCTGGGTAGCGTGGCGTTGCGGTTCCTACTGTTCTTATCGGTACAACTGCGAAGGTAAACTGCAGTGCTCTACGATACGTATGTCGTGTGCCGTTGTTCTATTGTGTGCACAGATGCATAGCCGTTGTTGTATTGTGTTCGCAGATGCGCAGATAGTTCCATTGTGTAAGTTGGCTTTCCTGCAGTGCGTTTTCGGCGCTCACGGACGAATGAGTGAGATAAAGAAAAAGCTTGGCTTTATAGGCTTAAAGTTATTTCGCGCTCAACAATATTGCTTGTCCCATGCATTAAAAGCGGAACACAACACATCGCATATCAATAGCACATAATTTTAGCCTAGAAGAATGATCTACTCATAGAATGACTGTACATACCCTTCCTTCTAGGCCAAAACACGACGTTTTTTGAGGTTCCGTTCGGTACGCCCAGTCCAGTGGGGACATCTGCATAGTTGCCGCGATGAGTGGTATGTCCGATACTTCATTTTCTATACCGCCCGCCTCTATTAGTAAGACGGTTGCGGTGAGGTCTTCCGAGAGCCGGTTGGCCAGCACTGCTCCCGCTGATCCACCACCCACTGCAAAGAAAAGATAGGAACAATAATGAAAACGTTATGCGACATTCACGTGAATGTGCACTCCAGCTAAGCGTCCACTCTAGCGACATGTAATAGCAACTTCTTTCGCAAGAGTGACCACTTGTCAACGATTAAGCTTGTTTTCGACAGTGTTTGCATCGCCCGTTTTTGCTTGCGCTCTGCCAGAGCCCATGTACTCAATATTCGAAGTACTCAAATTTTCGCTCACGTCATGCATTGAAAAACGACTGAATATATGCGACCGTATTGCGGTCGAACAACATACGAGTAAATAGAGCATACGACACACACGTAAACGGCAAGTGATGGGGCTGACGGCATGGCACATTTCTGGTTTCATAAGCCCGAATGCACCACGCGTGATAAACAACTCACGAGCATCCGACCTCGAATGCTTCTCAATATACCGTTCCATTAATGCGCCGCGCTTGCGCCACTAAGGCATGAGTACTACGGTGGATGCTATGTGCCAGGCCGTGGCCGGTAACGCCGCATTCGCAGGTTAAATTACGCTGCTCTCCGACAAACCAAAGCCGTGCAGTATTGCGGAGGCCTGTGCGTAGACAACACGTTGGCTAGTCGCGCATAGCATAATGGCCAGTGTCTCGCCCTTAGTACAGCTGGTGGTAGTAATTAGCCAGTGATTTGAACTGTGTTGTTGGCCGCCAACTAACAGATGACAGCTAATCAGTCTGCCTATCCAATCAGCCAGGTGACAGCCAATCGGGTGGGTCACCTATCGCGTTGCAAGTGGTCGTGACCAAGTGGCGCGTTCGATGTAGCGTGGTTGACCGTCCCGAGCGTCACACACACAATGGGTGGCCAATGATTTTTCAAGTTTCAAGTGTTCTTTTGCTGCCCGGAGTTTATAAAAGAAGAATATTAGCGAGAAAGAGGTCCCAATGTATAAAATGTGTGGGTACATCCTGTGACAAGATTATTAAAGTAAGGTGAGCATCTAGAGTTAATGCTGCAGAACAGGCGCAGTATACTGGATATTAAAGTAACCATTACGTACGCGGATGCAAAGTTGTGCTGCATGCTTAACGGAACATACAAGAAAAAAAAACACACACACACACAAGATGATGCGCAAACAAAAAGTGTTTTGTTCATGAAGGCAAAGTATGCAGGCATGTGGTTCAGAAAAAAATAGACAAATAAACAAGTAAACTGGAAACGAAAGCACACATGTTTCATTACAATCAGAGCCGCTTACTGGTTATTTTATCAAATTTTAGCAGTGAAATTACCCAATAACTCCGCGCAATAGAAGGATTGCTCAGACGCATGCGAAATGCACTGGACAACACGCTATAAGCCTTAAACATTTCGCGCTTTCTTCTGTTACAACCATCTTCAAGAACCAACTAGCATGCACACTAACGTTTATTGGATTTGCGTACGTATAACTGGTCGCAGTTAATTAAGCTAATTCAAGGATTCAGGAAAGTGATGTACTCTTCTCACATCAGTGACTGCTTGGCACTTTAGTACTGTGTGCCAGGCCGTCATTAGCTGCCATGTTTGACTGTGGAACACCCAGAAAACACTGAGAAACCTGCACCTTGTATCACTGACGATCATGATTCACTTGGTCTGTCATGAACTCAGTTTTAGCTATTGTGGGTTGATAGCCATGACTGGCCCAAGCCAGGGTGACAGGGTCAATCATGGGGCGTTCATGAGCGTCAAGAACCCTCACCAACTTGCGGCACCATTCACAGAGCTTTTCCTTTATAGTCTCCGTTTCTGATTGCTTGGCCGTCTTCTCAAATAATATGTGCGCAGTCATTATTAGCTGGTTCTCGTTCTTGTTCATCTTGCGTAAGAAATGGGGTCAAATTCCAGATGCTTTTTGTTTAAAAGTGCTGGTTACCATTGGCCGGTCGTGTTCACCAATACTACGCCCAGCGTCGCGATTGGCTCACGATTAGATGGCATCCCTTGTTACGAAAAGTTATACCGTAAGAACATTTTTTTGTGAATGCTGATCTTGCTTCCTGAATACGAGCACCGGCCTCTCAAAAGCTGGCGGCTGCCGTGACTTCTGCAACAGTGCACAGTTTTAGAGAGACCACGGCAAGAGCCCAACAAACTACAAACACGGAAAGGAACAACTAGAACAAACAACAACGACTGGCTCAGCTTCAGGCGCATCGGCAGTGCCACCTCTCTTCTCTCAACCGGTCCCACAGCGATGCGCGTGCTTTGGCTGACGCGCCTCTTTCATACGCGCCACAAGATGCGTTGCTTTCGGCAGCGCCATTTGTAGGCGCCCTTGCATATGCGCTTTGCTAATTTTACGTTTTCTTACCTCCCATCGCATTTCTCCGGCGCGCTTGGGCAAGCCGACTGCGCGGTCTGTCGAAGGAGCGCCCAATGTAGGATAGTCGGTTACTCGGGTCCACTCTGATTCTAGTATAATGCCTCTTTCTGGTGGCTGGCGCAGTGGAAACGATGCTGGCAGTAAGTATTGAGTGAAGAAGAGACAGCAAACGTTGCTTCAAAGGAACTTGTTCTGGTCCTACTTGGTGTTTATTAAAATTTAAGGCATATAATTTACCGCTACAGAGTCGAATGCACAGTAAGGAATTTAAACGCTGCTAACGCGCCGCTCGTAACACTTGGTTACATAAGGAGCGCATGACCATTAGACCTGCGCGAGCATAAACCAGTTTTGTGGAACACAGAAGAAGAGTTATTCGTGTCAGGTGTGTGTGCCATTTTCATCAGTGGACGTTCTGAGGGGCCATTCTGTAAGAGTCCACCTAATGGACTGTCCTTTTCAGCTGTCGCTGATTGGTTGCAGCTGTATGAGCGAGAAGGAGACTGGCTGGGGGCGCCTGTCTCCTCCACACTTGTGCAGCTCCAGCCAATCAGCAGCGGCCGAAATGGACAGTCCACTAGGTGGACTCGTACAGAATAGCTCCCCTGGTTGCTTCGGTGTTATCCACTACTCAGCAATCAAGGAGGAAAAAATGTAAAAAAAAGCATGCATAAAAGAATGACTCAGTTAAATTGACTTGAAGCTCTAAAAGAGCTAAAAAAAGAGTGCTGTTTATTTGATATTCTTCTATAATGCATACAGGCTATTATGCCTATCAATACGGTAGACCTGTCCTTTTTGTACTAATTTCCCTTTTTGCATCATATTGATATCTGTACTTGCTATGCCTTCTGTCAAAATGTCCACGTATGTTAAGAAACAACTAATTAGATTTAACTGAATCAAATAAATTCAAAACTGAGGCATACATGCACTGCCCGAGGCACAGGCTTGTGTGTCAATTTTCCTTGCTTCCACGTTGTGTTCCACCTGGTATACAATTCAGGTAGATATCAAGAGTTCAACCTTCATCAAGCTCCACCTCACGGTCGTTGCGCTACTCCTCATGACAGAACATCGCTGACTTATGCTCGAGCAGGCAGAGTCATCGTTTCTGATGTAGCAGTAGAAGTCGAAATGTTTTCATAATAATCGGACTGCACATTTCTGAAGATCAATAGCCCAAGGTTCCACGCGTGACCACGTGTCCCGTTTTATCCAGCATTGCGCTCTGCAAGAGAACGGTTATGCTGTATGCGTAGATAGATCACCGTCAAAGGCAGCCCACCCAGGTGGAAAGCTATTATTTGCCAGAAGCTTTTAAAATGCCAGAGCAATGGCCTCACACAGGCGGTGGCGAACCACGATGCCATCTAAAAGGGCGGAAGCAATCGGCCCATGTATTGCGTAACCGACGCTTACCCAACTTAGTACCTCCCGGTTCCCGCGGCATCGCCCGGGGCACAGATTGGTTGCCAACTCGTCGTGGTGCACCACAGTCGTTGGCTTTAGCTTTCGTGGGCTGATCATACGGTCGCGCGTTTGATTGTGACCCGTGGAGATCTAGTGCCGCCCAAACCTCACTGACCCCCCAAAAACAGGAACTTTCAATTAAAGTTCCTCTACAGAGTACATTGAACCACTCGCTGCGGTTCTGCAGCCCCACATTATGACTAATTTTCCAAATGCGAAGCTTTCCGAGAAACCAGTACAGATTTTCTTTGTAACTGCCTGCTGCTTTCCGGTGAACGGAAATTTTCCCCATTAACCTAGCTTGCCGGATACATCAGAATTGGCTTGCCTATGCTTGAAAGCAGAGGAGTGCCTGACGAAGTTTTCGAAAATGTGTACTCTCAAGCGCGGTTTCAAGCGACAGGACAAGAAAAGACGGGAACGAGCCAATAGGAGAGTGGACACATGTGCCCGGCTGGGCCTCCATCTGAATTTATTTAGATTGCTACATTTGTACATGCGCATTCGTATGACATACAAAAAAAAAAGCCTGGGCTATAAGGAATAAAAACAAAGCAAAAGAAAATGAACCGGGAAACAAGGAACGGCAAGGTCAAACCGCACGCACGCACGCACGCACGCACGCACGCACGCACGCACGCACGCACGCACGCACGCACGCACGCACGCACGCACGCACGCACGCACGCACGCACGCACGCACGCACACACACACACACACACACACACACACACACACACACACACACACACACACACACACACACACACACACACACACACACACACACACACACACACACACACACACATTACTAGCGATAGATGGCCGGCAAATAACCAACAGCAGTTACGAGCAAGAAGTTTCACGATTTTGCCCCGTGGTCAGGAAAATGCGTTTAAATATTCGCAGAGGCAAATGTCATTTGTAAAATGTTAACAATTCGCCATATGCTTTTAATAATTCGTAAGATTTCTAACATATTGTACCCTAACACGTGAAACTCCATATATATGAATCGAGTGTCTCACTGTCATTTGCCTCGCCATCGTTTTACAGCAGATTTGGCTATACCACTCAGGACTCCATGGTCGGGAGGGCTGAATTTTCTTTTGGTTGCTTCTCGCACTGTACCCTCGAGCACTCACTTCAGCCGCTGCGGGGAATGGCTTCACTAAACGTCCGACCTAATGTCTCATTCGAACGGAGCGAAAGTGTCACCGCCGACTCCTCTTCTTTCAAAACGATGCGTGCGGTTACCGCTGCTCCTACCATTGTGCTGTCAAGTGACGGCCGCCCTAAGGTGTGTCACGCTGTCTGACGGATGCGCGCAGCCGCCCTGTCTACTCAGAGATGCAGGCGCGGGGCGCGCCGCATCAGCGAAAGCACGCACGTCAGGCAGCCAACGTTCAACAAACAGCGACAGCTCCACATCCCGAGCAGCAACACAACACTCAGCCACGTTCGTGAACTCCCTTTATTTTCTTTTACATGCTTTATTTTTACTGTTTTTCGTATTCGTACGCTGGCGACGGGCCGTGTCGTAGTAATGCCGGCTCGCAACGCTCCATGCTCCGCTACACAGTAGTGCGAGAAGCGGACGGCGGCGAAGAAGAGTTTCGAGTTTCCCACAGAAACTTTCTCGACTCGCCGAGAGCGTCTCTGCTGTCCTCTCTTATTCGCAACGGCCGCTTCTCCTCCTCTCTCTCTATGTCTGCTCCCGAAATTCATTACTAGTCAGCTTCCTGTTGCTTTGTGCCGTTTCACGCATGACAGTGCTTACGGTCCTCTAATCTTAAACCTTTTCCGCATTATATTTGTTGAGAAAATTCGCGTATCCGCTTAGCTTTTGGTACCAACCATGCACTTTGCGGTGCTGACATCATTCGGCTTATCCTTTTAAACCGTGCTGGAATGCGCCGTTCCTTTAACTCTTTTAAATCGCATTGCAGAACATGCCGTAATGTTCACCGTGACTTTGCCGTTTCATGCGTGAGAGGGCGCACGAGTATGCGAGAGTGCGTGGCACAGTGTACCACAGAAGCCTACGTGGTCGGGTTCTTCGCGTAGCTGTGTTCTTTTGTTGAACGAATCCCGTTGTTTTGGGCGGAAATAAAGGGTCGTTTCAAAAGTGCCAAAAGAAAGCGCGGAATCCTATCACGGAAGCGAATGCCGTCAGCACCTGTGCGGCTCCTTGACAACATTGTTTTTCTTTTTGTAGTATTGAGTCACGCATGGTTTATTCCATGGACTTCGCCACGGGACAGTGCAGAAAAAAGAAGGATGTCTTTTAAGCAGAAAAAGTATGAAGCCATGATTAAAACATTCTCGAAGATATTTGCGACGAGCCTCGTTTTTTACAGTTTGTTATTCCTTTTATCCAATAATGTAGCTTCCTGGAAGATATCAGGAGTTTCACAGCTTGATCACTTGAGCGTAAGAGCAGGCAATGATCTAGGAAGTGTCGTGGCAGTCTGAGCGGATTCTGCATTGCATCGTAAGTTGCTGCACTGAGAAAGCGACAACCATTGCCCAAAGCCAGGTCGTCGTCCCTGCAACAGCTAAAAGTGCTCAAAAAAAGCGTCGTGTACGCGATGAGGAGCTTGTAGTAAAATGATACAATACTGCCTCGAGCTCCACCATCAAGTTTACGACCTTTGCAGCAGTCTCAGTAGCAGTTATTTCCAAACCATACCGCAAACATTGGGAAGTACTTCTTGGAGTAAAATTTGCTGAGGATCAACACACCGTGAAGAAAGCTTTCTACTTATACAGGGTGGTCCCAGCTATCACGCAGCACGATTAAAACAAAAGAGGAATGCCGTTACGCGAAGCAAACCTAGTGCGTATTGTTTCCCGTACAGTGTAGTAGCCGCCAGTAATTTTTTCGTTACAGATATTTAATTAGAAAATTGTAATTAATTATCTAACTCGTTAAGTACTGCCCTAATTATCAAAGTGTCAATGAGAAAGTTGTAGAGCAATATGAAAAACTCCCGATACAGCTTTCTGTTGCTCAATACGTGCTACATAAAAGTGTTTTTCCGAGCGTGAAAGAAGCCCCCAAATGCACGCAAAGTTCCTCGAGCGGCCAGTCGCGCGGCAAACCTACGTGTATTCGCGGGCTTCTTTCACACTCGGAAAAACGCATTTATGTAGCACGTATTGAGCAACAGAGAGTTCTATCGGGAGTTTCTCATGTTGCTCTGCAACTTTCTCATTGACACTTTGATAATTAAGACTGTACCTAACGAGTTAGATAATTAATTATAATTACCTAATTAAATCTCTGTAACGAAAGAATTACTGGCGGCTACTACACTGTACTGGAAACAATACGCACTAGGTTTGCTTCGCGTAACTCCGTTACTCTTTTTTGAAATCGTGCTGCGTGATAGCTGGGACACCCTGTATAATACTAATTCATGACTAAATTAAAAAAAATAATGTACCGACATGCATACTTCCGCAGCATAAGTTTTTTCCTGGTTAGTTCGCAACGATGGATTGGTTATGGGACGTCAACCATCCTGGCCTGACGTTGGAACCTCAAACACGACCGTACTGAAGTATCTATGAGAATGTTTTGATGCATCGTCGGGGCCTAAGTGAAATTTAATGTATGCGGTTCACACACCAGAGTGCACAAACCTCCAGCCATGTGGAACACTGGATGTGTTATGTGGCAATTAGTGAACTGGCTCTAGAACTACTTGTTGTCAATGACTTATTCATCACCTCCCAGTTAGTGACAAGCAGTACGGCTGTGCCATTAGACTGCAACATAACACCTAACTTGATTCTGGTTCTTCTTGCCCAGAACCGCGACTTCAATATATAAACGGAACGCCGAAGCAACCGTTCTCACCAGGTCACACTCTGAAGGCGTGACACTGACCCCTACACGGCATACAAAACACACGATGGCGTCATGGCGGAACGAATCCGCGCGACCACGTCCCGCAAGACACACCAGCCCTCATCGGCGATTATTATGCGGACAACGAAGCCACCCCGAACACAGAGGCCATACGTGGAACTCCACTATGGTTTGGAGGGCAGTAAGTGTCACGCCGTAGCTTGCGCAGTATAGCCGTACCGTACGCTCGACAACATCCTTAGGATGCGGATGGCGTTATGCAAAGCTACGTCTGCAGACGTACATACGTGAGAGAGATTCTTATCGTGAGACTGAATACAGCGCTGAATGTTAAGATAAGGAGAAGCGTGCGGTGCCTCTTTATTTTATGCGGCAAGCCAAATAGGGGTCGATTCTACCTCGTGAAGAACAGGTCCCGTGGCACAGCATTATTTCCTCCATTGCAAAATACGCCGGAGACAGAGCAGAAACATCTGAAAAAAAAAGTGTGACCTCTTATACGTGTAAGTTTTCTTTCGAATAAACCCTAGTTTTTGTACCTACTCTTCTTGGTTTTCCTGTATTTCTCAACACGTTGTCGGATCACCGGCAGAAAATCTGGAAACGTGTTAGGTTAGACTAGATTTTGCATTTCTTTGTGCTTGTTTTTTAAGGGAGTTTGAAAATGCCCCCAGCATTTAGATCAGACATTGGTATGGTATAAAGCTACCTGTTAAAACTACTGTGCCAAGTTGCTGACAGTGGGTTTCCGCGTGCAATATCAAAATAAAATTGCCTCGTAAAAAGGTACCCAACTAAAGAAATAGCAAATCAACTTGGGTATAACACTGTTTTGCTTAGCAGAGTCTTCCGGAATCTTTATGCTGGAGCCCTTAGGTTAACAGGACGTGCCATATTCCCAGCTTCTGGATGCTTCAGGCCCTTTGAGTTTGGCTGTATCATTTTGGTTCCTGGCCCGAAAAGTAGGACACGACGTTTTTTTTTTTTCAGCCGCGGAATTCCGACCAGCGCTCGGGCTAAAGGCGAAAGAGGGAAAGAGAGAGATGATTCGACAACTTATGGAATGACGATAAGTGGCAGCGGTTTCTGGCACTGGAAGTGTTTCGCAGGTGACCTCTATGATGCAACATCCACAACTACAAATTTAACGTCAGTGTTGCAAAATGGTGACCCGAATTGTGTTGCTGCTTCACGCGCGGCCTTGCTTTTGGATGCGGTGTGCTTCAAAACCACATAGGTTCGCTTTGATTTAGAGCCCGCTTCGGTCGCGGCTAGACGTAGACTTTGTATCTGTCTGGTTTCTTTAAAATCTGGGACACATTTCTAGGTTCAGCGCTCCATTCTTGCGATAGGTCGCTTGTCATTCGAACGGGCGCACCGTGGCTATTTCTGCAACCCGGCGATGTCCGACCAATTCACGCGTTTGACTCAACCTAATTGCAACAACGACCACTTGGAGATTCTACGTGTCTCAATGACGTTTGGAGGGTGCTACGCGATTGGCCACGACGCCCCAAACGCTACAAGAACCGCAACGAAAGCCCTGTTTCATAACACAACGCCACAGGTGCGCTCATAGCGGTGCCAAGCGGTCGCCGGCAAAAGTAGCCGTCCAGAAGAGACAAGCATTCAAACACGATTAAATCAAAGCAGCTTGACAGCGCTTTGGAGACCAGCGCTGCATTACGCAGCGCAACTGATTACCGCTGTCCCACATGTCATACATTTCATTGACACGGTTCCGAACGACGTGCCGCGGTGCCATTCAATATCGACCTTAGCCACTGACGCCGAAGCAATCGCGTACATAGCATTTCGAGGTCACCATTTTCGCTTGCCTATTGACTTTCATGTCCGTTCGTTTTCGCGCGCAATCCGAACGCTGTCGAACTGGGTCTTCACCGCATTTTCGACGCAAGGGACCGCATATAGCGCATTGTGGCCAATTTGCGTTCGTAAGTGACTCACTGTCGCACTGAGTCCAAAATACGGCGCTCACCATGCCTCTGAGGAGGACCTCTTCGACAGACGTTGAAGCTGACGGCGGTTTCTCGCAGTATTCAGAGAACACACACACAGCGTAGAAAATAACTGCGGAGCCGGTGACCCGACTTCAGCAAACGCAGCAGCTAGTGCACAGAAAGAAAAAAGAAGAAGGCGAGGATTCGCTCCGCAAGTCTACTGGATTCATGGTCAAGGCTAGGATGCCGGATTAGTCACGTGGGGGACCAGAATCAACGCCGCTGTGCTACCGTAGCGAACAAACTTGGCGCCACTGTTCTGTTTCGAAGCGTAGCGGGATCGTTCAGCAGGACCTCTACATGCCTTCTAGGCCTCTCCTCCGCCCTCTCCCCCTCTGTTTTCCTGCCTCCGCCCCTTCACCGGTGGAATGTGGCGGGGGCTGTCCTATGACCCGTGCAATTTGTTTTCAATCCTAGAGCGACTGCCGATATACGGGGCTTGCGAAACGCACGTCCATTACCGCCGACCTCTCCTGAACGAAGCTAGGGCTGCCGACGTCCCAAGGGCTCCTAGAACCCCTTTTTTGTGATGTGGCGCGCACAGACTTCGTCAAACGAGGCGAAGCCATTCTCGCGCGCGACCGCAGTGGCTTCTGAGACTTGCAATTGACCCTCTGTTGCATGTGTACTACTTGAAAGCTCCGGAGGGCGAGACCGAAAATGCTGCTCAATTTCCTGAGCCTTTCAGGGCGGCGAGTTCCAAGGGTGAGAAGCAACGTGGCCGGACCTCACAAAGGTGTATTGAAAGAGTCTGTGCAACGTCTACAGGCGGTTTTCTGTGGCCTCTGAATATCTTTTTTTCCTTATGTATGTATGTATGTATGTATGTATGTATGTATGTATGTATGTATGTATGTATGTATGTATGTATGTATGTATGTATGTATGTATGTATGTATGTATGTATGTATGTATGTATGTATGTATGTATGTATGTATGTATGTATGTATGTATGTATGTATGTATGTATGTATGTATGCATGTATGCATGTATGCATGTATGTGTGTATGTATGTATGTACGTATGTATGTATGTATGTATGTATGTATGTATGTATGTATGTATGTATGTATGTATGTATGTATGTATGTATGTATGTATGTATGTATGTATGTAAAGAAAACCCCGAAAACAGCCCCACGACAACCAGCGAGACCACAGCCCAACCAGTGCACATGAATATATCCTGGCTCCAAATTTCTCCAAACGTCAACAAAATATTAAAAATACATTTTAAATTATTTGAACAACGTGAGCACCTGTCGAAAATTTGCACTTCGCCTCCACGCACGGTGTACAGGCGGCCAAAAAGCAACAGGGATTACATCATACACTCAAAAACACAATGAACGCTTCGCATCGAATGCTGTCGTTTCGGGAAAAGCTGATGCAAGGTACACAAGCACATGGAGACGAGTTCGGTTGCAGATAGCCCGCAGCCGAAACTCAAGCTGGTAATTAAAGGTGAACTCGACTGCGATTCACTCAATGTCATCTACCGTTTTGAATGCGGAGCATGTAGCAACCAATACGTAGTACAGACGGACACCTCCCTTAGAATTCGGCTCAACAATAACGGTTCTCATGTGCACTCATTACCCGGTCTTCCCCTTTCTAAACATATTACGTGAAAAGGTCACAACTTTCACAGTATCAAAGTGGCATTACTGAAAAGCACTTTTCGCACTACCAGAGAACGCGAACAACGCGAATCCTAATTTATCTACAAATTAAACACAATAAACCAATTGAAGAAATGAACACCCCAGTGCCCTATCAGCATTAAGATCCTTGAAAGGCGAATGCACCGCTATCTAAACTGTGCCCGCCTCCTTACTTCCTTTTTCGATTAATAAATCATGTTCCACGGATACGTTTTCTGCTACGACCAATTACCCTACCTTCGTAGTTTTGCCGCTTCGCTTGGTTTACGCATACATGCCACGCTCTGGGGCTCCGCCTATAGTCCGCACTCTGCGCAGCGTGCCCGGCCAGCATGCACAGACAAATGTCTCCGGTGGTCGTATTACATGATGACTTACTGCTTACCTGGTACTTTTGGTGTTTTTAATGTTTGCATTTCGGACATTTTTATTTTTGTTTAAGCTTTCCTCATTTCTATTTTTGCCTTCTTCTTTCCCCTTTCTTTCTTTATTTTTTAAGTACAGATCATTTGTAGCAACACGTTCTTGCAGTCTGCTCACGCAGGTGCTTTGAACAATGATTTCACGTATGTCGGCGCGTCGTCCTCTTCTTTCCAGCTCCTTCCCAACCCTGTATCCTGGATGCTGGAACGAAGCCCCTTAAGGCTGGTTCACACTAGACCGACACGGCACCGATTTTGGTCTGCCGACTATTGGCGACAGCATTTTCCTTGCTTTAAGCCGTTGACCACAGCGTTTTTCGTCCTGCAAATTGCTCGCGTCATCAGTCAGCCGACCAAAATCGTTCTAGTGTCGGCGTAGTGTCAATAATCCTTCACAGCGTAAACGAACAAACAAGTCGCGCGCTGCGGCATCAACTGGAGCCGGCTTACGGTCATAACACTTCCCCTCACGGGTACCCCGGCGGTATGCTGTCCCCCCCCAGCAGCCAACATAAGGCACCGCGCACACTGACCCTGTTCACGTTTTTACCTGGAACCACTTCTTGTGCTGCGACTGCTCGCTTAGCCGAACTGGTGGCCCTCGTGAATCCCGCACTCGTTAAAGTAGGCCCGTTCTACACAAACTCCTCAATGGCTATTGGCGTAAATCCTCGTCTTAACTCTCTCACTCTCTCTCACACGCTCTTTTCTTTCCTTTCTTTTTTTAAGCTGTAGAGAGGTGTAAATACAGACGGTGGAAATTTTGGTTTCAGTGTTGAGATCTCAAGGTCGGTCTCCGGCCGTGACATCGACAATAAACAGTTCTTTTTTAAGGACGCATCAACTTTTCAATTATAGGAGTATAGATACATCCTGAAGACCCCTGGTGGTTGTCTACAGAAAAAAAGTATACACACTTTTCCTCCGACTACTGTCCATAGACGTTCTGCAAGCCACACGTTCAGAAGTCTACCGACCACAATATACCTATGCAAATCAACTTGTCAACGTTTTTGTTTTTATAGACAATAAAGGTTTTTTATAGCCGTGGGAACAAGAAGTATGTAAGAAGGTCGAATGGTCAAGAAGAAGCCTAGAGACTAAGATAAACCTTCTCAGATGTGTGCTAGTTCCGTAGATAGGGGAGTTATGACACCCTTAGGAAGTCTTAGAAGTGTCTTTTGCTGCTCTTCGAAATCTCCTCAAGCCTTTTCAAAGGCTTCACAATCTCCGGTGCATAGCCGACTGTTTTTATATGCTTCCGTGCATCCGAGCTTTGTGCACAACGTATCCCCTTTAAATTCATAAAATAAACTAAAACTGTTTCATCGGCAATTTTTTTCTTCAATGCTATGATTCCGGGTATAAACATGGTGCCTACGGGCACGTTGAATGTAAAACAACGGTCTTTGGAGGGCGTGGAGGCCGAGGACTCGACATCATCCACTTTCATAAGTGGAATCAAAGGTAGAATTGCCCATTATTTATATTGTTTTTACAGCGCGTGTTGTCACGAAGTTTACACCTGTAAGCACGAAGGATGTCACAGGCACGAAGGTACAAAAGAGGTGTCGAACTCTCCCGTACACAATCTTTGCCGAATAGTTCATTGCCTGGCTTCTCTATCATTCTGCCTGAGATCTGCGTTGTGGAGAACGAGGCTTGATGTAGGCCATGGCAAGAAGTTTATCAACCAACGATTCAGTCGTGGCTGCGGTCTTCATTGTTTGAAGTCAACTGACTCAAGTGCCGAAAATGAAGCTGTCAGAATTGAATTCATCCGTTGTATCTCGACAGCAGCCCTAGGCACCGTTTGTGTCAAAACAGAGACGAACAACGGGCCTATTTTTATATCGGAGCGGTAGCAAGAAAGTGGCAAGCAGAGGCAATGCGACACAATGGAAATGAAAGCGCCTAGAGGCACGATATGCACCATGAAGAATGCTTTTCGAAACACCTGACAGGATAGCTCTGATAATAGCGAAAACAGCTTCTATTCTGACCTATTTAAGAGACTCGCTTCAACGACTCAGTCATGATAGCGAACTTTCATTACGTCGAGTTGCCTTGTTTTTTTTTTTTCGCTCCCCGACCTTCATTCGTCTTCTCACTGGAGCTCGATCTGAAGAATCATCGAAACAAATCGCTCGATGCCGACGTGACAGGTTGGCGCTTAATCGAATGGGCAGAGCCGTGGAGGGGTCCCATGGCCCTGGAACGTGACAAGAGGGTCGGCTGAGTTCCGGGAGGGCTCACGAAGCTTGCCCCCAACAAAACGATGAGTGTTGCAATGGTATCTTGCTGCTGTTGCTGACCATGGATGATGTCCGGTTTTATTGTTCTACCAAAACTTATGACCATTAGACCCGCATCGAGGTTGGGATGTAGCGTCATAAATCAAGTTTAATGGCACCACCGAGACATCAGCCGCGAAAGGGCTGTTTTAAGTCACACAAGTGCGCGGTTTCTGTAATTAATTAGTGTAGAATTGCAGTAATCTGATATGATAGGGACATGTGCAGTGGAGCTACATATGACAGCGTTTGGAAACTCTATAGTGTCGACTAATAGTTCCTTCACTACAATAATTCTAGGACATGGCGCATACGCCATGGTGAAGAAAAACAGAGGCTACTCCCTTTTCTTTGGAGATGGTATAAACGGCGTTATTTGTTATGAAAGCGTGGCATGACATATATAGGCGAGATATTGCCTACATAATTTTTACTTGATGCAATATGCAATATGGCTCGCTGTTATGGGTTTTTGTCGTATGATTCGCAGATGGATTTTACGCCTGGTGTAGAAGCAAACATATACATACACGAAAGAACCCTTCTCAGTTGCGTCTTTAAAACATTGAGACCCATGAGGTTGCAATTTTGGTCACTGGTCAAGGTTCATTTGCTCCACTGTTAGCATAATGCAGTTTGTTTCAAATCTTTTTTCTAGTGAAAAAACAGTTTCATGCACCACTAGTGCCATAACTGCTTTATCATTGCACTTGATGTAAACCGGTCCTTGGGCAGCATTGCTGCCTGCAGTATTTTGAAATAAATAAATGAATAACTGGTCTCCTGCACAGACTTTGCAGTGTCTCATTAAAGTTATCTGCTGAGACTTTGCAGATACCTTGTACATCCCGAACTCTGCAAATATAATCAAGGTGCTAGTCTCCAAAGCTGCTAAGAGCACTTCCCTAGGCTAGCTTCATAATGTTGGCGCACTGTTCTTCATATATTCAGTCAATCCTTCTATCCTCCGCCGAGAGTCATGCGCTGGGAGACACCCAACCGGTGCGTCTAAATACATTTCATTCGCAAAAGACACATTATGTGCCCATAGGTATACTCAATAGACTTCAGCCGTTTTGCAGGAGCCTCAAGGCGGACTGCAGTGCAAGTTTGACTATGCCAAGTTGAAAGAAGCCTGCTCGCGTTTCTTTAATACAATATATTATTTTTACAATAATTTCCTACGGTGGCATTGCGTAGCACTGACGTATCACAGAAGGTAAACGTTGACGAAGTTTTGACTCGACGAGCACGCATTCCAGATCAACAGTTCCCAGCATCACCTCCTCTATGTTGTCCGTGTCTAGCAGAGTGCTATTGCCATGTTTCGCATAAAAAACAATACGCAAACTACGTGCTTCAAACAGTTGATCCCGAAACGACGCTCCCGTTCTCGAGCAGAGCCCTAAATACTGTGAATACTTCGCGCGGCTCTGCGTGCCAGTTGATGCTAGTGATGTACGTAGCTTTGGGTTTACTGACTGAAGCCGTCTCTTTCTACTCTTTCTTTTTCAGAAATAGAAGACCGTCTCTGCCCCGTTCACACCGTTTTGTTGCCAGGCTCCCACAATAGAGTTCCTTAACCATGCGGTGTTTCCTCGAACCTTCCAGTACAGAAAGCACGACGGCTCAGTGAAGAAACGGGAAAAGAGCAGGATGTTTGTGACAATAAAGTGCAATATCCATGTCTTATATACAGAGCACAAAAATGGTAATGTTAAAAAAAATTCAAGAACTCTACGCTTCTCAGCATCGTTAGGGTTGAAGAAACGAGAACTGCCTTGGGATGGTGGTGGGTACAAATCGAACGGCCTTGAGACGTGTGTTTCTCACGGTGTAAAATATGTCACACAGTGCATCATCTTTTATATTTTCCTTAGCCGGTTACCTTAGTGTAGAGTCAGTCTGCAAATGGACTGGCAGGTGCGTCCAGTAATACGTACCCGAGCCTTATTCCGATCCTTCTTTTTCTGTTCTGCTCTCGTCTCTACATTACTACTGAATAATGCAAAACGAATACGTAAAAAAGTCTTGAACGGTGTCAACAAAGCTAAGACGTTCATACGAGACGTTTGTCCTTGCTTGACAGCATTCGCAAATATTATGTCGTTATTGACGATTGGCAAGCACCTTCCTCTTTCTGTATTTTTTAGTGAAGGTACATTAGCGTAAGAATTAATTTGTTCATACAGGCCCCTGTTCTTAGTTTCGTGGACTGTCTCTAGCGCCGTGCACGCATACTTTCATATTGCCCTTGGACGACTACCAACAGGATTAAAATGGCCCTAAGAAACGCAAAATTGAAGCCGGATGCACCAGAGAACTACAGTCGTCGAGTGCCGGGCATTTGAGCGCCCACGATGCAGGCCGGCGCAGTTTTGTTTGATTGGTGTCGTCGCATTGTCCCTGTGAACAAATATACTTAATAAAACAAAATTACAACGATTGTTATGGTTGAGATCGGACGTGTGTTGGACACCGGCCAGATTTGCTAGTGACTCCGCGGTGCCAGAGATGAATGTTTAGTATTAGTCTGATATCTGAAACGTAAACGCAGTAATGCAATAGCTATGTTATACTCCTGCACTCTCTGCGGGCCCATAGTCATCGAGATTTCTGAAAAAAAATAGTTCAGGCAGAAACTCCTCTGGGAGTTGTCTACACATGCGTAAGCATTGTGCCACTTGATCTTCTCCACGCAGCCCGGTGTCATTATCAATGTTATGAAGCTTGATTCGACAAGTATAAACTCTTGTCAACCCTGATCGGCTGTTATCAATCTTATCGAACATGATCCGACCCTTATCAACTCTTATCGGTCCTTATTAATGTGGATGTCTAGCAAAGCTGTTGCAAAACCGCCACTACATTTGCTTAGGGGGGTATGAAATGCTTCATTGATGGTCCGGATGCTTGTTTTGAGCTTGTTCTTTATGGAAACGTATGCTGTTCTTTGTGTTGTATGGGTGATTTCAATGCACGTATGCACTGTTCGCTTCACTTTGCTGAGCGCTAGTAGCCTTTACGGGGTATGAGCCATTGCTTACGGGGGTATGAGCCGTTGTTTACTCGGGTACGAGCCATTGTTTAGGGGGTATGAGCCATTGCATTCGTCTTACATGACAGACAGGATTCTAGTCTCCCGGTCCTCCGCCTCCCTTGACCCCAGCAGGGACTTTCAATAAAGTTTTGTCTCTCTCTCTCGTTGGGTAGGCATAGAAATGCATACGCATTAAAAAAGAGCTTTACATATAATTTTATCTTTTGTTCTGTGTTGTGTAATGTCTTATAGCGCAAGAGCAACTAAAGCTATGATGCACATTGTGTTTGCTCTGTTCTGCGTAGGGAAGCCATCCAGGTAGCTTTTAAATGAACGTCCCTTCCATTCTTTGTTATATATATTTTTAATCTTATAAGGCTTCCCGTGGCACAATGTGAGCACACGGAGAATCCTTTTCAACGGTCTAGCTGGGGAAAAAAATCATTCTTATAACAAAAAGGCTCACAAAAACCAAAAGCCACTTGCTTTATTTTTCACAAATTTGAAGACACAAGTTGCGAAAATTGCTTTTCCGCATAAACCCTTACCATTTTCTCTTCATATTCTCTTTGAAAACTTCGAATGCCACACGTTTTGCAGAATTTCAGCAGCAGTAACCCATATTTGGCGGTCAAGACACACGAAGGAATTTTGATTACATTGAGCACGTGCACCAGGCCTTTAATGGACGAGCTTTCTCCTTAACGAATATGAACGGAAAGATAAAACAAGCGTAATTGCGATCAAATATTCATGGTCCTGTCTCTTCGATTCGAACAGTGGGGCAGTCAACCCAGCGCGCCATTTCTCCTCGGTCGGTGGCCGTTGGGTCCGCCGGCATTCCGTCTCACTGGCATTACGCAACACGAATGCGTGTCCGACGCGATGCACGCCTCGGATAGAGACAAGAGAAAGAGAGAGGGAGAGAGAAGTGCGCTGTCTGCGGCGCCATCTCGCGCACGAACGAGTTTCCTTCCCGGATAACACGATGCCGCAGCCGGGCGCTCCGTGGATCTGGAACGGAAAAGGCCCCGGCCGGTTGTACACAGGGAGTAAAAAGCTTCTCTCTCCCCCTTCCTCTCTCTCGTTCTTCCTTCTAGAACGGAGTGCGTACGCACGTAACTGCTGGCTGCTTGTTTCCTTTTGGCCCCCCGCTCGGCCGCCTTGGCCGAGACCTACTAAAGAGTGAACGAACGGCCCGCCTCGGAACAGGGAGAGGCTCTCAGCAAGCGTGGATCAGTCATTTGAGCGGTGATCCCGCGTTGTCTGGCTCTGTTGCGGTGTGTAGTCAGCTGTAACAACTAAACCAGATTACTGAATCTATTGCTACAGTCGTCGTAGTTGTGTTCGCAACTCGTGGCTCATTACCACTATAGGACATCGGCCAGTACTCGGATTCGATTAAGAATATAAACATTTAATTCCACTTACTGCTTTGCGAAAACTGATAAATCCAATGTAGCGTTAAGACAATGATAATGACAACTGATGGAGCCTATGGAACAAGGGCTACTATAGCCATGCAGCGGCAAAACAGTGGGACTGGTCGGCTCAGGGTTATGATAACATACCATTCCAGCATTGAAGCGGAATAAGGACGCTGCTTTATAGAGCCACGTTAAAGGAAAATTGGGCAACTAAGGTTTTTAGAAAAAAATTATATACGCGAAATGGGTATGTCGGATGGTTAAAATTACTACATTAGTGGTGACAAAGAAGCACTCATTGGTCCTTGCAATGGCAAGGATAGCGTGGCCCAGTGCAAATGAAATGCGCTTGAGCTACGCCATTCGCTTTCTCATCTATGAGGCAAGATTGGGTTTACTCATATGCCTAAACTAGCTTTAAAAATTAATCAGCCTTCAGAAAGTCATAAACGCGTTTAAAGGAAACCGAAGGTTTGAGAGATAGAGAGAGAGAACGTGAAGAGAGGAAAGGCTGGTTTGCTACCCTACACAAGGGGTAAGGGAAAGGGGGAATAAAAAGAGGAAAACAGGAAGAGAGTGAGCATAGAAATAGTGATGAAAGCAATGGGATGTGTGAATTGTAAAGGGAACTAAAATGTGGCATCTTTTCTTGCTCCACTTTGGGACGTTCAGTTACGGCATGCAAAACGGTAGGCCGATGATCACACCAACTGCACATGGGCGGGTCAGCTTGCGGCAGGAGGTGTGAGTGTGAACCATAAATGTTTCCTATTCTCAAGCGGCTCAATATCACTTCCTGATGTCGCTGGCGGAAAAGAGTATATCCTGAGGTTATTCGTGGTTCTATTGTGTGCAGCTTATTATTGACTAGGAGATTCCATTCCTTCCGCCAATGCTTCCGCTAATTCTTGCGCGCTAGTGCTATGATGTCTCAGTGTGGAAGGAACAAAGGGCAATGCAACAGGTGATATCGACTGATCCAGCAGTCGAATCGGCTTCCTCATTCCTAGCTATACTACTATTTCCCGGCACCCAACATATGGTTATATGAAGTTTTTATGTTGTAAATGTATGTTACAAGGGAGCTTTGCAAAGGGTTATGATGTGTTTTACATGTGCGCAGCATCCGCACAAAGCTCAGGGAGTCACAGAACCCAGCTTATTTGGGTAGGCGTTTCTTTGCATATTTGTCACAGCGATGTCTATAGCTAGCGTATGCCTCAGATGTGAATATACTTGCACACCCATTTAGCCTGTGTGCATCGGAAAACTATTGTCCTGGTGCAGCCGCGAAAATAACTGCTTTTAGGTTTCTATGGGCCCTCTTAAAATTCCGTGCAGTTGTAATTGTGTTTAAGGGCCATAAAATGCTGGGTAGATGCGGCTGTTGGTGCAAGGTTAAAATCTGTTCACTGGAATAAATTATGTGTCACGTTTGATGGGGAATATTTTCCGTGACAGTGTGAGACGGTCATACGTCCTCGGAGTATGTTTTGGGCAGATGCATACGATGGTCGGAAAAAAGTCACTACAGTGATGGACGTTTAGATTTATCTTCGATCATATTTGTTTCAGGGTTGTACAGAAACAGAGGAAACGTTGAGGCCATACATCAGACTGCAATTTTCTCTCTGGTGTGCTAAAGACCACTGATTACATTATGCGCAAAGGCTTTCCACAGGCCTTCAACGGAAAGCATCAGTGGCGAGCCTGATGCATCGTAAAGTACAATGTCTAGCGTTTTAAGGCTTGTTATAAATGCGGACTGGTAGACTACGCAGCCATAGTCTATTCGAAGTTGAATGAGCTTCTTATGTAGAGAAAGTAGGCACTTTTTTTCTGTCTCCACGACTGACAAAGAGAGAACTTACAGAAGGTTCATTACACTAACGCATTTATTTTTGGCTTCCACAATGCATCGTGTGAAATGAAGCTTTGCTCAAAGGTGACACGAAAGAATTTCCTCATATTTGGTCCTCAATATTTTGGTGTTGAAATAATGTGAATGGAGTTGAATTCAATTTGTGTTTCATGATAGTCAGGTTATGCGCATTTATAATAATACTGGGATATGCATGCGCGTCTCTCAGTTTTCAAAACAACACACATATTTGGAATTCTCTGCATTAAACTTAACGCCGTTCTTGCCTGCCCATTTCGACAAACGGTTCACACCGAAATGAATTGGAAGGTCTCAGGTCGCTAAATTACACAATATGAAACTGGTATGGAGATCATTAATTGACACTGAGTGAGTGAGTGAGGGAGTGAGTGAAACAACTTTAATTGGTCCACAAAAGACGCGAGTAAGATAATGTTCGAGGCAGTACAGCTCGCAACAAGTTCATTTTTTTACAAATATTGTACAGTTCAGCACTCCACCGTGCGGGACGCAGTTTTCTTGGAGAAAGTTCACGACAGTGCATTTTCGACCTTGACGGGAAATGTTTTGTCAGAAAGTTTGCTTTTGAAGACATTATAGATACTTTCACAAATTCCAAACATGCACAGATCTTGCAGGATACCATAGCGCCAGGTAGCATCATACGCTTTTATGCGGTAAAGAAGTGTGGACTAGTGGTGTGGCCTAGGTGCAAAAACATATTTGATTTGCAGTCCTCGAATGTCAAGGTTGCCTGTTTTGGATCTCCCTGTCAGAAAGCCTGATTCAGGTCGGTCAAGAATGCCATTATACTCAAGGAACGACACGAGATGACGGTTAATCATTTTTTCAAGAAGTTTACTTAGACAGCTCGTTAGTCCTATTGGTGTGCAACTTGTTTTGATTGGTGGATCTTTACCTAACTTAGTATTGGAATGGTTGGAAAGATTGCTTAGTATTGAAATGATAATAGCCTCCTTCCAAGAAGAAGGAAGGTGACCATATGAGGAAATTTTATTTAACAGACCGAGTGTGCATTCAAGAGTTTCTTTTGGTAGCTTAATAATGATACAGTAAGTGATTAGGTGACATCCTGGCGCTGAGCTTTTACAAGCATTAAGGACGAATCGAATATCGGGAAGTACCAGTTGTGCTCTTCTGCTTATTTCTGAGAAAGCGAATTGGTTTTGATTCAGCTACACGTTTGTGTTCCAGAAACTTTTGGCAGCAGTGTTGCGAACTCGATATTCACTCAAAATGCGCGCCAAGTGCATAGACTTGATCTTGTAGTGCATTGCCCGCTACATTTACAAAGAATGTGGGGCTGGGGGCTTGGCCTGTTAACCTGCGTACCCTGTTGTAGATCTTGTTGTAGATCTGTGAGTTCATGAACGAAGCAAATCTGGGCTAACTATTACTTTGTACGATCCGACGCAACCGTCTCCAATTTGCTTAGCGTTGTTTAAAAGCTATTATATTTTTCAAGGTTGAGGACCTTGAAAATAAATCTCAGGTCTCATTCTGCTATTTTCAGGATAGTTTGCATTCTTCGTCCCGCCAAGGTTTTGGGTTGACTCGAGTACTTGAAGATTAAGGGATGGTTTCGCATGCAGCGTTAGGTCTATGGCCTGTGAGGATTGTAGTCATTTCCTCTATACCGAGATGTACCGATTCATGCGTCGGGGTGGAAAACTCCTTCAGTTTATCCCATTTTGCACGACGAAGACACCATGGCCTCGGTCGTGCGGGAAATATACACTTTTCAGTTGGCTCTAGTAGCGCGACCATTTCTAGGAAATGATCGCTTTCACATAAGTTCTTTATTACTCACCAGTGCAGGTATGGAAGTAAGGATGCAGAACCTACGGCAAGATTGATTGAAAAGTGGCGGTTGTGCGTATAGCTGTAAAAAGTAGGCTCCCTTGTTTTAAATAGACGTGTCCTAGATGACATCACTTGCAATATCCATCAACCCATCGAAAACAAAAGACGGGAGATGCTGCTGCCTGGCGTAGGCTCCAGGCAGGCACTTACACGAACCTGCACATATTACATCGCATACACCCCACAGCCTACAGGGACGAATGCCCGTGGTGCGGGGCCACACCAACCATATACCACATTACGTGGGAGTGCACGCTACACAACATAGAACACTCCGACACGGACACCACGAGGGAGTAATGGAAGGTACTGCTGTCCAGCTCGGCCCTCGACGACCAGCTCAAGCTCATCCAGAGAGCGAAGAAATGGCAAGAGGCAGCGGAGCCCTGGACTAGGGGCCCCGACCATTAGCTATGCTCCTTCGGGAGCCACCCACAAAAACTGATCAACTGATCATTCTTTCAATAAAGTTTATCTATCCTATCCTATCCTGACGCGTACCCAGCCAATCAGAAGTTCAGTAGCAGACGAAATGGGCATGTCCTCTAGGTGGACACTTACAGAATAGCCCCCCCCCCCCCCCCCCCCCCCCCTGAGACTCCATTTTCCTGCAAATTTGTCTTCGTTGGCCGATGTAGTGTTACACACAGTCACACACTGCACTTTAACATGAACTTCGAGAGCAATATTTACAAGTTTAGATGTCACGGGCAGCGAAGGGGAGTGGATATGTGGATCTGGCTTTCTGCTGCTATATACGTGGTCGCGGGATTGAGCCACGAGCGCATTACAATAAATTATGAGACGAAAAAATAGTGGTTTACTTAGATATGAGGGACATCAAAGACTTCCCAAGGAGCCAAAGCTACCCGGCATCGTTGTCCACTGTAAAGCTCGGGGTCATCAAATCTGCAAAGCTACTGAAAATTGCAGCTCCACGAAGAGGATAACGGGACCTCCAAATAAGCAATTAGATATATCACGGCGTATTGCAACCTTCACATTAATATCCGCAGAAATATTCACAGTTACCCGAAAAGGACACTTAGACGAAGATATGTGCACCTATATTCGCTATCCTTAACATCCTCCCTCAGACATCAACGATGACATTTTCAAAACTTTCACAACTTTCCTTTCGCCCAGGCCACTCTATCCAGAGCCATACGACACCAGCAAGGGGTCGCTTACTCTTGGAATCCGCTTTCATATCACCGCTTTAATGCCGGCATGCACCAAGCGTAAAGGGTGCGCTGACTTACCCCGAGGAATGTGCCTGCACGTATGCACACACACACACACACATACACACGTAGGCGGACTACATAAACTGAAGCCCTCGCCACCCATTTCGCAAATGGCCGCCAGCCCATCGCGTCATCTCTGCAGGCGCCAGAGCTACAGACCCCTTTCTGAGCAGTGCGTACTGTAACGACGAACGCGTATGCAGGTGGCACGCGCGTACGCCGCAGGAGAGGGTGTATACGCGTGCCTATATACGGCGGGAATGCACGAACACGTAGATACATAAAGTGGATGCACGAACGCGCGTCGGGCGAAGGAGAGAGGACGGGCGGATCGAGGCAGCCCCGTGGCGTTAAGACGCGAGCGTGCCGCGCGCGAGGCATCCTGGAAAACGGGAGCACGAGGCCCAGACGACGGCGACGCGCCGAGCCGCTTTCCTCTCACGCCGGCATCGAGGGCGATCTTCTTGGCCGTCAGTTTTCACTACGAGCGCATCGTTTATCTCACTCTCGACGGCGTGACGCGCTAAGCTCGTGTGTGCAAACGTTGCATGGGAATTAAGGGAGTCTGTGTTGTTGACTACTTGCTTGGAAGGACTGGATGTTCTGCCTCGTTTTATTGTTTTGAGAGTCTGTTGAACTTTTGAAATATCCTGCAGGGCCCAAATTGAAGACGCAGACACGTGCGTTTTTAGTTTGGAAGCCCACTACCATATAGCTTCTGCAAACGCTAATAGACAATTCGGCGCATGTAGTCTCGGGTTGCTGCACGCAAGGCGGTTGAACCAGCACGGCAAAGGATATTTACTACGTAGAGTTGCCTAAACTTTGTCCTTCTAGCTTGATGCGGCTTTGTGACTTTCTAAATTGTTGATATTCTACAAAATAATGCGTTATAAATGCTGCAAACTTTCACAATGATTAGGCATGCGTGCATAGTCATTTCTTTTTGCGTTTTCAAATATACAATTTATTGAACGTTCAGGCCGATAAAGGAAGATAAATCGTTATACATAAAGCCAAGACAGCGTCTGAAGCCAGCAGCTGAAACTTTGTCCTCGCTAATCCATGGACTTTGCCCATTATTGCCATGGCAGCTGAATTCCCAAAGCACCAGAGCTTCGTTCAGTAATTTGAGGAGGAAACTGAGCGAACCACAGTGATCAGTTCCGCTTCTTATAAGTGGATGTCGCTTATAAGCGGATTTCTTAGAAACGGATTACAAGCCGGGAGCTCATGCGGCTTTCTTTTGTCGGGATCAGTACAACGCAAAGCCACATCAGCGCGCCGTAACCAGTTTTCAAACAAGTTGCACAAATGTCCACAGGGGGGGGGGGGGGGGGGCACTGTTGAAGGGAACACCAAATTAACATTTCAACACTGATGGCAGCTTAGTCTTGAAAGGAAAGCTTCACCAATAACATTTAACCTATAAGTCAATGTAACGCGTCATAACAATAATCTTTTTTTCTCGTGAAGCTGATGATAAATTGAAAGTCTGTGAGACCCGCCGTGGTTGCTAGTAGCTAGGGTGTTGGGCTTATATAAGCACGGGGTCGTGGGATCGAACCCCGGCCACGGCGGCCGCATTTTAATGAGGGCGAAATGCGAAAACACCCACGTCCTTAGATTTAGGTGCACATTAAACAACCCCAGGTGGTCCAATTTATTGCAGAGTCCCCCACTGCGGCGTGCCCAATAATCCGATCGTGATTTTGGCACGTAAAACCCCATAATTTTTTTAAAAGGTCTGTTAGTTTAAATAAAAATTCGTGTTCCACTTAACATTGGACCGTACAGCACCACGAACAGAAGCGAGGGAAACGTAACGCTGTCTTAGTGTTCATTTTTATTTCTTGCTTCGATACGCTCACTTACCTATAAGGAGAGGCAATGGGTGAGGCTGGCGTAAAGTTATGTAATGCTAGTTACCTCTGTTGTACACCTGCTATTGTTAACACTACGTAATGCGCTGCGAAGTGAAACACGCTCCGTTAAGGTGCAGTCGCAGGGACGGTTCTATAGCACCCTGATTACCTTCTACTTCACGCTTGGGACCCAGTTTCTTCTCTTTGGCTGTCTGCCCCGGTGAGTTAATAGGTTCTACAGAGCAGAAACCAAGAAAGCTTGAGGCAGACGTCTTCTCACGTGTGTCTTCTCTGTGTTCCTCGCATTCACACGGCGTGGGTTACGTTCAGTGCAGGATATGGGTTGCGCAGATAGAAAGCATCGAAAACGTTCGAGAATAAATTGACGGTACATAATCCAACTCGGTCCTTAAAACGACCACCATGAAGACATGAGTGAGAGTCGGTTATTTCGAAACAGTAATGACAGGATAGTTTTATACGTTTCGTATAACTCTCGAGTGACGCAACGCTTGTCTCACGTCGGGGCAATTCAGCAAACATAAGGAACATGACTACTTAATAATTAATGCTTGTGATTGTTCCTCTCCCTCTATTTTTAGCGTGAATTCAATGCTTCCTTGATTACATGCTGGCAACATGATCTGCCTCGTTGGGCAAGTTGCCTGGTTTGCCTGTCCAGCGCTATGCTACTAAAATCTGGACAGTGATGCCCTGAATGACGTGCTTATAAATTTTACTTTTCTTTAACATTTTAACTACCACAAATGTTTAAAAATATTTGGAATTTGTATACCCACGGAACCTGGTGGTAAACGCGAGATTGTACCTCTAATATAATGATTTTGCTCCTATGTTGGATCTTATGCCAGAAGGTCAACGTAACTAATTAAAATGAAAATTATTTGAATAAAGCACATCAAATGTTTGGAATAAAATTTTTAGTTTACGCCCAGTACCACTACTTATGCTTGCGAATTTTTTCTGTAATATTTATTTATTATTTTATTGTCCGGCCCTCAACACCACCACAGGTCGCAATGCCGCCCTCTGGCCAAAAACTTTCTTTTATAAACAACATCATGATACCTGGCATTACTGCAACGTCAGCAAATATTACTTTTTGTCATGATGACACAAGAATGTCGGTGACCCCAGGTCCAGCCTTTCGAGTTGAAATTTAGTATCAAACTTAAATATCTAATACATGTTTCTCAGTGTTCATGCTTGCAAAAGTGTAACCCTTTTGCCGACAAGAAACGTCCGGTAGAGCTTCTATGACTCTGACTTTATGCATCAGTGCTTCTTTTCAGTCTTGTAATCACGCGCCTTACAAGGCTGAATCCCCTTGTGGCCAACGCTACAAACCTCATCTGCTTCCTACCTTCATTTTATTTGATTTGTAAAATCTAACGCGCCAGGCAGCACCTTTACTTCAGAAAACGCCATGCAGGAGACTACCGATTAATTTCTACTATTAGGCCTCCTTCGAACCTCCACTTGAATCTAAAAAAGACATAATCGTTCTAAAGGCAGCGCACCCTTTAACATATTGGACCAATGTAAAAACAAACACGTGTTAGATCATGTTTTCGTCCATCTGTCAAAAAGTGCGCTGCCTTTAAAACAATAATGGCCCTACCAGCTAGCTGACCAATACCTTCTCAATTAAGACAACAAATGTTCTTGCATTCTGCATTAATCGGAATTAAACTGCAGCGACAGCTATATGTTTCGACCCTGCCAACATAAGACTTTTTGACTAAGTTCCGTGAAAGTTGGTCCTCGCGTTCTGGTACCGACACACTGCCGAAGGTCGAAAGGAGGCTGGCACATATCGCGTGACAGCGGGCGGCAAAGCAATTTCAGTTGCGTGACTGGCCACAATTATATGTTGCTGAAGCCTGAAGGTTCTCCCTTTCTAACATCCTCTTTCTTACGGTGAGAACATGTGCCGATTTCAGCTTCAGTTCTCAAACGCGTTATCAGAAATCACCTGGAGTAAAATTACGAGCATAAGCCGTAAGCCCAGTAGCGAGCTACGTTCAAACCAGTGTGGTTGGCCCACTGCAATGAAAAAAAAAGAGAGAGAGAGAATGAAAGAAAGAAAGAAAGAAAACGATGCAAAACTAGAGGTCGTGTTGTTGCAACTATGTGAGAGAGAGAAACAGAAGAAAGGAAAGACAGGGAGGTTAACCAGACGCACGCCCGGTTTGCTACCCTGCACTGGGGGAAAGAGGTATATGGATGAAAAGAAAGAGATAGAGGAGCTAGAGAGAGCACAGTTGCGCGCCCTCTGCAATGCTCTGTAGAGCAGCATAATGCGTAGTGATCTGCGCTGAATGGCGTTATGAAAGACGTTGTTCTGTTACTGTTGAATGTATTACCGTAAAGATCTAAAAGTGAAAGAGTTGTACTGAAAGGCCATGACAGAAAGTACCACTTTGAAAGTTTAGGCCTTTATTTGTTAAAACACTAACCAGCGAAATGGTACTACAAACGTCATCACTAATGCAACTAACGGAGGCCGTTCAGTGCGACACACTGTTGAACGCACTGTGCGGATGAAAGAGCATTACGTTTACTTGCTATCCAAGCTATCTCAATGAAGCACCTCTTGTGAGCGCTAGCTGAATCACAATAGGCTGTAACTACTGCAGAGACAATGTACCACTGATAGCATCGCAGAATCACAAACGCGCAAAAAAAAAAGGCAACACCATTGATGACACAATTGATCGCAGCGCTACTCATTAACGGCCTGCATGTCCCTCCCGACAATCGTTCATCGCAGTTTTGCTTTCAGGGGCAAAAAAAAAAAAAAAAGAAAGAGCGAAAGCCTTTGCTTCCACTAGTGTTCATATCACGCATGGGCGATTGACCCCGAGGCCGAAGACAACGGAAAAAATATCACTCGCTCCAGCGACGGTGACCGGGGACGTTAACGGTCGCTGAACTACCCGCACTATCGAAAGATCGCAACCTACGTACTCACAATGAGCTGTGCCCCGGAAAGTTATGCTTTGCAAGCGACCCTGAACCGCCCCGATTGCACCCGTGGACAAGTTGTCTGACCCCTCGCGTGTAAAACGGGGTTACATGAAAGTGCACCGTGGGACGTGCAGACTGGCAGTGAGATAACGAATTCTCCGCAGCCTTCATCTCAATACGCCGCGTTATATTTTTATCTCATACGTTGTAAATTCCTGTGCACCGATATCAAGCTGGCGCATAGTCGAAATGGGAACTTCTTCTCTTTTGCGGGCCTATTGGTAACACTGAGTGAGGGGCATTAGAAGGCTTTCTCAATATGAATTTCCCGCCATTATTTTACTGCGGAGCTCTCGCTTTTGTATTGACCCAAAGCTGCTCTTAAACATGCATTAGAAGAAAGCTTTCGCTCGCGTTTTAAATACATTAAAGGAGGAAACAGGCCGAGGATCGAAACGTTTCAGGTGACTGTTAATTATAGCTCCTAATTATAACCTGATAGGTGACCTTTCAGGCGACCTCTGAATCCTACAACCACTACGTATTCGGGTAGCACGTGACCAAATACAACAAAATCCGCCTGGAGTGTTTTTTTTTGTTTCCTCGCGTGGCTACCACTATGCTTACACAGAACAAGTACAACGAAGCCGTTCTCGCTTGGAGCGTTTAGTTGTATAATTGAACACCCAAACCATTGGCTGGTCTTCCCGATTTGCAACGGAGAAAATGCTGATTAGTGCTGGATGGAAAGTGTAAAGTCTGGTGAAATTTATTAGATGGCGTACCATGTGACATCATTTGAGTGCCAAAATAGAGCCTTATACTGTTATGAAAGGTCGGCTCGCGCAAGCCTCTTCTCGCACATCGTCAATGACCCACAAGAGCACGTACTGAACTTTCTTTTTGCAGTTATTCCTCAGATAACTTCAGTCATGACATGACTACCGGCGGCATTCGGGCAGTGGATTGCGTGCATCTTGGAAGCAACGGCACAAAGGACTACACACCAAACTAGATAACTGAAGAAGTGGCACTAACAACAGCTACTAGTAGCACTCGTCCTTCTATGTATTCTTATGCGCCTTCTTTCATGTCACTCGTTTCAACGTAGTAAAGTTGTCAGTGGCCCTTGTCCTGTCAGTGTGATGTGACTTAGCACTGCACCAGCAACACGTCCTGCTGGGCTGCGTAAGTCCATCATATCAGGTTTCCACAAGCTCGAAGGATTCTGCAACACGTGCCTGAGAGGTAACACATGGTGGAGACTTCGTTTGTTCAAACTGTGGCCTCTGGCTTAGTAACCTTTCCTTGCGTTCGACGACAGCCAGAGCTGTGCGGCAATGACCATGAACTTTGCCTCGACTGCTATGCGCGGCGCGCCGCTATAGCACACGCGCTCACTAACCTGCCCCACGCCCCCTAAGTAAACACTTGTCTTTTCGAAATGGGGTCACGACGAACGACCGCCTCCCTCGTCGACGTCTTCCGCGGGGGCAAAACCTGTACTCAGATTCGCCAACAAGCTTCATCCGATGCTTTTTTTTTTCTTTCCCGGTGTTTTGAGTTATGTCCAGGGAGAAACATCAAGAACCCCGGCATCAGAGGGCTGCTTTGGCGAAGTGACTGTGCTTACCTCAGGTAATAAATTAAGTTTGTCGATGCCGGTGGGCCTGGCAGTTACGGTCTTTATCTCCGTATCCTTGACCCCGGACTGTCAGCGGAGATTTCGCGGTCATCGGAAGCACGTGTCCGCAATTCGGTTCATAAGCTTGGGTGAGGGGGGGAGGGGTCACACGGTGATGTGAAAGACGCCCGCGGGTCATAAGTTAGCTCCCACGACTGGCACATTTCGATTATTCCTGAAAAGCCAAGAAGAATAACTTCGAAAGTTGGACAAAATTTCACCGAAAAAAATGACTAGGAGTGTGCCAAAGAAACAGAGCTAGACTATGCGAAACAAGAAGTCTATTGTTAGTAAGAGCTGCTTGCCAGGTGCTCTCACTAATAATATGTATCACTTCGCGATTGAGTGACACCTACTCTTACGAGCAGTGCCAAGCGCCACGGTTGCTGAGTGGCTATGAAGTTCAGTTGTTCAGCACGAGGTAGGTGGCTCGTTACCCGGCTGCGACGTCCACTTTCCGATAAGGGCGAAATGCCAAAACACTCGTTCACTTAGGTTTTTGTGCAAGTTAAAGAGCCGTACGTGGTCCAAAGAAATCCTTACCTCCTAATAGCTCGTGTGTCGCTTCGGGACCTAATAGCTCGTGTGTTGCTTCGGGACGTTAAACGCTGGTAAACTGAAGAGACGTTATGGTCACCTTCACTCTAAGCCAAAATTAGAGATGCTTCTTGGATCATGACCTAGTTTCAGCGCCAACCATCGCAACACGCCGAAAGTGCCCAAGACAACTGCCAACATGAGTAACATCCAAGCGTCCCGACTAATGCACCTTGACGCAGACTCGTCGTCATTTTCCCGCTCGCCTGGAAGAGACGTGCCAGTTTCGAAGAAAGTCAATCATTATATGTTTTCTCAAACGCGCCCATACCTGCTTCCTTCCGGGAGCACCTCCGACGCATAAGAGAAGTGCAAGAGCCATCATCAAGTTTCATAAGCCAACGGGCAGTTCCGCGAGCCAATGGGATCTCGAGAGATACACGGGGCGTCTTTCAAACGACCGGTTGCCGGTCAAGCCAACGACATGCTTTCCATACGTCGTGCCATAGTAGCAGGTTGCCCGTCAGATAGCTATATGTTTCTGAAGGATGTAGCTACCTTCGACCGTCGAAATAGCCGGCCGCACCCCGAGGAACGCCAGCGACAGAACGTCGCACCGTTAAGCCGGCATAGGCCACACCTGCCACGGTGCTTCGTACGGTCGCTTTGAATGGCGAAGCAACGACTCGAAGAAACGGTGCACACAACGCCGAGTCGTTTTCGCGTTCGGAGAGCCGTGTCGACGGCGGAGACGATCGGTAGCGGGGCTGCCCGGCTTGTTGGCTTGTGTGTGTCTTTCTGGTCTGAAAAAGGCGTTGACGCGCGGACAAAAGAGGACTCGCAACGGTTCACTGCCCGCGCTTTCTTGAGGCTCCACGCATAGGATAGACCGGCAAGCACCATCTGCAACGACAGATTTACTTCTTGGGCTCGCTTATATCATGCACTTGTATCGGTTGTCTTTCGAGTTCCAAAAGCGGCTATTTGCTCGGGCTGATGGTGGAAGCGAGCAGGGAAATACTGGGGCAACGATCGTTACGTCATTCCTTACAAGAGACTCACGGAGAGCGTACAAACTTGTCCGACCGAGCAGACACTGCAGTTTGGGGTGGCGACATGCGTGAAAGCTGTGTCCACTGATAAAAGAAAAGTACAAAAGAAGGCCGCCTATTCGTAAGGGCACATCACAGGCACGTGTTCTTGTACTGACAACGTGGGATTTTCTCTGCATGTAATTGTGTGCGCATGCGTGACAAGGGTTGCACCCATATGTGTGCCATCTTCCGTGTTCATGTCCTGTATTTCGAGCTGTTCCAAGAATGAACGAACACTTACTCGCCCAACTTTAAATACTATTGCAAAATATAATCATCAAAGATACATATATATATTTTTTTCATTTTGAGCAAGTACCGCAGCACCGCTACGTCACTTTGACGTCATAGACTACAAGCCTCTTTTTTTTTCGCAGTAAATGTTCTTGAAACTTGCTTAAGCTCAGTTTTCGGCACGTCTAGAATTTACCGTACTTAATCCTTACTGATAAAAAATTAACTAGGGCCGAGCAGATGGCGTCAACATATATGGCGCCATGGTCAGCTGGAGCGGAAACTTCAAATTGGGCGTCGTCATCCGAATTTTCTTTGCACGCCTTTTGAGTTTTACCAAGGCTCCTTTTAAGTAAGACACTTCTTAAGTAAGAGTAAGAGTGACCGTCTTCATGGTAGTGTCGTAACAGTAGTAATACTACTGAACCAATTTTTTCTTCGGTCTCCGTTCAACTTCAAACATTGCGCAATATAAAAGGTTTTCGACCTCCCGGCACCGCAGAAAGCTAGCCGGGTCGTTCACATTCGAGCGAAGGGCCGCAGGCGTTTCGATTTCATTTTCCCCCAACGCATCCTAATGGAGCCGCAAACAATGGGTCGTTCTGAGGAATGATTCTCTCGGTCATCTCATGGCATATCTGGCCAGACGCCCCAGTGGTGTCGCTGTCGCCACGAGTAAAATACCTCAAACCAACGTCCTCGCAGAATAGATCAAGATAAAATGATATGAACGCGGCATCAAGAGAGAATCCGAAATCAGTTTACCTGGGTGGCCCGCGCTGCTTTCTTTATTGTAGATTCCTTTGTACCTAGGTTCGGGAGTGATGTTCTAGCGGACCTGCTGGCAGTGAAACTTTCCGCGTTTTCTTTAGCCTTTTTTTAAGAAGCGGCCTAATGTAACAGGTGGCGTCCGAACAACAACCTCGGCGAGGGCATGAACAACGATAAGAAATGCTAATGGTCTCCAGGCCATGAGCAGGCCTACTGGGCTTTCTTTATACGGATACATTTGCATGTAAGTGCGCGCGAGCGATGTCTTTTGCGGATATGTTGGCGATGCAGCCGTCTAGGTTCAGTTTTAACAGCCCATTGCAACGCAACATGTAGCGTTCCTACAACAACAAAAACAGCTGTAACAAACACCCATAGGCTCAATCCTCAGCGATCGTCATCAGTCCCAGACCGCAACGCACACACAAAAAAAGCGCGCGTCTGCTTTTTGGTGGTGGAACCAGATATTTTCGCCTGAACCGGAGCAGACGAATTGTGGCCCACCTTTATAGATCAACTTGCGGGATAGAAGCTTTAACAAAGCGACAGAAAGAAAGAAAAACTAAAAAAAGGAACCGTAGATCGAATCGATGTGGGCCAAGTGCGATCGGCAGCCACTGAACGGCTAAATGGGCCTAATATAGGGCGAGAGGATGAAGCCACCATATCGTGGAGCTCGGCCGGTTCTTTTTCTTCTTTTCCAGAAGACCAGTCTTGCGTAACTCGAAGCGAGGGCCTGGCTCCTGCAGCATTACTGCACGGAGCAGACGATATCTGATGGGCGGGAAGCTGCAGACGACGCCGCCACTTGCGAAGAGATAATTGTACTCGGCGATTGGTTGGCACGCGATATCATACGGCCAAAGCATAGGGTACAGAGCGGTGCTAACGTGATCTAAGCTCTTATGCAAGGTGACTTGTTTACAACATCTGCACGCGCGTGAACCCGATGTGTCGGAAAAGAGCAAAACCCGCTGGATCTACTAGCGCCAGTGCCAGAAGCAACGACAACAAAAGCAGACGACGTCTTGTTTTTTTATTATTCGTTACTTTGTAAAAGTTGCTGGCCTTAGAGGGAGCGAAGGGGCGTCTCCACAGGTTCCAGATGACAAATCTGCAAATGCGTCTATTTTTACCCACTCACACACGCCAAAGAAAACTGGCGCACACAGGAGACCGCGAATGAGGAGGAAGTTTAATTGTAGTATAGCTTAAAAAAAGGCAAGCCACGCATTACGCAACCAAAACCCTTGCGTAAATGTCTAACACAAAGGGGCATTTTCTGCATTGCTGCGTATAGTACGACAATCAGGTTAACCGCGATGAGAGTGTCACTACAAACGTCTAGGCAGTTCTACAAAGAATTCTGAATTAAAAAAAATTAAGTTTATCTAAAAAGTACTCGCTGTCGCTTGCCTGAATATTGAGACCAAATGCACTATTAAAAGTTTAGCAAAGCAATATGACTGCAGGAAGACCCGAACTTAGGGATGATCCCGCTGATCAAAGCAATTGAACTTTTTAAGAGTTTATATAATCTGGATTTTATCAGCGCACCAATAAATAAATAAATAAATAAATAAATAAATAAATAAATAAATAAATAAATAAATAAATAAATAAATAAATAAATAAAATGAGCACATCAAACACACATGTTGCCATCTATGTGAAGCGAAGATTTAGTGAAGGGGATAACTTAATGCTTCACAACTAACGGCGAAGCGTGCAGTTTTGCGTACTTTCATTCTGTACAACGCGTGTTGTCAAGCAATCTTTATGCGTATGTACTACACCGCTCACAAGCTATGCGGAAGTGCAAACTCTCAATGAGGTGCATGCGCACTGCGAGACGAGCTTCGCAGCGGTGTCACAAAAAAGAAGGCGATGCATATTATCACATAGAACGGATACATAGAACGCACACCTACTGTAGCACATAAGGATAACAGGTGTATATAAAGAGAAGTACGACACACATCTGGGTACATTGAGCGATCCTTTGTACCGATTGTGTCACAGTGGGACGTACCCAGTAGGACGTACCGAAAGTGCTAAAGCAAAGAAGAAAAAAAGGCAAATAGAAGAATCCGCCATATATAACCCATAAATACTTTAACAGGTTGTTGTGTGCTTCAGAGATATACATGTGCCGACATTGGATGTGCCGACTTCATGTAGGAATTTATATATATATATATATATATATATATTGGTTACGCAGAACAGAAGTGCGCTTACTGGCACTAATACTTTGTCGGTCAGCCAAACAAGGGTTACATAAGACCTGTTCACTGGGGCTTTCACTCGGCGCACATATAACCTTGATACATATATATGCACCAAGATACCGACCGACCCAACAGCCACGCCAAAACACGGTAGAGTAGTTAAGGAAAACTTCGTTTTCAGAAAAAAGAAAAAGAAATCTATGGTCTACTGAGGATCGGGCGTGTGCACACGTTTTGGGCGGAAGTTGGAATCCTTCAGTTAATCCATGGAACACTTTATAAGCCCCGACAATATCGAAAGCGCGGGGTGACAGCGGCGGAATTCTGAGCACGAGGCTTCAATAAACACCGCTCAAGATTACCGAAGCTTTGACATTGACTATTCCGGCGTGTACCGTCTTTCGGCTCTAACAGCGATTACAGAGGCGATATCGCAACAAAACACTGTCGAAGTCTATGCAACAGGGGCTGCAGATGAGCCATGAGGTCTTTTAATTAATAAAACATTTACATTTATAGTATCACGTTGTCCGTGTAACACGCACTAGTTATCAGCCTTACGGCGTTGTTAAAAAATTGTACTACTTTACTAATCCCCTAGGGGGTTAGCTTTTCTAAACACTGAGCGTTGGGACGTGATTTGCGCATTTTGCTATGGAGCTCCCTACGTTCTGCCACATAACAGAAATATAAAAAAAAAAACGAGTACAGATCTTGTAGCTACCAATACGTCCAGTTTAACCATCACCAAGTGAGTTCTCCTTGCGTTGAGAAGACACAAATGCAACAACAAAAATTTAGAAAGAACACTATCATATTTCATTTTGCCAACACAACACCACTTGAATTTTTTTTCTTACATGTACGCGATTTACTTTATGTGTGGAATGCACAGCTTCGAAATCATTTTGAGCAAATGCGATTTGAATCTAAAGCCAAGCCACGAGCCATATACAGCCGCACAGGCGCGACGAACTATAAGTTTAAACCTGCCTGCGGCTACGGTTTACGGGCGTTAGAAGCCTTAAAAACTAAGAGAAAAGGAAAGCCTAGTGCAAGAAAATGAGGGAACGGCCGACACTGTCCCTGTCATACATAACTTTTAGCCATGCTCTGTAACAAAAAGCAAGCAACAACCAAAAAGAAAAAAAAAGAAAGAAATGAAAAGAAAAGCCAAGCGAATTCCCGTTGCATACGAGACACAAGGACTTGCTTTCAGGCGCGTCTTTCGCTACCGACCTAGATGTCGTTTGCCCCACTGGGTTTACGTTGACTAACCAGCCCGTTACAATGCGAACCGGCAGCCGAGAGTGTAAGGAAAGATGGCTTATATGACAACGCCGCCTGCGCCACATTCGAAGGCTGCCTGCGCGGCGCCCTCCAATTTTCGGACGTTCCGAACGACCGCTAGTTCGGGTACTCCCTACTATACGATGGACGGACGCGATGCCCTAAATACGGGAAAACAGAACATGGCTCGCTTCGAAGACCAAGAAACAATGCGAAAACACGCTCGCATCCTCGGATGAATTGAGCGGCCACGTGAACCCATGCCGACACGTGAACGCGAGCACGCAATAGAAGCATTGCCATCAATAACGTTCGGCGTATGCTGATCAGTTACGCCTACCGAGGCTGTGATAGATTAACCGTGAACCAACTTCGGTGAGGCGACCTCTGAGAGTTAATCTCGCACCTGCTGTGCCAGTTCTCGTATTCCATTCGCTTTATACGCCCCAGTGCACGCATATATATACGAAGGCAGTCTCCGAGTGTACGTTTATTTTTTTATCGTGTATGAGTCCAAGCATACATCTTCATTTTATGGAAACGATTCGTATAGTAGCTACATTTATTGGAAAAGAACCACGAATTCACCGATATTTGTTCCCCGGTCAAGTCAGTCAGTCAGTGAATAAATAAATAAATAAATAAATAAATAAATAAATAAATAAATAAATAAATAAATAAATAAATAAAATTCTTGTTTCACCAGAAGGATACGTTCCATGCTGCAAGTTTGATAACACGTGACGTTGAGCTGTGCTCGCAGAGTAAGTAAACGTCGCTGAGGCTGCAGAGCATAAACGAAAAATGAATCGTCATTGGTTCATGATTTGAGCCTGCGCCATAATTTTGACGGTGAACTACTTCCGGGCAAGTACGCAATCAAAGATGATAATCCTCATCTATGGACGATTCTAGACGCAACAAGGAGTGCACATCTCACTTATATATTAGACGGATCGTGTTTCAATACCTGCCGTATAAAACGGCAGACCAGCGAGCACCGACCAACACGTGCACCTGTGAACGTGGTAACCTCTTGCAAGCGCGGCCACCCGCAGCGGAACGCTTTGATTTCGTTGATTATACCCACTCGATCATTCATCTTGTGATGCCGACGCAATCGCAGGCCTTCAGCTCAATGACACGAACCCCCCCTCTCTGTTACCAGATGCTGAGGACTCGGGCCTCCTAATAGCAGCGCCGGCGCCATAAAACGTGACTCCATCTTCGAAGTCGCCCGCGAAGGTAAGAACATAATGCGACACCGGCACCATGTCCCAGGAGTACAATTAGAAGCATGCCCTTTGTACAACGGACGTCGCTTCGTTATAGCGCGAGCCGTTGCGTGCTTCAACAAAGGTCCGGCCCCTTTGACCTCTACGGAGCGCGGGCGCCGTCACTGCTGTGAGCATCGGCACGCCATAATGAGCCCGTGTGGGCGGTGCCATCAAAACGAAGAGGCGGCAGCTATTGGAAGGAATAAAGATAACATCTCGTCGCGCTGCGAGAGCGGCTCGTACAGTGGAGATTGCGATCAGCCTGCAAAGTTCCTTAATGGGCGTTGCAAGCTGATACAATCGGAGTGGTGACGACGCGCAGGAACATGAAGGAGAGGAGAGGGAGGGAGCGGGTGTCTATCCGAGCGATGGCTCGTCCGGGTGATGGCGCTGCGGTGCTGGTAGGTAGAGCGCCCCCTGCCGCAGGAAATTAGGTCAATCCGGCCCTTGTACGCTGCGCCGTGCTAATTGCGTGCAGTAATGCGTACGCCATAGGTATCTTACTGACCAGCTGAATAGACGAGCACTAGGGTAATGTACGTAGTTAACAAGAACACATCTGAAGAAGTCTTTATCAGAATTGTTTGAGTATAGGACGTTTATTTTCCCTTTAGATTGCCTCATAAAGGTGCAATATGTGCACCATCTCCCTCACAAGGTCACTGGTGGCTCTTTCCACTTCCTAGAATGATTCATGAGCCCAGTTTAACCATTAAACGTGTTTTTATTCGTTGAACGGTACGATTGTTTACTTGTAACCGCTTAAGGTGCGGTTAAACCTGGTGTTGACGAGACGCCGGAGCTATTACGATGGTTAGATGAGATATTGTGTGAAATTGCCGTTCATTCAGGCCAGTCGGTTCGTAGATTGCCGAAGAACCTCTGCACCTCGTCTCAGCGACTTCAGATTTGGAATTGTACTCGAGAACGCGTTCTGGAAGCAGAGCCCTTTGCAGTTCTGCAGTGAACTAGATAGATAAGGGCATGGCTGGCGCCGGATGCAGGTTGTGGCTTTCTGAGTGGAGGCAATCTATTTAGCTGGAGCTGCGCCATCTGCTGTCTGCATTCACCGGTGAAAGCTACTGCTCCAAGGTCACATAGGGGACGCGGTATGAGCTTAGTCAAAACGGAGGGGCGGGACATCCGCTCCTGCTGTTTGTGTTTCGAGGGTCAGCAATTTTTCATCCCGCTATGTGGAGCGAAAGAAAGTTGTCAGCGCTGTATAAATTACGTCGACCATAGTAATCTTATTGAAAGCTTGGACCGCGATGAGGGCCTCGTTTCGTGTAGTGCATGCAGTTTATAGGTCAGCGAAAATTAAGGCGCGAAGTACCACGGCGAACACTAAGCTTGTAAGTCTATTTATTGGCGTCGCGTTGCTTTTTGGATGCGCGCTGGTGCGTGATCCTGAGGGAATCTTTCGGCGTTTCTGTTCGAGCGGAGGGGCATATTACGGTATACTGTTTCTTTAGCTAGGCCCCTGTGTTTAACTGGTGTCGGCTCCGGCCTAGCGCAGTGAGCGTGCGCCTGATTTGAGTTTCCTGTGAAATCTTAGAGCTTATTAAACGGGGGCAATTTTGCGCCTGAGTGGTCAGCGGAGTGAGTAAGATGTCATAGTCCTTCGCGCCATTGGACAGCACACACACACACACACACCACACACACACCACACACACACACACACACACACACACACACACACACACACACACACACACACACACACACACACACACACACGCACACGCACGCACACGCACACGCACACGCACGCACACGCACACACACACACACACACACACACACACACACACACACACACACACACACGCACACACACACACACACAAAGAAATACCCGATTTCAATGGTTCACTCGGAGAGACTCATTTACTGCGACTGGTGATTATACTAAACAGTGAATGCTACCACCTCTTATAAAGAACATCTTATTTGCAGTGATCACGTCGTTTTCGCCCGGTACATTACTGCTTGCGGTACCGTGCGGGCGTCACAACGTTTCACCATGCAAAATATTTGCAGTGCTTCCCATAAGTCCCTTAATTACTACTGCACTAATAGACTGTCTGTTCACAGATTCCAATGGACAACCTTATTTGGAGTCTGACAAACAAGATGCGCTAAGACGTATGCGCCGAATGTGAGTTCCTCCTGCCGTGTAAGCCCTTTTCTTTAAATTGAACAGCCCTTCCAGTTAAAGCGTGGTTGGATAAAAGAGGCTGTCTTGTACCATGCTCAACCAACGGTCGTCTGTGTCTGAGAGCTGAAGTCATTGGCTATTGTTTCTTTATATTGGAAAGATGCGGTGTTCTTTTGGGACCATCCTTCAAAGGTCACTTTGGAAATACATAGACATTGCACCATATTCGATACGTTTTCTGCCATTTTAATATCCTGGCCACGCTTCATATGACGTGTTAAACTTGTTGGGACTAAGCAGTCTTTGGTGAAGTCGAATATGTGACCGACACGCTGAGACTCCTAGGTCTACGAGGTCATTTTTCAGTGGAGCTGCATCCTATGTGCGTATACTGCAGATGCCGCACAAGAGACACCGCCAGAGTGGATGTGTTGTCTGTATATTTTGTGCTTATTCGTGTATATGGTGTCGTAGTAACCTCTACACCTGTTCTCCGTGCGTTATATATAAAAAAAAGCGCGGTCACGCAGTGGTCAGTGCGTCCAGCTCCCAACCACAGGGGGATGGGTTTTATTCTCAGCAGCAGCGGTGGTGTACAATGCTTTATTTTTCAGCGTCTCATGGATATGGTGAAACTCAAGACGAGGTGGTGGTTTCACAGCGACGGCCTAACGGAAAGATCGTATACGACACAGCAAACGGAGTTTGAAGAGCTGTCGCAGTAAGAGAGAGAGAGATAAAAAATATACAGGGATGTTAACCAGTCAAGAGTCCGGTTGGCTACCCTACGCTGGAGGAAAGGAGAAGGGGAATAGAAAGAAGGAAGAGAGAAAGAGAGAGGGGGGGAGGGAGAGAGAGAGAGAGACGTGCACGGACAGCACTACGGAGTCACAGGCACTCGCACAAGCGAGACGTTCTCAGAAAGCACAAAATTGCCTTCACCGCCTGCTGAGCCGATGAATGGCGGGGATGGTACGGTGTTCTAGCATTGTCTGTTCACTGAGGGGACGATCGTCTAGTTTCCTGAATGCGTTGGACATAGATTGTCTGTGTACTTCAAATTGAGGAGAGTAGCACAACTGGTGTTCAATGTTCCCCTCGCCGACATAGACATCACATGCAGGACTGTCAGCCGTTCCAAGTACGTAGTGCTGAATAAGCTTTCGTGAAGGCAACTCCCAACCACAACTGACTCAGAAGAGATTCTTCGCGTCGGTGCAGTCCAGCCGTAGGTCGGAGTTGCCGCGAAGGGTTTAGCCTGTGCAATCTGGTGCGACTTGCATGTGCGGTATACCACTCAGCTAACGAGAGTGTGCGTACTGGAATGGGAAGATTTCTCGCAGTGTCTGTCCTTGAGAGGGAGTGTGTCGCTGCGAGAATAATGAAAAATTTTACAACGACCAATGAGATAAAAAGTGTCAGGTGGGCTGCACCAATCCGGGTGCGAAGAACTGCGGCGAACGTCGAAGTCCAACTGCAACGACATTTCACTTTGGAAAAATTGGTTAAAAGTGAGCAGTATATGCAGTGTAACACTCTAGAAGAGCTTCGAGGCTGGGAATCATCTAATTTTCAGTTAAAAACATCTAAGCAGACGAAGTCGACAGCTGGCCGAGGCTTTGACGCATATAGTGAAACATAACCTTCGAGATTGTCGGCGCGCTGTGGTCTCAACCCCTCTCAGAGGCGCCGGGTTCCGTGTTATTTCCGGCCAGCTGTAATGAATAGGTTATCTTGACTTTAGGTATCAGAATATCTTTCTGCGAGCTTCTCGTGACTCATCCAGTCACGTAAATTGTACAATTTTGCAGCAGGACTCCTCTATCTATATACCTATCTGAAAGTAGGCTTTTTACACAGGGCAAAAATTTCTGTGTTCTTGGCCTTTGGGCTTCCACGTTTATTTCTTAGCCTCCTTTGTTCATTTGGGCTCGCGGAGACGCCTGACTCTTGAACGATGACGGCTGGCCGGCCACGCAGCTGTAGACTCTCGAACGTGGCATTCGAATTGCAAATTTGCCTTCCTCCCTGTGGGCTCTACACTTGTCCGTCTGTGCATGCGAATTCGCTCGCTTCTTTGTGTACTTTTGTCCCTACGTGTGCGTGCGTACGTCCACGTGCATGTATAAGACAACATGCATTCATGAAGTGTCACTTGGAAAGCTCTTCAGGAGGACGCTTGGTCTTTTGCCTACCGGAGACCCAATTTCCGTCGCGAGCGTCCACAAGGAAGCCTTGTGGCCTAGATTCCTTGCGGTGCTCATTTTTCTTTTCTTTTGGCAGACACACACTTATGTTTGGTTCTATGCACGTGTTCATTGCCTGTGTGCCCTCGTATTTATTTATTTACTTATTCCCAACAACTTGCAGGGCCATTGATCGTATTGAGTAAGGGGTGAAACATCGTGTACCGAGCGGGAACAAGTTACATCAAATAAAAAGTTAACTAATGTACTTACAAATGTCAGAGGCAAAATAAAATACAGTGAAACATCAGTATGCAATTTTAGGAGTAGAGTGTATTCAAATGATGGAGAAATGTTGCGCTGTTTGATATTGACGGTATGGTGGTCCGGAAGATTGTTCCTATGTGCAATAGCGCGAGGCAATGTGAATGTGTCTCGTGCTTGCGTTTGTGCGTGTACGCTCATGAAACTGAAACTTCAATTTAAAATATAAACGCGGAGTCTGACTGACAGTGAGATAAATATATTCTGAAACAAAAAATCAAGCAATCTACCTAAAATATCTCAATTATCTTTTTTACTTGCTTGTATTGCCTGGACAATTTCTATTACGTAGTCTCTCGGCGGGCACTTCTGAATAGAAACATGTTACGCTTCAGTAAAACGCTCCGTATTGTACAACGTTCCTCACCTCGACGCGACACCTCCACTCAAGCGGATGGGAACCAGGGCGGCCCCTCGACTAAACTTGTCCTTCCGCTTCTGTGATACCCCGTGGTGTTTCCTGGGTGAATGTATTGTAACCAGGCGCTCTGAACGTCTACTCGAACGTACTGGAGTGAAAGTGTTTTTCTCTTGCTACTCCTCGTCAGAGGAATAACCGGCGAGAAGCACTATCGAAGTGCGGTGCCCTTTTCGATCGAAAGGTAGCGCTGTGCTCTAGCTGCGTAACTACCAATGACAACTACAGATGCGACGCGTGTGGAAATATCGCAATATCCAAATAGCACATTTTGTTAAAACAACGCAGTATCTATTCAGACGTCAGTGAAAACGTGGTTACCCTGTCCAAAACATGGTCCTTGAAGTTTAACCAAGAAAACAGTAAAGAATCTGATGTAGAGAACAATGAAAGGTGGCTGGGGTATCGGTGGCGCTGGGGCAGGACACAAATAATGAAAAAACATTACTTTTTAGGGCATTAAAGGTCCTCCATGTTTCATGGTTTGTTGAAATAACACCAGCGATCCAAGGGCCGATAATAAACACGAGAGCTGAAAATAGGGAGTTTTCGAAATAGGAGACCCAAAGTTAGAAAACGCTATCGGCCAAGCGTACAAGAGAACACGAAAGGAGTACAAAAGAACTCAAGCTGGGCTCAGGGAGGGGGTGCTACTTCTGAAACTCCTTAATAACAAGCTCAGTGGCATTATCCACAACCATATTTCAAAGCACAAGCTTTTAACACCCATTCATGGGAAGGCGCCTCCTTGGTGGAGTCTAGAAATTTCGTGTAGTCTAGGTTCACTGGTGAATACGTGAATAGGAATGACACGTGGGGTATCTGCACCTTGGTAGTCATGTTAGCTGATCATTTTAGAATCATTTCAGCGCACATTTTAAGTTGTGAACTGTGCACCAGCGTCCATAAGGCCCGCGAAGCTCCAGCGCCTCGGCAGGCTAGTAACGGAAAAAGCAGGGCGATAAATTTTTGCTAAAGCACCCAAGTAATAAATATTACGAAACATTGCTTTTACGAAAGTTGTCTTTTCGAATGTGGGGAAACAGATAGCATCTTGCGCAAGGCAACGCGCAAGGCAAATGACAGTGGTGGTCTTATGGAAACGACAAGATTGCACAATGCAACCATAACAACATGCAAGTACTAATCGCTGAACTGAAAAACCTGCTGATTGAATAAGTTTAGCGACTTCTTACAAATGACAACCTAATTTTTCGTGGGTCATTTGATGTATTTTGCTCGCGCTAACGCACTTGTACGTCAGTGTAAGCTTGAAGGCCAACTTAGTGCCGAAGAAAAGTGGCCTTTCGACTTTTCGAGGTCTTGAAGATATGGTTGTCCATGTCAGTGAAAAAAAAATGCTTTTGAATCTTGCTTTTTAGGAAGGATTACTAAATTTCCCAGCCCTGACCCACGTGCTTGTAGCCGGGGATACCTTGAGACAATGCGTTTAATGAAAACAAATGGATCGCTGCACCTCTGCTGGCGAAAAGAAATAATTAAGAAGCAGGAGATTACTCTATGTACATAAAGTCAAATTGCAGCCTAAATATTTCTGCAAAAAGCTAAATTGTCATCTAACAATTATGCCCTAAGAGTTAAACGGCCACTTTGTTTGAGGACATCCTCGCAAGGTGTCATCACCTGTGCTGGTGATCAGCGTCACCACCGAGAACAGCAGGGCGGCCACTAGAAGTTTTCCGATCGATGTACTGGCTAGCCAGTAAGTACAATGAACTTGTGAAAAAAGGATACGCCCAAACTACGAATGTCAAACTTCGGCACGCTGTCAAATTTTGGTAAACCTCGAAATATCATTGCCATTTCCATTATTACTACTTGGCTTTAGTAAGACCCCGACGCCGTTCTATAGTACAAAACGCAACCCCGCATGCTAATAACAGCCATATAAAGCCAACCGAAACTGAAGCCAAGAAGAGATGGCTTCAGTGTCTGTCGGCTTCACGTGGTTGTTATTAACGAAAGGTTGAGCCCTAAAGTTCGAATGAACCTTCTCCCACATCACGTATGAAAGCACAGCCTACCGAAGCTCCAATGAAACACGGCATGCGGGTAAGCTCGTGATGTTGTCTTGCAGGAGCAATATGGAGGATCCACTCACGGACTACCCCTACTACCGAAGACTGACGCGTAGGCCACTGCCTATTAAGTTTCTCGCGCAATCATTGGCGCTTTTCGGCAGCCAACGCTGTGTCCGACCAGCGACGCTTCATGACCATGATCTCCTTCATTCACCACCCTCCTGCGCTTCCACCCTCATGTGATTGTCTTTGACCTATATGAGCACATTATTACGCGTACCTTGTTTTACATTCGTGTTCAGTGTACACAATCTGAAAGATGCTTTATAAGGGGGAGTGACATTGTCCCGCGCACAGTACTTTGCTTTTGGTGGTTCGGACAGTTATCTGTTTCACCGGATAAATTGTGCACGCGACGTGAAGGCTGTTCTGCAACCTCGAATGTAAGCGAGCACAAATTGTCATTCTGCAACGTACTGCGATACGTGTAGAAGTAGCAGGCGGTCTTGACCCGTGAGACCAAATTTCGACGACCGATGAGTGTGCTCTGCGTTGCCTTTGTTTTTTCAATGCTGCTTGCTTTTCTGGGCACAATTTCACCTAAAGAAAGAACGAATAGACCAATAATTTGAAAAGAAGGTTCATTGGCCTAAGTGGAGAAGGGAATGGCAGGACTGTCAAGAAAATAAATAAAAGATGGTGGGTGTCACAAGTAAGGCGGGAGGGGGAAGAGAGAAGCTATTCAACCACGTGGAATGAAATCATCTGTATTACTCCCGCCTCTCTTGCGAATTTGTAGAGGGCCACCAGGTGTTCCCGGGTCTCTACTTGCGGAGTGATCCATTTGACCAGCTGCGGTATTGTCGTCGCGTACATCTGGCGGCTACTGTGAATTGGAGGGCAATCCCTTACTAAATGTCGTATGCTTGGCCTCGCTTTGTTGTCATACGCGAGGGGCAGCCAAGTGCAAGCTCGGGAATCGGAATATTATTGCCGTCTTCCAGGTTGCCTTTCTTTTTGTTTTTGTGCACCAGCCAACGTGACATAACGTTCGGCGTATAAGGCGAAACCAGTGCGGGCTTTGTGAACTAGGACTTGGCAATACATATTCGAGCCTGAAGGCAGAGGATGGGTGTTGCTGATCAAAAGTGAAGTTTGTGAGCTTATGTCAGAAATAGGACTAGTTGGATTTCTAAGAACTAATGCATTTCCAGCACTTTGGAAGAAACAAAATACGAGAGAGTAAAAGAGAACTGTATCCCACAAGTTTCAACGCAGATAGTCGCACTCTCTCAGTGTCCTTGACAATGAAAGAGTGCTACTATCTGCATCGAAACTTGTATGATACACATCTGTGACGTATAGCTTGACGCATGCGCCACGATTCTGTAGTTCTTTCGTCTGCTACCACGCGTCAGTTGGGTGTATTTTCCTGGATTAAAATTAATTGAAGACTAGCGTCCTCCCTGTCCTGCTCTCTTTTACTCTATGATTTTTTTTCTTTGTTCTGAAGCACTGAAAGTGCACCAGTTTTCAAATTTGTGACTCCCAGTTTGTACCCGGTCTGGTTCTTCACTGTCAGTACAACGTGACAATATGCACCTATGATCCGGTCATGAATAGGGGCACCCTCCTCTGTTTACTACGGACGGTGGAGCAGTGAGGGAGTGTTCGTAGACACTCGCTAGCCACGCTTCTCGACGCTACTACGTGCCGTCAAGCACGCGCGAGCAACCGGACTTGAGAAGGTTGTGGGCGGAGGGGCAGACGTGCGTGTGCAAGCGGGGAGGTCACGGAGTACGTTACTTTCTATGTCGTATTCATCTGAGTTCTAAGCGAGGAAGAGGTCATGTCTGTCAGACCCCGTCGAGTAATATTGTTGTGCCGTTTGCTCGCACTCTGACGACCATATATATCTGCGTTTTGCACTGTAGTGTTGTGAAATAAACTGTCACTTTGTATTACTGGGAAGTCCGGTGGACACGTTTGTGAGCCAGCCAGTGTGCGGTACTGCTGACAGGAGCAATCAAGTGTCCGTCGAAAAGAAGGGCTGTGTGCATGGTCCGGTAAAATCACTTTGAGCAGAAAATTAGGTCAGCTATACTATTCCAAATCGCAATGTCATGCTATACGAGCTTCGAGGGAGATCCTTGTTATGAGAAGTGCCAAGTTCAAAAGAACCGTTTTATATGGTCTGTCTTTCGCGCGTACGTCTTGTTGCGGCCGCTGTCCGAACGACTATTTGAAGATGTTTTAGAACATCGACATGGCATTTTCTTCTTTTACTTTCAATTTTTGCATTAAATGAAGGTTCTAGACCCCGAAACACCAGAAGAAATACTGCCAAGCCTGACAACTCTCTGAATAAATTTACTCTAATATCTTTCCGCAAACCAGTTTCAATTTTGTTTCTCAAGAGGTGCATTTGTAATGACGTCATGACGCAGAAGGTGTTCGCGTTAAAGCAGGCCATCGAAACGTTTTGAGCCCCGCCACGCCCTCGCTCCAGCTCGCTCAGTCGTCTGCTATGGTGCTACATCAACCCTGGCAACGAATAACAGCACAGCAGACGACCGAACGAGTCTGAGCGAGCGCTACAACGTTTCGATGATCTGCTCCCACGTGACTACATCCTGCGTCATGACTCTTACACCTCGTCAGAAAGGAAACCGAAACTAGTTCGTAGAAGAACGTTTTGAATAATAAATTATTTATGGCAGTGTGCGGCTGGCCAGCATACTTTGTAATGTTTGGAGGTCCTAGGGCTTTAAGTTACAAAGAAGAAAAGTAAAAGTTGTAAATGTCATGTCAGTACTCATTTAGTGACCTTCGTAAAACGTCAGCCCAACATGTGGGCACCAACATAACGGGTTTCCCAAAAAAAAGAAACGCCGCGAATGCTACAAAAGCACTGGGTATACACGGGCATTCCTTGTTTGAACTACTTACACCGTGCGGTACTGAGTGGCGGCGTTGTTCTCACCCATGCTCACGGCAGCGCGAAAACGTGACGTGCGCGTTTGCGGCTGCCTCGAGCTCCAGAATACGTTCCCGCGTGTGTGTGTGTGTGTGTGTGTGTGTGTGTGCGTCTCAGCGTTCGTGGATCTCTCACGTTGGCATGCGGAGTGTATGCGTATAGCGCTTTAGAAGCATCCTACTTTCGCCATGAAGAATGGTGGCTTATGTGCGCAAACATTGTGGGCCATTGAAACACGCCCAGCTCTGCACCTCGGTGGCGTTTCTCTCGTCTGGCAGGTTTACCGATGCTGGAGAAAAAAACCTCGCGATAAATATGCTGGAACGCGATCTTTGCTGCAATTCGAGGTTGTTAATTCACGACCTGGCTTGAACTTTGCATGGAAGGACAGTAAATATAAATGTTAAAGAGACACTAAAGAGTAAATTATTATGAGCGGTATGAGAACATTGCCATTGCAGCTTTTCTGTAACACTAAAAATATCCACATTTACCACGGGAAGAAACTTGGAAACTCAGAAAAGACGCAGAAGCACAAGATGGTTTTGCAAGAAATGAATGACGCGCTATAGCTGGTTCATTATCACAGAAAGAGCAGTACTTCAAGATGAGATTCAAGAACTACACATACACTAATTGTCGATAAGGTACCGCCATCTTTCTAGATTAACCATTTGTTGTTTGATGATCTAAGTACAGTCTGCATCTCCCCCCCCCCCTCCCCCTTGCTCATTCCTCACTTTTTATTTCCTGCTAAAAACTGTGCGGTCATGCTAAACAAGGCTTCCTGTCACGCTGTTCCATTCAGTTCAGATTTTATTTGGACATTGCAATGACCAGGAACTCCAGGACCAGAGAAACAATTGGATGCTGTAATGATCAGGAGCTGCAGGACTACAATGACAATGCGAGAATAAAGGGCGGAGAAAAAAAACACAACAAAAAAATGTCCGACTATTACGATACTCCCTAATGCAACATTTGAGCGCAGCTGTATGCATGTTTTCATTTCGCGATATACTGGGACAACGTATTTGCTACCGAAATCACCTCACCGACTGGCAGTGGGCCAGTAGCGTCAACGCCTTCGCAGATGGTGGGGCAGTATGGGAACGCCGGCATGATGATCGGCATCGGGCCAGCTATGGAAGACAACGATGAACGCGCGAGCAGTGGTGCGAGCGCATTCGCGCAGTTACACCGAGGGACGGCGACGCTCAATCCAGGAACGGGCGCCTAAGAGCTTCCTTCTAAAAGAAGCTAAAAGAAACACATCACAAGGCTACAGCTGCAGATGATTGGTCCAGTTATGACAACTACCTGTGCCTTCTAAATCACAAGGTATAAGTGGCCGTATGCATATGTACGCACACAAAACACACAACCGCGCGACCACTGGCCACGAGGCCGCAAATGGATATGACGACGTCCTCCTCTTTCTCAAGGTCTGTTCTCTTTATTGATTTGTCTCTTTTACGCGTGAGTACATTCGTAACCAGGCTCGCTTCTGCAAATAAGCGATAATCGTGAGACACGCGTAAGATGCACAATGCGCAAAGGGCCACCACGACACGCCGATATCTGGCAGCCGTGGTAGAGCCGAAAATTGCTAATAACTATACAGCGTCCCGTCCCGCGCGGTCTTCTTAAATCATCGTCCCCTCACCCCACTCCGCAATACAGACGCTCACAGACCTCTATATGGAGCCCGCTCAACGACCGGTCGACGTCACTGTGCTCTGGAGCTTTTGCAACCCGCATGCCCGATCTATGGCTGCAGATTACCTGTGCTGTCACTACGCTTACATCAACCATCGACAGCGGCTTGTCGATGTATGGTACCGACCCACTGTTGAAAGCAACAGCTAACCAAAGTTTATACCAACATTTATTCCCCTTTAAATTATTAAGTGCTGATATATATAGAGACCGTTTCAAAATAAGCAACCCGAAGTTAGAGGATGAGGTCGGCCAACAGCACAAAGGAATATGAAATAGAGTACAAAAGAATGCAAAACGCGCCATAAAATGTGGCAGAAACCATTGAAGATGATATGGTATCAGCAGCAGCACCACTATAGTTGAACAATAGTTGAACAATCTGGATATATAAACCTGAATAGGGTGAATAGATGTTACATTGAGTTGTGAGCATTATATACAGTGCGCAAATTGTTCTGTATGTTGTACATTTCGGAACCTTCCCATCACCGACTGACTACTGGTTCAACTAGAAATGCAAATTTTGTGAATATCTATAAAGATCGGAGTTTTATAGTCCTGTTTATTCCACAGACCAATTATACTCATTTATGTATGATTACTTTATTGAAGCTGGTACATTGTTCGGTGCTTATTGGTGTTTGTAAATTATGTTGAAGGGCGCTTTATGCTATTGCGTATAGTTAAAATTTCAGCAGACGGGCGGTAGACTCAAATAGCTGCGCTTCGATGTACACGTCAATTTCACCAACAGCTTGGCGCAAGAAAGCTGAGGGCACATGATTATAGACTACAAATTCGGGTTTGCTAGTTTGGCAGAACAGGTCCAGAACAGCATACATTGTGTTTAATAGTGCCTGCCTTTTCAAGAATTTCTTCATTTGCCATTGAACGCTTTCTATTCATGCTCTAAAGCGGCAGGTCATCCTGTCCTGGTACCATCCGACTCTTTCAACCATTCAGTGTGGTCTATGCACAGTATCAAACTTTCAGAATACTATATATAGTGTGCCGCCGATATGATGTACGCCATACCTATAGCTGGTAAGGCTATAGGTAAGGCGTACCTATATATTCAGCAGATTCGCTGCTGTCCAGTAGTCGGACAGCAGCAACAATTTACAGCATCCATTGCGCAGCCATACTGGGTGTGTAATACTTGTACCGGAAATGTAATGCCATGCAGCGAATATTTAGCCGAAGTTCACCAGTATCAGATACTTAGTCGCTCTATACTGATTTAGCTGTTTTGATAGTACCGATTCTCATGGACTGTACGTTCAGAAAAATAAGGTCGATGGTGCTTTTGCTACAATGTTACACCATTCCTTCTTTATTATTTGTTCTACTGAAACAATGAGTGGGAAAGCGATACGACCAATAAACGTGGCTTTTGCGTACATTCACACATGTCCCGCTAATACAATCCTTTCCCACAAGATGCTAACTTGGCCGAATCGATGCCCTGATTAGTTCTTTTACCTGTTCTCCCTGTTTAGGTTGGCTGAGAGTTCGCGCAGCCAAGCGAGACGCCGCAGAGTTAACGTCCCGGAAAGAACGAGACGTTATGTGCTCTTGCGTTGACGTCAAACCACGTCACGCTGCCTTTAAACCGCATGGTAATAAATACACTATATCTAGTTAGTTGCGACTTAATCAATTTACAGGAGTCACGAGGCGCGGGGGACGCTTACCGTGACATGTCGAATGAGCTGCTGAACAAAATTGCGGAATGAACTTAGCCGCACACGACTCTCGTAGGTCATGCTCCGTCTCCCTCAAGAGATTAATACCGTCGAGTGCGTCGTGGATCTCTAAAGTCACGTCGGTTCAGGGAAAGGTCGGATGGAACGCGGAACGGCTTGTTCATGCAACGTTGCCGAACCTCTTCGTAATTTCAACCGGGTGGACAGCCGCTCATGCATGCTGGATTGTAGTGTCCGTGACCGTAAGTATACACCGAGACACAGCACGACTTGAAATTATTACCGCTGGTTGTGCTTTATTGTTTGTATATTGTTGTCTCGTATGTTTCGCATTCGTCTCGGTCACGGATGTTGAGACAATGAAGAGCGGGTAAACAGTGTAATTGCTTATTTAAATATTTTTGTTTGCTTCGTTTTGCCTGCGTTCACCGCAAATGCATGGTCCTTCAGAAGTTGTATATCTAGTTTTTGTTGCTCTAAATGATACTGTTTTGTACGTTCGGTGAACATTCATGTTGCTTGTTCTACCCTCGTGGATTTACCGGTCACTAACTAAACCTGACAGCTGAGCGAGTTGCTATGAATTCATAGTGGAAAAACAGCGCGATAATTAGGGCACGCACACCGAAGAAGAGGCAGGCAGTCAGCGCTTGTGTCCTGCCGTCTTCTCTTGTGTTCTTGTCGTAATTCTCGCGCTGTTATTCTTTTCATCACGAATGTACCTGTCAGCCTTGATTGCTTCACATCTTCTGGGTACCACAATCTACGCTGGAACCTCCACTTATATGCTTCGGCATAACCATGATACTGTGAAGAGAACATTGTGTTGAAAAATGTGTGTTCTCCACAGTATAGGTATACACCGCTTTGTAAGGCACGTTCTGGTTCTTCGCTGTATTAACGCATTCGGAAATCACCGAGGCATGACCAGCTTGGTTCATGTACACGGCAATCAGTTGACCCACTCACGACTTTTGTATTTATAGAAAAAAAAAGCATGTCTAACAAGTGTGAAAATTTCTCCGCTGTCGCGGTTACACCCACCTGAAGCGCGGAGCTTACAACAGAAAAAGAAAAAAAAATGCGCTGCGGCTGTTTACGCTATGCACTTGTGCATAACTTGTATTGGAGAAAGCTTCCACTGAATGTCCTGACTATCCCGTCCGCCTTACGCTGAAGCTGGACGCATCGTTGGGAGGAGGCAGGTCAGTATACGCACGGTCCACGCTAAATGAGTTGAATGCCACAAGAATGGTTGAAGTATGTTGTTTAGTTTACGATTTTTGCCGTAAATGCGCCGACGATGCTTTGAAGGCCAAACACAGCGTAAATTCAGTCGTCGTGACTCGTGTATGTACCCGTAATGGATTCAAGTGTGCTGGACACCCATTATTTCGCAACATTTGCCAACGGTAAACTGATTGAACGCTGACTCCGCTCCTTTGAGCTCTCACTTACGCCTTTCTGTTACAAGGCTTCGTGTGTGAAGATATGCAAGGATCCCTGAAACGGGTTGGGCAAATTTTGTAAGCGCGTAGGGTATACAGCTTGAGTAAAACATTCGCCCAATTTAAGTGAAGCGTCTCATATTAAGCTGCGGGCGCTTATACAAGTTACCGTCCTGCCGAGCCATGTCTTTCCTCCTCAACTCGTTCGCCGAGTGATCGAGGCTAAGCTCGGCCTTCACTGGCCCATCGTCATGATGTAATATCGTGTCGTCTACTTCCAGTGTATTGAAGCCAGCGCCCGAGGACTCTCGTACCTCTCCGCTAGCCGTCTGGCCGTCGATCCCCAGCGAGAGTTATCCAAGCAGCCTGCACTGCGAGCATTCTATTTCGACCCCAGTTTCGACCGTTGCTCGCGTAATGAACCAGGAGCTTGAGGAGCCATTGCGCGGGTTGAGCGAAGAGATCCATGGGTTTTGACCGATATATCGATATGTCAGCCGCTGTACGCCGCAGAATTCTCCAAGATTTTCAGCTGGTCTTAAGACGTAGATAATTGTGCGGCAGTCAAAATAGCGTAGCTCTGATATCGTGCACGACGAGCAGCAAACGACCTGCATTCTCTGTGAAATTACATTTGAAACGAAAAAAAAAAAGAAACATTGGAGGACGCTTAAGCTTCGCCTTTAAGAGTGTAACGCGATAACATTCAAAGATCCCTGAATGCTTGTCAGGCTTCCCGGCAACTGCAGCTTTCTTTTATCTCCACCTTCGCCTCTGCTCGCCGCTGCCGTTTTACGCTCTCTACGCTCCCTAGCGCCGTCTAGATGGGGCATTTGCAAGTAACCTACCTTGGCGCGCCACAGTTGGTATGGTAGAAATGCTGGAAAAGGGGATTGTGTTCGAGTCTCCTCGTAAGAGAATTATGTTTTCTCGTACATTCAAATTACAGTCCGACGCTAACATGTCTGTAGGTTGTGGTTAAGCCGTACTTTACGATTTTTCTGGCGGATTTTACTTTGAGAAATTCAATTTTGTTCACTAATGATCGGGCAGGTTCGGGATGATTTTCTCCACCACCGACGCCGGCACGCCCACGCTGACACCGACACCGACGCTGGATTTTCTGCGACACGGGGCCCTTAACGCTATGGCGTTTAAAAGGCGGCAAGGTTTCAGCTCCGAGGGATAAATTCATCATGCCAGCGCCGAATCGCTGCACGGGCACGGTATTATGGTAATGGTCAGCTCTGGCGTGAAGTGACGGCCGCAAACACATAGATGTTTGTGCCGATCGGATACCGACCGCCCGATGCACTTCAGCCACTGGATCTGCTTCACCTGTTGTCTTGCAGAGAGACACGATCTCGCAGCTTGACATGCCGCCAATCGCTAGATTTGCAGCCCACAACGCAACAAGGGTAACTCGTGGCGCTCCCGAAATGAAAGCTCGAGACCAACACTGACCGCGCAGCTCACGTAAACGCGGAGCACGTTGTAACACAATCAGACGACACCTGTGTGCCGGAAGTACTTGAGTGTAGTGACAAATTGTCGTTGTGATTTTCTTTCAACTTATTTTGAGAGAAACAAAACAATAAATCTTCTGACTATGACGAACATTTGTTCGCCATAAAGTTGGAAAAATTACCGATGTAGCAACGTGGGTCGCCAATCGGATAGCTCGCCCGACTGACGTCACGCATTCCCGCTACGTAGCAGGGGACGGGGTGGCTGAAAACTCAGGGGAGCAGCGCCACTGCGATCGGTAGAGATGCACATTTTTAAAATCTTATAGTAAATTACACGCATTACGCGGAGCGCTTAGATGTGTCACTTGAAGATCAGAAGGACCTACCGTAACGACTCAGTAGTTTTGTACAACATCGTCAAAATCATTTCATGGCCTTCTAAAGGTGCCTTCGCAATATTTTTCAATTTATTTACCAAAATATACTTGCGTTCTTACCGCATGAGCCTCAAATCCCCCTGGCAGATTTATTTCAATGCTTTGTTTATACTGCTGTCGTGCGTACCATTTCCAAAGCACATCAGGCCTAACCGGTTCGGGTTAAAAGCATGGTTTTATTTTCCACACATCTGTCATCTGAGTACAATAAGTTGCTGGACGTTACACATGACCTCCCTTCTATAGAATATTGTAGGATGTTTTCATTTACAGTGGACTTCAGACAACTAACATCAAACTGAAATGATTTCAATCAAACAGTACAATTACAGTACTTTGATTGGATCCCTGAAACAACCAATTCCTGGAAGCTCAGCGTCAATTCGTAAGTGCACGAATTGCTTATACAATGATACCAAGAACGATCGACACGCTTTTCTTGTTGTCGCTCAAAAACGGAAAAGTTATGTACAACGATCGGGAGAAGACCTCGGATTGCATCATAACCAACTGCACGCATTCGCTTGTTTCTATGTTCTTTGGCACCTGACATAATCCACACGTATAAGTTATCGCCAAGTCGACGCCATTAGGTGACGAAATTGACAACATACGCCAGGACATCGGATATAAGTATACATAACCAGCGGTTTATCCCACCTGCTGCTGAGTCTTCTCCCCGCTCTCGATCGTATGCGACAACCAGCCGCAAAACCTGTTCCTCAAAGCCCTTCTAGCGTTCAACGGCGTCTTCGGTAGACCAACAGCGCTCGCCCCACCTTCTTGACTAAGCTACTTGACACGCTTAAAGCGACGAAGGTGGTCGGACCACACTTGACCGCGTTACGAACTGCAAATGGAGAACAGCTTTTTCTGACGTGTACCCTCGAAGATGGTTGTGTCATGGAAAAAAAAGAAGACTAAGAGAAAGGAAAGTAAAGGAAAGAGTGAGGAAAACCACTGAGAAGCAATATCGAAGATGACCTGCATGTTACGCTAAAGAGCGCCGTTGATACGCAGTAAAGTTGGACATCAAAACAAATACAAGGTAGGATGCCTTTACAGGCGTTGCTCACTGCAATGAATTTGAGTTTAAAAGGTGACATCGCGTTGCTAGGTTTCGAGAGAAACCATAAAGGAAGGTTATTGGACATGCAGATATCACACGTTGGTTCATTGGTACTCGGGCTGCACACAGACCCCCTCGAGTGACCAGTGTTTTCAATCCTGCCATTTGCGAAATTCGCCATAGCCGCATGTTTCCGGACTCTGACAGAGCTTGTGATTGGTGACCAGCGTGGCAGTAGATGGTCGCGCTTCTAAGTACTGCATAACTAAGCACAAAATGCAACTTTTCGAGCACAACAAAACATTTTGGCACGCAAGCACCATTTTCAGTTAGCACCTGTTTTTCTTCAGTCAAATCAGCTGTGCACACCCTTGTGGGCAGATTTTGAACAAGTGAACCATTGGCAGGTGGTAGCTCTGGCTGCCATTTCCTCGGCGCCCTTGGTTTGTGGGCTCGAGAAACGCGCAAGGTTTACTACGGAAGTTGGTCAATTTGCCTCTAGCTGTATTCAAGGCGGCGTTCTGTCTCAACGGGTTTTTCTGTAGAGCAATGGCTGAGATTTCAAGGACAAGGTAGCTCCTATAAACCTTGGTCCCTGCACTCCTGGGCTGTTGCAAATGTCACTGGGACACAGCGTAATACGCGTTCAACGCATATGGTCGCTGTTCCATGTTGATAACATGTCATTGCACATTTTTTTTCCACAAGCTTGTGCTGGTGGCCGTAGGCGGGAATGAAAAGATTGCAGCCTATGCACTATGGCAGCGTAGGCCCGAATGTTTCGTTCCACACTTCACCGCAACATATGCGCCTTGTTAATTCTTCACGGGAATTCGTTTATAACGTGCTTTTTTTATTGAGTGCTGTGGAAATTGCTTCTAGCACTTCTCCGGCTGACTGGCACTGCTAAAAACTTGTTTAACGCTTCTCAGTATGTTGAAACTTGTAATGCAGCGCTATGTGATCAAATCGATGTAAATAGCTGTTGGCGCAGTGACCAATGTCGAAGTGACTCACAAGTCTTTAACACGTGAAAACCTGCTCGACCTAATTAAACGCTGAGCCTCCATACCTGCGAACCATTTCTTCCTGAAACGACTCCCGACAACAAGAATAGTCATTAGACGCTTTCAAGGTCACTTCTCAGTCCCAGATATCAGAAGCGACCTTCAAGCCATAGCTCTTTCTGCCCGCGAGACCTGAGTGCATTGCTTCGACCTGTTTTTCGGGTCAATGGCCTCCATTCGCGGATTCACTTTCTAGCATTGCGCTTTTGATCGAATGCCATGCAGTGCCTTAGAGGATTTTCGCTTGAGTGATCCCATCCCATCCTTTGCGCCAGTTTTCCTTTCAAACTCTCGCTCTAGAGTAGACGTTCCCTTTACGGTGACTTTCATGGCTTTATTATGACCGCTGACGCCATTTCTATCTCTATTTTTTTTTTAAATCTGTCCTGTTGTTTCTTGCGTCACTTCTTTTTTTATCTTTCAGATGCTCGAATCGCGTACTTACTTCATGGCTCTGTCACGAAACTGGGCCAGCGTGGTTCTTTCAAGTCGCCCGCGCACGCCATTGACGACACCATGCTGGCACGACAGAAGTTCTCGTGAAACCCGTGCCGTCGTCTGTGTCTTGAGCGTACGACGTCGTGCAAACGTGCAGATAAGGCGAGAAGCTGGTGTTACGAAATCCTGCCAGAAGACGAAACGCGAAGTCTGAAGAAGAAAATACTGTGCGAAAGCATTAGTGTGATGTCACTGCAGACTGTATTATATTACACGATTGCTACGCTTCCGGATATCGCTCAGTGACCATTCTATCAGCGCGAAAAGAGAAAAAGGGAGTAATATTTCAATATAAGCTGATCTTATTGTTCAGCCGATGGGCTGTGTGTTCAAGTCCGTCGAACGCGTCCCCGTGACACTATTGGTCTCTTTGCAAACGAAAAAAAAAAGAAAATAACATAGACTGCACTAGAGCATTGTGGTCGCAAGATAGCACCTGTGTGAATAAACTGTGTATGCAGTTCCGGGATTGCTACACGAACGGTAAAAAAAAAAGGAAATAGAAGGCAACATTATTGTACCTAGTGCTCGATTGGCACTAACACACGCAAACCTTGCAGACCGACTGCACTGACAGCTACCGACTGAATGCAGGAATGGTCACTCAAGAATCCTAAGGTGGCACCATTCTTTGCAACATCTCGGCAGTGGTGGTTGTTCTTCAGGAGAGAGGCAGTGAAAAATAGGAGATACAGAAATCAGATGGGAAAGGCAGGGAGGTTAACTATAATAGAGACTTCTGGTTGCATACCCGACACAGAGGGATATGAATAAGCGGGGTTAGAAACACGGAAATTGTAGCAGGGAAACAAAGAAAGCACTGGGAAAAAAACATAACCAATTGCTGCGGTGAATTGGGCGTGTTGGCACATATTTGAAAAGGCTGCAGCGCAAGAAGACACGGACGGAGACGAGATGGCTCTATCGTGAGCATTCAAACATAATCTATCGGTGAGCATAATAAAAAAAAGCTCGGAATATCATCGACAGGGCACGCTTCGCAAACATTGCTTCATGTGCGTCATGCTAAACTATACGCTCCTTCGAAATAAATAGGCTCTGTGGGCAATACGACGGCCGCGACTGGGTTGCTATAGTCAGCACGGTGAAATGACCCACAATTACATACATAAATATGCATAGACTGATTGCTATCACTGAACGTTCGGTTCCTCATTTATGCATACAACTCGCTGTCCACCGCGACAGTCTACGTTGTCGTTCTTGGCTCGCCAAATTTGAAAATAAGTTTCTGAACTGTGTCGGAAGTACTTTGCGGAACTGTCGACACAAGGGATTGCAGTGTCTTACAATTCGCCGTCACCCAGCAGTGCACGGCGCAGGCAAAACCCGTCTCTCGGCGTACGTGACTACCGCGCGCAAATAGATGAAGGAACGAGAGGGACATTCGTGTTTGCTTGCGTTCCTCGCTGCGGTGTGGATGCGGCGAGACGCAGACAGCGTCGAAGGAGTAGCGGGGTGCGGATGCTGCCAACAAGCAGCCGTGGTCACAGCAGGCTGCCCAAGAGGAGCAAGGCGGCCGCCGGAGCGCGTAGCGAGCGCGGACCGCTGCGATGGTATCTGAAGTGTGCGTGTCTTCTCTGTGTGCACGTTTGCGAGCGAGTGCGTTGGTGTGCGGCTGCGTCCGAGAGGCGACGAGAGGTTGTGGCCAAGCCTCGTCCTCTTGCATGTCCCCTCCCCCGACAGTTCCATGGTTAGCGCCCCACTCTGCTTTTTAAGTCTTCCATACCATAGCCGTCGGCGTGCATGAGCTCTCCTTGTCGACCAAGAACTGTAATGCACGGTTAGCGAACGTCTCGTCTTTCCGGTTAGTGTTTACGCTGAACCGTCGTATTTCGGTACTTTCGGGAGTGCAGGAATGCGTCGCTCATGCATGCGTTGACTTGATCAGCGACTGCGGCCTCGTAACGCATGACGCGACGATTGCTTGGAGCTGAAAGGCGGTCACGAGGTGTGAATTTCCCACGACGTTGCCAGCGCGTGCGATCGTGTTTTCAAAGGTTTGGGAAAACAGAAAAATAAATCGTTTTCGATGTGTGTAGCAGCTATTCAGCATATCGCCTTGTAAAAGAAGAACACGCTCCTTCTCGATGGGCGTACGTTTCTTCGTCAATTGACGAGCCAACACGTAGCCCTAGTCTGGAGCCATTGCGTACCACATATATCAAAGTGGTGTGAGGTTCTGACCAGGGGTGTTTCAATAACGCACATGGCCGAACTGGGCCAGGACGTTTGAGTTGTGACGTGACGAAAGTGAGTGACGAAAGAGTCGCCCAAACGTTACCTGCTTTGAATACTCTTCATTATCCCAATCTGCATTTATATTCTGTGCCTAGCGGAACCACACGTGAAGGTCGGCAGTCTTTCTTGCCAGCGTAATTCTAGTCATTATTACATTCTCATGAGCAAGTCGGTCCATTTTATGAATTAGGTAGTCGCTTGCGCAACGTCGACACATACAAGGAAGATGGACGGTGTTCGCCTGTCCAATCAGTCTTCCTTAAGTGCGTCGAAGTTGGACCAAAGCTTGTAGGTAATACCTACACGGAAGCCAACCTGGCAGTGTGCTAAACTGCCAACGCGTCTGCGTGGTTCATTTATTTCACTAGCAGGCTTTGAGCTCTGAAACTAAGAGTAAAAGTGAACACCGTAACGCTGTTGAGATCATATCAGAACGACTAACCACAATCTATTATTTCTTATGCTAAAGAACACAGCGCTAACTCTAGGATTGTCTGGCATACATGTGGCTCGTGCTTTCGCAGGGCTGAATTTGCGAAACTAGTCGTTCTCAAAAAGTTATACCTGCCATCACCTTGGTTTCTTATAACGATTAAACCCTTCATACAACCAAGTATGGGCTACACACACAACACACACACACAAAAAAAAAAGCTTTCGGCATAGGTACTGTGGATCATTGTACTCAGAAACAACGGTTCAACACAAGGACGTGTTCTCGATTCACCGTGTCAACGACAACTGCAGTTTTGGGTACCCCAGAACGAAACTCGCTCTACCAAAACCAAGGTGCTGTGTGATTAAATCCGAAGACCCCCAACGATGTGTGCTTGGAGTACAAAGCACGTTTCACGCCCGAAACTGTCGGCCAGCTGCGCTCTATATGAGCGCGAACAAATGAAAAAAAAAAGGTGGGAAACAATGAAGAACCTGTAGAATGCCGAAATCTAACACTCCACTCATCCGGAAAGCGGCGCGCTCTCGAAAGAAAAGCACTACGTGCCAACGTCGAAAGCCAAATAACCAATCAACCGCGACAACCTCAATCTACTTCGGATAGGGTAGAGATAAAAGCGAGCAATTCGTCAAGCTTGCGCTGAAAATAACAGCATCACGACCGCCTCTCCTGTGATCTGCCGGCGCTGAGCAAGCATTACGGTATGAGGGCGCCACGGGCAAGCGACGAGGGAGACTCCAACCGGCAACTGAAGGCACGCCGGCGAACCGTGCGACGATTCCTCCTACCCATTCTCGCCGACTGTCGGCCCGCCGAGCAACTATGAGCGACGAAGAAGGCGACACACTTTTCATTTCTGGCGCAAGGCTTCGTCGTACGCACTCCTTGATGACTGCGACGACGTCGTCGTGGGAGGGAAGGCGGACTCCCTCTGCCGACGATGATGGTACAGACGAAGGTTGACTCGTCTTTCACCCTTCTCCGACAAAGCGAGACGACTCGCACCTCGATGCTGAGCTATTGGGCGGAGGAGACGGAGCGACGGAGAAAGGGAACGAAAGGGAGAAAGACATAAAGAAAAAAAAGGAAGAAAGGGAGAGAGAAAGAGGAACAGCTTTCGCTTCTTTTGTGTTCTGTCTACGCGCCCGTTGTCTTTCCACTAGGCGCGCATTCTTGTCGATCCTTGCCAGGTTGCCGATGATAGGAGTCGTATGTGACAGGCTGCTTTCAGTTCGGTTCCGTCCATGGGGCGACTGTGGGCGAGGAAGGCAATTTTAGCGTATTCGTGGCGTGAACGCCTCATAGCACGAAAAATACGAAGTCGACGGCTAATCTAAAAGGCAACACTCCAGCACACGGGCGCTGAACTTTTTGTTGTGTTCCCGCCAGGTGCTACAAGAACCTATGCCCCCCCCCCTCTCTCTCTATATATATATATATATATATGGTGTAAGTGTCTGTTCCTTGACCTTCGTCTGTTCACACTGTAGGACGTTCCTTATGCACCAAATCTACCTAGACCATGTGCGAGCCTAACGTCTTCATATGGCCTGAAGTGAAGGCGCGAAAACGACGACGGACGAAGAGAGAACACACACACACACACACACACACACACACACACACACACACACACACACACACACACACACACACACACACACACACACACACACACACACACACACACACAGGGCGCCTCTTCGTCCGTCGTCGTTTTCGCGCCTTTACTTCAGATCATGCTTAACCAACACTTCTTAACTATTCATCCTAACGTCTTCATATGGTTGCGGCTGATTGCTTCGCAATGTTGTTGCAGGAGTCTACTACGAGCCTGCGGTGGCGGCTTGCTGGCAGAGACATTCTATTGCTGATAACGCACTCGGGTCACTGGTTTGGTCCCCAGCTGAGGCCTCAGTCGCATTCCGATGGAGGTGGCAAGGGAAACCTTTTGGTTCCCGTTAAGTGTACCCTAAATGATAAATTAATGGAAATGAAAATGGATGAAAAAAGAACTTGCCGCAGGTGGGGAACGATCCCACGTCTTCGCATTACGCGTGCGATGCTCTTACCAATTGAGCTACCGCTGCGCCGTTTTCCCATCCACTTTTCGGGCTATTTATGTTTTGCTACTAGAATTGACCCTGGGAGTGTCAGCAAGCGCCACATCTCACGGCCTTGACGGCGGATGTGGAACATCCTAAGATGAAAGACTTCTGAGACGCTTGCAGACTAACACCTTCTTGTGTCCTGCGGCCGCCCAGCATTTCATGCCGGGTATACACGGCCACTGCGCGCATTGTGGTGTCCTGGCCGACACCTATCACATGATGGCAGTATGCCCCTCCATACCCCTTCCTTTTTCATCCCCCTTCCCCCTACCCACAAGAGAGGCTTGGGAGGAGGTCCTGCTTGCTGCTCTACCCTGGACGCTCAACGCTCCTTGGTGGCCCGCGCCCGAGCGGCGATCATTTCCAGTGGACTTCCGGAATATGGAGACCACCCAAGTGCTTCTGTAGAGCAACTTTCTGTACTTTTCTATATAAATGTTTCTCCACCACCACCACCACCACCTAAGTGTAAAAGGTCACATTGCAAGCGTCACTGGACATTAAGAAAATGCCCATGCGCGCCGTCGTTTTATTAGCTTGTTTACAAAAGTAAACGCCGATGAAGCATGCAAGCCCCTTCCCTTCTTTCTTTCTAAACAAATGCGGCCAGTGCTTCGTGGCTGGCAATGACAAATGGACGCTCGATTTTTCATACCCGTAGGACGAAAGTTTTTCAAGTCCACGCGCTGGACCGGCTTTTTCAAGAGTGTCAGTATAAGTAGTCAACGCTTTCTGTAGTTCTGCACCGCGGCATCTGAACCAGTTTTTCTGACATGCCTAATTGTCCCCGATGTCTATAGAACTCCCGGAATGAAATGGTCTGGTATAATTACCGTTATGTTTTTTTTTCGAGTAACTACGTTATGTTTGTGACGCCTTTATAATAATAAAAAAGCAACAACAAAAAGAATACTGTTTGAGGTCATGTCTCATAGCCATTGACAACGCACCTGCTTCAGGCTCATCAGCGCCCAAGAACTACATCGGTTGAGCAGTCGTCCCGGGGCTTTTTTTCTTACTTTTAAGGACGTGGGACATTTGTCGTGGTAACGCGCGGTTTGACACTCGGACTACTCTGTTCCTTTTATCTCCGCGTCTTAACTCGATCCCTTCTAGCTCATTGCGTGTCTATTGTGCGGAAGGCTGGCAGTTAACGAAGTTTACTGCCACTCCCAAACAGGTACGAGACGCAGCAAGCGGCGCAGCAACGACTAGGTACGACTTCTTCTACGAATGCGCTTAGGCGCGACCGCTGAAGTTAGAAGAGGAGGACAATCCTACGCGGGGGCTGGGATGGGGTCGGCACAATGGAAGCTCCCTCCGGTACATGTTAACAGCAGTGGTTTGGGTCGTACAGCACACCGGGGTGAAGTGCGCTCTAGTGCGTGATGTACAATGCACGTGAGAAAGGCAATGTGGTCTTGAGGAGTGTGCTTTCGAAGCTTTGTTCATCATTGTTAGAAGCCGAGCCTTCGGGCACTCCACCCGGTTGAACCGCACTGCGGAATGAAGGCGCTCCATAATACGTTGCGAAGGTCGTGCACACTCCAGCTGTTTGTGACAATGAAGTGACAGCTGCGGTGGAGAAGCAGACTGAAGTGACAGCTCTCTTCAAAATAGTACCGAAGTGTAATTCCTCTTGGGTTAAGCTCGGGAACACACACGCGCACACTAAAGGAAAAAAACAGAAAAAAAACATAAGCATCCTATTTACTACAGTGATTGTAATAAATCAACATATAAAGTAGCCCACTCAGTGTTAAATACGACTTATTTCTCGATGTTTCCTTCCGCGTTTGGCCAATGCAAAATTCTCGCACGTTGATACTACGCTGATTCAGTATATGCTCGAAAAAAAACTCAAAACTCTGCCGGAATAATTGGTGCAGTTCAGTGTGCAGAAGTTCGCCCCCCCCCCCCCCCCCCCCCCCCAACTACCCCCGCTAGTTTGCTTTCATTGCCAGAGAAAGTCGTCCGACAGAATAGTTACCGTGACTGATCCACTAAATATGCATTCTTTTGTCGGATTACAGTAGTCTGGAATCGGTTGTAGAGATCACATTATTACCAGTGGTTGGTAGGTACCCCGGAAGCCAAAGTCTGTCGAGCACTACGTGTCGGTCAAAAGAAAAAAAAATTACCGCAAAGTACCGCATTGTGGAAGCGATTTACCGGACCTAAGATTAAAAGGTGCAGTTGATACGGCCCCGCACGACCGAATAACTCCTCACGTAAGTCGCGTGCCAAGCAAAGGAGTCCTGGCAGAAAACGTTTGTCTGGTTCTTATTGCTCGGTTGGATAGCTGTCGACCCAGTAATTACGCTGTGAAGTCTCATTTCCCAAGAGCGAGAAACAATTGTTCACGTCGCCTTTTAATGTGATAAGTTCAAAACGCGCACGAAGTGCCACACGGCTTTGGACGGGGAAAAATGGAAACCTGCTGAGGTGGTCTTGTCTTAATAGATACTACTGACACGTACACCCGCAATTTGGCCGTGCTGCCCAAATCTGTGTTCATTCAGCCCTCAACCTGAAAAAAAAAGAGAAAGGGTGCCCCCCTCCCCCTCCTGCTTTTTCACCCCCATTTGGCAGCTGTCGGGGACACGGTCATTGTATGGCCTTCAGCCATCCCACCGGTACAATGGGCTTGAAAGAGAGCAAGAGAGGAAAGGCAGAGAGGTTAACCCGAGCCGAGTTTCAGGTTTGCTACCCTGCACAGGGGGGAGGGGGTGAAGGATACAGGTGTTGGATAGAGGGTTAGAATAGCTCACTGTACCTACCGGGTTGACTACGCGAACCCTCTTCCGCTTTCGGTGACGTTACGAGTCGCCTTTTTCAAGTGCGAAGCCGTGTTGCGTTTGAAGCGGGTTTTTGAACGGGTCGTATAAAAGGAGCTGCAAATAATTGTTTGTGGCACTCTCGAGGAATTGAGACACGGCCTGGTAATTAAGGAGTCAACAACTACCTAAGATAGCAAATTCGCGCTGTAACGTTTCGTAATAAATCAGGTACCGCAGTGCCATCAACAACCTCACTTTTTTTCGTAACACTTTGTCAGGAAGAACGCGATGGAAATTTGAAATCTATACCGCAAGAGGCTCGCACGAAGCTTGCATTCGCAATGGCAGCGCAAAAGTAAGAAATCACACGCAAGAATACGAAAAAAGAAAACACGAAATAGACAGGACGTGTCTTTCGTTTCTGTTTCTATATTTACGAGTATTTAATTTTGCGCCATATTAATATTGACGGACCCGCTTTTGTGCCGTTAACTTTTGCATGAAGCGAAGATGGCGCTATAGCGAGTTGAAGAAGTTTCTGCATAAGATTATCAAAATGGCACTTTCGACGACAGCAGGTAACTTTACCTGAACGAGTATTGCCGGCGGGAATGTATGCTCCTCCGTAACACTGCGCCTTAATTAGTGCTCATTACGCGGGGAAAAAGAGCGAGCGACGCGATTTCGGCGTGAGGAACGTTGCGCCGCCGCCGGCGCCGCTTAAAAGCATTTCGAGGAACGTTGGCGCGGGTCATTGGGTTACGCTGAACGGGCAAGGCCGATGAGAGCCCCAATTTTCTTTCTCGTTTCCGTTCACGTGGTGGGGCCAGGTACGGCCGAGGTACCCTCCGCAGGCGCATTGCTGTTCGGCAGGACGCTTCCTTGGTCGCCCTGCCCGGCATGCTCAGCCGAAGTCTTCTTGCTCAGATAGCAAGGTGCGCAAATCTTTTCCTTTTCTTTGTCCAGAATTACACGCTGGCCTTTCTGGGATCCCTTACTGAAGGTACCACTGCGCATAATATTACTGAAGGTACCAAATGCGCATACATTGCCAGATTGATAATTGTTATATCGAGGGTTGGGTTTGTTCCTTACTGCGGCGGCCGCAGTCCGACAAGGACAAGAATTCATCTACCACGCGTGCAGCGAGCTTCCGGTGCGCATTCAGGAACACCAAGAGGTCGAATTCATTGCAGAGACCCCACGCATGGCATCTCCCATTGTCAGATCGTGACTTTGAGACGTAAGGCCCTATATTTAATTTTCTGTTCACCCTTTTGTCATGCTTTCAAAGCATTTTCTTATCACGACCAAGGCATAACGCTCTAAAGGACACGGCCACGTAAACAACTCAGTCCGCGTGAACGTGACGCAAGCATCACGAGCTCCCGGAAATGCGAATAAAGGTATTTATGTTTCCACCCTGCCCAAGTTGTAAAGTATGAAAGCAACTACCGTTCTGAATAGACGAGCCCTGTGCCTTACACAATGCCTCAGTAGCTATGAAGGAGAGATGGAGAGAGACGCGGGTCTGCTCTTGATGGAGGAAACGATTCCGGAGACACGAAACACCCGGTCCGTTGGGATGAAGGAAGCAACATCCATATATGGAGGCAAGACCTACACACGTAGAGGAAGGCACCCGCACACAGACGTGCACACCGGGGCAGAAGCGTTTCTTCATGTTCCTTCTTCCGCATTGTGGAAGCATCTTGGGCGGCGTCGAATGCTCTGTATTACGTATCGGGTCATCGCTTGCTCTGCCGGCCGACCTCGAACTCAATCACAATGCCTCAGGCGTATATATGGTGTCTTGAAGGTACGATAGACGCAGATTGAGAAAGGGGACGCAAACACAAGAAGCACATGGGACAGGCGCTGACTTACAACTGACAATTTTATTCGGCAGACAGAAGAATAAAGGCACACTTACACAAGGAATCCAAGCAGCTCGCACGTGATACTCCGACCAAATAAAATCAGGTTTTTTTTGTGTGTGTTTATTCTTGACTTTTTCTGAATGGAATCATTGGTTGTTGGTCAGCGCCTGTCCAATATTTGGGTGCACTTTGCGCTGTTGCAAGCTAAATCCATCTTGTTCACTTTGCTATGGGGATGTGGAAACTCGGGTGGGCGACACCTCCAACCGTGCGGTCCGTCCCGCAGTACTCGAACGTTTAAAGAAAGTACATCAGTGCCATTATAGGCACGTGCGTCGAGAAAAACTGTTCGTCAATATTAACAGTTACGCAGCACGAGGGATACGTCAGGAGCATACGCCAGAGCATTGCTGTGACAGATCTTTGAGGAAATTGGGTACAGATGTCCACAGCCCTTGTGATTGTCAGTGCCTAAATCGAATTATTACGGACTCAGTGTCATTTTTAAAGAAGAATCGACATCAATTTAAAAAAGCAGTAGTGTAGCTGGCATCGACAAAGATGCTCACAGCATGAAAGCATGCGTGTAGTAATACAACAATTAATGAAGAAAAGAAAGAAAATAGACGACTGCCAACACAAACGCTCTTATACTATCAATATTTGTGGATCTAAGAACCAGACGTCAATGCCGACTTACACAAATCGTGCCGACTCGCAACCTGTGCTATAAATGTGCTGCGGATATTGCTCCTTTCAACTAAAACGTTCGGCTGAGAGTCGGCGTTGAGCCGCATACCATATAGCTCATTTAGAGCACAGTTGAGAGTCAGCGCTTTGTTTGTCACTCGCCTAAGCTGTCGTCCCTGATTTCACGGTCGCCAAACCACGACACAATAAACGCTCGGCCACCTATCACGTTTGATCCCCCACATACTATACTGCGGCCATTATAAGGAAACTGCATGTGGGTGGCGCCACTGAGTAACACTCCCCGACGAGAAGCTAAGCGCACGAAATAGCTCACAAAGGCCCGCGCTATATATCGGTGACTCCGTTCCTACAAGAACGGAGTCTATTCTGTCACCTCGGCTATACTGTCACCTCGGCTATACTGTCACCTCGGCTATATTATATACAATATTCGAGCAGTTGCGGTGCTGTTGGTATCCGTTTTATCAAGAACTATGCAAAGTACAGAGAGCATGAAGCTAGAAACTCGGCGTTCTTGGCATTGACCCTCGCGACTCAGCTGTCTCATGGTACACGGCCTGTAATGTAGACAGCGTAAGCACGCGCAATGGCAGCAGCGAAAGGGGAGAGGGCGGGGGCAACAAAAATAAAATAAAAAAAAATCAAGAAGAAAAACGACCCCTCAGCTCACGCAAGGCGGAAGCCTTGTTGCGCGCGCATACTTGACACCTTTCGTGCCGACGTCATTAGACGTCTTTAAACACAATGGGAGGCCCTCCCCCCTTTTTGTCGACTCGGCAATTATCGCATGTTGCGCGGGCTAAACAGCCGCGCGGGTGGGTGCAAACGGTCTCCTCCGACCGTTATAAACACGACTTCCTCGTGATGTCCGGCGGATATCTCAGCTCAGCGGTCATTCATGGTCAAGGTCACGAATCAAATCCATACACAAAAAGTTGCACGAAGTACTATCCTTTATTTAAAAAGAAATATCCAGGCACGCGAATATCATTCCTTTTAGATGACGTTGAATTCTGAAAAACAAAATTAAAGGTTTCTTCTTCTCATCGAAGAGTGCTGTGAACGAGGTCAGGTCTAAAATTTCAGACTGCACTAACTTCGAAATCGGGCCACATTTTCAGACGGCATGATCTTCGGGATCCACCCGCATTTACACTAGCCCGTCTTTGGAATTGGCCCACGATAACGGTTAGATAGATAGCTGGAAAGAAAAATCGTATGAGAATGCCAAGAACGCTAATCACAGTAAAAGGTCGCCGGATAATTAGAGGTGGCAAAGAAGAACCGAGGAAGCGTTGCCGTCAGGTAGCAATAGTGCGATGGAACGATGTGCGCGTCATAAGGTTCATTAAGTATCTTATGTCAAGCTCATTTTCTCTTCTGTATTTCTTGTAGGACATGACATGCTGGTGTATTTGACCTTCCTTGCATTGAGCGTCTTATTGTGTGAACTACAACTGTGACCTGTCATGTCAGATTATATAAAAAAAACGCATGGAAACACGAGGAACACACGTTCAACGACACCAACTGTACCAGCCTCTTTTTTCCTTATGCAAACCCATAACGATTTCTTCCATTGAAAAGCCACATATTCTCTTATTCCCTCGTGGGCCCTCTCCCTTCGCTTCAAGCTCACGAGGGTGGAAGTGGTTTTCATGAACAGGTTTCGAGCCTTCGAGCTAGGGGCTCAACACTCCTGGTGTCACCTGGTAAGTGGAAGTGCTTCATCAAGGCCGTCGCCACCTGCCTCAAATGTGCGACCCTGGCACCAGACGCGGATGTATAGCACCTGTTGTGGATTGGGCCAGGCACAAAACATAACGGCACCGCCCCTCGCTCAGAGGGTCTGGACTACGCAGTGACCCCCATGCTGACTTTATAGCAAGTAGGTACCGCAAGATTTCACAACCTCGCTGAAGTTTTTGCACGATGCAAGTTTGGTTTGGCGCCTATATATATGGCCCCACCCACTACGGGGGATCGACCATGAATCAGGCGGCAGTGGGCAGCGGTGTGGCAGTGGTTAACCACTGTGAGTTTCTTCTTGTTGTTAGCATGAGCCCATTTCTTTACAGCATGACTGTCATTGATGTATGACTTTGTTGTACCACCCTGCTAAAATCACCTTTGGTGATTGCAGCATCTATATAAAAAAGCGGGGTGGAGCTCAGCCATGTTACCTTGCCTTTCTTTGCCTGCCGCTCTCCATGAATAAAACAATCCGAAAAAAAAGAGATACTCCGCGCTGATGTGTTCGTTGATATTCGTACACAATACTTTTTATTTGTGCGTTCGTTTATATCCGCTGACATCGAATTCAAAGAGCGGGCGTCGCGCTCTGCACGACGTTTCTCGTACCATCACATCGTCTAATCAACCGTGCTCTTGAGCCGAGATTAGTGCAAAGCCCTACGTGGTACTGCTCCGGGCTCTCGTGAGCATTGTCGAACGATTGTTAGTGGCTTGACCTTAAAAAAAAAGAAAAGAAAACGGCAACGCCAACCTTATCTCGCATATACTTCCCTCTGGCGCACGCCGTCTGTAATAGGCTTACCTAATGCGGAACCTTCCGCCCACACCCTCCCACGTGTCAAACCAGGTTAAATTTTTTCATCCAACTACTAGGAGAGGAGAGTTCCAGACAGCCGCATGATGCAGCAGCTTGACAAGATAATTGTAGCACCACAGAAAAAACACGGGCGGAAAAAATTAAAATAAATAAAAATTTTAACATTTGACAGGGAAACAAAAAACATTCGCATGATTCACAACATAATGTACATATAAATCTATAACGCAGAAAAGTAACTTTCATTTTCAAGCATGTTCAACTTTATAGCATAAGAACAGCACATGGTTGAAACATAATATTTGAAATAGCAACCACGTGTTAAAAGATAATGAATTACAAAACACGTTAAACTAAAGATAACGAAACAGTGTCATCACGAAATGCACGTTAGGCCACAAAATTGACTTTCAAATCTATTTAACAACTGTGGTAGGGTGTATGTTAATGACTGCAAGGCGTAATTACTTCGAGGAGTTCGCATGCACCATTTAACAAGAGAGCCTGTGTTGCACGTAAAAAAAAAAAAAAAAAAAAAAGGTTCGGCTGTAGTTCATACGGTTTAAGAATGAAATTATCGCTGTTTTTAAAAGCATTACAGCACGACTGGGCTAGACGATATTCATAAGGTTTATGTACTTTATTGATAAAGCAGGTAACTGTCATACCCACAACATTCTGAAGTATAAGTGATATCTGAACAAAGAAAAAAAAAGGACAACCACCGTTCCACACACAGCATAGGTGACGCGGTTTCCATCGTGCTACATCTTCCATTCTGGACCCGCATTAAATGTAACCTGTGAGTCACGTTACATCACGCTAGTGGTTATCACACCTAACGAGCGCCCGAACGAAAGAGAGGTTAGGAAAGGCAGGGTGCCTGACAAAGGCAAATCTGGTTGGCAACTCTGCACTAGGGAAAAGGGTTGCGAGGTTTTAACGATGTAGGTGAGAGAGAAAGAGAAGACGGAAGGAATGGATGAGTAGCCCCGCCCAACACGTGAAAAGGGGTGCTGGAACGTCAGACCAATCAGCAAACGCTCGTGAGAAATTCGTAAGTATACAGATTGTTCCACAAGTTTGCTCCCTTCGTGGAAATCGCAAGCACTAGCAGGTAACGAGTACGGCGCTGTGGTGAAAAAGAAAGAAAAAAAAACTTATCACTCAACCATTCGCAGGCTTTTGATTGGTCGTCATCATGCGTGGCATTATAAACCTGGCATTTGATTCTTGATGTCGATGCGAAGAAGTCATCACCACTTTTTTTCCGCCAATAAAGTTTCTTTGGCAAGCCGGTAAACGACGGCCTTCAAATGTCGGAGAAGTCTTGGTCCGATCGCATTATATGCATTGAACATTTGCCGATGTGTCTTTTGCACGAGTGAATAATAAAAGGACATTCAAAGGACTCGAGATGTACGTATGTAAATTTGTAAGTGTCTATGTGGCTGTGTCGGTTCATGTAGGAACATTGCTTTCAACTCCGACAAGTCTGGATAAGCATTTCAATAAACATAGTTCAACAACAACAACAGCATGGTGACTGCACTGTTTTCTTCTAGCTGCAGCATCATGCAAAGAAAGTCGATAAACTCACCGATGATGTAGTCGTACTCCTTCTGAATGTGCTCGCTCTGGAATGGCACTATTCGTTCGCCGAACCGAAGAAACAGAAATGCGGTGAAGGGAATGACCGCTGGTATGAACGGTATATCCAAGGCCACCATGGTGAAGGCTCAAGATAGAAACAGTGAAATCCACAAAAAACACAAGCACACGCAACGTGAGTTGAACAGTCGCGGCACCGTTCGGGGTATGTGCACCGCTTTTAGTGACCAGTTCTCGGGCGCCCTCTGTGTGTAACTGACTGATCTGAGCCCGCAGGAATCACACGAATCACGAACGACATTTAGCCGCGAACTCCTGGCTTAAAGGACAGTGTGGATGCGTATTCACTTGGCACCACGGGGAATGTCAAACGGCACAAAATTATCACGAGAAGCTCTAAATCATGAACCAAACTTCAAGCTCGGTGATTAAATAAAGTTTCCCTAACGAAGGACTTCCTGAGTTGTTGCAGACACGTTCTTCGTGAGTAGGCACAAACGCAATCTTCGTCGCTGTTCCAACTCTGTGTAGGTTCTTTCGTCGGTAACAAGTACTAACTTGTTAAACTACTAAACTTTGAGTACTCGCTCGTCATTACTACGCGGTATAAATGTATTGCTCCACTGATGAGTCACGTCAAGGACGGCTTCCTTGAAACCGGCCACTCAGGAATGCCTTCAACACCAGTTGGAGTGCCCACTTCTCATAGTAACACTACTTCCGAAATCCGCTTCATGGAGCTCTTTATATGTGACGTGGTTTGGAAAAACACATAAAGTTGTCATAACTCACTGACACGTTTAGCACCGATGGCTAGCGTAGTCCGATACCGCAAGACGTAGTTACTTCCTGCGCACGAGGCAGTCGTTGCGGGCATTCAAATAGTCGGAACAGTGCTTGCGAAAACAAGTACACGTCAGCGACGAAAAGTCGTTCAACTTTCCAGGAACATCAACAAGAGAGATAGAAAAAGAAAAAAGAAACACAGGTGAACTCTCTCTCGTACAACACACGCCACCGATATGTCACTGACCCTGCCAGAAAGGAACACTGGCTCAGAAAACCCGAGGCGTCAAGCGATCGCTGGGGGATGAACGACTGGCCCGTCTTCGAACAATCGTAGCGGCGTGGAAGCAATGCCGTGGCACTAATCCGTTCACCGCCCCCGTCGTTGGCCCGTCTTCCTTCCGTGGTACCTTCCAGTCGTTTGAAGAACGCGGGACCGGGTGTTCTTTTGCGAAGGGGAGCCGATGGAAAACAATGCAACTGCTCTCTTCGTCGCGCGGGGACGCACAGGAGCAAGACACGTGGGTGACGAGAGGAGACCGACGAAACTGTTGAAGTGACGGAATGCAGTTGCCGACGCGAGTCGTGGAGTTAGCAGGACGATGGTGACTCTGTAGCTCTGCAAGAGAGCGACTGGGATGAGTAGGGTTTCTTCGATGACAGGCCGGAAGTGGGCAGTCCAGAAATAGAGCGTGGTCACAGGAAGTGAGTTTGCAGGCATCCAAAAGGGTAAATAATACTGCTCCCGAATGTATGAAAATAGCAGGGGAAATCTTCTCAGGGGCAAGTCGGGGAAGTTGCTGGTGTTTCGTTTATGATAGGACCCGACGAGTGGTCGTGCTTCAAAAGCTCTTCAGCGGGGAGGCTTAGACGCAAGGGATCCAACGTCCAATGCCGAAGTTGCAGCGTTCGATTGACGATCGGCGATCAATTCCGTATAGCGGTCGTTCGCCAAGTTTCGCAGAGGATAATCCTAGAAGAGGCGAGTAGTCCAAAGGAATGGGCGAGAAAAAAAGATATTCTGAGAAAGCCGCGATTCACGGGAACTGCGGAAGTTCCAGGAGCCGAGTTCCGAAAGCGACGTTCCGGAGGCCGAGGTTTCGATTCCAGTTCCAGGATCCAAGTTCCAGAAGAAGTGAAGTTCCGAGTTCTAGAAGCCCACTTTCTGGAGTCCGCGCGGAAGAGTATGCCTAACCTGCTGGCTAGTTATCGGAGCTCGGTGGCCGGAGTTCGCCGCGTGCGACCGCGTGGTGAGCGCGCGTGCCGCCTTGAACTTGGCCGAGAAACCAAGCGTCGTCGTCGTCGACGTCTCTGACTCGCTCACCCGCTTCAGGCGGCAGCCCGGCGTGCACTGGCGGCCTAGACGAGGGCGCACGTAGCGAAAACGGAACACTTGCCGATGCGGCCTGCCGGCTCGGTTGGTTGGCCCCGCGAAGCAAGAAAGAAAAAAGAAAGGCAGAAAGAAAGCAAGCAACAACAACGTGCAGCTTCGAGACACGCTTCAGGAGAGAGATAAACGGTAACGGAGGGTGAGGGAGGCGACGGGATTTGGGGGTGGGAGTAGTGGCTGCGGCCGCTCGGCTTGTGAATGCCGCGCGCTCCGTCGTCGAACCGTGTTCTGCGCTATACGCACTGCTCTTTCTCGGGCGCATCCTTTCTCGTTGTCGCCTCCTCGCTGTCTTCTCCTCGCCCATTCTCTATTAACATGCACGTTTCGCCCTCTCCCTCTTTCTTACCCTCTCCCATTACCGCGCAGCCATGTTGGCGCTGTTGATCGGATCATCGCTGACGGACTCTTTGTCCTCGCACGGATCAACGTGCCTAATGGTAATCGCCTGGTAGAGATAGAGTAAAGCGGCTAACCTCAGGTGTCTCGGCAGTGTCGTGGCCCCGCTTACTTACGCCTTTTGGTACTCTCGCCTATTCTCTCGCTGCCATATTTACGCTGTCGGTAGCAAAAACGACGATGACCTGTCAATCGTAGCATGGCTTAACGTGTTTGCGGTTCCATCGCGCATCACACAGCGGTTAACCTAAAAGTCCTGGGATGTGCCCTTTCCTGTTCTTAGTAACGCTCACTCATGCCCTCTCCATTCTCCCGCTGCCATATTCACGCAAACTATCAGATCATTGCTGAGGGCATCTTAATCCTAGGATGCTTCAACGTGCATAACGATTATGGCACGATGCAAAATAGTGCGGTTAATCTTAGGGGGCTGGGATACCTCTTCGCTGGCTTTTAGTTGCACCCTCTCGTTTCTGCTCTCTCGCTGCCAAACTTTAATTGAAGTGCGGCTCGAACCTGTTTCGTTCTTATCGTTTGGTCACTGATAAATAGAGAGAGAAAGAAAGGAAAGGCAGGGAAGTTCACCACGCAGACGGATGTCCGGTTTACTACCCTGTGCGGCGATTTGGCCTCTGGGGGACAAAAAGATCCCTCGAGGCCAAAATGGGCTAAAAATTTGGCTAAGCTGTATCGGGGACGCAGTCGCAATGGTGTGCCTGAAACGTTTTGTGCTTGCTGATTAGGACGTATGGACACAAGGGTACAGAAATGGCGTAATCAAGTACAAAAGCGACATTTATTTACACATTACAATGCTTACATTCAAAACTGAAACTATGGTAAAGCTATTGTGTGTCCCACGGTCTAATCTTGCAATCGTGCGCGCTTCATATTCGTATGCAGTGAAGCCGCCTTTGCGACAGGTGGTGCGAGCTGGTTGACATCCATTTGTATTGCTGCCCGAGTCTCTTCACGCCGTTTCTGAAACTTACGTGCCAAACGCGGGGGCGTCACAGGCGAGCAAGCATCAAATTTCTGCAACAGATTGCGCACTTCTAAGCCTTATAAATTCCGATGAGCCGAGGTTTGAGTTTGATGGATTACGCCTACTATGGCAGTGTGAGCTCTCGCAAAAGCGATTACTCCCGCTAGGATCAACAAATTTACTGCCGAGTTATGCCTCTCTGAATGCTGAGTGGGTGGCTAAATTTATCTCTGACAGCGTCATGAGTGGTGCGACAATAGCTCCATCTCGAAATGCAAAATCGCCCGTGTGCTTGCGTTGTAGAGCACGTCAAAATTAACCCGGAGCCCTCCACTACGGCGTGCCTCATAATCAGAACTGGTTTTAGCACATAAAAACCCCAGAAGGAATATTGGCTCCATCTGCGCACCGTCACATGCGTGGTCGAGTAATGGCTTCTTTCCGCTACACACCGATACCAAAGTAAAGTGTGTGTATAGTACCGTTGCAAAGATATAAGCAATAATATTATTATGTGATTGCGTTAAATTTGGTTTCATACATGTAGCCTTACATGCGGTTTTAGCAAGCGACTCTCCTATGCTGACCAAACATGAAAAGAAGTTTAGCGACAAAATGAATTGACGCCACAGTCATCACACCCCTTTATTGTTGGAAAATTTGACCTAGCATGTTTACTATGTGGTTATGCGCCTAATATACCCCGTTCCTCAGATGATTTTCTGCTTCATCATCTTCTTCTCCTTTTTATTATTAATAATATTATTTCTATAAGGTTCACTGCAAATTTTATGTTGTGTCTTTGATCATTTATCTTTTATATGGCTTTCTTTTTTTATTGCGATAAAGACTTGCCGTTAAGGCATAATTCTTGATATGTATATATGTATTATGTGTGTGGTGTGAGGCCTGTGTTGTGTATGAATTGAAGCAGTGTTTTGTGGAATCTGTTATCATGTATCCAGCGGTCATAGCTGGTTGTCACACTGTAGCGGAGGCCGGCTTGTAATAGGAGACACGAGCGTTCCGATTGTAAACCAGTACATGTCCATATTAGGATGGTATGCATCTGCTTCCATCACAGGGACGGAGCAGTATGGACACGTAGCACCCAGTGGTAAATGCGACCAGTTCCACCTTGAGTTTTCATTTATCTTTTACCTCTCTTTCTGTCTGCCTTGGTTTCTTTGGATACTGCTTTAACACGCGAAAGCATTAAGGTGCCCCAAGCATGGGGTCACACGTCTTGAATTTCATTAATCAATCAGTCTGGAGGTATAGCAACAAATTCCGGGAACTTCACGTTTTATTCCTTTTCGTATTTTCTTTACCGTTACACTACGTATTTCTGTTATACCGCGTTTTTTTTTTTCGTTTTTTTTGAGACCCAGCGTTTCCGAAAGAAAGAGGCAGTTAATGGCGGCCGAAAAGCGACAGATTGCCAGCAATAGCAACGTTTCGCGATGCGCTTAAACCGCTCTAATGGTGTTCTAACGCTGGTGCGACAAGCGGGCGCGACTCCTCGCGCAAGGCAACTGCTGCTGTGCGGTAGAAACAGCGCCCTAGAAACTATACCAGGCGTCTCACAATGCTGCAGTGGGATGAGGAGCGCCGCCAGGCGTCATTCCTCGATGGCACACTAGACGAGACCAACGCTACACTGTCGGCGTTCTTCATTGCCTATGTGAAAGCGGCTGTCACTTAAACGATCGCCGGTTCAGCTCAGACCAGTGCATACACGCAGCAGTTCAGCAGGAACGCTAGTGTTAGACTACGCATGCGCCATACGGGATCCTACTCAGACCACCCTCATTCAAACTCTTGAAACCATCCAGAACCGCGCAGCATGTTTCATCTTATTGAATTATTCACGTCATTCCAGTGCCACGTCTATGAAGAAAACCCTAAACTTGCCCGACTTTTCGTTGCGTCGAAAGTCATCTCGCCCAGTTCTTTTTCACAAAATCTATTATTATAACAACGATTTGAAGGACATCCTATTTCATCCACCTCGTCTACCGTTTTGTCACCCAAAATTATGTAATGACTCTTGTTCCTAGAACAAGCGTCGCAGGGAACCACCTTCCCTTCACAATCGCAAGCATAACTGATGACCACGAGTTCAAGATCGCTTTACAAAATGCCTTGTTGTTAGTTGCACGTCTTGTCATTTTTCCCTACTCCTTTCTGGAGTGCCTTTGGAACCTGGAAGTATTTTCAATAAATAAATAAATAAATAAATAAATAAATAAATAAATAAATAAATAAATAAATAAATAAATAAATAAATAAATAAATAGCGTGCTTACACGCTGCGCGTGCGCAAAACACTCACTCCAGAAGCGCAAGGCACAACGATGTCCTGGTTCGGCCACAGAGCAGATTGAGCCGTGAGTTGATTGTGCGTCCGCTTCGCATCGTCGTTTTTGCAGCCAAACGCACACTACGTCTCTGAAGACAGTTTGAGCACTAACGCTCGATGAAAAGGCGTCGAGCGGCCATACTCTAAACCTCCACGTGCGATCTGCACCTGCGCAGTCGATAGTTAGACAGCGCGATGGCGACGGCGCCGATGGCGCTAATGAGTCTCAAGCATCCGTTTGGTTGCTATTGCAATAAAAAAAATCAAGCAGCAAACAGAGTAATTTGGCGGCCTGTTCAGGTAGATTGCCTCAAGAGGCGGACATACGTTACTTGCGCCAAAACTTGCCTATGGCCAAATAAAATCATTCGCTGAATAACGTTTTAATTATTGACTTCGGGGCATCTGATCCAGATGCGAAGTTGAAGCTGAGCTGGAATGAACTCACATCCCCTTAGCAGGATTCCTAAGAGTAGCGCAATTTTCGAGATATTTCTGTCCCCAAAATGGGCTGAAATGTTATTGGCGTTGCTGTTTAAACTATTCCGAACGGCTGCACGCACTCTTTTGGGTAACTGTTTGCTGGAACACAGTGTATTCGTTGTACACTTCAAGGCCGGATATGTCAAAAGTCGTGCGAGTCTTATGATTTCCGCCTAGCAAACAGGGGCTTAAATTCTGCTCGGCATCGATTTCGCAATTGCAACTCATGTCCTAAAGTGTAGATAATTGTAAAAGTAATTAGTAAATTATATGAATTATTCACAATTGTGTTTACGCACATTTACGCCCAGGAAAAGAAAACGAGAAGAGACAAAACCGAGTCCTTGTACTTTTCCTGCGTGCTGTATAACACTGCTACAATGAACGCATCACAAACTGCCTGCAAACAAATGCCTGCATACAAACGCTATTTTAATTAGGTAATAAGATATTTCAACTTCTCATGCAGGTAATGTCAGCTTCATCAATGGATTAATCTGGAATGACGAAAAACGCTATCTGTCGCAGGTGCTTCCAAGAAATAATAAAGATCTAGCTTCGTACTAAAAAAGAAAAAAAGAAAAAGGACAGGCACGCGGTACGAGCATTCGCGGTCGCTTGGCACGCCGAATCTTCTGAGCTTCCGGTAGGATGGTAGCAGTCAAGCTGTTATAATACTCCCTATTCCCCCGCCATCTTTCTTATCAAACTTTAATTTGTACGTATCCCAACGACCCCCTGCCCCCCTTTTAAAGCGAGCGCATAAACTTATTTCAAGCGGTCATATTTCCTGCATACACATCCCCTCATAAAAATGTTTCTTGCATGCACTGTAAAAATGTTCACACCCTTAAAGGTGTTTGCTTGTCACGCGGGTAACACCCCTGCCGTTAGGGCCTTACAAAATTTATAGCGGACGACAACGGATATCTAAGTAGACATGCGATGACAAAAGGCGTAGTTTAAAACTATGTAATCATTCTGACAGCCTTGGGCACACAGAAATATCCGACAGGAGAACTTCACAGGGATAGATATGAAACCTTAATGCACTTTTTATCATCACCTGTTACAGCTGTCATCATTTTTACTTGCACGAAAAAGTTGGAAAATAAGATGCCATCGATTGGTTCCCACCCACAATTTATTCTTACCCCTTAAACGTGAGGGTGTTAGCCATGCGACAACCGAATATTCTTTTTACACACATAAAGGTGCAAAAATGTTGAGAGTGTGTGGCTATAAGTTCGACAAAAAAAAAGAAACTTATTACTTTCTGACACCCACATTAATGTCGGCACATCACGAATAATTTTCGCTAAAGACAAACTAGGGTCTCCTTATTATATTGCCCACGACTGTGTATGTTGTGATAATTAAAAATAGACAGATTTTTTTTTAAGAAACGTGACTCACCAGCGCAGTTATTTTTTCCTTCCCATGCACTCAGTTGCAGTCTTGTTGCAATAAAGAAAAGAACACAAAGCATATCTGCGGGCGGTGACTAAACTCGTCATGGGGAACGTGAGAACAAGGAAAAAAGCACCGTGAGAAATATCGATAGAATTGGAACAGATAAAGACGGGAGAAAATTTAGATACTGCTCGCTGTGGGACAATCGCGCGACAAGTAGCAGAGTAATCGGAAAAGAACATTTCACGGTCCTGCGCTCCGCTAATCATCGCTTTTCACATGCTATCGCACTGCTAACACACAAGGACAGTATATACCATGAGCGCGGGAAGTTCTAATGGTGAACCAGCGCCGATAAGGGCTGCACGTACTCTGTGCTACATAGAAAGCCTGCCCGTTAGCATTAATAACCTAACTTATTATTTATTTTACTTATTTAAACATGCTGCGGATCAACATTTTCGTCCAAGCAGGAGGGGCAATGCAATATCAATTAACTCGTAACACCAAGAAGAAGAAAACTTGAATTCGTCGCATTAAACACTCCTCAATACGCAGAAAGAAACAACATATCTGTGAAGGAACAACAATAAGAGTACAATGCATTTGAACTCTAAATACGAAAGAGAGATTTTTTCAGTGTTGTAGCAAAATTCTCAGCTGCGAATATCTCCTGAGGCAGTGAATTCTAGCCTTTAACTGTTCTGGGAAAATAACTGTGTTTGTAAGCGTTAGTTCGGCCAAATAAGGGTGCTAATGATTGACTATGTTTACGACTGGTTATCCTAGCAGTGGCTGGTTTTCACCGGTTTGGTCGCGCCTCAGTGCTTGCCAATTCGGACATTTTCCAGCTTCCCAGATCGGTATCCCTGAGAAATTACGCGGATGCAGAAGTGCTTTTGTTGAGTTGTTCGAGGAAAATAGTTGCCGAATACGCGAGATTTTAACCGCCGCGGTAGCCCAGAAGCCATGGCGTTGCATGCGCTGCTGATCTCGAGGCCACGATTTCAATCACGGCCGCGGCAGCCACATTTGGATAGAGATGAAATGCGAAACTGCTCGTTCACTCTGATTTAGCTACGCGTTAAAGAATCCCATGTGGGTAAAATTATTCCGGAGTCCCCCCCACTACAGTGTGCACCTTATAATCATAGCGCAATTTAGACAGGTAAATCCCCAGAATTAGCTTTGAACAAGATTTGGTGTTTGTAACATAGAACGCCAGGAGAGGTAGAGAAATGGCACTGCAAGAAAGCAATATTCTTAAGTGCGTAAGCGCTCGTTTATATATACCTTTTGTAAGTTAGCGAATTCATATGTAATAGTTGTGGTGTTGCAACAAATTAGGTGTTAAACTGTTTTAATGAAATCACTGAATATCATGCGGTCTTAGTACAGGTCTGTGTGTTTTAGAGATGCCTGAGAGCCTGCAGCTATATCTGTACAGATGTACCGTCGTTACTTATTGCTTGATTATGAAGAGTGTACATGCACACACTGATATTAAATTTAGATCATAATGCCCTGCCGTATGAATCGTTCCCTACCGAACGTTCTCTAGCCAGTCGACGATGTCGAATTTCTGTCCACTCGACACGTTTATCGAACAAAAGAGTAGTGGAAATAAAGACATCTATGTAAAACACGTAAAAGAAATTTACCCTGTATTACGATTCCATTCATCAGCTCAGAAACATAAACTCTTCATGTCGTACATGCCCGCTAATTTGGTTGTCTGCACTATACATATAAAAAAAATCGCTACTGTGGCGTTATTATGAGGCCGCCATTGACGTCTAGGCCATGGATGACGTAGCATTACTCGTTAATACGTCACTTCTAGCACGCGAAGGGACGTCCTTGTTTTCACCATCATCATTATGCAATATTTTACTATATTCCGCACGATGTGCTTCTTGAGCAGGGGTCAGTCCCAGGTAAAAATGAAAATCGTCTGTGGCAGATAAAAAAATCGTATTAACCACAAAAAATTTATTTTTATTTTTTAAAGACATCATAAGATTGATGTCTCGCTTATACATAACTTTCGACTGATTTACTGAGCACTCCCAATCAATTACCCCGCTCACAGCACGTAACAATTATGGCACGACCTTTTCCTATGTATTTTTGTTCTCTTTTTGTCTCGATTGCCTCTTTTCTCCATTGAGCTTGATTAGGCTAGTAAATACGTACTACGGTATTCTAACAGCTTCTCGAAGAAATTGTATAAGATCGCAGTATCAATAAATAAATAAACAAAACACAATTTTGTGACAGTGCCTACACATTTAGTACGTACTCAACTGTTGACAAATCTACAGTTCATAAGTGAGAAATTTGTGCTACTACGTGGTGGTTATGTACCAAAACAAAGTATGACCGGTTGGTGAGACTTTCTCGCTCTCAGAAAGCTTCACACCGGCGGTCAGGAAAAAAAATATTCAGCGCTGTGCTCTGGCTCTATGCTGGCTCGCGACTTTTCTACTGTACTAGGAGGCAGCTATGGATAGCTGGGACATGTAAACGCGGTTTTCAGGAATATCCAAATGACTTAGTCCTTATACCACCTCACCCACCGTGTTTCACCAAGGCCTCAGAGATAGTATGGAACCAGCCCATTGAGCGCTGATGATCTCGGAGGCCATTGCTACACAATGAAACTGTGCGTTATATAGGGTGTCCAAGCGAACGTTAGCCAAGCTGCTCACAGAAAAAAAAAGATTTTAAAAGCACCGCGCAATACACAATTTTGAGACTTACGGTGTTCGGTCGTCCGATCTCTAACAACCGAAAAGCAGGTCTTAAAATCTTGTTTTGCACAGGATTTTAAATATATTCTTTTTTTTCTCTGCACAGCTTGGCTTACCTTAGCAGGGACACACGGTACATATATTTGTAAGCTCAGAGCACGCTGAGAAATTCAGTTTAGTAAAGGTTTAGTGTTTGCGTATAGCAGGACTGTAGTGAAAACTCGTATACGTTGGCTCTCCCGCTTATGCTTGCGGCAGCATAACACTGGTGTGGTGACACACACACGTGCATGCGTTCGTTCACCAAGAAAGAAGCCCCATCTGTTCTGCGCACCGCAAAACAAACGGCAGCGCTGTAACACCTTCATGACGCCCTGCATTGCTGCCAAGCTACAGGGATAGGATATTCAGCAGCTAACGGAAGATATCAAGGAAGAGATGATGCTTTTCTGAACGCTGTCTTACGTCCTATACAATATTTTTGAGACATCCATTGTTTGACCTTTTGAACATTCAAAGCAGCCATAACAAGTGTGCAGAGTTTCAGGAGAGGTAAAAAAAAATGACCAGACTGCCAACACTTTGCTTCATCTGGTTTCCTGCGTAGAAATATAGGCTTCAGCTACGCTATTCTCGTGTCTGATGAAGACTTTTACAAATCTTTAACTTCAAGTGCGAAGTCACCCGGTCAATACTGAACTTTGTTCACTTCAGTGTGCATTCATCAAGACCGAAGATCTCTGTTAGTGTTGCGGACAGCCACTTGAGTCATAGTGTACAAGCTCTAAGTTACCACAGTTAAGGATGGACAAAACATGTTTTCCGTCCTCGCACTCTATACACGTCCTTGGAGCCAGAAAAGCACATGCTGAATCTAGTTGATGCGTACGTTATGCACGCAGACATGGTGTCGCATTCATTTCCGTTGGATCAATGTCAAATGTCGCGGAGAGGAGTCCCGCCAGAATGTCGCATTGCCTATAGTTACTGAAATTTGTTGCGAAACGTTACGTTTCACATCGCGTTTCAGCAAACCTAGTCATGCAATATGCTTCATCACGAAAAAAAAAGCTGCAAATTACTTCTGTTATCTCTCCTTCCTGTTTTCTTTTTGTTTTGGTGCAAGCAAGACGACCTAACGCTTTTTTTGTTATTTTTGGCAATCACCATCATTTCGGCGGTGAAAAGCTGCCCTCTAGACAAGGCAACTGTTAGCCCTGTCAACCACCAAACTTGTTTTGGAAATAAAGAATTTGAATTAGAATGCATTCGTTTCACCAGGACTTTACCAAGAGACACAATACTCCTTTGTCGACTATGGTTGGAAGCGGTCTTTTAGAATGCTTACGCTTCCGACTCAAAAACATTCACCAGCGTCACCCAAAAAACATTACAGTCATGGACAAAATATATCGACCACATTCTGCGTCATGTGCCCCCCCTTCTGTAAACTGAAACAGTCTATCCCCACAGTGCTCAACATGTAGAAAGGCAGTCCTCTGTCGCAATAGAAGGTTTGGTAACAACGGTGTCACTCGTCAAGAGATTAAATAAGGCCGTGTAAGCATTATTATCTCAGGTCTGCCAGCTTGTATGAACAGCTACATCATTTATTTCGTATACCTTTTTCTCTATCATATCTATTGTATGCTCATCCGTTCTCTTCCCCCATCGTTCGAACTCCAGTTACTTGCCCTCCAGTTCAGGGTAGCAGTCCGAATAGTGTTGTCCGGTTGACCGCTTGACCTCTTCTAATGTCTCTTGTCACATGGTTCTGCGATCATGGCCCTACTGTTTTGCTTATATACTTAGGAGGGTTTGCCCTGACTTCTTGTAGTTTAGTTTCTAAAGCCCTTGGCGCATATATTGAAGCTCAAGAAAGCGTGACATGGTTTCCTAATCTGATGGCCACAGTTCCACTTAGATATCTTGAACGACGTGTTTTATTTGCAATGCTACCGTTGTTCATGATTACTTTCTCTGAGATGCCATTGACCATTTCATCCATCTTTCACGAAAGTTCTAACCAATCCATTTACTCTCGCGCATTTCTCAACTGTGTTGCGTACTACGACGCGCTGAGCCCATATGCCAAATAGCACGACGTATGGAAACGGCTGCAACGACCTATCAGATAACGAGGTCAATCTTATACCTGTAGGAGTACTCGAGATTTGGGGGGCAATTCGAAATATAGTTCAAGGGCGCCAGCAACCGCATTCCGGTGGAAATGCCACTCCGGGGACAACTTTCATGGACGGTGCCCCTTCTTTTTGAGGATGTCTGCGATGTTTCATTTCTCGTGTTTTTCTGCTGTGGTCCTATTACAGAACTGACCGTCGGCTTCGGTTACCGCCGTGGTTCGGCCCACTTTCTGCTTCGCGCTTGTACATTTCTTGTTCTTTTTGCAAGGTAAGCACGCGGCCCCGAGGACATTTAGAACGACACAGAGTTGCAGACACATTTTGGAGAAGCACATTCTAACTCTCCCAACGCAACTTTCATTTTAGACGACGCACCACAGTATGGCTAATGGGGCGCAGTGACAGGCGTGGACTACCAACTTCATCTAGTTTTCCATGGCGTGATTCAGAAGTGATGCTCTGCGCTTTTCTTCTCGCTTGAACCTCCTTCAGGGCACTGCAAATGTGTTTTCGCATTCTCCTGGAAGATGCACAAGATGGAAGACAACAAAATCAAACTGGGTTACGAAGAAGTTTCTAGAAGCGCATGCAATAAAATAACTCGTGTGAGTACTTACAAGTGCGACAGTGACAAGCAGTAATCGACTTTTTGAGGATTTCGATGAAGGGGCAATTCGCTCGTCTTCTAGAGACTCGAAGGAAGAAAATTACAAGAAAAGGAAAAAAAAATACAAAGAAATTGAAGAGATAGAACGTGACACACGTCGGTTTGGAAAAACGCATCTTCAAAGAGCATCTGATTCGTGTGCAAGCAACCGACTCTGAAATGTGTGTCATCAGACTGGAAGCAAGCGGGGTCACTGCGACGCCAGTCGGGAAGGATTTGTGCGTTTATTTCCTTTCGCGTTGCTCAAGTTCAAGTGCACTGATTCGGCGCGTGCCTTACTCATGCGACCACTGTCACGTAGGCACCTCATTTTGAGTGCAAAAGGCGCCCTCGTTGAGTAGCGCTACGCACTGCAGACATTCATATTAGGGAGGAGGGGAGACACCCTTGGCTCGGTGAGCACGTCGAACACTTCACACATCGCAAGTGCAATGCATGTTGTGAACGTTCGCAAGCCTGGGGGCTTCGCGGACAAGCCGATACCGGATTCCTTCATGTCGAAACTGTTTTTTGAGTAAAGCCACATTTCGGCACATCTCGAGTGCGCATAATTTCAAGTCTTGACAGGGAGTGTCACATCGAGCTGCATGTGTAACGCAGGCAGAGAATCAGACAAGTATTTTTTTTTTCTGTTTACGACACTCTCAGTGACATTGCCATTGACATTCTGGCCTTGATCGGCAGCCACCTTTAGCCGGCTGGCCAAGCCAATCGTCAATCTAGGAAACAAAGGTGAATAACGCAGAAGTGCACACAGAATGAAATGCCTGTAAGAAAAAAGGCCAATACTTTTTTTGTGTGTGTTCGTGCTCTGCTTGTTAACTCACGTTCCTCGCAAATTTACGGACTCGAACGAGTGCTACTAATCTCCTTGGTCTCGCGTAAAACCCTGTGCATTAAGCTATAGTTTACCACGATGATATCAAACCTCGTTAAATCAAGTTAAATCAAGTATAACCTTGATGATGATGAATATAGTGTTTTGTGACGCAAGGGCCAAGTTTGACCAAACACCTTGTGAACTATTTCTGAACTTTGTGAAGCTGAAGCTTGAATGTGTAGCGAAAGCTATGGTGTTCTAATCGTCATCATCATCATCATCATCGTCACTCTATTTATATGTCCACTGGAGGATGAAGGCCTCTCCCTGCGATCTCCAATTGTCCCTGTGTTGCGCTGGCTAATTCCTCCTTACGCCTGCACCTAATTTTCTACCGTCCTCGACTGCGCTTCTCTTCCATTGGCTCCCATTCTGTAAATCTAATGGTCCGCCGGTTACTTACCCTACGCATTACATGACCTGCCCAGCTCAATTTCTTTCTCTCAATGTCAATTAGAATATCGGGTACCCCCGTTTGCTCTCTCATCCATACCGCTATATACCTGTCTCTTAGCGTAACGCCTAACATTCTTAGTTCCATCGATCCTTGTGTGGTCCTTAACTTGTTCTCGAGCTTCTTTGTTAACCTCCAAGTTTCTGCATCATATGTTAGCATCGGTATAATGGAATGATTGTACACTTTTCGATGACAGTGGTAAGCTCCCAGTCAGGATTTAGTAATGCCTGCCGTATGCACTCCAACCCATTTTTATTCTTCTGTAAATTTTCTTCTCATGATAGGGCCCCTTGTGAATAATTGACCTGGATAAAAGTACTTCCTGTACAGACTCTAGACGCTGACTGGCGATCCTGAATTCTTGTTCCTTTGCCAGGCGATCGAACATTACCTTTGTCTTCTACATATTCATTTTCAACCCTACTCTTACACTTTCTCGGTTTAGGTCTTCAATCATTTGTTGTAATTCGTCCCCATTGTCGCTGAACAGGACAATGTCATCTGCAAGAAGAAGGTTGCTGAGATATTCTCCGTTGATCCTCACTCCTAAACCTTCCCAGTCTAATAGCTTGAATACTTCTTCTAAGCATGTAGTGAATAGCATTGGACAGATTGTGTCTCCTTGCCTGACCCCTTCCTTGATAAGTAATTTTCTACTTGTGGAGAATCAAGGCAGCTGTGGAATCTTTGTAGGAAGTTGTCCAAGATATTCACGTATGCATCCCTGTACTCCTTTATTACGCAATGCCTCTACGACTGCTGGTATCTCTATTGAATCAAATGCATTTTCATAATTTATGAACGCCATATAGACAGGTTGATTATACTCCTCAGATTTCTCAATCATCTTATTGATGGCATGAATCTGATTCATAGTAGAAAATCTCTTCCTGAAGTCAGTCTGTTCTCTTGGTTGATTGAAATCATGTGTTGTCCTGATTCTATTTGAAATTATCTTGCTGTATATTTTCTACAATACTTAAAGCAAACTAATGGGCTTGCTTGAAGTATTCTTCAATTCTTTAACACCTCCCTTCTTATGCATTAGTATAATGCTGGCATTATTCCAGCTCTCTGGTAGACTTGAAATTACGAGGCATTGCCTAAAAAGAGCCGAAAGTTTTTCGTGCATTATATCTCCTCCATATTTGATTAAATCGACAGTTCCATATTCCCCTGACGATTTTCCCCGGGTCATGTTTTGCAAGGCCCTTGTAACGTCATGGCTGGTTATAAAAGGAGCCTCTGCATCTTGTTTATCATTACTTTGAATGAAGATAGCGTGGCTGCTCTGGGTACTGTACAGGTCAGTATAAAATTTTTGCCACTGAAGGAGGTAGGGGTAGAATAGTGTACCAGGGAGGCCAATTCCCATTCTGGTGAGGGAGTGTATTTAAGCTTAGTGAGCCTTTCCCATATTGGTTGTACCTGGACTAGTATAGCCCCAGTGCATCTCGACTGTTTTTTTTTTTTTTTTGCCGGTGTCAGGCGCCACTCAAGCTTGAAAATGTAGTGGACTGGAGGAGTATTCGACCTTAAGACTTTCAGCTTAGAAACCCTGCGTTCTACCTTTGCTCCACGCCATCACTCTCCGGTTAAACCGGCTATCTGGTTTAACCGGAAGGGGAAATGAATCCGGCCTCAAAAACCGGTTATCCGAACTTCAAGAAACTGTTATACAGGATATCCGGTTGAAATAACCGGTTAGCCGGATATTCGAATATTCGGACACGAATATTTGGTGTTTAAAAAAGGAAAGGTAAGGCGGTTAACCAAAGCAGATATCGGGTTTGCAAGGGCGGTTGAAAAAATATCTACAAATATAATACAAGAGAGAAAGAAGTAATTTCGACACAACTAGAGAACAAACATCCGGCTATCCAAGTATTAGGATACATTTAACCGAATAAACCGAATAACCGATCACTCCGGTTATCCGGTTTTCAAGTTCGAATAACCGGTGAATCGAATTGCCGGATAACCGATTTTTTCCGCTAAACCGGTTTGATGTTCCTGCACTGCTATGAATTGTAAATGGCGTATTACAAAAAGGAACACAGCACAAAGAATAAACCCGGACAAACATTCCCGTGTACGGTCTTGTTCTTCGTCCTGTGTGTTTTGCGTGATTTATAATTATGCATCCAAACCAAATACCGCATTTACCTTAATTAAATGTATGGTTTTATACCAAACGGAAATCGTATCCACGCGCGATAGATATGATTACGCGCCGCGTCAAGTGACTTTTCAATTTATCGTTCACGCGCGGACCAGCTATTACCGCGTCTGCCGAAAGGAAAAAAAAAAGAAACAAAACAATGACTCTTCTGCCTGCCTCTGCGCGCATTGTGTCGGCCATGGTCACCCACCAACACGTGCCGCGAGTCCCAAAAGCCGGTCTTAAAAAAATTAATAATTATGCAGATCCCAGGCACTGTGGCAATCGATCTAAGCGAAGCTTTTTGTGCTGCTTGCATTGACTGGCAATCATTCGCGGAGATGTTGACAGAAAATGTATATCTTCAGAATATAGTGCAATACAAGAGTGCTGAGTTGATGTTAAACGTTACCTTGCTTGCACCACCGCTGTTTGTCTACGTAGCACTTAAGGTTGCGTTCTCAACACGTCTTATTTGTCCACCGTACTACTTTCAGCATGCGACGCACTTTGTTCTGGTCGTTTGCGAGGGCGGCGTGCTGCGGCCGTTGGTCGCGCAAACGTGCCACTCACCTCGTATAGGGTGATCATTGAAGGTTCAGACCAGCGACGGCTTCAGTTAAACAATCATGTCACATTTTGCGACATAAATGTATGAAAGTTATTGCCGCATCGAATTACGTGACGCATACCTATATATGTCCTTCTTTCACGTCGGACGCACAATTTTTTTTTTCGTCGCTAGTGCGAGCTGTGAAGAGAAATGTTCGTAGCGTTGCCTGTTACGTAGGAAACGGAGTTATAGAGTAGTGAACATCAAACTTAGATGGCCTACACTGTGTCTCAGTATTCGAAGACGGCGTGCGGAGGAAGACACAAGGTGCACACGGGCGATGCGCTCCACAGAGGAAGCCTCAAACTGCAGCCCGATTTGCATGACTGCCGCGGGGCGGACGGGCCCACGGGTCGCAGTCAAATGCGCTCGCGACTCTTGAAGTCGTTTCTTTTTTTGGCGCTGTTTCGCTGAATCTCTTTGTGTGTATACGTATTTCGCGTCTCGTCGTAGGGGTCTCATCACCGGTTTGGCGGAGCGATGTTCTTCACCTGTGATTTATCGTTTATTCACGGACCAGCGCAGATGTCCCCCTTTACTTTTTCTTCCGCCCCTTGGAAAGTAGAGCAGCTAAAGAACGGAGCTGAAGGTTGTGGAAAGGCGGTGGGTGGTGGTGTTGAGGACAGCCGGAGCTTTTTTTGTAGGGCGTTTCCGCCGCAGCGGTGACAGACGCCAGTGTTATCCAGGTTAGCTATTACTAAAGTCGATCCTTAAAAGAATGGTCGTTGCAATTACTAGTTAGTTGACAGCACCATTTACTACATCGGCATAATCTCAGTTGGTAACGGTAGAGTTACTGAATCTACCGTTACAATTAACGGTACATTACTGGCTTATAATGTGACTCAGCTACGAATTGGAAACGCAGTAAGCACTACCGGATGCAAATTTTCTAGCCTGTACATATATATCAACTCCACGCGGGAATAAGGAAGAGATGGTCGGATATATGCGATGTAGGCTATAAAGTTCGTATTCAGGGGCGCTAAGTGCGTTTGACATTGGTATATGCTGAGACCCATTGGTATTTTAGTGACTATACCTTGTTTAGTCAGTAAAGTTAAGAACTTGTAGGAACAGTGTGACAACTAAAAAGTAACTACAACGACCTTTTTTTAAGCGTAGATCGAAGTCGTGGGTGTGCATTCATGCCGTGAACTTCGACTATGCAACTTCCGCCCCTATCGCCGTGCTCATTCGAAACTGCCAGCGGTATAACTGTTGCCGTCCGCGTCATCGATGTCCCCGTATTCTGCATCTTCCATACCGATTAATGATTTTGTTTCACTTTACGAGTACCGCCATCTTGTGCAACAATGTCTCAACTTTGTGCACAGTTACATCACAATAACAAGGTCGTTATGCATGGAACGCATTCGTACAAACATTTTAACGAGTAACAGTCGACCGTATAGTAGATCGAATTTCGTTGATCGTTACGTTTAGAAAACGGCAGCGCCAACAGACCGAGATGGCAGTGTCCTAGCGATTGTGTGAAACAGTATATGCAGAGAAGCGCGTTTACTGTTTAAAGTCGTAGAAAACGGAATCCGTGCTTACCGCGCCTCTGTTAACACTGAAATGTCGGGGAGAGATTGCATGCACTTTATGATCGAAATCTATCAATACAACCATCTTCATTGTTACTTGCCTGGCTTGTCAAGGAAAAGCTGCGGGTTTGTATTATAGCCTGCGCCCTTCGCATCAGGTGATGTTTAAAACATTGCGGTATTGTCGCTTCCGGCGTCTGCAGTACGACAATGCATGGCGTAAGTTGAGATTTGTTTTTATTTATCGCTCACAGGGGTGGGGCGTCCGAGAGGCCCGCGCGTGGTTGTTTGTTCGTAGTGTTCGTTCAACAGGCACACACGGAGAGCGGTGGCGTCTTCCTTTGTATTGCGGAGGTCACAGGAGGCAATGGGAAACCATGGTAAAGTCGTTTGCCCTCCCCCGGCTCAGATCCCCACTCACCTACAATGACTTTTTTTTTTGTCACAACTGCAGGAGACTGAAACGATGTGCCCTCCACCACCCTGCGCACTTGGACCAGCATCCTTTCATGGTTGTCTTCGTGCTGCATGTTGCTTCACTGAACTCAGCCCATCCCTCACGCAATACGCAATCTCGGGGGCCTCTGAAGTAAAATTCATGAACAAACAAAATAATCTAGCGGACAAAGATGACACTACGTGCAAAGCAACAAAGGACACTTGAGAAAATGGCGTTGCCCTGCTGCTATCGCGGAAATTATGGAGCTAGAGGAACCGCTGAGGTCTGCTGTTCATTCTTGTTTCTTTCTTGATATCTCTCGTTATTTAACACTGATTGTGAATGCAAAATAACGGGAGTTCGGCGTGTGAATACACTGACCCCAAATTTGAGTACCGGGGCAAGATGTTTCCTTTTCATTTTTTTTTTCGAGCAAAACAATGGCAACAACCGTGGACAGTTTCAAGCGGTTTTCCGGGTGATAGGAATTCAGCGTTCAGGAAAGAACTACGCTCAAAAGCGTTAATATTCCGGTCGGCAGACTAGCAATCCTCTAATCGATTCTTTCTTCTCACAGAACGGACAGGGGATCGTACACAGCTTTCCACCGAATCAGCCGATGACCGTGGCCGAGAGTTCCCCGTGAATTTAGCGCTCTCAGCAGATGCGCGACCTGTTTCCGGTGAGAACGTGTCGGTGTTGATGTTTATTTCGCCACCGGCGGGCCTCGCTAGGCAGGCGCTAGAGGGCGCTGGTGTTCCCACCGAAAAACTCGCCTCCACGCGTGACCGATACCTGTTGCGATTTAAGACAGATGATATTTGTTGCAAGAAAAAGAAGTTGCTGGATAGAAATACGCAGCTAAAATCGCGTGTTCTTGAGAATAGCAATAATCATTCATTTTCCGAACATGTGCCTAATTTGCTTCGTTTCTTGCTATTATTGCAATATTGAAGTCGGAGCGACAGTCTATTGACATACCTATACACAACGAGATGCAACGGGCCGTATCTTACACCGGGTCGTGATCTATTCCCGACCCGTTACAAGAATACTGAACAGAAATAATAAATCAGTTGACTGACTAAGAATTCTTACAAAACCCAATTTTGATTAACAAAGCGGTAATGAGTTACTAGAAGAGGAAATAAAAGTCAGCGGTGCATTCTTTTCAAGTTTCCGCCGAAACCCCTAGCGCTGACACGTCAGTGTGACGTCATCGATGTCAAGTATGTTTTTGGTGGTTGGGTTATTGAGGCTATGAAAAAAGTTATTGTAACTAGCTACATATAGTAATTTCATCTTTTAGAATAGAATGTGGTCCATCTCTGCGGATAAAAAATAACTAGACTCGAGCAGACGCACTATACATTCCAGACGTCGCTGCGAGCTAGTGCGGGAGCTTGAATACGACGTACGTCGCCAGCTGTATTTCGCTTTTGCGTCACCATGTCGCTTCTCACGGTAACCCTAGCAACAATTCTAATACAAAGACTAATAGCCTATTAGGTTATTGACACTAATACAGTCCTTTAGTGTATTAGTCTAATAGGCATATTGGTTTATTAGTCTAATAGGTCTATTAGCGTATACGACTAATAGCTCTATTGGTGTGAAAGAAAATGTTGCAACGCGCGAGATATAGATCAAACAACAGGTATAATCGCTAAAATTGCTAGTAGCATTTATAAGCAAAGCATGCATTTTTACAGATTCCTGTTTTTCAGGTCAGCAATCTTGATTGCCAGAGCTTTTCGTCGACTTTGGCCAGAGGACGTCTTTTTGAGGAAGTGGTTAAAAAGCCTGGGCACAAAAATACACACATATAGAAACATTTAAAAGCAGGGACGCTAGTTCTATCCACTAAACGTTTAAGCTGGCAATATTTGTTTCGAAATTCGAATGATGTGGCTCCGCAATTACCAAACTAATTTTAGGACAAGGTGTGATATGCTTATTCTAAATGTTTACCATAATGAAAAATGACGCCACCTGACACGACGGAACATTTACAATGTACACAAAATCAACATAAGATGTGTGTTACATCGAAACTCCATAGGCAGATAAGGAACAACTCTAGGCAGAAATCTTGCACAGCATTGTCGGAAACAGGCATGTCATTGCTGCAGTGCGCACAGCAATCGGCCCGATCGCGGTGTAGAGAAGCACGTCCACCGTTGGGATAAAAAAAAGAGGAGGAAAACAACTTTACGCTTAACTATAGAAGCATAAATAATAGTAATAATTACCTCCAATAGGTATAATCGGCGCCGGGGAAAATGCTGCACATCGATGGCCGCCGATAGGTCCACAAAGCCGCGAAGCACAGGGGGTAAAAACAGTTGCCTTGCGTTCTTATTGAAGTCACAACAGCATCCACGGATGAAACTATCCAAATGTACTACTGCACGAATAAGATTGCGCAGGTGCTAACACCCACGGATTCCTTAAAAACACATCGTTCATTCACTAACAAACGCGCACGCCTCGCATGACGCCTCACCTTGACATAGCCGCCGCCAATGCGCACGTGTTGTTCCCAACTACGGCTGACTGCCGTCGCAGGTTTGTCTTCTTCCCGCCCGCCGTGTTCCCTTCTCGGCGATACTGATCTTCGATGTCAATAAATATTAAGGCCTCTTATATGCGGCATCAAGGTGGCAATGCAGGTTACAAGTTTAACATTTACTTTATGCGCACTTCAATCATAAAATACGGGACTGACGAAACTTCAATGGCAAACAAACAATGTTGCTGCTATTGCACCATCATTCGAAAGCCCACCCGACAGCGCTAGTCAGCCTTGTTCTACTTTTTTTCTTTTTTTTTTCGTGGGGAAGTATTCGCTGTGCTAGCTGTTTCCTCAACGACTCATCGCGACGAGACTGAACAAAGGCCTAGTTACGAAACGTCGTCAGTGAAGCAAAATTGACAAAACCATGTAGGCGCGCGTCGTTTTCGTGTATGTCGCTGGGAGATGGCCAGTTTCACTAGGTTAGTGCGCTGAAACTAACGCAAACGTGCGAACGCAGCTGTGTGTGGCACAGTTTTACAGCAGAATTCTTAATGATTCAGCGATTAATTGGACACACATCTTCATGCAAGGAAACGGTCCCATAGTCTAATTCAACTTTCACTAGCAAAGAAGAGCTGCGGAATAGAGCAATATATACATGCTGTATAACAGAGCGGCAACAATCTATATAAGGCCAAAGGACCTATTAGCCTAATGGAGAAACTAGTAGACACCCAAGACTGTTTGTATAAGACTAATAAGTCTAATAAACAGAGCCTATTGCCCTTACAGGTACATCAGCACGACTAATCGACATTTATATTGGTCTAATGTCTAATGCAAAACTTATACAACTAATGCAAAACTGTATTAGACAAATACAAACTTGTATTAGAGTTTTCGCTAGGGAAGAGTGGCTTATTTCTAGGCATTGCACTAGGGTAAACAACTATACTGAGGCTGAAATTATTTTTCTCCTTATAGTGTTTCACAGTGACGCCCTGCTTCGTCCTCCTAGACAGGCTTACAGCGAAAGCCTAAACGGAGAGACTGAGACAACAAACAAGAAATGACACGGCCAGCGCTGACTTCCAACCGATTTTAACCGCAGAAATAACACTTGAATAGGACTGTGTCATGAAAAAACGAAAATGCTATGTAAAAGTAGAAAAGCACCGCTGTATACTAACATTTACGTTATACACTTTAATCCTACTTAGGATGACCCATGACTTTGCCCATACTTTTACCTTACTTCGCACTTCTTTCGTATGCCTTCGCTGTATGGTCGTAACACGCACGGTTTCATTTTCCTGCCAGTTTGTCTTAGCACTGAGGATCTACTAACTTTAGTACGAAAGCATGTGAATGGTTTGGACGCGCCGTGTACAGCTCAGGCACAAGTAGCAGTTGGCGCACTAAATACGGGCATTTTGATAAGTCCCATGCAGACAATATCATAATATGCATGTTGGCTGGAAGTGAGAAACTAGCCACATAAAAAATGCACTGATGCACGATATGAACAATTGGAAGAGCATTTCATCGAGTGAAAAAGAAAATTACGTACATAACACGCCACTCCTCAAGAGATGCACATGGTAAGCAAAACGTTCACAAATGGATAAAGTATATATACATAGGTCGACACCGTGGCGATGTCAGCTGGTCGTGAACTTCACACCGCAACTCTACATTCGGCAGCGTCCTTTGACGTAGCGCGCGCTGTCGGAGCACCCGAAGGCGTCAGTGAACTCCGGCATGTTGTGCACCGGGAGCAAGCACATCTCGCGCGGCGTGAGCGGATTGGGCCGCTGGGAGGCGCTGCACCAGAGCAGGCAGTAGCGCATAAAGAAGATGCGCGTCGCCTCGGGCCAGTGGGCGCTGAAGATGCCGTAGTTTGGGGCGTGGTCTTGAAAGTCTGCGGCCATGGAATCGAAGGCGAGTCGCAGGCCCTGGACGATGGCGTACATGGTCGCCTGCTGCTCCTGCATTGCGTTCGCGTGTAATGATCTCTCACCATCTTTTTACTATATATATATATATATATATATATATATATATATATATATATATATATATATATATATATATATATATTACAGAAGAACGTCGTAAAGCACACACTTTCTCAAGTACTTGCTGATAAGAACGTGTATACAATGAAGGATATCTGGTTAGTTATAAACGTTTTAGAACAGTACCCACTGACATGTCGTTTTGAACTTTACTTCTTTTTCTTTTTTTAAGGTGAATGCAAGCGCTGGACCTGAAAATACTAGAAAAAATGCCGGAATTATTGCCACAGAGTATCCGAATAACTTAGTGGTCACGTGGGTTACGTGGTCGTCTGCCATATATATGTTGCTACATCGGGTCCCCGAACGAGTAGCACCAATGCTCGGATAATTGTCCCGGTGGTAGCCCGATTGGGCCACGACTAAACTAGAGTCGCTTCCGATGATTCGTATCAATCTGAATGACGATGGCACCACCAATATAAATCTGGCTAAACACCTCGCAGTGCTAAGCCACTATACTGCTTTGACTTGTCCAGGCCTCGGAGATTGTTTTTGTGCTGCATTGATTGTGCTGGAAGGTTCTTTGTCGCACTATAAGTATGCCCTCTGGCAGTCGTCGTAACATAGGACCGCCATCTATACTCGTACTAGATATAGTACCGTCCGTACAGTCGCCAGGTATTCTCACACTTAGTAACTTTAGAGACCGAATTGAATAAGCATTCAATGGCGCCATGCACTAGGGAATTGAATCGAATATTGAATGATAAATCATTTTACAATTGATAGAAAACAATTTTCACGTCCTAGCATTGATAACATATATTATCGAGGTTCCGTCATTACATTGAAAGTTATAAGCGTTCTTTACTGCTAGCTAAAATGGAGCATTAAGAAGAAATGAGTACTTTGTTAACATTCACCGGACATTTAGGAGAGTGCGAATTACCGCTCTATACCCGTGGAGGCTTGGTCTAGTCAGTACATACTCGACAGGGGAACAGCTCAAAAAGACGAAGGACGAGAAAGGGGATACACGCCAGCGCTGACCGACGACTGAATTCTTTATTACGAAAGGAACACAAATATATACCTAAAGAAAACATAGGTACATCACATACTGCGCATGGCCAAGAAGAACGAGAAACTCCTTAGATTTCCCCAGAATTTTGGCGGTTGTTAAGATATGTTAGGTCGGCCTCACTCAAGGCCAAAGACGCAAAAACGTGAAATCTTTGAGGCTGCTACTATCTCAGGGAATGGTGCGTTTTGCGTCAGCACTCCGTCTTTGACCTTGACTGAGGCAGAACTAACATATCTTCCGCAATAACTTTGGGTAAATCTAATTGGTGTCTCATTCTTCGTGGTCATGCGCAGTGGTGTACCTTTGTTTTCTTTAGGTATATATTTGTGTTCCTTTCGTATTAAATAATTCAGTCGTCAGTGAGCGCTGGTGTGTGTTCCCTTCTCGTCTTTTCGCTCTGTTCCTCTGTCGAGCACTGTTTTATAGCTAGTGAAGTTTGCTTCCTTGATCGACCAAGCCTGCACCACTACATAAATTCTCAAGTTTTATGCCTATACTACAGTGTACTAGAATGTTTTTATTCTAGTTCACTATACCAATACTATGCCGGCGGGGATGAAATATGTCGCTATATTGCTCCAATTATTTGTTTGATTGCATCCTGCCGAACAGGTGCGCGTCCACAAAAATGTACTGGAAACCAAACGATAAATGCTCCTAGGTCTCGGAAATCGCTTGTTGGGCCAACGTTTCGAGGGAGAAAGCCAAGCTAATGCCTTCGTAGGGATTTGGCGAGCCACTGATGGCAGCGTGATGTAATGCTCACTGTTTATTTTCTTCCTTATTGCGTTTAAGATGACGCCAGGCAAAAAAAAAAAAAAAAGTTATTTGTGACAGCGGAGTGGTGGCGCCATCTGTAGCTGTTCTAGCAAAACGCGATGGGAACACCGTTTTGTCCCTACACCGAGAGATGGCGAGACCTTTACGTATCCACGATATAGCAGTTTAGCCAAAGGAAACTGCAGGTGCTAGTATTTCCGAGAGTTCCTTATTTTGACGAAGGATAGTCATTGTTATACGAGTAATTTTGGGAAAGGTGACTCTCAATTGACGGTGCCCCTACTGTAGTACCTTGCCCAGAGGTACCGCTCTCACCCCTTCGCCCCGAATTTTGTCGTCTAAGTATAACGATGGCATACATCAGTATACGATGCAACGCTGTTACAGCCACGGTCGCCATAAAGCCCGGTGAACAGTACAACTACCAGCGTCCTTTGCGGCAGCGGTGGCGCTGTGAAAATGGCCGTTGATTGGGCACTAGGTCAGTACCGTACCTGAGGAGATTCAGCCACGTGATCTCTGAAACCGAGCCGGTAGTGAAGGTCGACAAGGCACCGTATGCGGCGGGAGTACCTGTCGTGGGTGTCCCTGGCCCACCAGGACTCGCCGTGCCTGAACCCAGCGTAGTCGGGGTGCATTATAATCGCCACCTGTCGGTGAAATCGGGTTCTTCTTTAAATTCCTAATGCATAAACCTCGATGACTCTTGACGCCATCATTATTCACGTGCGACGGCGAACGCCTCCATAAAAACGGATATCTGCGACGTCGTGTGCTTTCCAAAGAAAATATTTTTTGTTTCGCGACAAGATGACACACGAGTGATTTGGACATGACATGAGTCACCCGGAAATGAGTTCGGTGAATGACCGCGAACTAGATATTTGCAAGAAACCCACTATCCAGGCCACGCAGTCTTTAAATGATCGGCTATTAGCCACATCTTGTCCTCACTGCAAAAAGAAGTTTCCAGGTGTTTCTCACAAGTCATAACTTTTTATTGCAAAAGATCGTACACTGACAAGCTAAACCGGGTGTAGCAGCCAATTAGGCCACTGTGTTTGGGCAGGCCTGTATAGACTATGCCAATGGTACAAAAGAATGATGATAACAATTTCAGCCACTAGCCGGCGATCGTCTTGCGGCTCATGCTTTTAGAACCACTGCGTTATTTCTGCGATATAAGGACGTATAGGCGGCTTTGTTGTCTTCTGCTGAACTTACTTTTATGCTCTTGCCACGAGACTATGTTAAAAGTCTATGTCAGTAGACTACTCTGTCGGCATAATTATATTATATAGCCCGCCGTTTGTTTACACCTAAACGAGTTGAGGACAATTTGGTCATACAGGGAACCCATACACCTTAGGAGGGCTCACAAAACCGCGCTTGAGCAAAAATGCTTAACCACGCCGCCGTGAAGAGATAGACGGAACGATTTTCTGCCATTCTACTGGTTTCAGCGAGCCAGCGCAGCTACTAATTGTAAACTTCCTTTAAAGAGGAACATGCAGCGAAAAGGGGGAAAACTGATATAACAGAGAAGGAATACTTAAAATTAAGACACATGTATAGGCAGCCAATAATTCTCCGAAAACGCATATCGCTTAGAAAGTGCTCAGCCATTCGTTTGCAAACATTTCAACACCCTTAGACGATGTATAATAGGTGCTGCATTTGTCTCGTGCAAGGAGGTTGTTGGTCTCGTGTCTAGCACCCTCACTTTTAAGGGTGAGGGCGCTAAGGGATTCTATCGTTGGCGAGGATAATTTATTATTTTTTTCACTACTTTTTTATGGCACGTAAACGTAATGACAGCTGCGACAGACCACACGAAACCTGTATGAAAGGAACTTTATTAGCCATTGTCGTCAAACTGTTGTGTCGGTTATTCGGTGCGCAGAAGGTGGTCAAAATTAATACAACGCATTTAACTACGGCTATTCTAATCGCCGGTGTATTTTGAGCTCGCTGTCGTGTACAAACGATATTTTATAGCATTACGGGTAAAGGTGTCAGCCATTAGGGTTGATTTGATTAGGGTTATTTTGGCTATGAACGCGATTAGGGTTATTCACAACGCAAGTGGACCAATACTAAGGCCTAGAGCTGTTCTTGGACACTTTCATAAATAAATGAAATGAAATGAAATTTTGGCTATACTTAACCCATTGGATTAGAGTTAATTTGGCTCTGAACGCGGAACATATCCAATTGAAGCAATCCTGAGAAAGCTACTCGGCTAAAAGATTGCCTAATTTTCCTATTGACAGCCTGGAAATAGCATTTAAGCAGACGATGCTTGCATTGGTGGGTAGCGGTTAGGATGTAAATCCAAGCACTTCGCCTCCGAGAGTTTTCAGCGCGCTGCGGGTGGCGCCCAATCTCGAAGGCCATGCCGAGAAACCGCGCGCTCTGAGTCAAGCATTACTTTGGGACAGCGATCCTTCTTTTTTAGATGGTTTTAGCATTCTTTGGGTACTTCCCGCATTTTCCCGGGGCTGTCGCTCTGGAGATGTCTCTGGCCGTTCTCCCGCCAACTTGGGTCCCTAGCCTTGTGGTTAGAGCATGGTGCTGCTGTGATGAGGGAACTCGGTTCAAAAACCAATCCTCGGGCGAACTTGGGTTACGGGTATTTGACACTGCATATGTGCCGCTGCTCAATTAACTCGCTTCCCGCCGACCTGTGTTACGGCGATTGCGTAGTCTATATATGATCTAATGGGTGGCGCGTCGGGCAGCTGTGCTGATGAGACAGGGTTTGAGATCAACTGTCAGAACAACTTGGTTCACTGGGTATGTTGGCAAAGGGTAGGTGCCGCGTTTCGCTGAACCTCTTTATTGCTAACTTGAAGATTTGTTTGTGTTCCACTAAGTCAGTGCCGCTCTTCAGTGAACCTGACGCTAAATTCGACCACTAGGTATGGGCCATTCTTCAATGAATCTGTCTGAGGCCAAATTGGGTCACTAGGGTATATGCGTCGTTCTTCAGTGACCCATCCTGATGCCAACTTGGGTGACTGGGAACGCGCCATTGGGTTTCTGTTACTCTTAAATGAACTTCTTTGATGTCAGCTTTGGTAATTATGTGGCACTTAATATCTACTACTCAATGAGAAAAAAAAATAATGTAAAATTTGTCTGGTCCAGGGCGGTATCGAACCCGCGTCATATATGATCAGGCAAACCTCTCTGAATGTTATATTCACACAAGCGCCCCGCGCAGATTTCGCGGCAGTGACACTGAATGACGTAGCGTGCCCAGAGGAAAGCGGGAGAGGGGAGGAGTCCAGCTACACACATTACACACACACATTACGCGTCTCAGCGGTGACGCTGCGGTGTATCGCAACATTGCTTCATTGCCAATCGCATTAACGTCGACTTTCATCATCAGGCGGTTTCTGCGGCAAATTTGTTTTCCCAGTTTTCTCTACATTTCCTTTTGCAAGCCTTCTGTGAAGCGTCCGCTCGTATTCCAAGTCTAGAATTGTTGCACGGAGGCTGGTTTTCATCGAAACTTTTGGAAACGAGGCTTTCTACGCGGCCCGGAACTTTGTTGGAGTTGACTTTGAGAAATCTGAAGTTGGAGTTCTGGAGAATAGATTTTATACGTTTCTTCATACTAGAATAAACGCTAGTTTTCCATGTACATTAAACATTTATATAGCCCCAAGATCACTCTAATTGCGAAAAAGTGATATCTTCACTCGCGGCTATAAAACTATGGGATGGTTTGCCTTATTCCGTCGTCTGAACTGGACCTGAAGAATTGCGATTTTTGTAACTAAGTTTGTCTTCTTTTTTAATTGGATTTGTGATATTTGAACGCATTGAGTTAGATCGTAATGGATATAATTGCCGCATTGTATTTGACGCCAGAATCGTTATATTTTTGTTAGAATGCATATCACACGAAAGTGTTTGTTGTATTTTTTGTATTTTTGTTTATGACGTTTCTTGTGGTTTGGTGCTTCTTTCTATTTTTTTCAATTTTCATTATTAACCGGGGGTCTCATTGCAGTCTCAAATTTTGGGGCACTTGTCGGTATCCTCATAAGATCCTACAAAATTATAGCGACAAAATTTTTAAAGTCAGTTCGTATGTTCAACTGGTCTGTTGCGATCTATGAAAAGCTACTCGCTTAATCAGACTGTCCAGCCACATGCCCTCATCAGCACCTTCACATATATCGCTAGCGAGTTTGTTACTCCAGTTCGTTCAGTTAAAAGCATCTGTTGCGTTGCTATGCAGGTTTTAACACCACAGAGGCAATTGAAGGCTGTTCCTCGCCTTCATTTTTCTTCCTATACTGCCGAGACATATATGGTGGCATTTGAAATGTACAACTCACTTGCACACAGTTGCACACAGCCTGTGCACAACTCTCGATCGTCCTAGTTGGGACGTCCCCGTAAGGCGCTGCTGCCCTTTGTCTTCCTTTTATAAATGTAAAGATGCACACTTGAATAAAGTCTTCAATTTAATTCAATTGCTTTATCATTGTCAGTGACGATGAAGAAATATATGTCACACAAAATGTCAATTTGCTCGAGAATCACTAGAAACAACATTATCAAGCGCTTGGCATATGGCGTCGCCTGAATCTAGCGTTATGTTCCACCAAATTATTTTAGCTTATCATTTCTCCTTTAACATTGGAAAATGATGAAACCTGTTGCCCACAGCCGTGGACACAGGATCTGCTATAAACTGATAGGAAAAGTTCGAGGATGATAGTTTGGTGCGCGTAGTGATCGAGATGGTTAAAAATCTGTTTTTTCACCGCGGAACGCACCTGGATTGCCAGGAGAGCTCCCACCGTGCCGTAGTTGAAGTAGGAAGGCACGCCCGAGTCGTACATGTACGGCTCCATCTGGTAGAGGCCGGGCACTACAACGACGCCCTCGCGTCGCGAGTAAGCCACGTCGCCAGTGTATCCCTGACGTATACTCTGCAGCTCCCTTACGGTTGGTGGGCTCACCATGCGAACCCGCTGGTCGTGCTGTCGTGCCAACAGGTACTTGGACACGAAAGAGCGCTCGCGGGCGTCGCCCTCCGTGAAGAGTGAGTCATTGTTCGCTCCTCCACCGATGTTCAGACCACTGGAGAATTTCAGGTAGCGTTTCGTAAGTGTTTACGCGCGGCATATATGAAGGTGTTTCAATAATCAAGCGCGTGCATATACTGAATTTATTTTTCTTTCTTTGGCTCTCGCTCCCGCTTTGCGGTTTGTATGTAAAAATTGCAGGGCGCTTAAGGTTCGCCTTTAAGACTGGAACGCGATAGCATTCAAAGATCCCTGACTGCTTCTCACGCTTCCCGGCAACTGCACCTTATGTAACAGTAATGTTTACCGGGAAACGCTAGCAGCGAACGCTAAGCACGATGGCGAGCTTTCTGGCAGAAACGCGGCCTCTTGCTTGGGTCGATCCCGGATATAGTGTACAGCCTCTCGAAAAAAAATGACATCGTTTTCATGTTTCTGGTATTGTTTCGCACAATTATATTTCGGTCTGAGAAGATTTAACATAAAAGGCATGCGCTGTCGGTGCTTTGTTTCATGACATTTGTTTGTGCGCTGTCATTCTCTAAATTCCGAGGAATAAATCTGCTAAAAATTTCAGACACGGGATGAGGAACTTTGATAGAATGGTGTGGCAATATAGCCCGCATATACCTCATGTCCCGTAGCAAGGCGTGGTATATACTTATACCTAAATACATACGGGAATTTTCGCTCATTGGACGCCGGAGCCGACGCCAAGATCAGATTTTCTGCGACACGGGGCCCTTGACGGTTAATATATGTTTCTGTCTGGCCGGTCATGTGACCTAGGGGGTTACCTTGACAGGTTCGTAATTACTGCAATGCTTGATTTTGAACCTGGTTTCCCTAACACCGAAGCCAGGTGGTTTACCCATTCGGCCATGGACGCATGTCTGAAAAGACCTTTACAAATACCCCTCTTGCAAGCCAGTGCTCCGAGACGCTTGACTCGTTAGGCACGTCGCATAACAAAAAGTTCACTACTAAAAAGTGAGCGCGCGCCTCTTCTAACTGACGATGAAGCCTTTACTCGACGCATTCATCGCCGAAATTCGCTGGGCATCTCTCATCATACTGTGGCGCTGCAGCGCGTTTATACAAGGTCAAAAACGTCGCATCTTGTGATTCAACACGTTTAGTTGCCGAATAATAGCCTCACTCTCCCTGCAAGGTCCACCATGGTGTCTGCGAGACGAGTTCGTCACTGAAATCTGCAGCCATGTCTTGTCGCAATGCGCCGTTTTGCATTGCTGGGTCATGAATGCTTCGCGTACACCGATTCTCACATGCAGGTGATCGGTATGATTTTTATTTTTCTTTCGATGAAGTGACGCCATCAAGCCAGCCTTCATCATAAGGCTTGCCTCCATAGAGGCTCTACAGGACAATCCTCCGTGGAAGCTTACCCTATGAATCCTATGCCCTTGGAAACGTGCCCTATGAAACATTTGCGAAACTAGCAATCAAACACGTGTATTATGTTGTTCATTTCTTCTGTGTCTTTTGTGGCTTCTATTGCAGTGTACGCAGCAACCGTAGCTATACTCGGTCCCGTAGCGGCCACTTGCTTGCGCTGCACGAGGCGGGAGTGCTCCGGTTGTAAGGCTGGGCAAGTCCACATAACGTGGGGGAAATCTGTTTCCGTCATAATTTTGACATTTTGTTGAGTGCAGAACAGCCTATCTGTTTAAGAATTTACGCAGTCGAAAATGCCCCTGACTGAATTTGGATTAAACTAGCGTTAATGTGGAGGTTGTAAGCATGTATCCCATCGGCGGCGAGTTTTCTTCTTCTTTCAGCTCCCTTTAGCTTATCGTTTCTACGCTTCAATTAAAACAACAAATAACTCCACCTATCCGTTACTTCGCTTTCTTATCTGTTGCATTGCTATGGTTGCGACGACGCAAGATTAGGACCCTAGGTTCCCCCTTTTCTTTCGTTGTTTTAAAGACGGCACCATTCTGCTCTCTGATAGTAGAGAAACCTTTAAGATGCAATAGGGAAAAAAGAAGTCGATCAACACCATTAAGGCCATCAGTGTAGACATTTGGGCTTGTTGGTATAACATGTTTGCAGATAATCTTCATGTAGCGCAAAAACACACGGACGTAGAAGAAGAACGGAGACACACACAGGCGCTAACTTCCAACTGACGATGACTTCCAACAGGCACGTGTCTGCTCAAACGGCACATGTGCCGTTTGAGCACATGTGCGGCACATGTGCGGACAACATGTGCGACACGTGCCTGTGAAGTAAGTGGGGGATGAAAGGAAAAATTGAGGGTATAAAAGTGGCGTCCGTCCCGGAAATAAAATCGTTGTTGGAAGTTAGCGCCTGTGTGTGTCTCCGTTCTTCTTCTACGTCCGTGTGTTTTTGCGCTACATGAAGATTATCTGCAACCATTAAGGCGCATTGGTGGCACATTGGTGTCACCAATGGCGGCATGCCTATGTGCGATACCACACCTGTAATTAGTCTTCGGATTGATCGGCTCTTGGATGACCGCCGGCGTGCTGGCAATTTCCTGACTGGCTAACCCACGACTTCGTTCGCCGAGCCACGTGAAGACCTTGCGACTCATCGATGCCTTCTTGATTGTGGTGAACATGTCTTCGAGAAGCTGTACGCTGCCACGGGCATGAACCAGTGTGCCTACCAGCTGCGGCCACGTCCTGGTAAGGCACTCGCTGGCCCTGTTTAGGCACAGCCACGCCACGCTCATCTCGCCTGACCGAACTCGACGCTTGTCGTTTTCCATGGTAGCCACGTACGATGCCAAGTACGCAGACAAATAAAGCGCCGCGGTCCGGGCGCCCTTACTGAAGAGAACGCTTAAGACGTGCTTGACCATGTGCGCGTTTCTCATCAGTACGGTGCCTCGACGCCCCAGTGCCCTCCAGGCAGGAAGAATGATGTTGGCCGCCTTCAGCCACTCAGGGAACGCGACACCGTCGACGAGTCCTTGAAAGGCGACGTCAAAGGGAGCACGCTCTACAACGGACCTGCCGCGTGTTCCTAACGCCTTGTCCAAGTCAGCATCGAGCCAGTAGAGCACCTGCGTGACATCCGTGGCATTCTTCACGTCGGGGAAGGCTTCAATCACCTGATGCAAAAGACGCCAAGAGTTGCTGTGACTCATCATGGCGCCCTTGCTGTCGCTATTTCTAAAGAACCTTTTGTTAAGGGATGACCCCGGGGTGACGTACAGTGGCTCTTCAGCTCCATCCCGGACTATCATCATTGAGACCATAGAGTACAACCCAGTCTCGAGGCAGGTGCGCATGAGAAACCCGGCGACTTGGGTTTTGCTGTCGGCTCGTCGAAGCGTCGACAGGCGCAGGAAGGCCTCCGCGGCGTCGAGGGCGTCGGCAAGCATCGTCTCGACTTCCACGTACCGCTCGCAAGTCGTGTAAACCTGGCTGAGCACCTTGGCGCCTTCTCTCTCGTAGTTTTGCAGCCGGTCTGATGCAATGGCATCTTGCAACTTGACCTGAGACGCCTTGACGCTGTCGCCGTGGAAGCTGCCTCCGGTCTCGCGGTCAACCCAGTGCCCGCACACGTGGTTGTAGAAATCGACGCAGGGGTCTGCACTGGCGTTGAGAAGGGCGTACAGGTCCATCCTGGCCGCGACACATGGAGGCTCGATGCACGCGACTTGTTCGGTGGGATCGCAGTGGGTCAGGAGCACCAATGCGATAGAGGCAGCGGCCACAGAGACGACGAAGAACACGCCGCACAACACACCGGTAGCAGTGAACCTCCGTCGGACAATAGGATGGGTCGCGTGTGCTCCAGCTGGGATTGAGAGAAGAAGCAGAGATTAGCGGGGAAATTGGACACGGGCATATTGTTCACTGTGTCACACAGAGTTGTTTCTTCTCGAGACCTGGTATTAGTTCTAATTCCCGTTAAGCTTTCTATCGGACATCTTTCGAGCGTATACGTCACCGCATTTTCAACGTTGTGGCTGGCTGTATCTAGCAGCATCGATGCACAAAAACGACCACGCTCTCCAGACTCCAGTGATTGATCTCTTTAGTTATGATGCTGAGAAAAGGAGCTTGAGACTTAATGAAAGTATGCAGACTTGACGAACACAGTTACCGCCTCTTTTATTGCGATATCAATAAATGTACACTCCAGGATAATTTCTGCAGTCGTCACCACCGTCATCGCTGGCGTCGGTGTCGCCGTAATCTTTCGTATAAAGTCGAAGTGCGTTAAAAGCATTACCACGATCCGTATACTGTAGTATGCAAGGGTGATCCGAGAGGGATATGGCTTGTGGCGGTGGCAACTTCTCGCACGCGCAGACGGGAAGGCGGGGATCGTGCGCGCCGACTTTTGGCGCTCGCAAAGGCAGGTTGAAGCGGGGAGATGTGCGCAGACAAGGAGAGAGAGGGGGTCTCATTTCTTGCACAGGCTTGAAAATAAATCCTTCAGCTGCAAGGTGCGCCGTGTACGTGTGTGCCTCTTAATTTATGTTTTGTGCTTATTGAGCACATTTTTGCCCCCCCCCCCACCCCCCCCTTCCCCCCAAAAAAGAAAGAGCTGACATGGAACTGATTGTTAGGATGCCAGATGGCGCCACACTTAAAATGTCCTACAAGGTTTCCATGTGATTGCAGTATGAATATCGAGACAGGAATAAGTACGCGGACCCTGGCCTCCTCAAACAGTATTCTATTATTGCACTGCAATTAATGCACTTTGTTTTAAACAAACATTGACTTGAACCAAATTCATATCCATTTCAACCAACTCAATAAGCGTGGGAGATCTCAGAAGTATTTTAGGGGCCGGACCATGCGCTCCTCCTATTTGTGATTGTTCTATACGCCATCCTGCCAACACCGCGCCGAGCGGCGATAGCTATAGGTTGCGTCAACCCGCCACAGAAGAGAACTAGGAATAATCCTCCATCATGTGCAATTGATCACCCCCCGCATGATGTTGCCAAAGGGAAGCGATTAGTAGCGCAGTCCTCCCTTTCGGACGCACAGAGTACTGACTACTGATTGGCTGACACAAGCCTAGGTCTTCACTGTACTGCGCGTAGTTGGTTAGAGGGGTGCAGAGTGGTCGACGACGCCTCTCCTTCGCGCACTGCCCGTCGACAACCCCATGCGCATCATCCGAGCAAACTTGCTATCCCATTATCGACGTTGGTTTCCTCTAAACCGGTGGCGATCAACAGTGTGGGTTCGAAGTCCAAGCCCGCTGATGCAATAGGTGGTGTCCAATTCCACGCCCCAGTGACGGCTCGCTCCGAGTAACAGACGTTAATCTTGAAGCCTACGGCCTTTGCTGGCTGCATGTGCCGAAGGCGATTCCATGAGGCAGGACACGTCATGGCCGCCATGTATTGAAATTGGCGCTTTAACAGCGCCTTCTTTTTGCCCTTTAAAGGTGTTTGTCGTACATGTACGGCGGTGATTGTATGCTTGACATATCGCGTGTATTGGACACCACTGGTTGTTGAGAGGTGCTGCCATCTCTACGGAGTCGCCTAAAGCCATTTGAAATTGTGTTTCCGCTCACCGGTGCGCACAACTCGACTTCTTTTGCAACTGTTTACCTGCGAGCGCTCGATCACGTGGCCGAGTGCACGTCGTCTGGCATCTCCAAGGCGTGCGTGGAGGAGATGGTCTCGCTTTTCACAGCAGCCGCTATCGCGTTTCCGGTAGCGTGGAACGACGAAAGTTTGGAGATACTAATATGTTTTATTTTTCTTTGCCTTCGGTTGCGGTTCGCGTATTCTCGTACAATAGGGTGCGTGCAGCCGTGTCTTTAGGACAACCGATTGATATTCATAAATTTCGCTAGACATTTTTGTCGATCTCTTACTGTGTAGCGTATTTGTGTGCATACTGCTGGTGCCAATAAAACGTTTTTCAGACAAAATATTGCTCCAAATAAAGTTTTGCTATATTGATGAGTTTCCAGTGATTTCCTAGTCACGGAATCTGCAACAAAACAAAAGAAATTGACAATAGGGGCACGGTTTCTGCGAAGAAAATATACGCTCAAAGTTATAGTAACACACACCGATCTTGAAGGTTATGTTCTTGCTAGCTGCATGCGCTGCAATCGCTTGCTGGAGGCGGAATCACGTAATGGCGGCAATGTTTTGGGCGTTATCTATTCGGGATAAGATTGCGTACGATACCTTTCCGTGGCTTGTTCGTATCGACAGTCCGGGCGTCGTCCCTTGTGTTTGCGCTGTTCGGAAGGGTTGCATCATTGGCCCCAGCAAGGCCACCTTTCATGATCACATCGGTAGTGTACGTCGGCAGTAGGACAGTGCCTTCGGTTGCCTGTTGCTCCGCGTATCTAGAGGCCGGCAGCTCTTCAGTGACTTTTGACCCAGCGGCACCTCGGCCTAGAAATGACATCTGCGCTGTGTGGTCCATTGTACTACCGATCTTAGTAACGGGCTCATTGGTTGGTTCTTCAGCGAGTCGTCCGTATCTTCCATGGGGCATCGTTTGGGCAGCAGGATCGCTGGACGAGTGGTGAGAAACGTCTTTCCCTTCAGGGCCAGCTCCCTTGCTCCTGTTAGGCTTAGACGCTCTCTTACGCTTTGGTGCGCTTGCGTGAGTGGAGGAAGCGGAGAGCCGTTCTTTGGAATCTGACTGTGGGAAAATAAGCCCTGAAGGATCATCACGATGAGCGGTAATGCTGTGATCGCGGTCGTTCCCGGACGGCGCTCGCTGGGAGGCGGATGACGTGGTCGTGTCGGCATTTCGCGTGCTGGAGCTCTTTCTGCGGTACAACCTGAGAGGCAAAAGGATCCGCGTCAGTGTGGCCAGGTGAAACGGGGCGAAGAAGCGCATGTTTACAGCATTCTCACTGTTGTTTTCATATACTTTGACCTGTAACGTGAGTCGTAGAGCAACACAATTCCCGTTGCATCGAGGGTACTTACTTGTACATTTATTCAAAATACCTCACAGCAGCCCGTGAGGGGCTTCAGGCAAAGGTGGCGCCACATGAGAATTCCTACACAATGTTTGGCCAGTGTGTACATCGCTGTTTACATGCACAGCAAAATTATTCCGCAATGCAGGTAATACATGAAAGCAGATACCTGAAGTTGCATATCCGCGTAATAATATAGTACTAACACTTGAAGAACTTAAAACAACTTGTGAGTAAAGGCAGGTAAATAAATATATCTACACAACGGATAAGGAGCCTATATAGTTCTGGTTTGTATTATGGTACTTTTGTTTCCGTTTCTTTTGCAGCTACATTATTCAATCAATGTCAATAAATTACCATTTTTTATTCACTGTAGTCAGACAAGAAAAAGCGCCAGTACCAAAGCCTGACTATATCGGGTGCCTGCTCTGACTGACTGACAACCGATTTTTAAGCACCTAGCTTCTATGGTGCAACGAAAAGTTCACCCTCGGTAGTGTTTACACCTGCAGCGGTTACTTCAAATAGCGCGTGGATATTTTGTAAGCAGAATTTTTGGATCTGTGCGGCCTCAAAAAAGTAAGAGTCCCTCCTCCAGCAACGCTGACAAGTGAGAGCGATACCGATAGCTCGCCTCGTAAATTGTGAAAGCCGCCCATCGTTCTGTTTTCACAGGAGTGAGTGCAACTGTGGTTAACCACCTGCATTTTGACCTTTTCCACCACTTTTCAAAAAAAAAAAAAAAACTGGTACAATGAGCTTGCGTTGTAGTACAGACATTTCTTATATTTGCACCGCGTTTTTGACCAAGTACACGCCTACGTCATGGCTGGCTGGCCTCCGTCGTCGTTAGTCTGTCGATAGACGAGCCAAGCCAAGTCATAGAAAACGAAGGCGAAGGCAGCGCCACTTTTCTACTCACTACAAAGGAAGGCCTATGTGCACATTGTAAGTTAGAAAAAAACTTATAACAGAAAAAAGTTTACCGAATTCCAATACTAATAAAATACCAGGAACCACGTACACCAATAAAAGGTCACGTGGTAGACCTCTTATGCATCTTTATGTTTTTGCCACGTGGGGCGCCAAAGGTGATCTTGCGCGACTCTTAGTGAAAAACGAAAAAAAAAACAACAACATAAATTCACGTTTAATGAGAAAAACGTGGCTCATTTTAACCAGTACGATAGACAATCTTTCCATCAGTGGGGTTATCGCGATTCATGTTCTGGGCGGTTGTCTGTCCCTTTAAATATAGTAATGATAGCTTTAGTATAGCGTAAAGTATCTGCGTTAGCTTTAGCGAGTGATAAAATGCTGACTTTATGGTATACGCTGCTGAGCACGGATTAGTCTAGCGCAACCGAACGAAACGCTAACGCCAAAACCTGAGATGTCACCTCGATGTTAAATTTGATGAAGTACAAATATATCAAATACACTCCAAATGCCAACCTAATTCAATGGCGTGTCCACATTATCAGCAAAGTACATAACACAGCGGCATCTACCATATTTTGAATTTCAGCAAATTATGATGACCGTTATACAATTCAGGCTCTTGCGCCGTCTATGTAAGGCTCTTGCGACGGCTGTGTAACTGGTGATGGGATGTGTTTTATATGTTATGAGGAATATTATGATGATTACGGGGCCACATGTACACTCATGCTACAACATTCTAGCGTCTCGCCTGCCGACCCTTTCCTCCTTTAGAAGTTCGGAAGGAACTTTCATTCATGCATTCGATTGTTTCCCCATGCAACATCCCCATGCCATTCTTGAATCACGTAACCTTGTGGGCATACTTATCAGCAGACACTCAATGTGACCACCTCGCTGCCAACCACAATGCCGAATTACATTACCTCAGAGTACATCTTGCTGTTATCACGGCACCCCACTTGAAACTCCGTAGCAGCCCCCACTATCCCTAGCACCCTGGCTGCAACGTTGCAGTTGTTATCCATCAGGCGGCCGCGCTTTACATGGCGGTGTAGTGTTTCTAATTGGGCACAATCGTTTAAAAATATTTAAGGCCGCATACCCCATGTGCCATTCGAGCACATTCATTCTGAAACATTGGCCAAGAATGGGCCCGTACCAATGTCGCATACGTGCTGAGAATGTTGTCTGTTCGGGCTCGTACACAGTGGAACATACCCAATGGACTGCTACCAAACTGTCTACTAGGCCAGCAAGGAACCAGTAGCAAGTTTTGTAATTGGACACATGCTTAGTGGGCCATCTCCACAGGATAAGACAGCAACCAGCACATACGTGATGACCCAAGCTATAGTAGACAACTTAGCTCACTGGAGAAGTGAGTTTAGGTGCATACCGCAAACTGTGTGAAGTACCCAAATAATGGTAATCGCAATAATATATCGACTAATATTATTATAAAAGGATCAACGCTACTGATTACCTGTGTTTAGAATGCCGCTCTTTGCTGTCTTTTCTGGCGCCTCGCGGATGCGCAGATTTCCCTGGTATCGATGGAGTCTGTTGCAGTGGGGTCAGCGCCGCGGAAATCACGTGCGCGCTGCCAGCGTTCGGTAGGAGCATCTCCGAAGGGGCGTCTGACGAAGGGACTGGAAAGAACTCCAGGGCCGGTAATGCAGCGACCTTAGTCTCACCAGAAAAGGGAGTGTGTGAGTCGACTCTGCGATATATTTAGAGGGAAAGTTATAAATAAATGCAACATAAAGAATAAAATAAACATTAGAGCTGGTACTGAAGCGACTATAAATTAGTTAACAACAAATATGGTTAACTGATACGGGTAGCTAGTGGAATCACTACAATATAACATCACAAACAGTGCCTACACCAGAACATAGTGTGAAATGAAACAATGTCATACGCACGACTGTAGTACAAATCTACGGAGGAAGCCCACACGGGTTAGCTTACGTTTCCATTGTAGCTTCGTGCTCGCGGTCGCGTGGATGGCAATTTTTCTTTCGTGCGTATACCTCCCCCTTGCAGGATTCAGCAAAACTGATTTGCGAAGGACGTAGTGTAGTAAGAACCATATTTAAGAGGCAGCTTTAGCTCGGGAACTTCTATCTAAATACAAGGGAAAGTAGAAATAAATTTTCTCGGTGATGATTGTATCACATTTGATGATGTTCATTGCATTAAAAAACCATGGTATCCAGTGACATTTGGAAGCGGACTGTTGATTTAGACCGTAGATGCTTTTTTTGAGTGTTAGAAATCACAAGTTCTGAGAATGCAGTACTATGAAGTTCGCAACTCTCTAACTCAGCAATGAAAAACTATAGTGCAATTATGTAAATTCTGTCTAATAGTAAAACTAAAGCGGACAAGCTTGATATATTATACTTTGCTCTCAAGAAGCACACTAATATGTGGGTAGGAGTTTTGCAAAACCTTCGGAAACATTGTAACAAATGCACGTACGGTACAAATTATATATGGAGATTATCCGCTTTGGCTGTTCTGACGGATGCAATTTACAGAACTGCGATATCTGCCTTTGGTGCAGGGTTGCAGATTTATAAACTCCGTGCTTCTATTTTTTTTCGAGTTTCCGAATTTTCGACAATTCTTGCAATACCATTCAGGTCATAAATCAAAATTCAGTTTCTGATGGTCACTAGCATTTAACTTCTTCCTTTCAAATGCCACAAATGTCGTTAAAATCGTTCAAGGCGTTGTCTCACTAAAGCATTTCTGCGTTTTACATGTATTTGAATAGGCGGCGTCGGAGTTCGGGCCGAGCTAAAGCTTCCTCTTTTGGAGCAGACAGGTTAAAGAACGTTCCGTGTTCCTTGACTGGACATCGTGCTTTACGTGAACGCACTCAATTAGCGTTTGCCGTGTAGAGGCATCTTTGCGACTTCATGACCTCTGATGCAGTTTAACGACGCCACAGTGGAATGCTTCGGATCAATTCTAATAAACGAACGCGCGGTTCTTTAACCTGCACCAAATAGTCTGTACAAGCGTGCAAGCGTTCTTGTATTCCAACCATAACGAAAGGCAGCCGCCGCGATCGAGAATCCAGTCGAGAATCGAACCAGCAGAAGCTCAGCAGAAGAACCCCATTGCCACTAGAGTGGCGGCATGTCTGTTGCGGACTTTAAAACAAATTTAGTAAAGCAATGAACGGGGCAAGTTCGTGGATGTTCATGATTGTATTACCACATAGCACTAGATTGCGGGAAAGTATGTAGTGTATAGTGGGCAAACCAGACGTTGTCTAAACGACAGGCTACGGGATCACAAATACACACGCCAGTTTCTGACAGCGCCTAGCAGCTTAGCTGCGCACTGCAAACAGTGCAAATGCTCGCCGCAACTAAAGAGCACCTAAGTCATTGGCAGAGCGAAAACGAAAACTGAGCGAGAAATATTGGAAGCACTGGTTATAGCAAAAAAAAAAAAAAAAAAAAAAAATAACGAGAAGTGCGTAAGCACTTCGCCTATCACGCTCGCCAAAGCTGAGGTCGAGTTTGCCAGGGCCAACGGGTGCAAGCGAACGCCGCTGTTCCGGCCCACCGCATCATCACATGTCATCGCCTTGTCATATCCTGTACTTCATCCCCCCCCCCCCCCCCCCCCGTCCCTCAATCACCATGCTTTTAAGTGTGTCCCCTAACAGTATTAAAACCAGTTGGTAGTTTGCGCCACGTACGTCCACGTTTTGTTCTTTTTTGTCCGTTCTTTAAGGTCTTTCGTCCGCGTAACACTAAGCGCACTACAGTCATGATTTTAGAACACAGTCGACGTAAGAGGTAGGAATTCACCGACACCGAATTAAAAGAAACCGACGCGATGAATCCAATGACACAACGCATTGCAGTCCCCGAGTCCCGCTCAAAAGCATCATTGCTTTGGCGGGCTGACAAAATTTTGTTTGTATATTTGTGGTCTTATAAAGAAAGAAAGAAAGAAGAAAGAAAGAAAGAAAGAAAGAAAGAAGAAAGAAAGAAAGAAAGAAAGAAAGAAAGAAAGAGAAAAGTATAAGACGCGCACCTTTCCTGTGCGGTGCTGCCGGATCCGTGACGACCACCAGGCTCGGAACAGACTTCGGCCTCGGGACGCCCGCGGCTTTCGCGAGCTGCGGAGCCAGCGCGGCTCTTGGTCTTCGCGCTCACACGCTCAGCACGAAGGGCTGAGGACTCTCGCCTTCCTGTTGATTTGCGACGCGGTTGAGATTCGCACTTCTCAGCCATGAGTAATTGTTGTTGCGTACCGATCCACACAAGATGGCTTCTTCTTTCTCCTCGTTTTTGTCAACTTCAAGGAAATCGTAGATGTAGATGTAGAGCCTAGATGTTAGTGGCACATACCCAATATGTGTTATTGGCCCAGAGCCTGCTAGTTCAATATCAAAATAAGAAAAAAAAAGAAATGTAGGATAATGTAAACATTGTTTTTCTTCGGATTATGTTCTTTACTTCTTTTTCTAGCTTTCAATTCCTTCTTTGTTTCCATTAGCAGAGGAACTGCTAAACAACACATTCTTCTTCAAATCATGCATTGTTAAATTGATATTGAAGTGCATTATAGTATTATGAATGATTTTTAGCCTCTAATATTCTCAATACACCTGTTACTCACTTATTTTCTTATTCTTCTATGAACAGCTGCCTACCAAGCCGCTTCTTCGGCCAATGCGCCGTTATGGATATGCGCCATTGCCTGGGATCATCATCATCATCATCATCATCATCATCATCATCATCGGCAGCATAACTGTCTGGCCTCGTAATAATGGCGCGCACTCGTGCGAAACAGCAGAGAAGAGTAGAGTGGGCGAAGTTTTTACCAATTTCTTAGCATAAATTCTTATTGATGTTGATGGTGATTTCTTGACGTACCTGAGGGGGATAGGCCACACATCGAGACATGAAATGACTAGCAACAAATGGCACAATTTGTAAAAACAAGAAACAAAATGATAGATAATTATAGTTAAGATATGGGAAAATAGCAGGCAAGTAATAAATAAATAAAAATGCGGTAAAACACAAAAGGGGGGTACTTCAGGGTTAGTATTCAAACCAAGGTGACCTGAACTTGTGATGTGCAGTGAAACCCAACCTGTGGCTGCGGCCAAACTGTAGAGCTCAACGTGTTACTATAAATTTGGAAGAGTAACAAAAGCGCGAAATGGCGCAACATGAGACCGCTCAAAGAAAATTCTGCAGAATGAGTTAAAAGGGTGGCAATCAGAGAAATTAAAAATACATTTCTCAATACAATGGATGCATAAGATAGGAATCGAGAGTTCGGACCGCTAACAGTGGCGGTCTTAGGACCGTCTTTGATCAAATATTGGCTTCAGGGCCCGCTTTCGGCTCAATTTCCCCACAAAAGAGAATCCGGGCAAAATTTTACCGATAACGGTAAAAATATGGCGTCGGGATTTGCAGCCACTCCTCATGTGGCGGGGACACTTCACCCTCTGTGAAACTGCCTAGGAATACCTAGTGCAAATTAATGAAATAATAGGGCACACTTAAATGTACAAAAAAGAGAAGATACCTTTGAAAGTATAGATTATAAAGATACAGAATTACGTAAATAAAAGCAAACGAAATCGCGATCACTTTAGGAAGAAAGAAACAACGGCCTGAATAAAGCAACGAAACCCAACCAAACATATAAATTACAACACATCTGACAACCGGGCTATCTTGCACTACCGTTCTCATCATGGAACCTAGAAAGAAGGTGGAGCAAACATTCTCGTCTCTGTGTGACCAAGAGTCCAGGCTTCCATGTATAGCAGAGCGGGAGGTCCTAATTAGATGAAGTCCAGCAAAAGGAAGCAGTAGTTTGAAGCAGACAATCACAGGCAGAATTAATCGTCTATGAGTTCACCTTCCCCACAGAAAAAAAAGAAGGTATGGCGTTGCTGTGCTTGGTTAGACCCGGTTTAAGTAAATATATGGGCACCGAGACGACGTGGGTTTTTCCGTATTAAGAAAAAAAACAAAAAATATTTCGTTGCTCAGCAGGGCTACGTCCGTTTTGCGTCTTCACTGATATCTAATCGAATAATACATTTTATAGTGCCTCAGGTATTCAATTGTGAGAAAAATGCTTCTTGAAAGTGCACTTCGCAAACTTGGACTAGGCATTAGAGTACTTGTTGCAGTTAGTCTTTTGGAGTATTGGCACCGGTCCAATGGGGGCATTTTGTTGGGCTGAAATTGAGTTTCTACGTGAAACGAAGGCACAATTATATACTTACCTTGCTTCCTGTCGTATCCCTACTCTCCACTGAAATCATTTCTATTTCTTCATTGCCCTAATTATCTATTAAAGTGGTCACTTTTACTCTGACACTTTACCATCTTTCATAATTAGCTATATGGACCGGTCTGACTTCTAATTTTCCCATAATTATTTCTTTTTGGCACCATTCTTTTTGTACTTTTTCTCCACACATATTATTCGCTGGTAATATATTTCGTTCGGCTGCCCGGTTCTTGACATATCTTCCGAAATTTACACGTACCATAGTTTGCGACTGTCACCATGCACGTATTCACGCAGACGGGTGACGTATCGGCTGGTGCCAAGGGAAATGGTGTAGTTATAATTATGGGTTATAGGTAAATAATTAGGCGTTTCTGACGAGGACCCGTTTTTGTCCTCCGTATAGGCGACCACATGGGGAAAGATGATCTTTAGCACGCGCTAATTAGGGTACACTGAGTCGTACTGGAAGTAATAAGGTCCCAGCTGTCGCTCTCCCTGCTCGGCAGTTTGGCGGAACTGTTGTTTACTTATTTTGTACAAAAAGTGCACACCTCCTGTTGCTATCCAATCTCATTGCCTTTATATAAAAAATTCCACTATTACTGCTTACTCTTTACTTGGATAGTTATTACGTCTACTTCACGCAGTTTTTGTGACGTCTATTGTAGGTATACCATTATTATATTCGTCAATTATTTATATATATGATGATATTGGCAGTATTGACATACTTTCGCCGCTGCTTATCTCTCAATGTTTCAATGCCAAATGAAGAGACAGAAGCGATATGAGGGAACCAGAAAAGAGAAAAAAATCTGCAGTACGCTTAAGCATTGCCTTTAAGAGTGGAACGCGATAGCATTCAAAGATCCCTGACTGTTTGTCAGGCTTCCCGGCAGCCCCTCGGCGCGCCTCTGCCGTAGAGTCACTGGAAACAATTTCAGAGTACCGCAAAGGTACGCGGCATGCCGGCAACATTGGGTGGCGGCGGCCATATCCCTTCCAGACCGCCGACGCGCTGTAGCGACCTGGTATCGTCACCACTGTACCGTCGTCATCGCATCATCGTCCTGGTTATCATTCTCCTAGAGTCTACTGCCACAGTTATGAATGACACGCAAAGGTACAATAAAGGGGAAAACATTGCTCGAGCTGTATAGGTGGTGTCCACATCCACGCCCCAGCGATGGTTGCACCCCTCTAAGTAAAAGAAACACATCTCAAAGGCCATGTTTCAAAAGGCGCATATATAGGAAATGATTGCGGAGCCAGAAACTGGCCAAAGCATCAATATTTCAGACATCAACTGTTAGTAAATTACTATATTTTAATACAAAAAATCTACTCTCGCCACCAAATAAGGCATAGTAGCCACAAAAATGGTCAGAAGTGAGAAATGGGGTGGCGCCACTATCTTGAAGTTCCCGCACCCTCCCGCCTCGACGTCATGGATTTCGATTGCGTCTGGTAGCGCCAAATCAATTTCTTATTGGCAAAGATGGAGTACACTGCAGTCCAAGAGAACCAAATCAAGTAACGAGAGCTGAGCTAAATGGGTACAAGTAAAAACGTAACTACTTCGAGATCCTCCACGTACCACGAATGTACCAGCGCGGTGGTTGCGGCGCAAAATGCAGAAGAGTCATGAACATTCATTTTCTTTTCTAGTAATAAACCTCTTCTCTCCAAATGAAGAAAAATGTAGTTTTTAGAGAATGCTTTGTCCGTCGATACTGATTGAGTGTTTTCCGTTTCTGTCCCCTTTTACAGGGGGCTTCGTTTGAGCCACTTCCAACAATGTTTAGTTACGAAGGGGGAAGAGGAGAAGGGAGTAAGTTGGTGCGAAGGGAACATCGAGAACACGACGCACAGATTAAAGGCAAACGAAGGATCAAGAACAAACGAAAAACGAAAGTCACCCAAGAGGCAGCGCTTTACGCTCCGATTCTGCAGCGTCTCATTCGGCGCGCGCACGCGCGAGCAACGGTTGCGTCTTTGCTTCCTCGATCAGGTGTTCTCAGCGCCGGTGCATAGCTGTTCGACGCACCTGCGCCATAGCTGACCGCTGCGTGCATGTGTGTGCATGTGCTGAGGGGGGAGCCTCTCGCTCTATTTGTATTGCAGACATGTCGGGCGTCCGCGGACACTTACAATGCTTTCGCGACCGGCTCGCTCATTGTTCGACGAGCGAGTGTGCTCTACTGTTGTTACTGCTGCTGAAACCACTGCGACAGCGGTCCGTGGAAAAGAAGAGGGCAGAAAAAAAAAGGTGTCGAAGTGCCCGCTTCTGCGGCCTGGGCCCCAGGCTGCCACCCCACTAGCCGCGGTTCTGTGAGAGTGAAGAACGAACAAAACCGAAACATTCTATGGCGCCCGTCAATTGCTGGATCCTGGCCTTGGCCGTAGCCTGCGCGCTTTTTCAAGGTGAGCTACGTGTCTGCGAGTATAAGCGGTGTAATTCTGGAAGATTGATAAGCAGAAGCCCTGATTGATTAATGGGGGACATTTCATCATGAAGTAAACAAGATTAAGTGGAGTCGCTCATGCTGCATATTACATATGACAAGTGATGAGTGGTCAAAACAGAGCAACATGACATAAAGTGAAAAGAATGGCTCGGTCTGCCATGAAACAAACGAATTCACGATGTTAGAAAATGGGCGGACATAGAGTCTGGGCCTTTAAGGTAGGAATAAGGTAACCAAACAGCTTAGGCTCAGGTGAGGAACAGACACAGATGGACACGTGTGTGCAATATACGATGAAACAGCGAATTTGTATTCGAGTGGCAATTATTCGCTGCGTGTGGACTGAACGACATCAGTGAATACGCAGCGGGAAGTTTTGTCGGCAGACATCTATAGACTCGTGGTATCGTTTCAAAATAGGCCTACACACACAGATAATGCTTACATTCATTCATACTGCGATGGTCTCTTGTGTTTAAATCTAGGTGTTCCCCGACATAGACTACAAGTTCCGCCAGCAAGAGTGAGTTCAGAGAAAGCCCAGATCACGGAAAAAATTACCGTTGTCCGCAGCCTCTGCATATAACCTCTAACTGCGAAGCACACTGCTAAGTCGCTTGCTGATCTTGGTACGTTTCTTCTTGTATTTTGAGTACAATAAGCATTTTTTCTATAATGTATTGCGCAAACGTCACCACGCGTGTACATAGGCCAATAGCACCAACATTATAAACATCGCCGAAGTCCTTCTCTGGCCGATGTTTTCAAATGAACTGGTGCTCGCACTCGGTACCATACGCTACGTACATATGATCAAATGTTGGCACATCAGCAGCAAATGAAATGTTCTAGATGCGTAAGAGTGTAATAATCAGGGAAACGATTGGTAACACCAGTATTCTAATAACCAGTATTAGGTGCAACAGCAGCTGTCCCTTATCGCTTTTTCTTCACATGCCTTTTCTATAGATCATGACCCTATGAGCAGCGCTATATATAATCCGAGGCGCCTGTGAGAGCGAGCTCTCATTGTCTCCGTGTATAGCAAGGCGGTATTATGTGACAGCTGCATTGCCAGATTTCACGGCTGGAGCGCATGACGTCTGTGAAACAAGTTTAAGCGAATAACGAACTTCATATATCGCTGACTCCTGTCACGAGCGGCGAAGGGATCTCTGGGCCAAGCCATTGATACCTCTTGAGAATGCGTAAACCAAATATCGTACGTTCTCAATGCATTCCTGCTCTCAATAATGAAACCAATGCGAAAGAGTTCTTAGACAAAAAAACGCATGTAAGCAAAATGCTGTGACAACTTCCACGTCCTGCTCTAATGTTGAGTGTGAGACATCCCATTGGTTGGGTGTCAGAAGCTTTAGTTCTTACACTGTCCACTTAAGTATATATGAAGCTGTTAGCTGATTTGAACAGAACTTGTTGAGGTAAGCGACGAAATATAAAATTGTAAAAAAAATATTTGCTGCACATGTTCTTGTTATTTATATCTTCGAAAACTACATAACAAGAGCGACACTAGTAAAATGCTAAGCTTGACTTGTCCTACGCTAAAGCCTACGAGATAGATATATTGGAAGTATGTGAGCGGCACCTGATGGTGCCATTAAAGCAGAAAAAGTTGACGCGTACGCTTGTTTTCTGAAGTGTTTTTTTTTTACGTGTAAGTTCATTGCGGGAACACTAAGAAAGACCACTTTTCAATATAGCGGTTCTGGTTATACTGTACACTACGCGTCATTTTTGAATGGTTTAGACCCTCCAACTGTTGTGGTTTACCTAACTCTCACGCCAGATTTTCTGATGAATTAAGAACTATGATCATTATCTTGGAGATTTCTTATTTCAAGTTCCACCAATTTCCACAATCATTGCCAAAGCTTTGAATAGACCTCCTCCTATTGACCCCTAGCATCAGAATTGGTCTTTAGAAGGGTAAATTTACATTAAATGTCACAGTGGGGATGACGAAAGGCAGCGTCTTTGAACATTAATGACAATTTTACAGCGAAGCAGCATATGGCTAGGCGAAACGAAAATCCGTCCGTCCGATGTGCGCATAAATTATCATCATCAGCATTGGCTCGAGTGTCGTCGTCGTCTTCCGCAGCTAGCTCGTTGTTGCCCCTCGGTGCAACCGTGCGAACTCGCTCGGGCCACTGCTCCCGCGTTCGTCGTCGTCGTCTTCTTCCACAGCTGGCTCCGTTGCCGCTCGTGATTCTAGCATAGAATTTCCCTTCTCTTCTGTCGTCGTAATGGGGAGGCCGCGTTTACGGGGGTATGAGCCATTGCTTAAGGGGTATGAGCCATTGTTTAAGGGGGTATGAGCCATTCTTTGCCTTACGTGATGGACAGATTTAATTTTGAAGCTATTTAATTTTTGAAGAATTGCAAGCTGCAATGCGACAACGGCGGACTGCGGGCATACCGTCAGTGACGTCGTTCTCTGCGTCGCAGTCGAACGTGTGTGTAACCTCATTAAGAAATACGAAGACGTAACAAATAATTGAGAATTACTTTAATGAACCGTCGGGATTAACCCAGCGATAAATACCGGGGCCTCAGTTTTCAGCTTCGCTGGTTTTCAGTTAATTTGGGGTGCTTTAGAAAATTTGTCCGGATATATGAAACATAGTTTCTCCTTTTCGTTCTCATACGCACCAGAACCATCGCACTGATTAAAAAGAAAGAATGTTGCTCAGCGTTTTCTTCAAACAGACATTAACGTTAATTCACATTAACAACCTGTAGGAAATATATTGTTGATATTGTATTTAATATTTTGATGCAGGTACCTCAAACCTCACGCTAGCTCAAAGCGGTGAAACTAAAAAGTGAGCACGGGGCCTATCAAGTTGAAAAAAGTCTTATCTATAGAATTCTATATAATATGTTCTTTGAACTATATAAAGTGTTTTATGAACCATGTAGGGGATGAAATGTGATTTGCGTTTCATGGCACAACGGCATTTGCCGCCATACTGTAGCGAAATGCGTTGCCGGAGGATGTGGCTCAAATATTTGAGGAAATGATTATTATCTTTTCCACTGTAGCTAATAACCTTTGATACTTTTGTCAGTAGTTCAAATTTTCCCAATAGAAAGTCACCTGCATCGCTTTTCAATTTACCCACTTTACAGCTGCAGTGACCTCGCAGGTGTGCCGTGGGTTTTTTCAATAGGGCAAACTTGCGAAATAAAACAACGTAAGCACTGAAGGTATTTCGTGTCACTTTCCACGACCTGAAAACAATATGTGAAACGTCTTGCGATCGATGCATTGTCGTAACATGAACGACGTTTAGCTCAATAGAGGCCTGTACTTGGTGTATCTTAACTTGCATGCAATGCTGCATACATCCGCCTGCTGCAGTTCGTTTTCAAGGACACATGAAACGCCGAGAGGGTCAAAATAACGATGACTACAGCCCTGTATGCTTCCTGCCCTCACAAATGTGCGCTATTTCAACACTCACACTAAGAAGCCTACTTCTGGATCGGGACCCTTGGTGGTGCTTAACCTGTAAGAAAGAAGATTGTGACATTCTGTGCGTTGTCCAGGGTTGCTTGAGGCAGAAATGCTGATTCAGCCACATGCTAATGAGCCTGCTGGGATCCTAATTTTCACATAGAAATGGCCCGGCAATCGTTGGAAACGGGATAATCATTCCAATGAGCATAATGTACGGTGCTTTACTGGAATAAAAATCCCTCTCGCACAAACGTTATAATGGGATATCTATTCTAATGCGCAGCAAGTCAGGTATGTTATAGGAATAAAAAACCCTCTCCTCGAAACTCCCCGCTTCCCCTGCTATGCGTGAGTTGTACCAGCCTGGTGTTTATAAATATTGTAATTTCATCAGTCAGTATATGTCTCCGGCACCTACTAGGGCATTGTTCTCTCACCATACAGGCGCGAATGCGTACAGTAGTGGTGCAGCATGTTTCTTGGGTCTGAATATAGACATCGAAGCACGATACGAACAAGAAGAATAGGTGGTTCGCGTGTTTTTTTTTTCTTGGGGTAACCGTTTTTAGCAAACTTGACTTTGTTTTCCAGAGTTGTACACTGACTCCAAGGTAAATTTTTATTTTACTATTCATCCCAGCAGCCTGGAACATCTAAGTAACAACCGCAGTAGTACACAATATAAATGAAGTCGAAGTAATTACACGCCAACCAACAGCAACAGAAGCCACAGATTGACACTCTGAAGCCGAACATATGACTACTGCTAGGCTCATAAAATGAAAGATCGTTCTTAGTGTCCACTTTCTTGAACGAATGGCCGTGCGATAAAGAGAAATCAAAAAGCCCACTCTATCTACGCCACCCGTGCTGCGTTTGTAGGCGCTTACAACTGCAGGCCGCTTCACGTCTACAACCTTTTCCCGCTTTCCTCGACAGCAATAAAATTGGATTTAAGGGTAACAGTCCTGTTATCCATCCATCTTGTTATTGCCACCTTTCCATCGCACCTCAACAACGCAGTCAGAAGAACCACGACCGTTCTTCTTCAGCTCCTTTTCTGTCCTCAAGGGGCCCTTCTCCATCTGTTTGATCTGAGAGTGCCGGCAGCAAATAATTTCCTGCTCAGCATTTCACGGAGAGTGGCAGAGATGTTATGTAATTGTCGAAAAAATGTTTGTGCCCCACACCAGATGGAGTGCGATCGGCTAATTGCAAAGCTATTGCGCCTGTGACACCAAACTGCTGCTTCACGTGGTCTGCAAGCCTTATTGCGGACCCTTGATAGGGGAGAAAGTCGTAGTCGAGGCCAGATTCTCTGCAAAGCATAAATATTGTGATGCCCCTTAATCTCGCACATTGCTTGATATCAAGGTGCCATTTGAAAGGCACCGTCTGTTCATCAATGCAGAGGTGTTCTTCTGCCATCAGTTCATTGTACCTGCTTTGAAAAGTATCTAGCAGGGACCGCACCTTCCATAAACACTCACTGGAGTCCGGAGTATTCACATCAACAATATGAAGGCTTTCGAAAACTTTTCGAAATGGTGGCGCGACAGTCCTGCCAAAGCGACAAGATCGCACCTCATGCTCGGCTTCAAATACAGCCGCAGCCTTGGGTAGCGGAGAACGCCCATTGTGAGGTGGAGAGCGACAAGATGCCTTAGGTGATGATGACATAGAAGAAGGATGTACAACGGTAAAGGCAAGTTCAGCATCCTCATGGCTATCAACAAAGTCCAAAAAGGTCCTTCAAACGTGTCATCTACCTTCCAGAGCATGGACGGAGTCACGAATACAATTGAAAGTTCACAAAAACTCGCCGCGAAGAAGCTTGTGTATGGGCTTCTCCTGCGTGAGCACCACAGGTGCCAAGCAAGGTAATTAAATTATGTAAAGAGCAGCGATCAGCTGCTCCAGTACGGCGAGGACATGCACGGCGCTTTTAGCGGCCGGAGTCTGGAGACCACAGAGAATCACGCGCATTGATTCTAGCAGGCATTTCAGCATTTTTTCAACGCTTTCTTGGTCATTATTTTCAGCTCCTTGCTTGCCTATAGGGTTATCGGCTTTACTAGCCCTATAATCCACTTCTTGACGTAGAGGAACACTACGGCATGGTATCGTGGGCGTGGATCTACTGGGTAGCGAAGGCCACTCCGTGTCTGTGCCACCCAGGGGCGACGAATGTGCGCCCTGTGCTCTCGGAGATCCTGAATTTGCTGTAGGCACGGTTACCGTCCTCGATGCCGGCAAAGGCAGAGGTTGTCGAGGCCCCTGCGGCCCACAATCCAGTTCTCCTGAAGTCATTGGATGGCGCTTCTTATGCGAGCGTTGTCTGTCTCGGCGAACAGATTGAGCAGCCTGTCTATGGGAAGACTTGTTTTTTGCCATTTTCCGGAGAATACGAACTTCCTGCTGCATCTTTGGGCAATCCTTCGACGTTGCTTCGTGAGAGCCAGGACAGTTGGGACATTTCAATGAAGGTGCATCACAGTCGGCGGTATTATGTTGCCCACCGCAACGCTGGCAGGTCACTTGATTTCTGCACACAGCGCTTACGTGACCAATCTTGAGACATTTGCGACACTGCAGAGGCCTCGGGACGAATGGTCGGACGTGGTGTATCACGTACCCCACTTTGACAGTCATTGGCAAAGTTGACGAAGCAAATACTAGTTTGATGCACCGGGAGTTCCCCCGGTGCATCAAACTCCATCTCCATCAAATCATCTCTTCTCCATCGGTGTTTACTGAGCTGCCCTCATGAAAACCAGAGCACCGGTTTGTTTTTTCCGGCGAGCGCAAGAGATACACTTTTTGGCACATACCTTTTAATATAGTCTCAAGCTGAATGCATTTCTACTCCGATTTCTAATTCTTCACAGACATCACCTCCGTATGTCCTGTCTGGTGTCTTGAATTATAGTCGTCTCCAGCCGCTATAATATTCAGTGCACACTCGACATCAGAGCTTTCAGAATCACACTCGGTTTGGGCTTGATCAGGGTGCGCATGGTTCCATGACGTCTTCTTTCAAGTCCTTATATTCGCCGTCAACGTCGGACACGTTCCCATTGTCAAGCTCCTCGAACAGAGCGTTCGTTGTTCCTTGTAGCCGCGTCGAATGGGCTCAGTGGCACGAATAAAACGAAGCCGCAGGTATGACCGCACCTGTGAACAAAGAGAAAAAGACCATCTGAAAGACCAAGCCCGCTCCTACTCGGCCATCTACATCTAAAACACGACGCCGGCATAACCTCAGCCCTCGCCATTTGCAGCCACTGAGCCCTGATGGCGTCAAAATCGCACATGACAAAAACGTGTCATTGTAAATGTGTTGTGCGTGCGAACTGAAAAAAAAGCGAAAGCTTGCACTAGGCTGCGCAGAGCTCAAGAGACAGCGAAGCTGGCCGAAATGCCGACACCGCGTTCCAGCAGACCCGCTCCGTGAATGCGTCTCTCTCTCTGTCTCGGACTTACGGCCATCACTGCGCGTTGCATAGCGCAGCTTGCAACGACGACGCCGCGTTCCAATGGCGACACCGCATTCCACCGCGTTGCAATGCCGACAACGCGTTCCAGCAGACCCGCTCCGTGAATGCATCTCTCCATCTCTCTCTGGCTCTCATTTTCTCTATATCTCTCCCGAGCATAGCGCGCAAAACATCTTCACCTCGCAGAGCATTGGCACGAGCGCATGCGAACGCGCCACCGGTGGACAAAGACGACGACACGCGAACGCAATCATATGGTTCGCATAAATGCATGTTATGCAATCGTGGCTGTATAGCCTAGTGGTTAGGACGCTCGCCTTGAGACTGTGGGTACGCGGGTACGAATCCCGCCTCGAAAAAAAGTTTATTTTCTTTCTTCATTGCTGATGAGGATAGTTTCTTGATACGAACCACAAATTACGGCTGGCTTAAACACCTTCGCTGTTAAAAGTTCGAACGCCTTTGCACGAAGATAGCTATAATATATAAAAAAAACGGAACACATAATTTGGACGAATTTCGTAGCTATAATTGCGCAACATTGAAATTCACCTGCCCCTCGTTTGCCATGTGATGATGATGATGGCCTCACTCTATCGCTCGTACCCACACAGCAGGGAATTGGCCGAGAATTGTCTCCCGGAACTTTTACTTAATGTTTTGAAGTTTTAATATTCGATTTAAAAAATACAAAATTAAAAAGACAGTAAAAAAGAAACAAAACATTCAAAAATTTGTTTTCACCGCAGATTCCTTTTTGTCACTCTTTCATTTGAGGGAACGCCAGAATACTGATGCCGATGGCAGTAAGTGTCTGCGGAGACCACTTTGAGCAAAAAAAAAAAAGAAAAAAAAACTCCAAGTAGTTGTTTCGTGTTTTTTTCGTTCGAGGGCAGATTTTTTTTTTGTGTGACATCAATTGGCACCGTCGGGGCCGAAAGGGTTAACCTACATATTTTCGTTTTGACAGCATTATTAACGAAGAAAAACAGCATGATCAATTGCAATGAAATTTTACACGGTGTGTGATCTGCAAGGAACAGTTCATATTAATGTGAACGCAAGTTCAAATGCGAAGCTGTTAAGACGGCAGGAATGGGATGCGTTTCCAGGTTCACCTGTAATGATGACCGTGGCTTAATTCCGGTTTCCGAGAACGTAAATTTGGGCCTAAACTATGCTTGCCTATTGAAAAAGGATCAATTACCTGTTATAATACCGCCTAAATACGTTTAACAGGCACTCTGTAACATTTTTGTTTCACTACGCATTTCAGTTTCGCATGAAAGTATGGCAATGAACACGATAATTTAACGGTGTTTCAGCAATGACGTTCGTTCGTTCGCAGTGTTATTGCAAAATCTGGTACGGAAGGTTGGAAGAGAAAACTTATGCACTGAAAAAGGTACAGCCCGAGTCCAGACATGGAAAAATGGGTTTCGTAAAGCGTGATTTGAGGCAAGATAACAGTGAGGCAAAGAAGAAAATGTGCCTTCAAGCACATTTTTTATGTGAAAACGCGAGTGAACTGCGGGAACAAATACCCTTCAACAGATGACTAAGCAATACATGGCCTGCACTTAACGCACAGAGAATACTGCGGATAGCGCAGGACTTGTGGCAATTTTTAGTTTGCGGCTAAAACCGATCTCGCGCCCTCTGTTCTTCTGCAGCTGCATAGATGTAGTGCACCCCGTGTGCACTTTTTACATGCAAATGTTTTAGCGCACGTGTCTTGTGCTTTTCATGACGCAGGTAGGGCTAGCACAGATAGAACGCGTATTGTTCATCCGAACAACACCGTCATTTCTTGTTGTGGCCAAACTCCCCTTGGTGCTGAAATGAAACTGATCGCCACAGTAGTGTAACCTTTATGATGCACCAGCGCACAGGTTGTTCTTCTCGACTGAAAATACTGTCCTGCGTTGTTTATGAACTGTTTTTCCCCGTAGATTCTTTAATTAAAGGAAACAAGATCGACCACCGTTCTGCTGAATTTACGGTGGAGGAAGGAATTGGGCATTTGCACACACACACACACACACACACACACACACACACACACACACACCACACACACACACACACACACACACACACACACACACACACACACACACACACACACGCGTACACGCACGCACACACACGCACACACGTACATGCACACACACATGCGCACACACATGTATGCACACGTACACACACACACACGTACACACACACACACACACACACACACACCACACACACACACACACACACACACACACACACACACACACGCACACACGCTCACACATACATGCACACACTCGCACACACACACACGCGTGTACACACACACACATGCATGCACGCACACACGCGTACACACACGCATTCACACACACACGCACACACACATGCACGTGCACAAACACACGCACACACATACATGCACACACACATGCACACACACACACGCACGCACGAACACATACATGTACAGGGTCGTCCACTCTTAGTACGAACACGGCGCCGCGTGGCCACGCTCCGCAGCGCGCCAGCGCACACGGCGCGGCCGCGCATCGAAGCTAAGCGGCGCAGGCGCACAAGGGCTTGGAGGTGGGGCTTCGTGTCGTCTGCTAAAGTGCGCGAGCGCGTTGTGCTTTAGCAGACAACAGGCGGCACATACACGTCTCGCTCGCGCGCTTTAGCAGACGACACGAAGCCCCGCCTCCAAGCCCATGTGCGCCTGCGCCGCTTAGCTTCGATGCGCGGCCGTGCCATGTGCGCTGGCGCTCCGCGGAGCGCGGCCACGTAGCGCCGTGTTCGTACTAAGAGTGGACGACCCTGTACATGAACCGAAGAAGAGAGACACACATGCGAACAGGAATGCACTCAACGACAAAAGCATTTATTCGCTGCCGTCGACCATGGCTACAGGACCTTTTCGTCGCAGGTTATGTTATGGACAATCCATATTCCTTGCATTTCCAATTTCTATTTCCAATAAACATTCACAGTTGTTAGTAGCGCCTGTACCGGCTGTCTCGCCCCCCCCCCCTTTTTTTTTTCCCGCCTATCGCGCTTCGCCCTAGCCAGACATGCATGACGAACTGGCCTAAAATTCTACGTTTCACATACCATTTTCTTGATCGTTTCGCCAGATACAGAAGCTGGCGTTATCAGCTAGAATAGACAAAGATGGCCGAGAGATCTACTTTTATGGAAAAAAAGTAATATTAAACACTTTGACTCCGT